>NW_028258137.1:15262500-15887500 GCF_053883595.1 Heterocephalus glaber | reverse complement strand
AGTAATTTTTCTTTGGTGGTAGTTTCTACCTTTGAATTGGGGTCATTTTCCACTAGCAAAATGGCAGATGAAGGGATTTTTGCTTTTTGGAAATGGTTTAGTCCTTAACATGAAGGCTAAGACTTCTAAGACTTGCTGTTTAAAATAGTCACTCTGCTACATAGCTCTATGAGGAATGAAGCTATTAAGACAGAGCAAAATCAAGCCACATTTTTTCCCACTAATAGTTTCAGAGGTTTCCTGTCATGATTCCTTGGATGGTTCCACTTGTGACATTAGATAGGACATTTATAGTTTTTATATTGCATTGGTGAGTTGGTTTTAAATGACCAAAATATTTCCATTTGAATTCTTACAGTAGAAAAGTAGAATTTTTTCCCTTCAATATTAGGAAACAGTGGAAGCTACAGAGAAATGAAAGAATGGGAGAGACTATTTGACCTTCTCAGGAGTAAATGTAAAACAGTGTTTTTGGATCTTCCTAATGAATAAAATTGTACTTGTCGAGGTCAATATTAAGAATTTCTCTGGCTAGTTCTGAAGTTTTGCAAACAGGTGAGTAAATAAATATCCTGGACAATGAAAATGAAAGAAAATGTTCCAAACTCTTTTAGAATACAGTTTAAACTAAATTTCTTACCAAAAAAATGAAGTTCAAAGGAATCTGGTTGAAAATTTGCTACATAAAAGAGAGAAATGATCAATGTTTAGAAATTCTCAAACTTTTGAAAAGGGTACAGTCTCTTATCTATTACTAGATTCTCTCTAACAAAGGTATAGTATGACGTAGAAATCATAATTAAAGTGTAGAGATAAAATAACATTTTATTATCCATCCGAATTCAATGATAAGGGATCACAGGCAGAATTTTTGCTCAGATGAAAATACATTGTTAGATTCAGCCTTGCCCTTTGCAGTCAACCTGGATTGAAATTTAGCTTAGTGTGGTTTCTGATTATGTCAAACTCACATGTGGAAAATTCAAATCAAATATTTTTGGGAGCCTGACTGACAGTATGTTCATGTTTGTTTTGCTAGCCAGGACCCTTCTTGTTTCCACTGTGTTTCTCCACTGGTAAAACTTCAGTCTTCTTGGTTTAGAAATTCTGGTAGGAATTACTTTCAAGTTAGCAGAGTTTTTGTGATGTCATCAAATGTTTTCTGATGAGAACTCCTGGACATCTTATCCTCACCCTATCTGCACATGAATATTTCAAATTGGTGAGAGTATGAAATACAAAGCTTAATCTCTTGTTCAAACATTTTGAAAGGTCTAGGCATTTAATATGTGTACATATTTTTGAGAGGACTCCACTGGTGGTGAAAACTAGTTCAGCACAAAGAAAAGCTGATGGATTTGTACTGTCGACATACACCTACCTTAATGTTCAATGCGGTGCCTTTGGGAGGTTGTTGTAACATGATACAAGATGAGCTCCCAAAGAGAACTTCCATACTTTCAACAGAACAAAACAGTAGAATGAAATTACTCCACAGTTCACCACTAAATTAAAAATTATAACAAAGCCGGTTTGGTAGAAATGTACCATTTTTTAGTAACTATATCTGGTTTTTTTTTGGTACCAGGATTTGAACTTGGGACCTTGCGCTTGCCAGGCAGGCGGCAGCACCACTAAGCTAAATCCCTGGCCCAGTATCTGTATCTTTATCAAAGCCTTTGAATAGGTTTTATGTCTCTAGGTATAGGTGTGCATGTGTGCATGCGTGTGCATGTGTGTGTGTGTGTGTGTGTGTGTGTGTGTGTAGTGGGTGTTTGTCTTAGTTACTTTTCTCATTGCTGAGACAAAATATCCAGCACCCAAAGTTAAAGGGGAAAGGGTTTGTTTAGCCAAAGTTTGTAGAGGTTTCAGTCCTTAATTGGCTGGCTCCAAGGCAGAGTGGTTTGGCACAGGGGCTGCACAAAGAATAGTCGTGGCAGCCACAAGGTAGCAAAAGGAGTGAAAGACCTTAACATCTTTGTGCCTCTTTTTTTTTGGTACCAGGGATCGAACTCCGGTCCTTGTGCTTGGGAAGCAGGCGGCAAAATCACTGAGCTAAATCCCCGGCCCCTTTGTGCCTCTTTTATCTTATCCAGACTACTGGGATTAGGGTGGTGCCAAACCAGTCTCTCACGTGTACTGTTCTAGTAACCACACACCCTTAATCCCAGAATCACACACTCTAGATTCAGTCACCTCTGAAAATGCCACCCATGACTGCATGAGGCTTTGGGGGGGCGGATCTAAACACAAGCCATATCAATGTTAATTATTGATAATGAATATTTGTTTAGCTGGCAGATCCACTGAGCAAAGTTTGGATTATGGTCCAGGAAGATATGAAAGCAACAGTACCTATGGCACAATGTAACCAATACTATGTCTACCATGCCTGGGCCGAATAACAATAGTCATTTATCATTTAAAAATGAGATACATTCTGAGAAATGCATTGTTAAGCAATTTCATCACTGGGTGAACATCATGGAATATTCTTACATGAAGTAAATGGCTACAATATCACTAGGTGGGTGATATACTATTAATGGGATTATATTTTATGCATAGTCTTTTGTTGGTCAAAACATTGTTATGTAGTACATGGCTGTAATTCTAGAGAGAGAAGATGGTGTATTGGTTAATCACAAGAAATTCTCAACCTTAGAAAGAGTGGTATATACTCATTTATCCCCAGTGTCTTTGGTTAGAGAAACATGTATTTGAATTATTCTATGGCATTATAAAATATAGAACTCATGCCCAATGGTTTCAGTTGTTATCTTACTCATTAAATATGACATCTATTTATTCTTCTCTGTTAATTACAGATTTCAGGTAGCTTTTCCTTGCTATAAAATACCCCATCCCCAATTCCGGATTTCACTTTTATAAAAATGTTCCTAAGTGTGTCTGTTTGGATATTGTGATTCACTGTGGGTAGTTTAGGGGAAGTTGTCATCCCAGTAAAGGTGACATCTTAGTGAATGTGACTACGGTGACCTTAAATTCAAATAAGTCCCCTGACCCATAAGGAAAGCTGCAGGGGAAAGCACTCACAAAAATCACTGTCCCCCCACCCTCCACCAAAGGGAATTGGAGAGGTTTAGCCTTATTTGGGGCAGTGGACTTCTTTGATATTCTATTGAAAGCTGTGTATCCTGAATACACTTACATACACACCCAAGCTTTGCAAAGTGATAGAGAGGATTCTTACCCTCGCTGATGCTCATCAATGATCCTGTTAAGCTGTAACTCCCTAGGTCAAGAGTCCCTCAAATAGAGAACTCACACACAGTCTAAATACTAAGGCAAAAATCTATTTATGAAAATTGTAGAGTTGACAGGCCATAACACATGACCACAATGATTGTGTCTCTTGGGTTTGATCACCCTTTCACATTCTGCTCCTCTGTCTTTCCCATTCTTTCTCTGGTTTTTATGCTCCTCTAACTTTCGGCTTTGTTTCCGTCTGGATATTTAACTTCAATTTTTACCCACATTTCTTCTAGGTCCAGTTCTTGTCAGTGGAATCTCTTTTCTATTCCTGCTAAGCTATGCTTTTGTCCATCTGTTTCCCACAAGCTTTGGTTCCTGTAGGGGACTTGACAAATTAGATAGTGGTGCTTAGAGGAAATAGGTTGTAGAACAGGCTACATAATGTTGGTAGCAGTCACTGTGTAGTGTGCCAAAAATATAATGACCCCAGTTTCGTTTTGTCAATACCACTATACATAGGAGGAGAACAGGGGCACAATGTGGTGATTACATTTTACAGGGACAGAAGTTTTGATATAAAACAAACAATATTGATGTGCTATCAAAATGTTTAATATTTAATAAGTTGCTGTCCCACATGAAGTATGATCTTGGAAAATGAATAGCTGACTGTGTTTCTAAGGATTTTTAAAAACAAGAGCTTTCTGCTTTAGAAGTGAAAATCTGATCACCCATAGTTGGGTCTTAAAGTTACTTAATTCTGTGTCACATTTTGAATGGACTCTTTTGAAACCAATGGAAATGAAAACCAGTGAAGTGTCCATTTCAAGATATACCTTAGAGTTTAGCAACTTAAATCAATGGAAATCAATAGATTATTAAGAGGACCAAGAAAACTACCTGGCAAGAGGGCAATGAAATAGTAAATTAATTTTTCATGCCCCAATCAGTGTATTTCCACTGTAGTCCTGGAGGTCCTTGGGCTTACTTGAGTGAGTAAATTACATCCAGTTCTTTTGGTTTCAACAGTTTGAGGCTAGTATTTGTATTGGTCAGCTTTCTCATCACTGGGACAAAATACCCAATACCCACAAATTAAAGGAGGGGAAGTTATTTGGCTCACAGTTTCAGTGGTTTCAGTCCATGGTTGGCCAGATCCATTGCAGGAACATCATGGCAGAAAGGTATGATGGAGTAAATCTGGTCACTTCATGGTGGAAGGGAAGCAGTCACAGGGGAAGACATCCTGAAACTCCATGCCCTCATTGACTCACATTCTCCAACAGGGCCCCACCTCCTAACCATGTTTAGCTATGAACATCAGTGGATTAATCCACCAGTGAGTATAGCACCCCAAGGTCCAATCACCATTCCAAGAGTTTCCTAATCCAGTCAGGTTGACAGTTACGATTCACTGACATGATATCCTTGTTGAACTTCTGTGAAACCATCTACTATAGGGATGAAATAGGACAGAGCTTATGTGTTTGAACAAAGGTTCATTCAGGCTGAGATCTGGTTTTATGGCAAATGTTTTGAAATGTGAAGATTCCAGCTCCTGGTTGTTTTGCTGAGGAATGCTTGGGAGTTTTTCTGTTGAGATTTTGGTCAATGCCTATAATAGGTGATTATGACTCAGTACATCTGAATTTTGTATATTACTTGGTAACATTTTTATTATCTATTATCTAAGCAGTTGTTTAAATATTAGGTTAATGAAACTATGTATGCCCTATATAACTTCTCATTGGATATAGCTTTTCAGAAGATTAAGCATCTGTCTCCTTCCATTTAATGCTAGTTCTTGTCTACTGAGAAATGATAGGAAATTAAAACACATAGCATGAAGGATTTGGGCTAAATATAAACAGTTCTTTTATACTACTTAAAATCATTCTGGCATATAAGTGGTTAATGTGAACTACTTTTTCTGGAAGTCTTGAAACTGTATCTATGGTATTTCACTTTCCTGTGATGGTTTTAATGTGGCTCTGCCAAAATATCAGGGGTTTTGTTTCTTTTTTCAGGAATGTTTCTGAGGATAATCTACTTTAAAGAGTTGAAAATTGATCATGGCATTAAAGTGTTCTCAGTTGCAGATGTTGATGGCTAGGTTGCCTACGTACATTTTAAAAAAAGTATATTTTATAGTGTTTATCTTGGGCTTATGAGTTCTTTGCAAGCAATTTTATATTTACAAAAGATGTTGTGTAGTACATTAGAGAAGGAGATAAAGGGAGACATGCTCCTTGTGACAATGCGATATCATTCGTGACTTATTGTCTTTGGAATATTGTCGAACATTTTATATTTTCTTGCCATCAAAAACTCACTTGAATAGACTTGGTGTAGAATACAGAGCAAAGAATCAGACCAAAGGAGGTACCATGATATAAACAGAAAAACTTCCCCGACTATATTGAGAAGAGTAATCATGTTTAGCTTCTTTGCAAATTTCTTAGCCAATTAACATACACAGTCATCTTTATTCATTCTCTATGGAAAAAGATGACTCTTTCTATCCATCAGCATGTGGTGAGCTGGTCAATGAGCTAGTGACCTGGAATTGGGGAAATGGAAGCCAGGATCTTTTATGCTACAGGAAGTATTTGGATTGAAACATCTTATAAATCATTTTTCATTGCTTATGAATTATGATATTTATTTGTAGTTGTTGATATTCAGGTACTTGTGGCATAAAAAGTGGAGATTTTGCTTACCACCTATTAATCCATTTTTGCTATAGTTTGTCCACTTTAAAATGGCGATAACAATTATATTTAACTCATAAAATTTTGGTGAGGATTTTTGTGAGAATTGAGATAACATGCAACTTGCTTAGTATAGTTATGTGATCAGGGACTCTTAATATTATTGTTGCTATTAAGATTTAAAAAATAATATCTATAGGGACAACAGTAGTATCAATTTTTTTAACTTTGTTTTTTTCCTTGGTGACTTGAAATATCACATCAGTCCTTTGATGGTGAATAAAATGTGGCCTCAGTAAAATGCTCTGCCCTTTGGTGTAGAGATTGTACTTGATTCATCTCCTCATCCTTAAAGCTTAGGTAAATGTCTTTTACCTGGTAAGTGCTGGTATACATTGAATTGAATTGTTTTGAACTGAGTTTATCTTAAGTTACAGAGGAATTTCTAATTTCATCTTATTTTTCTGGAAACCTCATTATAAGAGATAGGTAAACGAGGAGGTAAAACAGTGCATTTCAAGACACTTGCAAAAGATACTCATAGTATGGAAACCTTGTAAAATGCTAAGCTATCATTAGATATACCGAAAAATCGAAGATAGCCAAATGGAGTCCTTTTGGGACCTAGGGATGCAAGGCGAGGAGTTTGGCTGTTGGTTAGACCTGTACCAGGGCAGCAGAGGGATCATGCTGAGGACACCTTTAATTTGTCAGCCTCTACAGCACTAACTAGTCCTACTTCCATTCCAGACCTTGTTAGGTAGCATAAAGCTTCTTGATAGCATGGACCTATCCATCCCAATTCTTCTTTTAAAAAACAACATTTTTAAGGTAGAGGTTCTCAAAACAAATTCTCTTGGGCTTCTGCTATTGATGGAAGTAATTTTTAGATATTTTATATAGCATATTATTTAAATTTGTACAAACATTAAATTAGGCGTTAATTTCCTATGCATATAGCTTTTATATGGCTGTAAAACTAAACTAGATTTACAGATTTCTGTATAAATTTACCATAAAAATCATTAAAGTTTAAGTTAACAACATTAATTTAATATCCTAGATGTTTTGCCGAAACCAAAGTACGGGTGGTAGACTAAATCATAGAAAAATTTATTTTCACATTGGATATTTTACTTATTAAGTGAATTTTTTTGGATTTTGAGATTGATAGGATTATCATTTTAATAACTTTCATTCTCATAGCTATTTTTCCTTTTAGATCCTGAATTCCTTTCAAATAACTGATTCATCATTTTGATGAGCCAATCAATTTAGTAGTGCACCTCAAAATACAGTATTGAAAAATTTAAAAGTGTGCTTTATTGAAAAATTCTTCCCGATTATCTTCTACATCTATTGAAAATAAATTGCACAAGTCCTTATGTATAAATACCAGAGTCTTGGTGTTAATTTCAAATGGGAATATTGCTGTGGATCTGTTACAGTAAAAGGATTTTGGAGTGAGTTTGGCTTGTGGGTATTTGTGTGCCATGCGATAATGTGATTTTCCCAGTCTTTTTCTCCATCTCACCTTTCATAAAACCTGTGTTCCTATGATGTCCTATGAAGTCATTTGGCAAGTACCTAACATTATATATTTAATTGGCCTTTGCTTTTTTCCTCATTTGATGCTAACTTTTAAAGGAACACATTAATCTCCCCCACTGTCATTTCCATGATGTCAGATTAAAAGGCTAATTTATTAAATAACTTAAGAACCTATATCTTATTCTGTGAAAATGACTCTAAATTAGTAATTATCACTGCAAAAGAGAAATTTTGTCTTTATAGAGTAAAGAATTGCACATGAAGATTATGATAGATATGATGTGATTATTTTCTGTTGGGAGTCCTCAGTTTTGTAAAACTTTAGTATAGCACATGAGTGTGTTGTTTAAATAAATCCTTGAGGGACAGGGATAAAGAGAGGAGAAATGAAAGCAGGTTCCACTGTGAAGTGGATGGTTCTGCCATCCTGATCATGTATAGAGTCAATTTTTCAAAAGAAAAACACAGACACTTTTGTTACAAGAGTAGTGATTCCCAAACATTTAAAAATTGAGATAACTTTGCAAATGATTTAGCTCAGCACAAGAAACTTCAGTGGCTGAGACCTACCATATATGTCAATTGGTACTTTCTGACTTTGCTTATTTTACTACTAATTTTAGGTGTTTCTTAAGATTCTTATAAACATCCTGATTCTAAAAGTAAAATTTCATGCTAAGGTACTGATTTGTTTTGAAAACAAACTCCCCCTCTGTATGTGTTTTAGGTAATTTTTTTCTATTTTCACTTGAGACGTGTTATGCACATGTACCAACTCCCCACAAGGAATGTAATCATTATATACTGCAAACATACTAATAAAAAATAAAAAGTGAAAAAAAAGAACCACCGTAGGTTGAACAAAAAAGTAGATTTAGAAGGACCTGAAGTTGCTAAGGTAAAAAACCTTCCTGTGTGCACACATGCACATGTATTTGTGTACCTGTATGGTTCGTTTGAAACAGGAGACACCAAACACTGAACCACAGCCTTGGAAATCCAGTACACTGAGTGTACACCAAATATCTTAGATAATTAGTTTGAAAAAACCAGTGAAGAAAATCACTGGTTTGGAAATCAGTGTAGAAAATGAGTGGTGTGAAAAGTATCTATTGCCAAGAAAAGGCTGGGTGAAGTTCCCTTTCACACTGCTGGAACCTTTTGAAGGTTATATTTTGCACTCTTTCTTTCCTACCCTTGTCTTATTCTCTGTTATGGAAGAAAGACGGGCATATACATCCTGTGGGTCAAGGATGTTTTTGTATTAAGTGGATAGAAATTTTCTAAAATAGTAATTTGTTGTTTTCTTGGTACTGGGGATCAAAACTGGGGCATCTTATCCCTAAGCTATATCCTAGCCCTTTTAAAATTTTTATTTATTTATTTTAAAAATTTTGAGACAGAGTCTTGTTGCCCTAGTAAAACTTGAACTTGTGATCCTGCTGCCTCAGCCTCCCGGAGTGCTGAGATTACAGGTGTGCACCACTCTTGGCTTGCATCTATTTTAAAGGGTAATTTTATTTAAAGGAGCAATCAGAAGTGCCAAAAATGCAAAGGCCAGCACTAGTTTTGCCTCGTACTACCTTAGAAATTTTTGGAAAGTCAGGACCTCTTGACCTCAGGTTCCTTATTTGTAAAATGGGAATGATGCAGCCTTATCTGACCCTTTGGGGAGTGAGTTGAGGAGAAATAAGGCAGTACTTTGTTATCCATGGGGACTATGTTCCAAGACTCCCAGCAGATGCCTAAAATCAGAGATAGTAAATTTCTTCCCTATATGTACATACTTATGATAAAGTTTATAATTAGGCACAATAAGAGATGAACAACAATAATTAAGAATAAAATAGAACACAATGATAACCATGTACTGTACTAAAAGTTTTGTGGATGTGAGGTTCCTTTCTGAGTATCTTGCCGCACTTTACTCAGCCTTCTCGTGATGACCTGAGATGATACACTGTTGCATGGGGAGAGGAGGTGAGGTGGCTAGTGTAGGGAGTGGGGCATGGTATTACGCTACTGTGCAAGACTTACTTGGTTGATCTGATGATCTGCAACCCATAACCAAGACAACTATGAAATGACTAACGGGCGGGTAGTGTATAAAGCATGGACACCCTGAACAAAGTCATGATTCACATCCCTGGCTTTGTGGGGTGAGGTGGTTCAAGATTTCCTCCCATACTGAAGACTGCATAACATAAAGCTTATGAGTTGTTATTTCTGGAAATTTCCTTTCAGTATTTTCGGACTATGATGAAACAAGAATAACCATAAGCATGGAAAGAAAACGCGTGCCTAAGGGGGAACTGTTGTAGTTGAAGTTGACTGCACTTTGAGAGGATGAAATCATGAGTATGTGCATACATGTCATCGAACTGAATATAGACCCAATTCCAAATCCAAATGTTTGTAGTCATTGAAAATCTGTAATTCTTTCCATTCTATTGGATATTTCCATTTTCGCATCTTTTAATTATGTTATTAAAATGTTACAGATTGGAAATTGGTATAAACTACAGGCTGAGTCTCGCCTGCTATCTGTTTTTCTAAAGTTTTATTAGAACATGGCCATTCTCAGGGGTTTATATATTACTTATTGCTGTTATTTCACTAAGAGGGCAGTTGAATAGTTGTAACAAAGACGATTTATAGATCTAAGATATTTACTATCTGACTTTTTACAGAAAAATTGTTGCTACATTCAGTTACATAGCTCTGAAGTCCAAGACCAGTTATAATCCAGTCCTTTTTGGTATATAAACCCCTGAAAGGTGATGATATTTCAAGATCCAAGCCATCCTGCTAAGAACCCAGTGCCTATAAATGTCCCCTGTCAGTAGGCAGCTGCTGTACCCCATCTCCTCCGACCCATGAGTTCAAAGGTGTGTGGATGTCTTGAGATCTTGTTTCTTTTCTTGCTCCTTTCCTTGGCTTGCTTCTTTAAGAGACTATTCTCAATGACTTCAGTGATGCCATTGAGAATTTTGGTTCGAAATCCAGGCACATTTTAAATCTAGTTCATTATCAGAGTATGGCGGTGTACACAGGATAGTGTCCCACACATTTGGAAGTTCAAATGGCACATTGAAGAAAGTACATTACCAATGCAGCAAAAATATAATGAGAAAAGATAAGATACAGTAGGTAAGTTCACATTTTAAATGCATTTGTCTTTTTTTGCATTTCCAAATCGTCACGTGTATAAGCTTTTGGTGATTGTGCTTCATTCAGGTGAATTGGGAATATCTAGTGGAAGAGATAGGGGCTTGGCAGTCTCTGTTAAGTTGACTTTCCACTAATTTACCAAAGTCAGAGGTTTCTCATTTAAAATTTAGAGTTTTACAGCTGAAAGGGACCTCAGAGATCAGCATTCTCCAACCTTTTTTGACCCAAGGATGATTTTCATAGTAATTTATAGTCTTGTCAACTCTCTTAGGAATTAAAAAAAAAATCAGTTCATCATTTTTGTGTGATATATTATGAGGAGGTAATTTTAAATGAAAACTATTTTATCTTAGATTAGTACGTTATTAAGGATTGTATTATACATTTTATTTTAACAAGTTATTAACGATAGTATATGAAAACGCATTTTGCCTTTTTTCATTTAATGAGTGATAAATACTTTAAAAAGTCATATAAAAGAAGTTATGAAAGGCAAAAGTATAAATTGTCAAAAACTAAATTAAAAAGTGACACTATTTTCACATGTAGTTTTAGAAATTGAAATGTGGGTTAGCAGAAAAAGAGGAGAGATTGCTTTCATGATCTTGTGTTTGAAATTCTTAGCTTTTATGCTATAAAAATTAATTTAATTTATTTCATAATTTTTGTATTTGTACCTGAAGTGGTAAAATTAGTGCTTTGGGGTTTTCCTTCTTTAAAGAAATCATATTGACTGAAAAGTCCCAGTAAAAAGCCAAATTTTATATAAAGTGTATACATACACACACACACATATCTTTGTTTTATCTTAATATTTTTCATGTAATATATGATTATTGATATGTAAGAATTTTGATTAGATGTATGATGACTGTATCCTTTGAATTTATTGAGGCAATTTGGCACCATTAGTACGACTTTAATTTTCTCATGAAGTCCCATTTCAATATACAGCTGCCTCCTTTTCCTTGGCTTTGCTTGAGGAAAGGCCGTGCTAAGGCTGCATCATGTTCCTGGTGACCATGAATGCAATAGGCAAAGACTGTATGGTGGCCATGTGTCCTTGGAGACTGGCTGAGGGCCCAGGGCCACGGCACACACATCTTCTCATCACTGACTTCATGTTCTCTCCATGTACACTGGGAGGCTCTTGAACTTTTCTGTTTTGTTTTTTTTTTGGTACCAAGGATCGAACTTGGGACCTTGTGCTTGAGAGACAGGCAGCGGAACCACTGAGCTAAATCCCTGGCCCGAACTTTTCTATTTTAAAAGGCAAGGGTATTTCAGTTGTTATTTTATGTATTTATTTGATAAAGAAATGGAAACAGATGTTGATAAGAGCCCACGCTTTGTTCATTGCATGTATGAAGAAATCGGAGCCTAGAGAAATTACATGAGAGAGTCTCAAGTTCATACGGTAGCCTAATGGCTTAGTCAGGGCCAGAGCACAGAACTCTCAGGGTGCTGTTCATATGTTTTGACTATGCCGTCTAGGATCCTGCCACTTGAGCTCATGTGATTAAATTGTGATCTTGTGTTTCTGGTTTTTAATTGGTGGCTCTCCAGTCAGTTCACTCAATGGCATACACTGTGTTCTAAAATATCAGTCAGCACATTGGGATAGGAAAAGACTTTATGAACAAATCCTCAGTAGCATGGGAACTTGCACAAAGAATCAACAACTGGGATCTCACCTTATTAAAAAGCTTCTGCGCTGCAAGAGAAACCACCAACAGAGCTAACAGACAACCTACAATGTGGGAAAAAATGTTTACCAGCTGTTCCTCAGACAAAGGTCTACTATCTAGAATATATAAAGAACTGAAAAAATCAGACCCCCCAAATATAAAGACCCAATTCAAAAATGGGGATCTGAAATGAACAGACATTTCTCAGACAAAGAAGTAGAAATAGCAAATAAACTTAAAAAATGTTCAGCATCACTGGTCATTCAAGAGATGCAGATGAAAACAGCGCTGAGATTCCATCTCACCCCACAAATAATGGCTGCTATCAAGAAAGCAACCAATAACAAATGCTGGTGCGGTTGTAGAGAGAAAGGAACCCTTCTTCATTGTTGGTGGGAGTGCAGACTGGTGCAACCACTGTGGAAATCAATATGGAGATACCACAAACAACTAGGATTGGAAGTCCCATTTGACCCAGCAGTTCCTGTGCTGGATATCTTCCCAAATGAATTAAAAGAATCATACTACAGCGATGCATGCTCACCCATGTTCATAGCGGCACAGTTTGCAATAGCTAAAACTTGGAAACAGCCCATGTCCCCATCAACTGGAGACTGGTTAAAGAAAAAAAATTTTTTTTGTTTTTTTTATCAAATGGAGTACTATTCAGCCGTAAAGAATGAGAAACTAGAGACATTTATAGCTAAGTGGATGCACATTGAGGTGATACTCTTAAGTGAAATAAATAGGATACACATGTAAATACTGAATAGTTTCTCTGGTGTGAAAAACTACAAGCGTAAATAGGATCAAAATGTATAATTGATATTGTGAAATAGGAAGAAAAGGTCTAAAGGAATAGGGGAAATGGGAGGGATAGGGGAGTGCAAAGAAGGGAAAAGAAAAATATGAGAAAAGGAAAGAAATGGAAACAAATTATTAGTAAATAGGGAAGGGAGGGCAGGGGAAAGGGAAAAAAATAAGAACCAAGATATACCATGTAAAGGTACAAGAACCCTATGATGAATGTAACTATATTGTATACCTAAAATGTACCAATAAATAAACTTAATTAAAAAAAGAAAGCATCAGGAAATACAGACAAAAACATTAAGGAAGGGATTTAATTTCCCGCATTTACCTTTGAAATCTTTTGTAGCTAAGTAAAAGGAAGAATCCCCCCCCAAAAATATCATTCAGCAGATGGAAGCTTCCCTCATTTCTTAGACATCTTTTTCAAGACATTGATTTATTATGTGCCTTCCTTTATGATATGCTAATACTCAAATTGTAATCATTTATAATTAAGTCCAATACAGCAAATACCTTTTCCACAAAAACCATCATAATAACGGATATTGAACCGGAACCAGTGAGCCATTTATTGGAAGCAAGTCATTGACTGTCTGAGATTACAAAATTATGAAAGAGTTTGGAGGACACCACAGTGTAGTTGATGTTCAGCATAAATAGATCCCCTCTCAACAGTATAAAATAATTTCTTTAAACCATTCTTACAAATTTACATTGAAGATTAAGTGGAGCCTATCATAGTATATGACCTCTGTTGCTCAGTATAATAGAATTCATTCAAGATAAGCATTCATTTCTCAAATTACTTTGGGCATGATTGTTTTCCCTACGATAGGATGGGAGAAATTTTGAGTTTCCTTAGTTGACTGACTGTTGAGTGTTCATTTATTCAGCATATTTTTATTGATGTGTAGTCCTACCTCTCTAATGTTACATTTGTCAAATGTTATCATCCAGCTCAAGACTATGTTGTCATCTCTCTGGAGACTACTTAAAACTGAACTGTTGCTACCAGTAGGGAAGAGAAGGCTTCCTATTTGTAAGGAAGTGTGTCCAGTTGTCAGCCTATAGTGAAGACCAAATGCAGAGAGACCATATGAGAGGATACACATGACCAGGAAGCATTTAGGAATTTAACTCTGGTCAGAATATGTGTCTTTATAAAAAGGAAATGTACCTTGGGTCTCTATATTTAGCTGTTGATCTTTTTCTCTTTAGCTATTGATATTTTTCAAGTAATATGTTAGAATAATAAGGAAAACAAGTACTTCATTAGCAGTTACTGTTCTGCCGAGCCTTTATTGTATTATTACTGCTGGCTACATTCTTTGTGGATGGAGACGTGCCGCACCTCTACGCATTCCCAAAATAAGTTCTCTCCAGTAGATTTGGAGAGATATTCTGACCACTCTTAAACCTTTACCCAATAACAACTGGATTCGTTGGCACCAATATTCATGGCATCCAAGCTGGTGATGAATAAAGTATTCTCTGTTCCCATCTACCCATTGTTTACTTCTGTGGGATCAGTGATTATAATGAGCATTATTTGGAAAAATAAATTTCTGGCTCTGGTACAGTGAATGTGTCTTGTGAAGAACTCATTTGTTATAAGACTTTTCCCTCAAATCCTGACTAAATACTTTTGTCCTCGAGTAATGCCAAGAGGCACATATCTCTGCCTGGTGTTTTGGGGTAGCTGGACTGAATGAAAGGTGATAGCTCCTGCCTTCCACATCCCTTTGAGACTTGATAAGACCAAGCTTCTGAAGCAACTAATTATGGGAATGTTAAATGACATCCTTAAACATATTATTACAAAATCTAAATGTTTATACTCATTTGCCATGATTAAGAGCCATGAAGTTCTACATGGAAAATGTGGTTTCAGAGTGAGTCTTATTTGTGAAAACTTTATCAGTGACTCCCCATCATGAATAACACACTGTCGTGCTGAACTTACCACTCAAATCAAGTACCTTCCGATACTGTTTCCTGTTCTTCGACCCCCCATATGCAATGGGAAGAGAAGGCAGAGGGCAAGGAATATAAAAATACAGAGCCAGGCTTCCTTCCTTCCCTCTTTACTATCTCAGTGGGAGTCATTGACGGCAGATAATTCACGTGGCTATGTTGTAAAACCGTAGCTTTTTAATATCTGAACTACTGAGTACAAACATAACATTTAAATAAAAATAATGCGGAGTTATTTATCTTCACCAAATCTTCTCTGTCCCGTAGAGGATGTGAGCTGTCTCTTTAATAATGCAAAGGAGTAGTAAATTTCAAGCTGAGGATGGGCAATAACAAAGGGAGTGATCTCCATGCTGCCCTAATGTCAGTGGAGTGGCTTAGGAGAACACCTTATTAGTTCTAACAGGCTGGTTATCGCTGGGTCATCCCTGCCTCCCCCCCCCCCCCCCAGGATGCTAGCTGGTCTCTAGGCTATATTTGGAGGAAAGAAGTGAGGGGGAGGGGAAGGAATATATTCAGAGCTTCTCTCATCTCCCCAGCATTTACAGCTGTTTATTTTTATTTGTTGTCCAATTGTGTTATTCTTGTTCTCTGTCTCTCTCCATTCTCTCTGTCCCTGGCCATTCTTCCCCCCTAGTAGTAGTATGTCTGCTTACATTCCCTGCGTTGAGTGAAAGCAGAAACCCTATCAGTGGTTTCTTTTCTTCATTATTTGTTTCATTTTTCTAAATCATCTGAAATAAATGTAGTTTATAAATTTGTACTTAAATGAGTATTTACTGTGCTAAAAAATCTTAAGTGGGAGAAGGACCTAGCAGAGCTAAGCCTCCATTTAATATGACCAGCCAGCCAAAAGAAATAGGACAGAATATAGATACACATACCTACACCTTCTCCTGTCTTAAAAAAATGAGATCAATCACATTTTAGAATTGTGTAAATCAACAGAATAGTGTAAATCAATCACACTTGAGAGTTGTGCTTAATAGGTTTTCACAAAAGAAAAAGATTAACTAACTATCCTCTTTTAAAACATGAATTTCTCTGCTGTCTTTGATTTTTTTTCCATCATAGCTACCAACATCAACCCTTTTCTCCTCAGCAGCCCCCAACCCCCAGCCCCCATTCTCCATCCAAAAATGAATGCAAAGAAATACTATTAGGCTGTCTGGTTATGTATTTTTTATGAAGCCATACAAGACGCTGCCTGACCCCTTGCAGCTCATGTTATAAGCACACTGAAGATGCTTTTCATTTGGGTTTTGCTTTTCAGCCTGGATGACCTCTATTAAAAAAAAAAAGGAGGTGGGGGTTGGGGAGCAGACTAATATGTAACCCCAGGGACTAGTCGCTTCAAGGATTACATTTAATTCATATGATAATATTGAAATATAACGTTCCTGAGTCTAATGTTTTGGTTATTTTCTCTTTCTCTTTATTTCAGGGACTCACTGATGAGTCTTGTCATAGATGTTTTTCATCAGTTTTGGGTAGAGAGCTACAACTCATGCACTAAGGTCAGGTTCTTAAAATTACCTTTTTTCCTCCTCTTAGAATTCGGGTCATGAATACAAAACATCTCCCTTTTCATAGTTTTCTCTAAGAGAGACAGAGAAATTAATTTTTTTCTAATGTGTGTCTGCCAAGAGTTCTGCTTCAGATAAAGAAAACAATTTTTATTTTGGCATTTCTGTCACCCACCCTCAACAACTGACCCCCAAGTTTTTATTACAGTGAAGACTGATATCTTTTTAACTCCTTCCTTCCCCTGCAAGATTAGCTGTGGATATATAATGCTATTCTCTTACATATGACATGTGTGGTGATCTGGATAGCGACCCACTTTTGGATCTTTGTGCCTGGCACATATATATGCTGTCATAATTATTTCTACATTGCTTGTACAATTATCCAGCTTTTTATAATGTCCATATTAGTTATTGAATGTCCATTTGCATAAATTGTAAGGGACATTTAACTTCACTATAAAAATGTTTTTTCCCCCTGCTACAGTGAAACGTTTGTAATATTTAAGTTAATGGTTAATGTTCAAAACCAATTTGCAAAAGCATCCCTCTGGCCAGCTTTTAGAATTATATTCCTGTTAAAGTTTCTTCTACCATCAGATGTCTCTTTGTCTTTGCTAGTTGAAATGAACAGGTTGGGAAATGGAATTAAATGATACGCCATTCATTGTATTTTGAAAATGTTTTTATTCCTCTCACTTAATAGACCAGCACTTAATTTCTTTGAATCAGCTGCTGTTCATCAGTGCTGCAGTGTGTCTCTTGTCTTCGAAGGCAGGTTCCTTAGAGGGACACTAACATTTCACCGAAGCTAATAAAGTCAATTAGGATAATATTATACAGTAGGCCACTAGAAAATCAGGTGCATTTTGCACCAATCAGTCTGTGTTTTAAATTCATACCAATCTTATACTTCATAAGGAATATATAGAGAGAGCTATTATTATTATGACATCAGCTTGCAGATGTATCTCTAATTGCAGTCTCCTCCCCTTCTCTCTCCTTTTCTTTTCCTTTTTTCTATTTCCTTTTAAGTTATTGCAAGAAGAAGAAGCCCAGTAAATTTGTGGACACATTCACACATTTTCATTACCACAAAAGTACTGATGAAAACTGATCAAAGCTGGGAAATTCATGGCAGTAGCTGAAACCCCATCTCGAGCCAGTCCCTTATTATTACCCAGGTATCGCCACAAATGTGATTCAGCAAATAAAGCCCCTGGCTGCTGGGGCCCCTTCTGCAATCAGAGCACAGCAAAGTGGGTCTGCCATGGGGTTTTCAGAATGACTCATAATTTTCCTACATTTGTTTGCATCGCATTCTGAACGTTTTTGACATCTGGGTGACTGGTGAAAATGTACATATGTCTCCTTGTATACATAGAGCACCTATATTTTTGTCTTTGTCAGTCATTGCATGTGAGGGGGATGTTTTAAAACAGTCCAGTTTCTCCTTTGTAAGGCATTAAGCTGTGACCCTCCTCCTCTCTTCCCTCCCCCCTGTAGCCCTGGACTTCATGATGCCTCCTTGACTGGAGCTTAACATGGAGTTGTCTTTTTTATTTTTTTTTATAAACCCAGTCACAACAGAGAAAGAGGAGGAGGAGAGAGAGAG
Source organism: Heterocephalus glaber (assembly GCF_053883595.1). NCBI lineage: Eukaryota > Metazoa > Chordata > Mammalia > Rodentia > Bathyergidae > Heterocephalus > Heterocephalus glaber. The sequence continues at coordinate 15,869,235 of NW_028258137.1, read as the reverse complement.
AGAGAGAGAGAGAGAGAGAGAGAGAGAGAGAGAGAGAGAGAGAGAGAGAGAGAACACACTAAAAACCCTGAAGGATGGTTCTCAAAAATTCTAAAGGAACCACAGGGAATTCCTTTTGAGAGCAACAGAAAGCAAGCTAGCTGAGGTAAGGTAGATGTGGACAGTGTTTCTTTTCTTTTTTTCTTCCCTCTCTCTGTCTCTTTCTCTGTGTGTGTCTCTCTCTGTTCCTCCTTCCTCTTCTCTGTCTCTCTCTCTCTCTCTCTCTCTCCTTTCCTTTACATTCATGTGTTCTCTCTCTGTCTCTCTCCTTCTCACTAGCTGTTTCTTTATGGAAACATAAAGGGCGGTGGGTGGGGGAGCTCCCTAACTTCTTTCCTGCTTAAGCAATCTGAGAACGGAACTCCTGTGAATATGCAAATAGGACTGCCTGGCCGCGTTGCTGACACGTGTATGTGTTGTATCTTTCTCCCCACCTCCCTGTCTTAGCGTCTGATCTTCAACAGATTGCTGTTGTTTCTTGTGATCACCAGCACAGCGTGCTGGAAAGAGAGCTGGGGGGAGAGGTGGGGATTGGAGGGAGTGTTGTGGGGCTGGGAGGCAGGAAATCATGACATGATTGCTGTGACTTTTTTATATTAATGTGTGGCTTTTTTTCTAGCTCATTTGCATGTCAAAGTGGCGGAGGTGTGAGGGCAGAGATTAGTATGGAGATGACATAATGATGCGATGAATTAAATGTGATCACTTCTCGAAGCGGGGGTGCGGTGGGGGGGGGGTGAGGCAGGGAGGGGGGAACCAGGGAGACAGACGGGGTGAGGGAGCGAGAAAGGAGCACTGTGTCTGATCTGCACCGCACAGTTGATTGATGTCACCAGCTCACAGAATGCATCTTTTTATTGTGATGATGGTGATGGTGGTGGTGGTGATACTGATTGCGATGATTACACTTATCGTTAGTATGAAATTTGAATTTTAAGTGGTCAGTGCTGGAGCTCCAGCGCACGTGATTATTTGGTCCATCAGCGCAAACCCTTTACTGTCAAAATTTAATACCACTCCACGTTTGCTTTTATTTAAAAAGGACAATGCAACCTATAGGAGAGAGAAGATTACTAATTTGTGATATTACACAGTAGGCTTGGAATACCAGAGCTTTTCATGTGACTTCAGTTCTATTTTTGAGTATGCAAAAAAAGAGGGGGATTGAAAACATTTTTATTATTACAAAAGAAAAAAAAAGAATCTTCCCTTGCATCAGCAGGGTGGCAAAGGTTTCAAACATTGACAATAAAGAAAATGCAATTTCATCTCCAGCATTCAGTGTTATCTCCTTTTAATAAGAAAACCAAAACAGACTGATTGATAAACAAAGCAAATTCTCAGGTGGCTACTTGCAGGTCTAAACACAGGAGTAAAAACTGAACATTTTCCCCTCCTCTTTTTGGCAATTTTGTATACAATACCTGAAAATGTGCACAGAATAGTTGTAAAAAGAGAAAGAGGGGAGAGTTTTGTTTTTTAAACCACTCCTCTAATTAAAAGGAAAAAAATGTAAACACAAAGTATGATGATTTTGAGACTTTGGGGATTTATTTGTTCCAGAAGTCAAATTCATTCTGTCTGCCAGTAAGTGTTCTTCTGATTAGTCTGGTCTACTGCTTCTTTGGGAGAATGGACTTCCTACAGTATAGACGAATCAGTATAGAAATTTAGGACTAATTGTTATGTGTGCAATAACCCTGATGATATAAATGAGCACTTAAGAATCCACAGAACATCACTAACATTAATTTATTGCAAAAGAAAATCCAAAGCAGCTCCATTAGTTTTTCCCTGTTATTGTTAAAGACTTTAAATGGATTTCCTAATTGGATAATTTTATTCACAAGAATGATACACAAATGGAAAAGCAGCCCTAACTCCGGGGTAGGGATGGAATTGGCCTGCAGGATGAAGAAAGATCCCTGTAACAAGCAGCCACTGTCAGCATCAAGAAATCCTGCTCAGATACTGCGCTCCGAAGAGCAAAGGGGACAGAGAGCGACACGTGTGTGTGTGTGTGTGTGTGTGTGTGTGTGTGTGTGTGTACTACTTGACCCGCTGAAGTTGGGGGAGCCAGAGGGTGTTTTAAGCATGTTCAGATAATACAGTGATAAATGCATTCACCTTGCCTCTTCTATATGATATTTAAAAAGGCATCCATCATTATTGCCTGTCTTCCATCACAGGTACTTCAGATGGATTCTGCTCTCAGTTTTCCTAAAATGCAGCATTGTGGGTTCACCCTTGGTCCTTCACTCGAACCTACATCTTTGGCATTTTCTGGCCACCAAGTCCATCTTCTTGGAGATTTGCTCAGGCTTGCATCATTCCTCTTCCGTTCTGCAGATGAAGGCAGCTGTGCTAGCTGTAAACTGGGTCTCTCTGAACGCTGCACACCGATACTATTAATAGAAAAGCATGTTGTGTCCTATTCTTAAATCCTTTGCCCTCCAAATGCATGCAGTGAGTCAAGACAGTCAGAGGAAAGTTCTGGAGCGCTGGTCTGGAGCAGTTTCCCCCAGCACATCAACACCTGTGTCCTTATTCTCCATCTATCTGCGGCCTCCTCTGCGTCCTGCTTTCTCCTTGCTTTAGTCTTCTATGCCAATAAAGAAGAAAGGCAGGGATGAGGATTGTTACTATTGATCTGCCCAAGGGGATCATTAGGCATCCGTATCAATCTACAAATCAGTGGGCCTGTGTTACTAGCTTGGGCAGTCATTGCCAATTTGTTCCTATTAGATGGCGGAGCCTGGAGGGTGTGATGAGCAGATCGGGCTTTATCTCTGTGCTCCGGAGGATGCAGGCTTGCTGCCAGACAGCAAAGGTTCACCGAAGTTCTATTTTGGGGGCAAAGGGGTTAGGGAGTGCAAAAGGGAGAACAGGAATCCATAGGAGTTTTATTTTTCAGCTGGAAAGCTGCCTGCACTGTAACTAGACCACCAACCCAAATCCTCCCCCATCCTCCCCGAATTATCTCTAGTTAAAATTGGCCTCCTCCAGCCCTGACATTGCTCCAGAAAGCTGCCTACAGAAATATCTTCTCCAGTATTCTTTTGTTATTCTTCTCAAGATCAGCATCCGAACAATTGAAATGTAAACATTTTTTTTTTCTCTTCCTCCTCCAACATCTTCAATACCAGCAGTGTATTTACTGTTGAGCAGGTGACATTTTTAGCTGATATTTTCTCTGTAGTTCAATTAGATAAAGTAAAAGTTAAAGTTGTGGGCAATTTTGTTTGGGGAATCCTATTTACGTTTTCTCTTTGAACTGAAATCTAGAAGGAAATGTGTTCTCACTGCTTTATTACTATTTTTTGATTCTTAAAGATCATCTTGGTTTCTTCATCTTGGGCTTTGAAAGCACAACAACTATGCCAAAAGCCCCACTCTCTCACATGCATATCAATGTGAAAAATAAAAATTATGTTTCCATGGGGGAAGGGGAGGGAAAAAGGACAATGAATGAATAAGCACAATTTATGCTGTTACTGCTGCTAGCATGACATTTCCTCTTCATTATTTTGTGAAAACCTCAATTTTAAACCTGGTTTTACTCACTCCTGACGTGAGCATTATTCAGTATAAATATCTGTCCATTGCCAGGCCTCAGTGAAGCTCCTAGTGACATTTCTGCTTTATAGCTTTCGGCTGGGGTGAGGAAGAGAGGCAGGGAAGGTGGGCTGGTGCAGAGCAGGAGGGAGGGGACCAGGCAGCAGTCACTTCCTGGGACCTGTTTTCACCCTGCTTTTGAGTTTGTTCCTTGTGAATAAATAATCTGTTTTTCCCAGCCCGGGATGGGGAGAGTGGGTGAAACAGCCTGTCCCAAATCCAATACTTAGTGCGGACATCTGCTCTTGAAATCGGTTCATCATTCCAAGGGGGTGGAAAAGTTGTGTGTGATGCGATCGTTCATATTTTGAGTGTTGAAAATGAGATGGAATGCTGTTTATATTGAACACCAATTTCTAAGTGCTTTTGGCCTGCTTTTAGTTACCCAGCATATTTCAATTCACTATTGAAAAAGAAAAGCCAGGATAGTACTTTAGAAGACTTTGAACTTACTGATTATTACCATTTATTAGTATTTGCATTTCCTCACTTGCATGTATATATTTTTTGGTTCCTTCTGGCCCTCCCCTAGTTTATCCAGGGCAGTGAGGCACTCATTTCATCCCATCTGACAAGAGCCTGCTTTTTGTTGCTGATTTTGAGTAGGTCACACAACTTTACAGAAATACGTCTGCAGGCAGTATATGATTTTGAAAGTTAAGGCATTTTAATTTATCATAAATCAGACATCCAGTCTGCTTTCATCTTTATAGTACATGTATAGAAATTGATTTGGAGTGGACGCAAAAGAATGTTGTAAGGGTTTGTTTTGCAAATATTTATAAACTCTTTTTCTTTGGAGCCGGGCCTATCTTAGAGTGGTCACCGTACTGTGAAGCACAGAGTTGACTTTGAGGATGATGCTGCCAAAATCTTTTGTTTGTTTTATCATGAGGGCTGGGAGTTCAGACTGGTGTTGCCAGTGATGGGTTGTCAACGTCGGAGATATCTGGCTGTAATTTTATTAATTCTTAGAGACTCCCTCCTTATTTTGGAGTTGATGAGAGCTTCCGATGAATGAAATAAACAATGCAGTGGAACAGCCAAGCCAGGTGCTCTCTCTGAAGGAAGGGCAGGAAGTGAACATTTTTTGCACGACTCTTTAGCAGGAAAGGGAGAGACGCATCATTTTCTCTTCACATAGGGGCTTATTACTTAAGGATGCTGACAGCTTGCTGCAACTTCATAGAAACTTTTAATCCGTGAGGGTCTGCTTGGTCAGCCAAGACATTTCTAGTTTCTGATTCACCTAGCTTCATGCACTTAGAACATCGCTTTGATTTCTCTCATCATGATAGGAAACATTTTGATTTCTGAACACACTGTTTATCAACCCACCTATCTCCCTAGTTTTCCTTGTTTTATTTAGTGTGGCTTCATATGTGCCATTTCTCCGTGAAACAATTGATACATTCTCAGCACGCTGTTGTGATTCGAAAAACCTCGTCTAGATTAATGGTCAGTGTCGCACACATGCACATTTGTGTTGTGATAGTACAGAGGCGCTGAGAATTACTGACAAGATCCAGAATAATTCCTAATGCTGTCGAAGGCTTCATTTTCTCCTCGGCATGATGGATGAGGCATAAGAAGTGCTTTCCAAGATCATTATGTGCATCATTCTGTTAAGTGTTATTAAAGTCCGTCTGTCTTAGGCAGCAGAAACAATATCTTCACCCTTATTTTGCTCTCTGATTTTAAAACACGATAACTGCCGATCCCTTTCTTCCTTATGTGAGCTCTTTTTGAGATCATCTTACTACTAATTTGTGCCATAAAATTATGGAGAATTGTGTTTTTCTTTCTACTTAAAATTTGATGATATTAATCCATAGATGGATTCTGGCTTATTTTTAAACCTTTTTTCACAATGCATGCTTTAGAAATTCATTTTATTAATAAAACAGGAGATGTGAGAAGTATCAGAATTTGGGGTGCAGGTTTCAGTCTGTAACTTCAAAGAGATGTAATAAGCTTTTATGTTCTAGGGTCCCATTATTTAAAATACTGTTGATAATTTGTTACCTTGCATTGATTGTGTAAGATTCAGGACGAGTAGGAATTTGGCATATACTATGCTGAATTACTGTCTCATGGGCAGATGTATTCAGAGGTAACAATGGGAAAGTATGCAAATGAGAAGGAACACTTTACACTTGGTCAGGGAAAGTTTGTCTTTACAAATTGTGCAGTTGGAGGGTGAATTTCCTTCTGTCCTCAGGACACTTGCTACTTTTGGCTGGACTCGGTGAAAGGGGGTCTGGGAGTGAACGCTGAGTAAGGCAGTGAAGGTAAACTACAAATGGCTCAGATTAAATCTCAAGCAATTTCACTGAAACAGAAGAATTAACTTTTAAGATTTGGAGCTTTCCTCTAAGTGGAAGATTTTCCTAAACCCTGCAATAATAAAATGCAGTCTACTTTATCGAACATTGTTGTTATTACCCAGTAAACCACCCCATCACCTTTTCTTGTTGTTGTTTTCAGCAGTTTGCTGGGATATCTTTAGACCCCTGGAAGCTTATCCGAAGAGAATGAAACTAAAAAGTAGAAAGTCATCACATTTTCTTTTAAAACACTATTTCCTCTTTGCAGAGATCCACTGAGATCTAGAAAGGCTAATTTTTATACTTTTAATAGAATTATATAAGTTTGATGCACAGCTGGGATACGCTCAGTCATCCACAGTACAGCTAGTTTTTGAACATTTAATTTTATATTTGAATAATTCTCCAGATCAGGCTGTAATCATGAATGTCATATAAAAAGTTTTTTTTAAAAAAGAAATTACATTATTTCGCAGATGTGCAAATACTTCTGAGAAAAAAATTACATTGATCAGTTTTTAATACCCCCCTGTCTCACCCTTCAGTCAAAGGGAAAAATAGCTTTTTTCCCATCTTTGTCTTCAGAAAGGTGCTAGATTGTAAACATCTGAAGGAAATGAAAGGGGGTTGGCCAGTCCACCCCAAACTCTTTCCAGATTTTCAATTCTTTCAGCAACAGCCTTCAGTTTTCAGAAAAGAGGGAGGGTCCTGGGGAAAAAAAGAGAAAGGAGATGTCTCTGTTTAATATTAAAATTTAAAGTGAAAAGCATTGCCCTAACTGGCTAATTTTGAATCTACTCATTTGAGGGGCTTGAGCAACAACAGGCAAAATTTAGATAACGTGTGCACCGTGCTGATTTCGAAGAGATAAAGCATTTGCCGCTAATTAAGAGCTGATTCTGGGAAGGGGACAATAAACCAAGAGATGGCTATCATTTCTTTCATAGTTTCTGAAACAATAGCATGTGGATAGTTAATTCAAAAACTATTCAGACAAACACAATCAGTTTTACCTAGGCAGAAAGATGATTATGCTTTGTAGAGTGTTTCTGAAGTGTGTGGTCTGTTTATTCCAGTTTAAATAAAGGCATTCTGGAATTTCTATGTTTTGCAAATATGGAGTATTTCTGGAAGCAACAATTGAAGTCATGAACCGTGGCCATTTCGGGAACAGTCACCTGTACTTGGAAACACTGTTGTTACTCAGGGTTGAGCAGCCAAGTGCTTTTGAATCTGAAACAAACAATTTAATTAGAAGCCTGGACTCCGTGCTTTTTCCATGTTTCTTTCGTTAACAGCTTTGACCAAGCAATATGGCATGGTCTCTACACCCATATAATATTTGAATATTTGATATGTCATCATAAAGATATTCTGAAAGTGGAAAAAATTGCATTAGTGTTTGGCCCATGGATAAACGATTTGGTTAAGCTACAGTTTTTCAGGATTTCTTTATTGACCCAACTTAACTATTTTTTTTCTTGAATCAAAACAGCAAGCACAATACACAAAAATAAAACAAGGTGTTGTAGTCAGATTAGTAGGTATGAAATCACAATCGCCCCTTTGTCTTCTTGAAAACCATACGTACCAGATGGATGATGAGAAAATAATCTAAAATGTTGGGTTTATTTTCAATATGCGAGTAGTATAAAAATATGCAAGCTCTGATCACAGTGAGCTGGAAACTACTCTACAAAAATGTGTAACGAAAGCTGTTACTATAAGTGCGGTTCATGTATTGGAACAGCTGTGACAGCCTGATACAGTTTAACACTTGTTCAATTATAAGAAAAAGAAATTCAGAAGAGAACTTGATTTAGATAAGAATTTCAAAGAATCCTTGAAATTTCCAAAGTAACTTCTCCTTCCAATCAAAACTGTAGCCTTGCCCTAGTTTATCCCCTTCTTTCTTCCTGTGTTTAGTGCCCAACTCACTTATAGAGACGTTGGAAAGGGCCGCCCTCGGCTCTCTCACCTTTTCCTTCTGAACCCCACTCATATGTTGTTTTTTAGGTGCTGGCTTATAGCTATTTGCAAATTATTTCAGGTGTCTGCTCTTTTATACTCAGGAAATCAAAAAGAAATCAACTGTTAGCTGGCCACCTTCTCCATTACACCCAATTCTTTCTTTTGTTTTCAAGTGATTTCATTGTGCTTTTCTGGCAGATATATTTTTGTGCCCATGAGAGGCTGACAGTGATATCGGTACCAAACCTTTAGTTTCAAGAATTGGCACACGTGTCACTGTTTTCTTTCTGTTTAGCGAATGCTTGATTGATGTGGGTGCGTTGTGTATATTTGTGATTGTATGTGGGTGTCATTCATATATATAGATGTTTAAAAATACGTGTGTGTGCACACAGATGGATGTATACAGCTCCTGGGCTATTGTGTTTGTGTTCTCTCTAAACTCATTCTTGAAGTAACTGAATACAGAAAGAACATACATATGCTCCCACGTGTAAAATTCCTTTTGTCTAGTTTAACTTTTTATTTTCTGAGCTGAATGGTCTCTATGGTTTCTCATGTATGTACTGCTTATTTTGAGAGTGACATATTAATAGTGTTTGTTTCATGTTCTCACAAATGAGCATCTTAATATCATTTTGAAATTGCCCTTCTCAGAAAACTAACAATAACAAAACAAATCAACAAACCAACCCCCCACCTTTAAGCAAACAAGAATCACGTAGTATTTTTAATCTGAAAGAATATAATTTGTTTAATCTTACCTAAAAATAATAATCTCTGGCATTAAAAAAAAACAAGCCACCAAACATCCAGTGTTTATGACCAAGACTGCTGGTAGATAACAGGGCGAAGTGTGTGTTTATACCCAGGGAAGAAATGGGTCACAAATCTCTACTTAGGGAATTGTCTGTTTTAATTTCATAATGTTTGTTAACTTTATGTTATATAAGTCCTTGAAAGTGGATGGAAGAAGCAAACTACTGAACTTTTTTGAGAAGTGTTTTTGGGACACCTGGCATCCAAGAAGCTTACAAACAGGCCGGGTGCATTAAGGTTAGGCTGGATAGGGGAGAAATGGTGAAAGCCATCTTTTTTCATTCTGTAGTGGTTGGTGTGGGCATTTTAAAGTAGGATCCTGGAATTTCCAGACCCTGGCTCTATCTTCTAAGTCATTTCTGTACCTGGAATAAAATGTTGCTGTAGAAATTATTGACATAATAGTCCCCATGAGGACTCATAGCCATCAAAGTGAAATCTCACAATAAATTCAGAGGCCACCTGGAGAACCACTGTTAAAGAGCTTTTTAGAGGAGGGGAAAAAAAAACTTTAAAAGCTTAATTCTTCTTAAATATAAGTTCACTGATCATGTTTCTGTACCACTTTTCTAGAGTTTAGTTCTTTACTTTTAGCTTTGTTAAGTAATCCTTTAAAGCTCTTTTGACAGCAAAAATGCTGCGTTTTTGTGTAGATGACATCACTAGCCCCACTCCAGCCACACTGAAAGGCAAGAGGTTACCAAGCCATAAACCTCAGTCAGGATTTCTGCCTGTCTCGGGCATAAAAGCCTTCAGACGTGAGGTGGGTCTTAGCCATCTGAGGGACAAATATTCCTACTATAATACCAGAAACATTATTGATCAGTGTGGGGGGGGCATTTTTAAAAAAGCTAATTAGTCTTTGCGGAGTCAAATAACTAATGGTGTTTTACGCTTAGCACTTAGGCAGCACTTTTCATCGTCAAAGTGCTTTGAAAACATTAACTAATTAATCATTAGCTAATTTAGCAACTGACGATAAAAGTTGAGAGAAGAGTAAAAGAGGCTGGATCTCACCAGTGTTTTGTGGACAGAAATCCCCCCGCAGTTAAACCTGGAGGTGTTGGGACTCCGGAGTGGGGTTGTAGCCCAGGTCTCCAGGTATAGCTCAGGTAATATCTGTAAAGAATAGAAAGAAAATTTTCCAGATGCATACTCCTGGACAATCTTAACAGGTAATAGCCAGTTCTCCCTTTTTAAAAATAGATAAATGAAAAAAATAAAAATAATTTAAAAAGAAGCCAACTTAGCAGGGACGGCCCTAGCAAACAGATTCTAGAGTAAAGATGTTGAAATTTACAAGTGTGATTAATAACATCAGTATTTTCTCTCTGGACTCTTAAAGGCTTGCTTAGGGTTGCAGTCACCGTGAACAGGGTGGAAAGTGTGTGTGGATGAAGAGTCTTTTCCAGTAAGCTTCCTGGGTCCAGTGTGATGTTATCCACAAATGCTGCCTTGGAAATGTAGCTGAGTTGAAGAACTCTGTGCAGACAAACTAAAAGAATTCACTTGCATGTCGCGACAAACAGAATGCTTTCCAGGGGGCTTGTCTGCTTTGCACTGCAGCCCCATCCATTATGTGAATGAGATGTGAAAATAGTTCTGTGTTTCTCTGAGCTATCAGCAGACCGCACAAGCTGAGTTTCTTTAAAAATACGGAGACGGTTCATCTATAGACTTCCTCTGAATGAGTGAGTATGTGTGGTCCAGCTAGTTTAAAGAAAGGAGCACTCCACAAAAGCCACCAGTATTATAGAAGGTGGGACCAGCAACTGCATTTTTGAAGGGTGAATGTACTTCGCTTTGCATTCAATTTGTTCTAATCCCACACACCCTTTTACTGCAATGAGGAAAAGCAAGATTTCAGAATATTAAAAAAAGTCAGATGTTAAAAATGTGTTCTTGTTGTTCTTGCCTGTCATCACCAAAGTGTTGGTAAACAAGGGGAGCAGAGTCAGATGTTGTTTAAATTTTTCAGTGTGGTTTCTACACAAAGGTAGCTGTCTGATGGAAAACTTCCATCAAGCAAACTTTAATATGCCTCATAGATGGCAAAAGGCAATGGAATAGACAATGCACATCCAGTACCACAGATTGGTTGCTGCACATTTAATTGGTGTTCTGTGGGAGAGATTTAAATGAACACTTAGCTCACAATTTCTGAAATGGTCCTTGAAAGGTTCCACTCCTGGTTAGAAGCAGTTCAGGTTAATACAGATCTACACTATTGTGAGACTGAACTTGACTTCTTTTTTAACTTTAGCCTTCCTGACACAGATTCATTCTCATATTCTCTCTCTTGCGCTCTCTCTCTCTCGTTTTTCTGCTGCTGAGGATCAAACTCAGGGCTCCATGCATGATAGGCAACTGCTCCATGCTGAACTGCCTTCCCAGCCCACTAGTCATCTTGGACCCCTTGACTCTTTTTCTTTTATCTTGAATTTACCCTTTCTTAAAGTGTCATGTGTATATTTTTTCAAATCCATAGCAAAGTTTCAGATTGTGTCCCTAATTTGGGAATTAAAATTTTGTTCCTTTCTGTTAAGATGATCTATTTTAGGGAAGAAAAGAGGGTTCATATTTAAAGATTACCTATTTTTCAGTTTACTTTTTGATTTGAATATCAAAACTCCTTCATTCAAACCCTTGGAATAAAACATCTCCTCACTCCTGTCTCCCTTCCTCCATCTGAAAGCTCTGCAGGCCTGAAGATCTCATGATGATGGCAAATTGTTCCCTTTGTTTTGGGGGCATATCTGACAGCTGGCATCCATGAGCCCACTCTCCCCTTTAGCTCCACCACAAAAACTTTGAAAGGAGGCCTTTGGAAAGGTCAGGAGCCTTGATGAGCCCTGTAGTTCAAGAATTTATAGAATGGAGATTGCTATGCTCCTGTGTGTACTGATGCTACCCTATTCTTTAATCTTTAAAAAATACTATTTCATGCATCAAATGTGAGTCAGAGAGAATCATATAAGAAATAATTTCGCTCAAATCAGAATTAGTTTAAATTAGTATTCCATGAAAGTTGTTAGCAATGGGTAGGTGATTTTTTCATCCCTTTGCCACAGGGCTATCTGGAGACCTTCTTGACTGTTGTAACTCTGTGTGCGTGTGTATGTTTGTGTGTAACTGGTGTTAGTGATCTAAAAGCCCGAGATGCTATTCACCACCCTGCAATGCACAGGCCAAGTCCCTCTAACAGAGAATATATAGCCCCTAATATCAGCACTGTGTAAGTTGAGAATTCCTGCTGTTTACCTATGCCAGTATGTCTGCTTGGGAAATGCAGTGCTGACAGAAGGTTTTGGGTAGACACCTGCTTTCTTTTTGATAGTACTTGTGAATTGATTGGAGTTCTTCCTTCTTAGCCATTACCTTCCTCAACTTAATAGCCTCATATCCAGAGTAAGAAAGGGTGGCCCTGCATCCCTTTCTTTTCTCACTTTTAAAAATCACGTAGCAGGCCAGCCAGAATGAAGGGGAAGTGTGCAAACGAGCAAAGGACGCGTGGGTGGAAATGTGAGAACAGCATGCAAAACCTTGACAGATTTTTATTTTTTAACAGATATCTTAGATGCTGCATCCTATGAGGCTGAAGAACATATAAAAGGAGACTTTATGCTTATGGAGTCAGGGGTTCCCTGTCATTGCTTTTTCTCACCCACTCCTGGCCAGGGTGGTTGTATTTCCTATTGTGATTTTAGGGATCAGAAAAAGAAAACCTTTTCCAGAGCAGATTCTAACACAAACAGCTTGTAAAAATCACAAGCTGGAGATTATAGAAAAGGACCCCAAGGTCAGGCCACGCTGCTGGTGATTATTTTTCTGGGTGTTGTTAACTTGTTCCTTGAGAGTAGTTGGAAGGAGTTGGAAGAGGGAGGTTTTTGGAGAAAATTAAGAAGCAAAATGCTGGGAGGAGACCTCAGAGGAAGAACATAATGATCTATAATAGGAACTGATGCTTCAACAATAATACATATATATAGTCCTTATCTTTTTTTTCAACAGTGAGTACTGTAGGACTGGATGTCTCTCCAGTTACATCTAGGAGCCTTTTCAACTCGCTTTACTGTTTAAAAGGAAGGTGAACTTTGCTTTCCAGTAGATGGCATTGTAGTCTGTTCCGTGGTGGTGGAGAGCTTCCCCTAGCCAATAGGACTATAATTTTTTTTCCCTGAGCTTCTTGATAATGCTTCCCCTTCCCCCTTGCATTAAATACTAGCTTGAGGTTATAAATAAGAATCTTGTTTTCGCTAGTTACCTGTAACTCTCAAAAGATTTGATTTTAAAAAAGATACAGTAGATAATTTAATATCCCTATATCAAATGAAAAAAATATATAGACTAGATCTGGGAGTGTGGCATATGGATAAAATATGCAAGCATGGAATATTTTCAGATTATGATGGCTCTGGTCTTCCTAAGTATAGTTTTTGGTATTAATTCATTATACTCAAGAGTATTTTAGTGTCATTGCAAAGAAGTCTCGAAAAAGTTTTACTCTGTGGCAAAAGATTTTCCGACACAATATGTTGTTCTTGACTGAACTCTTAACAGACTTTACAAACTCTTTTTAAACTAATTGTGTAAAAATTTTCCTTTAAAAAAGTCATCTGTCTGGTTTGCAGGTGTGTTGCATGTGGGTTGAAAAAATTGCATTTTTTGATTAATTATAAATATTTTCTTCCTGATATTCTGCTTCCTCCTTTTAAGCCATTAAACCTAAAAACAACAGCAGTAATATATTGGTCCAGCAAGAGTTGTCATTTTCTGGTATTGAAAAAAAGATGCTAATATGTTTATTATTAGTATTATATTGTTATTATTTTGCTTACTACGAAGTGAGAGTCCTTGAAGAGAAGTCACTACATTAAATTGGAGAACAATGATGATATGGAGAATAGATACATTGTTTTTAGAAAAAAAATCTCACATTAAGGCTTTGTCTATGTAAATACCTTTTAAAAATAAACAGGTTATATATATTAATTAGAATCAAAATGGATTTTCTTTTCCTTCCTTCCTTCCTTCCTTTCTCTCTTCCTCTTTCTTTCTCTCTCTCTGAAGATGAAAATACCCTGTTTATGTGTCTGTATATTTTAATAGAATCTGTAATGTTCCTTAAAAGTCCTTTTTTTCTATGAGGCTTCCATGTTGTCTTTATAGAAATATTTTGCTAAAACTGTAAACTTACCACCTCCCAACAAAATCCTCTTTCCACTGAATATACTCTATATCTCTCTGATAGTCATTTGGTAATAATATTTGACTTCCATTTATCAATACTGTTTCTTTCCATTATTTTTAATCACAAGATTATGAGCTGTGTATTTAGTTATTATTTAAGCTAAATGGTGTCTTTGGCTGTTAGCTCGAAAAGATAATGTCCCAATATCAGGATTAAGTTTTCATCTGTATCAACTGGCTTAAAAATACCCAACTTGATTCCTTTTGAATTAACCGAGTCTTATTTTATTTTATTTTTTCAATATCACTGATCACCATAGTAACCACTAGCTGTCAGTTCAGCTTCTGACATTTTTCTCATTTGGTAAGATTTCAGAATTGCCATCCTCCCTGCCAACATGTCATGAACAAGAAAAAAAAATTGCATGAAAAATCTAATGGGTGTCTGGTCTGATTGTCCTCATTCGTGGCAGGAAAGACAAAAACTGATGAATTGTGAAATGTATTCAGAGGGATTCAAGGAAGCAAGTGCCTGGGACCCCCCCCCCCCCCGCCTCGTTTCTTTTTGTTATGCTTGATGCACCATACATGCTTACTCTGACACTTGGGTTTGTAGAAATTTAAGATTAACAATTTTTACATTCACCCGGCTGATCTCTCTCCCTTACCTTCTTTTTTTTTTTTTTTTAAAGTCATCATTAAAAATAAAGTTACCAGGGCTTATATTTAGCATGGTTTCTCACTCGTATCAAAGATTTTAAGTAAGTCCAAATTGGCTTCTAATATTTGAAATGTAGTGTTTGTAAATGTACAACTCTGTTTGGGAACTAGATGTGAACTGTGAATCCACACAGTGGGTTTTGTGTGTGTGTGTGGGGGGTACATGGGTGGCTGAGAAAGGACATCAGGCCCATTTAAAAAAAGAAATCTGATATATGGACCTTTTTCTAGGAGATTGTTTTAGTTAAGGAAAGAGAAATGAAGTATTTTTCAGTTTTTTCCAGTATTCTAATTTAACAAATGAATGGGGAAAAAGTTAATGTCTATCCCACATATGTGAATTGGGTAGTGGGTGAAAAGAACTATTTCTATACTTAAGTATTTTTTTCCTTTTGATGGCTGGAATTATTATAGTAGAAAACAAAAAAAGAGAAATATTAATGTGCTTTTGCTGATATAAATATATACATTAATTAACGTGTTATTGATGGGACACAAACATATACCGTATATGTGGATCTTATCATGAACACCTAGGCAAGGCATTTAATATATCTGTGGTTCAAATATAAGTAAATATATTAAAGACACTGGCATGTGTTTGTATGCACATAGACATGCTTCCTGCTAACATATTTTTTAGCTATCTAGGTGTACATGAATTTGATAAAACTTTTGTGTCCTTCTCAGAGGTTCTGATTTGAGCTAGATCAATCTTATAAGATTTTTTTTTTTCCATGACTGTCTACAAATTCAGGCTCAGCAGCAGGAACTCATTCCAGAGACAGAAAGCTGATTTGATGAGCAGCTGTAGAATCCAGTGCCTTTTTACTAACGGGTGGGCAACCCCAGGATCATGCAAGCAGACATTGGGCTGTTTCCACTTCACATTTCAGATGCTCTAGCTTTAGCTTCTTTAAAAAGAAATTCAGACACTGGATAATTGGGGGCAGGTTGTGGAATTGCAGATTTTGAGTCACAAGTATATTTAAACATTATATATGGCTAAGAAGGACCAGAAAGGCCCAATAAAAAATATCTCCACAAAGGACCATAGTCTCTTAATTTGAAAATCAATATCACGTGTATATTTTTGATGAAATTTATATGAATATTAAAACATTTAACGTTCAGTGTAGGTGGATTGATAACATGATTTTGTCATTGATGATTAATGGCACGCCAGAAATATACATGCAAAAATGCATACATATGTATACGGTTATCAGATGTGTGTAAAATAAGCAATTTGGTTCATCATGTTTTTATTATTTGATTCTTTTTAAATTTAAGCACTTTGGAGAAACAAAACAAATAATGCCTGAATGTTTGCTGCTATTATTATGAACAAATATAACCCTTGAGAAATAACTAGAAAATTGATATTGAATCTTAGGGTATATTTCAAACGCATATTTGAAAGTAGAAAAATAGAAAGTATATTTTGAATACTGGCAAATAAATTTACTTCATGAAAGAAAAAAATCCAGAAAAATATAAATCTTTTAATAAGAAATAATAATATTTTTATATGCTGTACTTTAAAATGAATGGTGTAAACAGAATATACTTTAATGCTTTATGGTTTGTAAGATTTATAACAATAATCAGCAAAACCTTGTAACTGTGTTTGCCCCTTATGTGCCTTGAAGCCATTGGATCTTGCAGTTAATTGTATAAATTCCATACACTATGGGAAATCACGATGTATCATTTATATTCAGCATGTGTCCTGTGTATAAATATTAAAATATATTAGCCAAAAATGGCTGATTATTCCTCAAACATTTTGTGATAAATCTTATCTTTTTTATGAGTTGAACAGCTGAAACTAAATATTTTATGTTATTTGGAAATATTCTTTAAACAACTTATATTCATTATTAACATTTTAAACATTTATAACTGCTTTAAAATATTCGGAGACTTAGCTCACTTACCAGTCATGTACCCGGGAAAAGTTGTTTTTGTATGCAGCATATACAGGCATTTCAGATTTATAAGTCTCTGGTGCAATGTAGGTGTCATTGTCCACTGCCACCAACCTTATGCATATAAAGCACCCATTTGTGGATATGTTCAGCTATATGCAATCACTATTATAGCAAGACATGGATGCCATATTATTTGTATGCACAAGGATGTTTTGAAATCTATGTCATTATAATCTTCATCTTCAAAAAAATCCTTTTAATCTATCCTAGAGAGTAAGGCAGTATGGATGTGAATTTTTATATGCAAATACTCCATTTTATTTTCAGGGTATACTTCAGGTATTTTTAAAATGTGGATTTTATATATTCAGACATAAACACGTAAGTCAAATAGATGAAGGTCTGACATCATACCAAATGTAAAAAATTAGAGTGATACATATTTATTGAGACTGATAGAGATGCATAATGAATAAACAAACACAGGGTTGAACTGTTACAAATGTATTTGGCAACTGCCCGTAGCAGTGAATGTGTACATTTTGAGGGGAGGAAATGTCAGAACAGTCTTGTAAATACATGCAGCTGGAAAGAATAAAATAAAAAATGATGACTAGTGCTGACAGGCAGACTTGGGGTGCATGATATACTTTGTTCATTTGATTCTTAGAACTCAGTCGGGGGTTAAATTGGAATCCAGACATCAAAGAATTCTTCCACCAGACCCAAATTTTGCCCGTATAATTTTTTTCTTACAGTTGTCATAATTTTAGCTAATTTCACAGTGCAATAAATTTTTACCGTTTGAAGTCTTTTTTCTTCTTAAATATGCACACAGTATGTATATAATATATCTCATGTGAACTCCCCACACACTCGATGCTGGGTACACACATGTATAAAAATGATCGACACACACATGTGTCCTGCACACGTGCCTGTGCTTGCAGATTCACAGAGAACCAAATGGCGAAAGAGACCCGAGACCCTGAAGGGAAAAGGCTAACTGTTTTCAGTAGCGATACCTTTGTTTCTTTTTTCTTTTTACTTTTTTTTCCCCCCTTCTGGCTGTTGTGTCTGAAAATGTTGGAAGCATGTGGTGCTGCATATTTGGAGGTTTTGCAGATTTCTGTACGATTTTTATCTGAAGGTCAGGGCTGAGGAAATACATCAGGGTGGGATGTTTGCCGTTTGCCATTTAGCCTTGCTCCTCTTATCAGATCATTTTCTCACATGGGCCACAAACAGAACTCTGCTACAGAGAGAGCGAAAATAAGCATTACTGTATTCATATGGCTTTTTTCCCTTTTTTAGAGTCATAGGACTATTTCTGTGTATATTTGACTTTCAACATTCATTAGGTTCATTGGCTTTTGATTATAATTCCATTTACCATTTGCATTTCTTAAATAAAAATGTTAAATGTAAATAACAAATGTTAAATGTGTTTTTCCCTTGTAAAAAGTAAAAACAGTGATAGATCACACTTATAAGGAATGTGTCATTTCTGAGCCATTGATGTGAGTTTACTGTACTTGGTTTTACCCTAATATGGCACTTATGAAAAAGAAACATATAAATGGGGCGAGAGGATTTTCTATGCTTGTGTTTTCAATGGATCTGAGGATCTTGTTTTGTAGTTGATGAACTTGACTGTTTTCAAATGAGCTGTGGTGCTGCAGACTGGCTAATTTGATCACCACCACCAGAATGGTGAAGTAACTGTGGTTCTCATTCTATGAGATTAACATTGTTTATGGAAGCCCCCAATGTAGAAAGAGTTTCATACCATGAATGGTGTGAATTAAATTTATTAAAGATAACTGTGCAACCTCTATCGCTTTGTGCACTATTCTAAGGGCATACAGAGCCAAAGAAAATGAACTTCTTGTCTCCTGCTATTAAGAAAAGATCTCTTCCCATTTACATAGAGAGAGTTTAGAAGACAGGAACCATATTGGAGAATGAAAGACATAAATAATGAGTGTTCACCATGGCTTTTGGGAACCATTGGGCCTGTTGGCTTTTAGGATTATTGGACAACTAAGTGTGGCTCTTTTTCTAATCAATTATTCATTTACAATTAAAAGTGAGAATATGGGTAACAAAGTTGGCTGTAAAATCTTGCAGTTGGATGTACAGAAGATCCTAGGTGACCCTCCTTATGTTGAACCTGCCATTTTTCATCGTTACAATTACTCTTTGAATTCACATCTAAGGTGCAGATCTCATGGGGAATTCTTAGAGGAAGCTTCATTTTATTTCCCCAAGTATCTTTCTAGTATAGATAGCTCTGAAGTTGCTTGTTGCTTTTCAAAGTGATTATTTGTTTTGTTATCTAGTCTAGCTATGATCTCACTAGTAGACAAGTACTATGACAGGTATCTAATAGAAACTTCTTAAAAAATGAGGATTGGTGAGACTTCAGTAAGCTTTGTTATGCTGTCCTTTGCAAAAGATAAACATTTGCTTTCCATCTTGATGTCATCTTTTCAGGTTATTATTTGGTCACTAATTTATTTCACCATTAGCAAATTATAGTAGATTACTGCTTGGCTGCATTAAAAGCACCAAGGAGCTGTGGTCCTGTGGCTATTTCGGGCAAAGTCATAAGCACACTCTTTTTTTTTTTTATTGTCCTCCCAGGGAGCAGAATTTGAACTTAATATTCCATGAAATAAGCCATTGTAATCACGTTGGGTTAATAGAAGAAGTAAAATTGCCTCTCCTCTCACAAGACATTAGAGCAAGGCTGCATTATTAAAGTTTTCTTGCGGACAGGCGGTTTAAAATATATCCTCGGTGGCTGATGTGGGCCCTTTCAGTGTGGATGACAGCTTTTCAGATCTTAATAGGCTGCTTATTCCTGGTGCACAAGTCTCCAGCATTTCTTCTCTTCCAGCCAGGTTATGACATGATGGCTAAAATCAGGCATAATAGAGTGGCATGTGCTGAGCCAATCTTTACTCACAAATGGCTTTCTGAAAATTTGTGTCAATAGGTTAACAATTAAAACTGGAAAACACTGTTGATTTTGGACACTTACTCTTATCCATCTGTTGGGTAGCTTCCTTGGAATCCACAGCCCGCTGGTGGATATGAGATGGTAATGGGAGCCTGACAAGGATGGGAACCTCTCTTTAATTGGCCTATGAATTGTTGAATCAATGTGACACATTATTGAAAGAATTTTTTTTTCAACTATTGCCAATGAGTTGTGGTTGGTCTTTTTGGTGAGTTGTATGGAAGGAAAAGTTTTAAGAAGAAAGCAGTGAGGTATTATGTGTCTCTCTCCCACACCAGAATTGTTGCTTGGCACCCGCTAATGTTCACGTTCAGGTCTAGTTCATCTAGGGAGGGCAGGTACTGCCCACCAGACCTCATAACAAACATCAACACTGCATGGTTCACAATCGACTTTGAACCTAATTTGAATTGGGGACTATATCTCACCATGTATTTTCTTCTAAGTGATTTTATGAGCAAAGCAAAACAAAACAAAAAAAAGAAGTTTACTCTCAAATGTTTTACAAATGGCATTTTCTAAATCAAGTCTTGTCCACGAAATACAGAGAATAATGAACCCTTGTCTCAGCCCCCCTTGGCTTCTTAGAAAAAAAAAATTGTTTTAAGGGTTTGGGCAGCCTAGTTTGAAGCTTGCTTTGGCTTTTTTGTCTTTCTGCTCTTGTTCTGGCTTCTCTTTCCTTGCAGCCGCTCTCTCTTCCACAGGGCTGAACGGATGGATGGCCCGCTAGCTACACTGGTGGTGATGCCGCATGGCTCCAAGGATTGGCTGGAGGCAATGCTTTGTTATCAGCATTGCCTTCAGCCTGCAAGTTGAGAGGGAATATGTAACATGCATGGCTTGGCCAATGCCCGCTGGTATAGAGGAGATTCTCTCCAAGTCCCCAAATTATGTGAAATGTACTCAGCCAAACTCACTTGCATATACAGTGATTATCACAGACATGTCTTTATCCCTAAAGATGATATACACATAGATTTATAGTGAGGAAGATGGAAAAGATGCAATTTTGACCTTCTTACATATACTCAGTATTTGAAAGTAGCTCAGTAATATTTTACTGAACTACTAGATGCCCAGTTGGAGGTTGGGCACTGAGAGAAGACCCAGGAGAACTGGTCTAATTAAATGAACGTTTGTTGGGCACCTGCTTGGTTTCAGGTACTGTCTTAGAACTCTGCACGCACACATGTAAAAGACATAGTCCCTGACTATAAGCAACTTGCCTAAACCAGAAGAGGGGAGAGACCTCCCTCTACACACACAGGAAGGATAGCTAAAAATTATGAAATGCCTTCTGGCTGCTCTTTAGTTCCACCCAGAATGAACATTGCTACCTCTGCAGATCCTTGCTGCATAAGAGTAGTGGGCTCCAGTAGGTCCCATGCCAGGATTTTTAGATAGAAGCAAGTTGACAGTTGCCTGTTTGTTTGTTTTTTTTTTTTTTTTGGTCCATGGCCATGTGTCAGCACCTATTTATCTCCCATGATAGTCCTTAAGTACAGTCATGCAAATACACAAATAAGTTATGTATGTATACCCTACATACTCAAGAACATTTCTCCTTTTATCTTTTGCTTGGGCAAGCCCTTTGTAGTAGAGTGTATTTTATCTGTGGTGCATAAACAGCCCTTTGCCTATGTAACTTTTGCTTGAAGACAGTTCTCAGCGGTGGCTTAGCTTTTTGGTATTGACATAATTCATTCTCCGCTGATAAGTTTTAGCCCTTTTCCCTAGTCAAAAGACATCTCAAATTTACTAAACATCTCCTTCGTGTTTACTCTTCAAGTTGATTTGGGTGGTCGGGGCTCTTTGCTTATTCATGAATAGTATTTAAAATGCTGTCTTTTCTAAAACAGCCTGTAGGTCGCTACACTATGGATTTGCAGCTCCTCTACCAACTGTATTTCCGAAGTTGTACAATTCATGTGTGCCTTGACCATGATAAAAAAGAGTGTTGTGAACATGCCTGGTGACATCTTCTTAAAGAAACAGTGACCCGGATGAATCAATCCAGAGCACTGGGCCTTCTCATCCTGATTTAAATTTAATAGCACAATATTTACCATTTTCAAAGGGTAGAATTTCCAAGGCAGGAAAATGGTATAAAGAAGATTATGAAGTCATGAGAAAGCATGAAAATATTCTTTAAAAAGCAGATCAGTAGCTAGCTTAAAGCCCTTAGATTATAAACTGATAATGCAGAACATTGAAATATAAATATGGAGCCTGGGCATATGACCGATCAAGAGAGGAAAGCCAGCTCATTAAAGAAGGAGAAAAGAATGTAAAGAAACCCTTCAGAGTGCACTGAGTAACATTTGTACTGGGATAGTGCCTGCATTGCAATGAAAAAGTGTGCTTTTAGTTAATACGATGAGGTTTGTTACAGCATCTGAGGAGCTCCTGTGTTCCCAGGTGAATTCTGCATTCATGTCATGAGATAAAGAACCACATATAACTTTTGGGTGGGACAGGGTGGGGTGCAGAGGGAGCTGCTGGGGATGCCACTCAGCAACTGTTGCATATGAATAAATCTCACTGCCTTCAGTAGGTGACACGAACGCTACAGATTTCACCATCACATTTCCGACTGTCTGTATCGGTTATGGTTTGTGGTTTTATACATGTTGGAATAAACTCTGGGAAATTCAGCAACAGAATTTATTGGAGGAAAGAAGAAAGGGAGCAAGAAGCATCTCCTGGGGGCAAGGGACAAAGTTTAGGGGGAGGCAGGAAAAGGGAGCTCCAAAGATCCAAGGATGGTATGAGCAAGGAAGACTGATGCCCAACTCCAGTGAGAATGGCCTGGCTGTCTGTCTGGCTGTCACTGCTGCTTTGAGAAAAGACTTGGCACCTTCTCTCTGTTCTTATATTATTTGCTCAAGGGACAAAGTCCTATGAGAGAGCATTTGATTGGGCAAGGTCAGGCCACAGGATGCTACAGGTTCAGGTGAGGCTTGGGCACCTGGACCCACCTTCTCAGCAAGCTCATGCTAATAGAGGGGAGGCTATTACTTATGGAAATCAGAGTGCCCTTGGAGAGGAATGGGTGTGCTGAAGGCCTGGAATATGACAGGTGTCCACACACTATTTAATTAAATGTACTTATTAAATTAATATCACAACTGCAAGGTGTCAAATCTCATGTGGACAAATCTACAAAAGAAGACATTTGTCTTTAGGCACATTATACATGGTCAGACTGACCAAGAAGAAAGGATGAGACTAAAATGTGGGCAAGAAGCTTACCCTTGGCCTTGCATGAGGTTGTCATTGACTGAGGTGAAGGTCATGTCTGCTGTCCTTCTCGTGGTTTCCATGATGCTAGGCAGCACGTGGTTGGCCTGTGACGAACAATCTTATCTTACCAAGATGCCTGAAGTTTGCTTAGGTACCTGGATGAGTGAAGCAGGGCCAGGCTGAGGACTCAGCTGTGGTCCACTGAGATGGGTCAGGGATCTGGTCACCTTATCTGTAAAATAGAACCCCAGTACCCTTGTGGTGTTGATTTGGCATTGTATGGGGTAACTGTGTGAGGCTGCTGGCAAGGAGTTGATTCATACAGGGTACTTAGCAAATGTCAGTATAGCAGTTGCTGTCCCTGCCTCAGCTCACCGTCTCTCCATCCACCTCCAGGTTCAGCTGTAGTTGAGGGGACAGCTGCAAGATACCTGTGGCTTCTGCTCTTCTGGGTTTCAGTCCCTTAGCCTATGGATTATCACCCAGCCATTGGTGTAGCCCAGCCTCAGCATAGGGCAGGGTGAAATGCTAGGAATTTAAATGCCCCTAGGGGAACCACAAACCTAGAAGGGATTTTAGTGGGATTGAGGAATAAACAAACCACCTTCCCAGCCCTTGGTGAGACAATTCCAAGGATTAGTCTATAAGTTTTTTTTTTAGAGATGCCACAGTACGACTAAGCCGTAGATGCCCACAGCTGCCAGCAGCTCACTAATGCACTGTTATTGTTTTCACTCCTTTCCTTCTCTTGTTTTTCTTGAATTCATTTCACAGATAAACTCCCTGAATCCATGTCCTCAAATCAAATCCCACGTGCCCCCCTCCCAGTACTGTGGATTGAACCCAGGGCCTTCCTTATACCTGCTAGGCAAGCTTCTACCACTCAGATATATTCCCACCCCTTTTAAAATTTTATTTTTAAAGTTTAGAGACAAGGTCTCTTGCTAAGTAGCCCAGGCAGCCCTCAAACTTGTGGTCCTCTTGCTTCAGCCTCCTGAGCAGCTAGGATTATAGATGTGTACCACCACGCCTCACTTCAAATCCTGCTTTTGAGGGAAGCCTATCTCATACAGCTATCACAGCTGATCAAGACATTTTTAAAAGAAGGATCCAGCCAGGCATGGTGGTGCAAGTCACAATTCTTGCACTCTGGAAGGCTGAGAAAGGAAGAGTGGAAGTTCGAGCCTACCTTGGGCAACTTAGTGAATTAGTGAGAAACTGCTCCCCAAAATAAAAAAAAATAAAAAGGGGATGGGGTTGTATCTCAGGGCGAAGGTCCTGAGTTCAATACTTAGTACATACCACATTAAAAAGAAAGAGAGAAAGAAAGAAAGAGAGAAAGAAGAAAGAAAGAAAAGAAAGAAAGAAGGAAAGAAAGAGATGATGAAAAAGGAGGATCTCCCTCAAGGGTAAAAATCTACTTTTGACAAATAAATACTTTTCCGTGTGTGTGTGTGTGTGTGTGTGTGTGTGTGTGTGTGTGTGTGTGTGTGTAGCTGGAGTAAATAATGAGATAACAAAGATGCCAAAATAATTTGAGACCAAAACTCTTTGAAAAGGGATAGACTTTCCTAGGTTTGAGGGAGGAGAGAGCAGAGGGGCACCCATTATCATGTGGAGAGAAGTGTGTTTGGAGAATTTGAATAGTTGCTCAAAGTTGCCCCAAGGTGCTGCCATGTTCTTAGAGACATGCAGATGACTCTCTGAATCCTGGGAGTGCAGATTTCCCCATGAACTCCCTTGGCCCAGAACTGGGAGTGAATGAGAGGAAGGACATGAATGGGGTGCAGTGTGTCATTACGAACAGAGCCAGGGAAGGATGCAGTGTATCAGACAGGGAGAAGAGCTTCTCTATGGAGCACATGGCAGTGTGGGCTTCAGCAAGGTGCCTTGTTCCCCCTCACTGAGCTCTGGCCACACCTGTCCTTCAGTATTTCAGATGTTATTGCCTCAAGTTTTCCCTCAGGAAGTTCCTTCTGCCTAGGCTATTCTCACACACTCCAGACTTCCCCTGTTTACACCTTGTCACTTAAATATACCAAGTGCTTCAGTTAGCATTTGCTGCATAACAGACGCCTCCAAAGCAACAATCCTGTAGTTATGATTCTGTGAGTCAGCAATTTTGTCTGGGTTCGCCTAGGACAGCTCACTGCTGGTATTGACTGTGATGGGTAATTTGTCTGACCTCACTTCTGACACCTGGGACCCCCTGGGGCTGTTCATCTGCAAGCAATCCTGGGCCGGTTTACGTGATTTTGGGGATGTTCCAGCAGCTGCATGGTCTCTTAAAACCTAGATGCAGAGCTCACTCAGTGCCACTTTGCCAGATTTTATTGGTCAGAGCCAGCCAGGAGACTAGCCCAGATTAAGGGATGAGAAAATAGTTGTCATTTCTGCAAGGAAAGAGCTGCAACGAGTATGTGGCCATTTCCAGTTTGGGCCATCAGTTCAAATGCTCCTCTCTTAGGGTTGCTCAACAGCTCCCCTGCTAGGCTCTTCGGTCCCCTATTTTATTTTCTCACATTACTCTGCACAACTTTGTCTTGTTGCCAGTCTAAATGTGCTGTTCTTTGTGCAGTTATTCTGTTAATGTCTATCCTGCTCTAAGCTCCGTGTGCATCATGGTATCCTTGGTGTATAGCAGTGTTAGGAGTGAAGAATGGTGTTGGGAGCAAGTATAAAGTTGACTGCATTGATAGGGAAATTCTTTAGGAGGAAGTTACAGAAATGAAATCTGGGAGCTGAGGGAAGCCCCTGACCCCTGACATCAGTTAAGAGTAAAGCCATGAAGTCAGAAGCTGCAAGTTCTGGCATTGGATTGTAAAACATTCCAGTATTGCCTTAGGAGTGTATAGAAAGAACACACACCAAATTGAAAGGAATGCTTTTGGAAAGCACGGAGAAGGCAAAAGCACAAAGAGTAACTAAAAAATCCTTTGCCTTCTTAATTTGCAGTTGGAATACTATACACTGCATGATCACTTTTATATCAGAAAAAAGTTTGGCTGGATTTCTATTAATCCGAAGTCAGTAGTAAGAAATCATAAACTAAGAAGGCAGATTTAAATACTTTTCATTCATGGACTCCTTCACAAAACATCTACTGAGTTCCTCTTGATTTCAGTACTCTTGGCTGGATACTTCACAAGATGTAAAGAATGTAAGAAAGGAAGATCCACGTGCCATAGAGTGTAGCAGAGTCCTAAGGTGCACGCAGAAATGAGAGTCTTATGATATGGAAAATGACCTGTGTCAGAAGGGAGAGATTGTGTAAAATAACTGCAGAATTTAGAGGATGCTGGTGGGAACTTGAATATCTGGTCACCATCACTATACATGTTTTTTTCTCCTTTCTGATTTTGGAATTGAAAACTGTGTTTGGCCTGCTTCAGTGAAGTACTCTCTCCCTTTGGACCCAGGGTGGTTTGGTTTCTGTGAGCTGTTTCAGTTTCTGTGAGCTGTTTCAGTCTCAGGTAAAGGAAGGTGTGCATTTTTCTGTTGTGCTACCATCCATACTCTTTAGTCCCTGACCCCTTCTGGGTCACCCTCCATCCGGGTCTACCCTCTGAGTAATTTTTCACAATCATCTACTTTCTGCCCACTGCCTATATATGTACTAAAGTTTAACTCTCAATGCCCTGTTTTCATGTAGGGACAACTTCTCTTTGTTTACCTGTTCCACTTGTGCCAACCAAGCCTCTCCCGGAGTTGAGAACTTGCTCTAGGTTTTATGATGTCAGGCTGATGGATAGAGGTTTTAGTATAGGTCACTTTCTTCCTGCCTTTCTGTCCTTCTCTGATCTTGGTAGTAAGGATAGGATTATAAAGCATATGAGGGTGATGGATGAAATTAACATGTATAGATATTTATTAGTTATTAAACACACAACTGAGAACTTTAAAAAAAAATTATTGGTACATTTTAGATATACATAATGCTAACATTCATCATAGGGAATTTGTACCTGTACATGATATATCTTGCTTTTGCTTTTTCCCCCAATCCCCTCCCTTCCCTTCAAACCTCTCTTCCTCTCATTTACAAAAGCTTTGTTTCCATTTTTTCCCTTCTATTCTCTTTTCTTTTCCATTCCTCCCTCCCTCCTCCCTAGTTCCTCTTCCCATTTAAACATCTTCTTATTGCATCTTATTGCACAATATCTATCATACAAATATATGTGTGATGTAGTTCTTGGTTATAAGCAGCAGAATTCACTGTAGGGAAGTCAAGGGAGATTTATTTACTGATACAGTTGCTCACAATATCTGTGAGAAGGCCTGAGATACAGACCCCAAGTGGAACTTCCAGGAAAGATTTCTAGAAATTCCCCACAGAACAGATCAGCCCACGAAATGTGTGCCTAACACCTGGCCTCTTTCGCCACGTAAGTAATAGGGATGCTTCCCAGTTAGAGGATTGAGGTGACAGGGTGAGCTGTGATGTGTGGCTTTTACAATCTTCTTTGGGAAGGTGGGGCAGTACAGCAGGTAACTACAGACCGAGAAGGAGCTCCATAGAGATTTTGGGAAGTAACACAAACGCCCTCTCCACAAACAGAAATCACGCATTTTGAGTATTTCACGACAAAGTAAATAATTTCATGTAATCTGTTAGGCGTGTATTCTCGTATCCCATTCTGAGGTTAGAGGGAAAGGGCCAAATAATTTGTACACAGTTGAAAATGTAACTAAATGAAAACCTAGAAGCACCTGGCCCTAAAACCCTCTGATTTCCCAGGCAGAAGTTCCCAGGCAACTTCTATATAACTGACCTGGTCAGTTATATGGAAGAGAATTTTACTTCTCTGGCTTTCGCAATTTTCTTTTAAAAAAAATACAATGATCCCCTAGAGATTCAGTTGTTAAAGCAGATGATTTTAATTTGGGGAGTCAGAATTCTTTAGAAATATTTGCAAAAGTATATAAGCAGGGGGCCAGGGATTTAGCTCAGTGGTTCTGCCACCTGCCTCACAAGCACAAGGTCCCAAGTTTGATCCCCAGTACCCCCCCCAAATATATATATATATATATATATATATATATATATATATATGCAGCATTATTTCTATCAGAGAATCTAGAAAGGGAGAATGGAGAAAATGGCCTTTCCTCTCCACAGAGAGCTCAGGACTAGGAATCTGCAAAGCAGAGAGAGGACTGGGTGGGCCATGGGGTCTGGACTCTGGATTCCTGACACTTGTTGTTCCGGCTTTTATGGTGAAGTTGTGCTAATGGCTTTAATCAATTTCAAAGAAATGACAAGCAAAATTCTGCCACGAGAAAGCTTGAACTTTTATCAAGTGCCAGTGTCTTAAGGAGACAGCATGGGAGAAATATAAAACAGGCCAGAGGAAGGTGCCGAGTGTGCTTTGCCTCATATATTTCTTTTCCACTGAGATATAAGTGAGATCTTTCTGTAAAGACCAAAATGGCTCCATGAGAATTGCCATAGTAGACAAGAGGTCTTTTACATTTTATGCGATGCATTTGTATTGAAAACACATGTTGGAGGCCAAAGTAATTTTTTTTATAGACAATGAATCTTACAACTGGCTTGAACAACTTTTAAAAACTCAAATGCTTTAGTATTCCTCGTGCTTGGTGAGACTAGAAAAATTGCAAAAAGAAAAACAAAACAGGCAAAGGAGAGACAAACTCAGGAATGAAATGGAAGTGGTTGGAAAGTTGCAAAGAAACCCAGGAGTGCAGAAAGGCTTCAAAGGCCAGTTGATACTGTTTCTTGGGAAATTTTGGTGACTGTCACTTGCAATATAGTTGAAGGAAAATCTTATTTGTCATTTCTCAAAATGTTAGTAATTTGGTAATTCATCATTTTGTTTTAACAAAAAAAAGAAAGATGTTGTAGGGGAAAAGCACGTTAGGGTGATTTGGAATTGGGACGTATCTTTGCCATTGTGTTTTTGCCTGCATCCAGCAATGATCAAGGCAGTATCTTTAAACAAAAGTGAAAAGTTGTTATGACCTTCACTGTCAAACCCAATTTGAACTGGGCCACGGGACTTCACATTTTATTTTTTAAATTAGCTGCTCCTGTCTCCTTGGTGTTTGTCTACAGGCAGCTCCTATTGCATGAAAAAGACATGCAGTAGGATGTTTTTACGGCACAGGATGCTATCTTCTTCCTCAGATAAACAGTCCTGCACTACCTTGTTAAAATGCTCCAAACCAAAGTGCAACTTCCAGCCATTGTGTGAGTTTTATATTGAGATGTGCCTAATATATGAAGCACTTTCATCTTTCAGTCTCAGTAATTTTGGTCCACTTCTCCCGATGGTCCCCACTCTCCTTGCTACAAGGGAGCATGTTTCTCCTTTTGCCTTTCACAGTTGTGTGATTGTTGTGTTGGCTTTTTTGTTGTTGTTGCTTTTGTCTTTACTACTTAGGTGTTCTTTTGCTACTAGCTACTGGAATTCTAAATTCTAAATTCACATGTAAGGTCGGACTGGGACACCCTCTGCTCCTCTTTTTCTAGAAATGAAGAAAACTGGATGGTTGAGAAATAAAAGGACTTATTCAAGGTCATGCCTCCAGTTAGAGGTCTGTGGACTTTCCACCTAAAAATCTTCCCTTGTCCCAGCTGGCAGAGACTGGGAGTCAAGGACTGGATGGGGTTGGGGTTGCTTCTTCCCTAAGTGAGCACGTTGGACATTTGAAATGGGCCATAGAGGCTTTAATTTATAAAGTTAAATTAAATTTGA
This sequence comes from Heterocephalus glaber, assembly GCF_053883595.1. Classification (NCBI taxonomy): domain Eukaryota; kingdom Metazoa; phylum Chordata; class Mammalia; order Rodentia; family Bathyergidae; genus Heterocephalus; species Heterocephalus glaber. The sequence continues at coordinate 15,839,633 of NW_028258137.1, read as the reverse complement.
CTCCCCAGTCGGACAGTGTAACAATAAGATTTAAATTTAGTGATAATTCTCTTACCTGGCAATATGATTGATTTTTTGTTCAAACTGGGGATTGATCCCAGGGCCTTTGCACAGAGATATGTGTCCCTAGCCCTTTTTTTTTTAAATGTGTTATTGAGACAGGGTCTCACTAAGTCCCAAAGTGGCCTAGACTGGGCTCAAACTTGCAATCCTTCTGTCTCAGCCTCCCAGAGTGCTGGGATTGTATGTGTGCACTACTACACCAAATGATATTGATCATTTTTATAAAGTAGGCGGTAGAGGACTTTCCAGAAATTCACACTAGACAATCAGTAATCAGGTTCCACACCTGGAACCTAAAAAAGCTTTAGAGAAGCTTTTAGAATAATTTCTCATGATGGGGAAATTGGGAAGTGTTTCTTCATATTGAGCTATACAGCTGGCCTTACACAGGGAAAAGGCAGGGATTTATCATCTCCTTGTATCCCTTGGGTATTGTCTTGTTTGTTTTTGAATAGATAAATCAGGGCTGCAGTGAAAAGGAGGAGTAACGGTTGCGAGTCATTAGTTCAGTGAGAAAAGCCGGGTAGGCATCACATCTCCTTTCCTTTGCATCTTATGTGCCCCATAAGTTACTGAAAGTTGTAGATTATTATGGTGCTAAGAATTCCATCACCATGGTATGGTACACCTGACAGCCCAGTATTAAAACCAGACCAAGCTGTGATCACCTACCATGGGCGGAAGCTCTCCGGACATCCTTTGTGCTAGCTTTGTGTCTGGAAAAGTCTTCATGTTGAAATTCTTCTTCCTAAATGCAAATGCTAGATTAACCCATCTGTCATCTATTTATGAGACACTGTGACACTAGTTTTCTCTTCCAGTGGATGAAACAATGTGTGGCAGCATTTCAGGAGGGCATAAGAATGCCACACAGGGTTCTAAAATACAGTGTGATATAGCACAATTTATGAAAACACAGTCATTTTCTTTCTAAATGGCAAAGGCGCGGTTCCAGTGCTAAAGAACCTGCTCTGACTATTGTTATGGACAATATCGTCTGTTGTCATCAGGACATCCAAGACTGTATCGAGATCAGCAGCCATCCTGCCTGGATTGGTGCATCTTTCAATGTGCAGGCCTTCCCAGGGGTTCTTTGACGTGGTCTGAGCCTCTTTCTATTTTATTTACCATTCTCAGGCTTGTAACATCCCTGTTTACTAGATGCACACCCACAGAGCTTTTCTTGTGTAGCTCCCCCAACCCATCCTGCTCATGGGGAAGGCAGGCATCACAGGATGAGCCCCTTTGCCAGGAGATCAGGGGCACATTTTCTGTTTCTGCAAGATTTCCATAGTGAGTATCTGCCGCTAACACGGGCCAGAGGACCTGTGCCTAAAACCACACAGACGGGGAATCTTTCTGGATTCTCTGTCTTATTAAAAACTGCACTTAGCTAGCATGTTTGAGGCCCTGGGTTTGATCCGTTGCAAAGATTTAAAAAAAGTGCAGAAGAAAATGCTTGGTATAGTGTATTACAACTTGAACAGCTTCAGGGAGTACCTTTTACAGTCTCTGTATTAGCCTCTTTTACTTTGTCCCATATAGGGCATTGGGCTTCACTTGATAAAAATCTAGAAACCGAGTGGACCAGGGCTATAGCACAGTGGTAGAGCACTGTCCTAGCACACAGGAAGCCCTGCGTTCAAGCCCCAGCACCACCAAAGAAAAAAAAGAAGATAAAATGGCTCCTTCCGCCACTTTTTAGAATTTTTAGAATTTGTCAGTGATTAGAATAAGGAGATGAAAGACCAAAGGGGAAACTTTGCCACTAAAGTATAGGACTAGTGAGGTTATTTTATACCAGGAAGAGGGGACATCTCCCCTGTATCAAAGAACTAGGTCGGTGTCTTTAGGAACAACCACTCTTTCCACTGGTAAATATATTTAGAGAGAAGTGCATTTAGATGCCATCTTTACTCATTTATTCTTCAAACTGTAATACAGCACATTTTGGGTTTCAGTATATTGCATTTTAAAACTAATGATGCATTCATTCTAGAGCAAATCTTATTTCTAAGCCCTAATTTAATAGAATTAAACTCTAAGCTGAATTGGTTTTATGAGATAAAACTCTGAAGTTGATAACCGCATTTAGGAATGGTTCAGGTATTGAGTTTCTAATTTGCTTCCTGAGCATGGAAATCCCTCAGATAATCAATATTGACTACCTTTAATTGGTAGGAAAGGCTCTTGCTGAGTTTTCTATCTTCTGCTGAAGGAATTACATCTGCACATGGGTTTTCTGTTCTTCTCTCTGATTGGTCACAGTGAAGAGCACTGGGCTTGAGTTTATTTTAAGTTGGACAGTTGTTCCTGATGGGTTGACCATGGCCATATTCACCGCTGTTCCAACAACAGTAAGGGCATAAAAGCCTGTTTCTGGTGTGCCTTATGGAGTTCCTGGGCTTATTTTAGTGTTCCTTGAGGACTGTAAATGTAGTCTTTGTTGCAGATGTTGTTTTCATTTGGTGAGGGCAGAGTGTGCTGGTAGAGATAAGATCAGGAGCTTCCAAAGGGTGGGAACATTCCTGATTTCGGTCTGACCCTGTAAAAATCACCACTAACACTTCTGGAAATGGAAATCCCACTAATTGTTAAATGAAGTATTCACAGATGCTACAGGCATTTGGGAATGGATTGCTTTAAATCCATTAAAAATCAGATGCTGCCTTATTTTGGTATGGAAATATATTTTAAATGAGAACTTAAAATACAGGCAGATGTGTATTTTTCTTATGGAAAGAGGACCCATTAATCTCATCCTTGATCCAAATCTTCTAAGAAAGGTTTTTTTTCCCTTGCCAACCTGGGGGAATGTTACTTAAAGGAATTACATTTTGAATACTATTGAACTGTTACTCTATCCAATCTCATTTTTTTCCAGCTATAAAGTGATTCAAACATTTTAATTGTTTCTTTCTTAAATTTTTATGAAGATGTTTAATGTAAAACATTTTTTAAAACTATGGAGTAATACACAAAACAAAATAAAAATAGTCTGTAATCCTACCACCTACGCAGTCACTGCTAACATTATAGAATATATATCCTTCTTTCCCCATGCTTACACATATCATATGCTTTTGTGCAGTTTATGGAAAAAGGATCAAAATGTTCATACTTCTTTGTAAACTGATTTTTAACTTTAAGATTGTATTGGAAACATTTCTCCATGTTATTAAATACACTTTTACAATGCTATTTTTTAGTGGTGTAACAGTACAGCTGCACCATAATTTATTTAATCTGTTTTCTTATCAGGCATTTATTTTCTTCCAAATTTCTTGGTGTTACACATAATATCATGATAGATGACCTTGAACATTAATCTCATAAAACACTTTAAAAAAACCATAATACTGTTTTATATGTATGGAAAATCTGGCCCCAAATACCCACACTTTTTGATGTTTTTCTATATGTTCTCTCCCTTATTTTTTCCATTCCAAAAATTCTTCATTATTATGATTTATACATTTAGGTTCTTTGTGAAGTTCACTTTAGTTCTACGCTCTAGTAAATTCTTTCTGAGCTTGTTATGTTTTTTTAGAGATGACTAAATCTGTGTGTTTTATTCTCATCTATAAATTTGCATTAATTTTAAGGTATGCGTGCTAAAGGTGAACTAATTCTGAATTCAAGGAGAGCTTCGGCACTTGTTTAAAGTTGAGGGGAGTGTTCTTTCTACTTCTCTGGAAAAATCCTTGTGATATTAGTAGCTTTGCTAGCTGCTGCCACAGCCACCCACCTGTCACACCCTTGTTGTTTGTGGCTCAGGGAAGTTGGCTTCCTCCCTCATAGTTCAAAAAGGCCAGTGAAGGTGAAATCCAGCCTGAATGGCTGGAAAGTAAATCGTAGATCTGGCACATTTCAATGCAAGTAAATTACATTTTGTCAGCTTCATTGCCCTGAATTTCACGGGCAAATGTGGGACATCGAACGGCTGGCATTTGACAATAAAAAAAAAAAGAGGCTAACACCTTATTAATGCAAACAATCGCTGATTCAAATGGCTGCTGGCAAAAAGTGGGTGTTTTTTCAGTGGAGACAACTGCTGTTTTTTTCTTCTGTTCATGTTAATTTCTCAGAAAAATGTAAGGAACCTCTAGTGCTTTCTCATTTTGTTCCACACCGGACTAGAAACACCAGTGCCTTTCTTGGAAAGACACTGGCTTTCGCCTGGTTCCACACTACAAGGACACAGAGGACACCAGACCACAGTACTGAGTCCCGCTGCTCCCAGCCCAGAGGAAAGGGCTTTTGGGCCACCTTCTGTCCGGCTGCTCCTGGCCCAGAGGAAGGGGCTTCCGGGCCACCATCCCTCCCACCGCTCCTGACCCAGAGGTAGGGGGTTCTGAGCCGCCATCCCACTGCTCCTGCTCCAGAGGAAGGGGCTTCCTGGCCACCATCCCTCCTGCTGCTCCATCCCACAGGAAAGGGCTTTTGGGCCACCATCCCTACTGCTGCTCCCGGCCCCTGTCCCACCTCTCCCAGCTCAGAGGAGGTAATCTGTGCAGGCGCTAACAGCCCCCCGCCCCAGTTGAAATGAGAAAAGATGTAAATAAGTCTCAAAACCAGAGTTCCAGATCACCTACAGCAACCCCAAAGGGAAATGAGATGGAACACTCTGATACTCAAGCACCTGGACCCACTGAACTAGCAACAAAAGGGGATCTGGAAAAAATGAAATCAGAAATAATTTCTCAGAAAACAAGAGAAATTGTGCCCCTAGTGCAAGACATGATTAATAAATCTAGAGAGGAGCTCAGGAACATGATGGAATCCCAACATAGGAAACAAATGGAATCCATAAAACAGATGCAAATAGATTTCCAGGACATGAAAAACTCCATTGAAAGTCTACACAGCAGAATGAGCCAATGTGAGGACAGAATTTCACATATAGAAGATAAGATTGCAACTAGTGACCAGGAAAAGAAAAATTGCTTCAAAATTATAAGGGAACATGAGAAATCAATCCAGCAGCTGCTAGATGATGCAAAGAAGAATAGTATAAGACTGATTTGAGTCCATGAAGAAACAGAAGAGAGTGCAGATGACATAAAAAATCTCTTCACAGAAATAATGGCAGAAAACTTCCCAAGCAGGGGAAAAGAGCTTGACATACAGATAAGTGAGGCATATAGGACTCCAAATAGCCTTGATCAAAAAAATCTACACATAGGCCTATAATTGTTAAGATTCCAGAAACTCAGCAGAAGAACAAAGTTCTCCAAGCAGTTAGAGAAAAGAAACAAATCACATACAAAGGAAAGCCCATCAGAATCACAGCAGACTTCTCAACACAAACCATCAAGGCAAGAAGAGCTTGGAGTGACATATTCCAAGCCCTAAAAGAAAACAGACTCCAACCCAGATTGATGTACCCTGGAAAACTATCTTTCAAAATGGATGGAGAAATAAGATACTTTCATGACAAAGAGCACCTTAGGAACTTCGTGAATACCAAACCAGCACTCCAAAGAATTTTACACAGTATCCTAGGAACAGACACTGAGGATCACAACCCAGGAAGCAAAGCAGAATGAACCCATCTGGCAAGACAAGAAATGAAATGTAAAGGGGGAGAACCCAACAAAAAGAAAAAGTCATGGCAATGACAAGTCAATGCATTTCAGATATAACCATCAGTGTTAAGGGTCTCAATTCACCAATCAAAAGAAATAGACTGGCAGAATGGGTCAAGAAGCAAAATCCAACAATATGCTGCATACAAAAACACACTTAATTCAAAAGGAAACTCATAGACTGAAAGTTAAAGGGTGGAAAACAATACTCCATGTGACAGGAACCTGAAAAAAAGCAGGAGTAGCTATCCTGTTTGCAGATCAAGTAGATTTCAAACCAACACTGATTAAGAGAGATGAAGAAGGACACTACATCCTTGTAAAGGGAAGAATCCAAGAGGAAGAGATGACAATCATAAATATCTATGCACCAAACACTAGTGTGTCCAACTATATAAAACAAATACTAACGGACATGAAAAGCCATATATGCACTAATACAATTGTAGTAGGGGACCTCAACACCCCACTGTCACAAATAGATAGATCAACTAGACTAAAATTAAGTAATGAAATACTAGAACTCAATCGAACTCTTGAAGAAATGAACTTAACAGATGTTTACAGAGTCTTCCACCCCACAAAATCAGAATACACGTTCTTCTCAGGTGCACATGGGTCATTCTCAAAAATAGACCACATACTCACACATAGAACATGTTTAAGTAAGTGCAAAGGAATTGAAGTTATCCCCTGTATATTATCAGACCATAGTGCGATGAAATTGGAGATCCATAGCAAAAGAAACTCAAAAAATTTCATAAACACCTGGAAATTGAACAACACACTTCTGAATAACCAATGGGTCACAGAGGAAATTAAAGAAGAAATCAGTTCCTTCAATTAAATGGACAATGACAATACAACATTTCGGAATCTATGGGACACAATAAAAGCAGTCTTATGAGGGAAATTCATAGCAGTGAATATGCATATTAGGAAAACAGAACGAGCCCAATTAAACAACCTGATGCTGAACCTCAAGCTTCTAGAAAAAGAAGAGCAGGACAACCCCAAAGCTCATACAAGGGAGGAAATTATAAAGATCAGAGCAGAAATCAATGCAATGGAGACTAAGAGAATGATACAAAAAAATCAATGAAGCCAAGGGTTGGTTCTTCAAAAGAATCAACAAAATTGACAAACCTTTAGCCAACCTTGTCAGAAAAAGGAAAGAAAAGGCCCAAATCCATGCAGTTAGGAATGAAAAGGGTGAAATTACAACAGACCCAGCAGAAGTCCAGAGGATCATCAATACCTACTTCCAGAACCTATACGCCAATAAGATGAACAACATAGAAGAAATGGACAGATTCCTAGATACATATGAATTACCAAAGTTGAACGTAGGAGACCTAAAAATTCTGAACAACCCAATATCAACCAATGAAATTGAAAATGTAATTAAAAACTTATCAACTAAGAAAAGCCCAGGCCCTGATGGCTTCACTGCTGAATTCTACAAGACATTTAGAGAGGAATTGCTGCCACTACTGTTTAAACTCTTCAGTGAAATTAAAAGGGAAGCAATACTCCCAAATTCATTCCTGGAAGCAAGCATCACCTTGATCCTCAAAGCAGAGAAAGACCCAACTGAAAAAGAGAACTATAGGCCAATCTCACTAATGAACATAGATGCAAAAATCCTTAATAAGATGATGGCAAACAGAATGCAGAAGATCACCAAGAAGATCATACACCCTGATCAAGTGGGATTCATCCCAGGGATGCAGGGATGGTTCAATATACGAAAATCAATCAATGTAATACACTATATCAATAGAGCCAAGGACAAAAATCATATGATTATCTCCATAGATGCACAAAAAGCATTTGACAAAATCCAACATGCATTTATGATAAAAACCCTACAAAAAATTGGAATAGATGGTCTCTACCTCAAACTGATAGAAGCCATCTATGAAAAACCAACAGCCAATATCATACTAAATGGTCAAAAACTGAAACTCTTCACACTAAAATCAGGAACAAGACAAGGATGTCCACTATCGCCACTCTTGTTCAATATAGTTCTGGAAACATTAGCCACAGCAATTAGACAAGAGAAAGAAATAAAAGGAATAAAGATAGTAAATGAAGAAGTCAAATTGTCATTATTTGCAGATGACATGATACTCTATATAGAAGCCCCCAAGAACTCCACCAAAAGTCTTCTAGACTTAATAACCAAATTCAGTCAAGTAGCTGGTTACAAGGTCAACACACAAAAATCAATAGCTTTCCTTTACACAAATGACAGACTCACTGAGAGAGAAATAGGGCAAATAAATCCTTTCACAATAGCATCCAAAAAAGTGAAATACCTAGGAATCAACCTAATGAAAGAAATCAAAGACCTCTTCTCTGAAAACTATGGCACTCTGAAAAGAGAGATTGAAGATGAGATCAGAAAATGGACAGACATCCCCTGCTCCTGGGTAGGAAGGATTAATAGAGTGAAAATGGCCATACTTCCAAAACTGCTCTATAGATTTAATGCAATTCCAATTGAGATCCCAGCAGCATACTTCATGGACCTTGAGAAAACAATCCAAAAATTCATTTGGAACAAGAAGAGACCCAGAATAACAAAAGCAATTCTAGGTAACAGAGACATGGCAGGGGGTATCACAATCCCCAACCTGCAACTCTACTACAAAGCTACTGTGATAAAAACAGCATGGTACTGGCAAAGAAACAGACCTGAGGACCAGTGGAACAGATTAGAAGATGCAGAAACAACACCAGACACACTCAGCCATCTCATCTTCGATAAAGGAGCCAAACACCCTCACTGGAGAAAGATAGCCTCTTAAATAAATGGTGCTGGAAAATTTGGGCTTCAACTTGCCAAAGATTAAAACTAGACCTGTATCTCTCACCATGCACTAAACTAAAATCAAAATGGATTAAAGATCTAAATATTAAAATAGAAACTCTGAACCAGTTGGAACAGAGGTTAGGTAGAACCCTTGAAGACATCGGTGTAGGAAAATATTTTATGAACAAAACCTCAGTTGCCCGTGAACTAGCACAAACAATCAACAAATGGGATCTCTTCTTATTAAAAAGCTTCTGCATAGCAAGAGAAACAACCAGCAGTGTGAAGAGACAACCCACAATGTGGGAAAAAAATCTTCACCTGCTCTTCCTCAGACAAAGGTCTACTATCTCAAATCTATAAAGAACTTCAAAAGATCAGACCTCCCAAATTTAAAGACCCAATCCAAAAATGGGCATCTGAAATGAACAGACATTTCTCAGACAAAGAAGTAGAAATAGTAAATAAATACATGAAAAAATGTTCAACATCACTGGTCATTCGAGAGATGCAAATGAAAACAACACTGAAATTCCACTTCACTCCAGAAAGAATGGCTGCTATCATGAAATCAACCAATAACAAATGCTGGCCGGGCTATGGGGAAAGAGGAACCCTGCTCTACTGCTGGTGGGAGTGTAGACTGGTGCAAGCACTGTGGAAATCAGTATGGAGCTACCTCAAAGAACTAGGACTGGAAATCCCATTTGACCCCGCTATTCCACTGCTGGGGATCTTCCCCAAAGAATTAAAAGAATCATACCACAGTGATATATGTGTGCCCAAGTTCATAGCAGCGCAGTTTGTAATAGCTAAAACTTGGAAACAGCCCAAATGGCCGTCAACTGGAGACTGGATAAAGAAAATGTGGTTTTTTAAAATAAAATGGAGTACTACTCAGCCATAAAAAATGAGAAATTAGAGACATTTATAACTAAGTGGATGCACATTGAAGCGATACTCTTAAGTGAAATAAATGGGACACACATGTGTAAATACCGACTAGTTTCTCTGGTGTGAGAAACTGAAAGTGTAAATAAGGACTAAATGTGTAATAGGTAATATGAAATAGGAAGAAGAGCAGCAAAGGGGAAGGAAGTGGGAGGGCTAGGGGAAAGGATAGAAGGGAATGGGATTAATATGAGAAAATGGAAAAATAGGAACAAATCTTTGTAAATAAGGAGGAATGGAGGGGTTGAAGGGAGGGCTGGGCAAGGGTGAAAAATAAGAACCAAGAGAGACTATGTAAAGGTGCAAATTTCCAATGATGAATGTCATTACATTGTACACTTAAAATGTACCAATGATTAGAATGAATAATAGATAATGTAAAATAGGAAGAAAAGGTCCAAAGGGGTAAGGGTAGTGGGAGGGGCAGGGGAAAGGAAAGAAGGGAAAGGAAAAATGATGAGGAATGGAAAAAATGGAAATAAAGTCTTTGTAAATAGGGAAAGGTGGAGGGCATGAAGGGAGGGCTAGGAATGGGGAAAAAATAAGAACCAAGATGCGTTATGTAAAGGTACAGTTCCCAATGAGAAATGTAATTGTGTTGTATACCTACAATGTACCAGTAAAAGAATTTAAGAAAAATAAAAAAAGAGAAAGACACTGGCTTTTGGAGGCTTGTAGAAATGAGGATAATGGAGGGCTTCAGTTTTCTTAAGGGCCTTTGTGCTTGCAGGGATTTGGTGACACCTTGAGTCTGCATCCGGTGCACCTCTGGTAATGGCAGAATCCTCAGAGCTGCTTCCCTCTCAACCTCTTGAAAAAAAATCCAGTCGAACAATCCAGGTACGGGTGTAGCATGGTAGCATTTTATATTCTAGGCAAACAGCCAGAGGTCTTTGGTTGCCTTCCAGAAATATACGCATTGGTTCATGTTTTGAGTGGGGAGAGGAAGGATGGGATAGATTTTGTGTATTTAATTCAGCAAATTTAGTATTTGGCCATTTCCTTTCTATTAGATAAGACAAAATACTCAAATTCATAAGAGCAAAAGTCAGCACCTGCTCTAATTCTGTATATTCACTCTGTGGCCATAGTATTATCCATCTATAATAGGAACAAGTGTATATTTTTTATAATATTGTTTAAATTTCCTTACGAGAAAGAATCTGAGACACTAAAAAATTCTAGGAAGTTTACATAAGTATGTTGGCCCAACTGTGTTTGTGCCTTGTCACTACAGAAGAGGGAAAGTACCTACTTTATCTACTTGGATATGTACTTTGACTCTTCAGAAATCATATACACGGTACAATTAGTTGTTTTGTGTGCATGGATTTGTATATGCTGCTTTGTGTCCACCCCAAAGGCCCTGGAAAGGTGTGATTGTCAGTGTCAAAGCCAGAGGCTCTTGTATTGTGGTGTTGACACAGTGGAGAGTGGAGGCGAATGACCAATTCTAAAGCATTTGACAACAGGAGGTCCTGCGGGACATTGGGAAACTTTTTCAGTCTTACCAGCAAACTATAATGTCTGAGGACATCATCAAACCAATCACATGGAGATAAAACTTTAACATTGAAGTTTGAGCTTCCTGCCAAGTTTTCATGCCTGGAGGAGAAGACCCAGTCTTCCTGAGGAAGCCATCAGCGCTGAAAAGGAACAGTGATTGTGTTACAAGGGAGGTGCTGACCAGTGTCGTCTCTGGCAGAGGGAGCAAAGGGCTAGTACACAAACCTACATACACATACAATTTTATCACATTTTGTACCATCTTCTTTACTCTCCTGATAAGAAATATGTAGACAATCTAACTTACCCAGTCATGTAAATTAAAGAAAAATCAGTGAAGTGTCACAACAGTAATATAAAACAAAAATAAGAGGTAAACGATGTAGACTGAAATATGCATCTCAACATGAAAATGCTCAGGACAACTACACTGAAAGACACAAGAAGTCACATGCCTCTATGTGGGTACTCGCTGTGAATGGGTCAGCAGCAAAAGCAGACTGATGGAGGTGTGTTGTATGGTGAGTTGGTTTCGCTAAGTGGGTTTTAGCATGGCACACTGTTTTGTTTTGTTTTTTTGTGAGGATCTGGGTATAGCATTGGGAAGTGATGTAGGAGGTCGGTGGGACAGCTCCTGGTGAGAGTATTGTGGGTTTAGCATCTCTGGGTGTGCCACTAAATGTCATTAGTGTCCCTGTCTCCCCCGTCAGTCACAATGACCCCATGAATTCCAAAAGATGGAACCACTATGGAAGGTGATGATATGAACAGGAATTTGAGGAACACAGATATGTAGATGCCAATACCTCAGTATTTTTTAAAAGTCTTTATGGTGTCAAATTCATGTATAAGATATACCAGTTTAATCCGTATTTTTCTATACTTTGATACAATGGTGAAAGTCTGTCATCACATGATTTCAGTAGACCTTCACTTTCAGCTTCTTATCCCCTCTGAAGGCACCTTTTGAAGTAGTTTTAAAAATATGTGCCACAGGCAGGGATTTAACTCAGTGGTTCCGCTGGGCTGTCTTGCAAACGCAAGGTCCCAAGTTTGATCCCCAGTACCAAAATATATGTATATGCCACATTTTGAAAGCTTAGCATGTACCAAGCCCTGTGTCAGGCAGTTTTAAAATATCATTTTATGTAAAAACCCCACCTATGACTTTTGAGGATGTTATTTCATCCCTTTAGCAAATGAGAAAGTAGAGATTTAAAGAGGTCAAAGAAGTAAGAACCTCAACCAAATTTCCCAGCTGTTAGATTTCAGAGTAATATTTGACCTAGAGTCTGTCTGCCTTCTCCAGATGTCATAGAACCACTCCCACAGTATGAAAACTTTGGCAGGTACAGTTGTGGGGTTTTCTCTCCTCCTATAATTGCTGGTGGAATTGTCCTAAAACATGCTTTAGGAGCATCTGACGTGTGGCTGCATCTCTGGTAGATCATTTGGGCCCTTGATTCCCTTACACCCTAGGTGCTGTTGAGGGTTTTATTATGTATCATGTTCTAGTGGTTAATTTATCCTCCTGTAGTGAATTCTATGTTTTCATACATGTTCAAGCTCTTAATAGAAAAAAATAGTTTGTAACCATGTTTTGACAGCAATAAGACAGATTGTAATTCGAAGTGGAGATGTTATGGTCCTTCGTAATTGTGCTTAATCACAATATATTTCGATAAAGGGAAAGTTTTGAAGGAGGAGAAAAAAAGAAGGAAGATAGGATCATGGAGGTGGCATAGAGCTTTGTGTGTTTTTCCTTATGGGTCATGGCTGTTGGTGGGTCCCCTGTTTTGGTGGGGTGATGGCCATATCTCCGTGAGAGATGCTGGTAATAATGTGCCGCTCACATCCCCTGGAATCCCTTCTACTGGTTGGATGCCCATCCCCTAACTGTTGCTGAGGAGCTTGCTGCTCATTTCTCGAACCTTCTCCAGAAGTTTGGCTTTGGGTAAATATGTTTTACCCAGAAGTGCTGAGTGTTCTGTCTCTTACCCCACAGCCCTGAGGGTCCTGTAGGCACAACTGACTTGAGAAGAGTCTGCAGGGGAGCTCATAACGCCTTGTTTCTTTTCCCAGAGCAGGCCAGGTAATTTATGCCCGATGGGATAGGATTGAATCTAGATTTCACCTGATATTGCATTCTTGGTGGGCCCTCTTTCTGCACCTCCTCCCCTTCTCCAGGGAGTTCTTAGTCTATAACTCTGGGGCACAAGAATCTCCACCTCAAGCTTGTTTCTGCAAAACCAGACAGAGGCAGACCCATTTTTTGGAAGGACACCATGTAGATGGTTACCCAAATCCAGCAAATCAGGTTTTGAAAATAAGGACCATTTTACTGAACATTTTCTTTGTCCAAGCTTTTGACTTGACTTGTATATATAGATTTTTTTCTTCTAAAAATCTTTTATAGTTCACTTAAAAATGTTAACCAGCTTACCTAAGAGTGTGCAGGTTAGTAACTGATGGAGATGTGGTTTGACTTTGAAAGCCATGGTCTGAACAGTGTTATTCTGCTTGCCTGCTTCCCTATCCCCAGGAATGGTAAGCCCTAAGCAAAGAGAGTTTTCTTGAAAGAAAGCAGGCCAAATGAACCATTTTACTGTTTAAAAAACAAGAGTGCTACCTTGGTGGACCAAGGGAATGTCTTGGGTTTTAGCAAATCTAGGATGTTGACAAAATCGCTTACCTTAATTTGAAGACAAAACAGAAAAGCATACATTGACTGGTAGAATGTAGTTTATATTAACCCCAGAGAGTTGCCCTTTTTTGTGATCATTCCCAACCTGGAGGCCCTGCCATCTTTTTAAAATTTCAAATCAGTAGCTTAGATAAAAACATAAGAAACTATACTTTTCCAGTATGCATACCAGGAAAGAACCAACTCTGGCTATCCGAGCTGGTATTTTAAAGAGAAATTGCAACAGGCCAGGAGACTGAGTTGAAATGAAGTGAGATACAGTGGGCGTAAATGCATATTTCAGCCTTGAGGGGCAAAGTTCAATAGCATGAGTACAGGTTATAGGGTTGTAAGAGATGTGGCTTAATAGCAGAAGTTAATATAAAAATATATTAGGACTTGAGTTAATTTCATACACCGTGTGGCTGCTAAGAAAGTGAGTGTAAAGCTTAGATCATATTAAGAGATGTATAAAGTCTGAAGCATGGGAGGTGATAGTCTCACCATACTGAGGCCTGATGAGCTAAATCTCCATCTGGGAATTTCTGAAATGACATTGATAAAGTTACAGTGCATTTAAGAGCTGTTGACAAGAACAGGGATGTACTTGGAAATTAAGTTAATGATGGAACCAAACAGTTTAATGTTTAGCCTCAGATGAGAAAAATTATGGATCTCAAGTCTTAGAGGTAATGTGACCTGGAAGTAAAATTAATTGCAGGCTTAGTTGCTCCCCAAAGCTAAAAGTACATTTGGGTAGTATAACTTCAGAAGAGACAGAAGCTGCTGCAATGTAAAGGAAAGCTTTCATGTAATTTTATTGACATTAAGAATGAAATGTACCATCTGGTGAATACAGGTTAGCCCCTTATTTAAAATCCTTGGGGCTAGATGTGTTTCAGATTTCAGATTTTGAAATATTTGCATAATAGACATGCACTATCTCAAGGATAAGAGCCATTTATGCTTTGTATGCTCTGATGTAATTTTATACAAAATTTCTACTATCTTTGTGCATGAAACAAAGTATCGTGGTGTGGAGTTTTCTACTTGTGGCATAATGTCAGCACTGAGAAAATTTCAGATTTTGGAATATTTTGGATTTTCACGTTAAGGATATTCAATCTGTACATGTTAAGCTCTGATTCACCAACATTGAAATAGGTAACTGGTCATCAGAATGTTATCAAAGAAGAAGCGATCAGATCTGATGGTGCTTTCTAGCCATTAAACTATGATTTAAAAAATTCCGTATATCTGTAATATACACCAGTGTGTTCCACTCATATGAACTTCATGTTGAATTCTAGCATTCAGATGTTCTGCAGTAAAGAAATCCAGTTGACTCTGTAGAGTTGAGTGTTTCTTAAGCTTATGTGGCCTTGGACTGTGGCAGTTAAGAGGTACCCTGCATGTTTCATGTCCTGTGGGTTGTACTTTGGGAAGCACTGCTGTGTGGGACTTGCCATTTCTTGTTTTTATCTGCTGGGGATCAAGTAGCATTGCCCTACTTTCGTAACAGCTCTTTCCTTGGGTTCAGGCTTTAGCATAGATGACTGCAAAAAATAAGGCTATTACTAGGAAGTTACTGACGTCCCTAATGGAGTCTGCTCTCTGCCGGCCAAGAATCTTTGGTTCTGAGTTCAACACAATCCCGTCTGTGTTGTCTCAGTGCTGAGCAAGGGACCAGCTGAAGTCTCTAGAAATAAAAGGTTTACTGTTCTTTTGAGTCTTCTTAAGACCATTAATAATGGTGAATATTACACAGTGGTACCTTGGTTCATGAACACTTTTGTGTGAACAATTTAGTTAGTGAACAGAAGTGTGTGGCAAAATTTTGTTTTTGTTTGCGAACTCTGCAATGGGTGACGAACATGAACATGGCCATCTTTCCCAGAATTATGAAATGAATTAAGTTTGTGAACCAAGGTACCACTGTATATCAAATAGGTTGTGCTAGATGTGGATGTGTAGGTAATTTATACATATTATTTAATCTGTGTAACCTTATAAGGCAGATTTTGTTAGTCCCATATGACAGATGAATAAACTGAGGACACCAGAAGTTAAATAGCTTACTGAAGTTCTCTTCCTTACTAAAATATGGCTGTAGGATTTCACTCTAATTTATGACCTCTAGTCATACTCTGAAAAGCCTTAACTCTCAGCACAACAATGGGCTGATTCCATTTGGCTTAAGACAACTCCACAGTTGTCTATAGCTAAGAGAGTCATTTTCCACCTAGGGTCTGACAGGGATGCCATTCCCAGGGGCAAATCTAATCCACTCTGGAAAGGCACCTTTGAAGTGTGATGCTAACATTCTTGTGACAGAAGGTGTGGCATCCTTAAGGGCCTTTAAAACCCTAACATCTTTGGGAACCAGAGAGATGGCAATGGAAAAACAGAGGCCTGGGTGGGGTAAGAGGTGGACATGACTGTGTATTAAAAATGACTCCAAAATAAAAAAATACCTGACTAGAAAGTTTCATTTGAGAAGCCAGCTTCCTGTTTGTTGGGATATGAAAACTCCCGATGGCTGATCTGTGCTCCCTGGCTGAACTTGTCTTTTATTTTTATTAAAAACATATCTTTTGAAAATATTAATTACAAATGCGTGTTAACTGTACAAATTACCAGGTTTCACTGTGACATATGCACTTATTTAATATATGTGTGTATCATGCTTTAAAGTCCTACCCCAAGGTGTTAGTTTTCTCTGCATATTGAAAGATTTTCCTCTGAGGACAGTTCTCAGTTTCCACTGTAGACATGGCACATTTTCTCATGCACAAGTAAGTAGCAAGAGGGCGCCCAGACATTTGGCTTACTGCTGAGGAATCTGAGGCATGTGCTTATTCATGCATATTTACAAGGTAATTAGTTGTCCATTCATTCATTAGCGTGTTTATAGGGCTACTTGCAAAGACTCAATTGCAGCTTGGAGAAGAGAGACAGCCAAGGAGGGCCTCAAGGGAACACTTGGACTAAACAGAGTCACAGCTTGACGTGTGGAACCCACCAGTCCCCAAACCAGAACTAGTTTAGTAATTCAAATGTGACTTGTCACCCGGAAATGAGATACTTAATTGGCTTATTCATGTTTCACTTCCAAAAGTCAGGTCAGAGATGATAGACATTTTTGTCTTTTAAGATTTCCATGTCTGGGCAGCAATTTCAATATTTTCTTTTCTTTAACTGTTACTTAATTTGAGATATAATTTGCATATAGTCAAAATCACTTCTAGCAAACAAGCCTGGATATGTTGACAATGGACAAATCCGAGTGGTGACCACCACCACACAGCACAGGACATTTTTCCATGAGTTTAAAAAGTAAGCAGTGTTTGCATCTTTTTCAAAGCCAGTCGCCTAGAGCTGAGCGAGCTGTGTCTGTCTTTGTGGAGTGGGAAAAGATGATATTTTGAGAGAGAATTGACAGAAGGTTTTGATCTGTGGTCACACAGGTGGCTGCAAGAGCCATGCTGGAGCAAATAGTTCTCCTGTGAATACGCGATGTAGGGCTGATTATCTAGTTTTACAAAGCTGCCATCTTCTTCTTCATTTTTGGTCTACGATCAGGGGATAATGAAGAATCCCCTCTGGATCTTTGTTTTTCCTGGATCTGTGTCCTCCTAGATCATGCTACCTGTGGTTGTGTGTGTGTGTTTCAATATTTAGTGCCTCAGCTCATTTCAAAACTGCTTTAAACTCACCTCCTTAGGAAACCTCCACTCACAGGAGCCTCTTGGAAAAGTAGAGAGGACCACAGCTGCTCTAAAAATGGGGAGCTCCTACCACCCCTTGCTTCTTTCTTTTTTGGTACCAGAGATCGAACTCAGGACCTTGCACTTTCGAGGCAGGTGCGGTGCCACTGAGCTAAATCCCGGGCCCATCACCCCTTGCTTCTTCAGTGCTAGTCTGGTGGTCCAGTAATCTGTTACTGACCACTTTCTCATCCTGAGTAGAGGCAGCGTGGGGTGGGCTCCAGGGCTCCATCTTCAGAGTTGGAGTGTGATCTAATCCAGTCTGCAACTGGTGTAGCTATTATCTATTTGATCTATATCATAGCTTTATATCTAGCATGGTAATTGATTTATCTGTCTTTTATCTATCTAATCTAATATCTGTTATCTCTGTCATTTATCTTTCTATCATGTTTATTATCTGTCTTTCTACTAACTGTCTAATCCAATAGCTATCATTTCTACCATCTGTCTTTCTGCATATCTGTCTACCTTATTCTGGTCTTATCAGTCTGTCCATTCATTCCTTGGAAACATTATCATCTCAGGATCTCTGTCTCCCCATCTGTAAAATGGGATTAATAATAATTCCTCCTAGGGCTTTTAGGAGGATTAAACAATGTATATGTAGTATTTAGAATAATTCCTGTCACATAGGAAGCCTCTGTGTTAATTTTCCGTGCTTTCATTTTTTATGCCCTCTTTTTCTTGTTCTTCTGCCTTCCATTCACAAAAGCAAGACTATATTTTCTCCTTTGGACGTTCCTCCAAGTAGTGGAAGTATTGGTAGGAACACAGCTGTTCTGTTACATCATTTCCTCACACACTCTTCCTCCTGATGCATGAAAGTTTCATCATATCCTATAGCCCTCTTCTGTTTGTGGTTTATTGCTTTTTTTTTTCTGTCTTTACTACTGTGGTTCCATATGGTTGCTGCTTTGGTTTCTGCATCTCTGTAGGCACCTGTATTAACTTTCTGTTGCTATGACAAAGTATCTGAGAAAATTAACCAAAGGAGGAAAGATTTATTTTGGCTCACAGTTTCAGAGGTTTCAGTCCTTGGTCAGCTGGCTCCATTGCTTTTAGGCCTGTGGCCAAGAAGAAACATCATGGCAGAAGAGTCAGGCAGAAGAAAACGTCTCATCTCATAGCAGTCAAGAAAGAGAGAGAGAGAGAGAGAGAGAGAGAGAGACAGAGAGAGAGAGAAAGAGAGAGAGAACACATTCAAACATTCATTACATGGGTCTTTGGGCGACACCTCACTTTTAACCATAACAGCATCCTTTCTCTTGGGACGTGTTACTTGGAAATATCCTTGTGAGTGAGCAGGCAGTGTTACCCAGTAATCAGTGTGGGTATTTGGTTGGAGAGGAGGGCTGGGCCATCTGCAGCCAGATGCATGATTTTGTATGTCCTGTTAGCTAGGTATAATTTTTACATTTTAAAATAGCTGAACAAAAGATAAAAAGAATATTTCATGACACATACATATTATATAAAATAAATTTCATTGTCTGCAAAGTTTCACGGGACATAGCCATACCTCTGCTTATGCATGGTCCATGACTGCTCTCAGGAACAGCAGCCAAGTTCAGTAGCTGGGACAGAGACCTAGTGGCCAGCAAAACCTAAGATGTTTATTGTCTGGCTCTTTAGAGAAAATGTTTGCTGACCGCTGACTTGGAGTCATGGTCCAAGTAAATGCACAGATGAAAAAAATCAAGTATCTTGATGTGAGGAGTGGGGATTGAAGGCAAATTACCCAAAGAGAGCTCTCCTTTGTCCTGCTGTAGTCTTGTGCTGTCAGTATTTCCTGTCTCCTGTCTGATGCATTTAACATATTTGGTGGAGTGTGTGCTAAGTCACTTTGCATAAAACTTCTCTGTCAGGGCCTGATTCTGTGCCCAGCTCGACACTCAGACCTTGTCGTCTTTGGGTGCTGGGTCATGCAGGACACTTCCCTTCCTCAGTGGAAAAGATTTTGTTTCTTTGTAAACCCCAGTAGTTCTTCCTGAATTTCTTTTATTGATGTTCAAATCCAGGCCTTTTGTACTGAATATCTTCACACATTTTAAAACAGTGCAACTTGGGGCTTTTCTGCTCAGCACATGGAAAGAGTCTGAGTTTTGTCTTTCTCATGGCGTGATTGACTCATTCTTTAAATAAAACCCCGTCCTTTGTTCTCAGTTCTTCACCAACTGCTGCATTCAAATTGTTTGCTCTTGTCTAAAATAACTTCATTTTGTGCCAGTTCTTCTGCAGCCTTACAAACAATTAAGCACAATGTTTACCAAGTAAATTGACACCTATTTTAGAGAGATTTCGCAAAGACAAAGGAAGAAATCCAAATAACAAAATGGAGAAAAAAGGAAATCAATCAAACAGGCTTTTATTTTGTACATAATGTGTTGCTGAAAACTTGTCCAGGAGTTGAATGGTAGACTCTGCATTGTAAAGTGGGGTCTCAATTGGCAGAGAATTAAAAAAAAGAATTACAAAAGGCCCATTGTGATTTGGGTGGGCTGCGCCTTCCTTGGGCCATGAGACCTGGGATAGGGAGGTGGCAGTGGGTAGGTAGGAAATAGTTCCTCTGGATTTCAGGGAAATTGTTCTACCCTGACTGCAGCTGGTGGTTGGGCAGCTCCTAACCTCTACATATGGGTGTGTTAGATCCTCAGAATAAAAGTAAGGCAAAGTATTAAAAATTGGCTTTATTTTTTGAATTCTCCTACCATAATACTACAGAGTGAGCATCCCTCATCCAAAAATCTGAGATCTGAAATGCTCCAAAATCTCAGACTTCTTGAGCACTGATGTGATACCACAAATGAAAATTCACACCCACCACGAAACTTTGTTTCATCCAGAAAATTATTAAACAGAGTGAAGGAATTTACCTGGAGTTTAGGCATATCAAGTGGATATGAAATACAGATGAATTTTGTGTTTAGATTTGGGTTGCATCTCCAAGATATTATATTAGGTAAATGTAAGTTTACCAAAACAATTCCAAAATCTGAAACAGTTCTGGTCCTAAGTATTTCAGAGAAGAGATACTGACCCTGTAGCAGGATGAAATCTTTTATCTGTCTTTCTCTCTCCCTGTTCCCTCTTCCATACATCTTCCGTACATCCTCCATTATATCTGTCATCTAACTGCTTCTCAAAGGGACAGCCATTGTGGAGTAAGAGGGTACAGATGTTGGGATAAGTACTAGGCCCAGGCTGGAGTCCATTCTGCTAGCAGAAAAAACCCAGCCTTGAGCGTCCAACTCCCACCTATGTGTAGTTTACCTATCTGCATCACCTGGTTGCTATAGTGGCACTCAGAGCCCGAGACTGGCACTGGTAGCTCACCACAGACCTGCCCTCTCTTAGCTACCTTTCCCCCTGGTGGCAGAAAACACTAGGCAGTGCCACTCTGGGTGGCTGGTAGTCATTATTTTTCATACACAGTACTTTTATCATGAAGTTGGATTACACATTTAGAGACTATATACTGATATGCAGAGAAAATGTAGTTTTGACATGCTTCCTAACACATCTGCCTTTTGGTAGTAGTTCCCTCTTGCTGGATATCTGGGAAAAAAATGAAATCTGGTCTGATTGAATAATTTAAAAAATATCTTAGAGGAAGGTCTCTTTGGGGGTAAAGCTTTATTCTTTCAGATTTCTTCCCTTGCCCCTATTCTTCAAGAGAAACCCTGGGTGAGCAGTAGAGAGTCTCATGTGACCCAGATGGGAAGGGGAGATGGTGGCACTGACACTCAGGCACCTTTTGAGGTGCAGACATAGTCCTGTATCTGCCAGGTTGCAAGGTATTCTACTGTATTGGTCACTTTTCTCATTGCCGGGATACAATATCCAACACCCATAACTTAAAGGGAAGGTTTATTTGGGCTCCCTGTTTTTAGAAGTTTCAGTCCATAGTTGGCTGGCTCCAGGCAGAATCGGAATGGTGGGAGGGTCTGGGAGAGGAAAGCTGCTCCTGTCATGGTGGCCAGGAGGCTGAGAGCAAAGGGAAGAGGGAGAAACATCCTTCTAGGTCATGCTCCAGTGACCCACCTCTCCCAAACAGGCCCCACCTCTTAACATCACATTTAGCTGTTACACCCCCATGGTCCATTTTTGTTCCAGTCACCCCACCTATGAGCACAGGAAGCTTTAGGGGGACATCCAGATACGAGCCATAACACCTGCTGTCACTGGTGCTGTAGTTTACAAGTCTGAAATCATGGTCCCTTCTATCTCTTGGCCATGCCAGGAATCCCCCAGCCGACTCAGCTCTTCCTTTGCACTGACCCTTGGTGTCAGTGCCTGGTTCTCATGATTCCCAATCCAGGATGTCTTCCCATGTGAAGTCCATGGCTCTCAGGATCCTTGAGGCCTACTGTGCTCCTGTCCACACCCCTTCATCTGTTAGCTGCTTTTGGTTCCAGCTTGGTGTGGGGCGTGGGACTCACCCTCTTTATACTCTTTGCCCATTCTGAGTGCCGAGTGAGGAGGGAGCCCTTTCTCTGCTTTGGTTTCCCTTTATGCTATTTCCCAGGCCTCCCTCCCCCTTCCAGGGCAGCAGCTTGAGCGGTGGAGGTCAGGACACACATGGTTCCCCTCCTGCTTTCCCATGGCTTTACCTGGTAGCCTTCCAGTGCCCCAGGGGTGCAGGGGGTAGGCTTTTGCTTTCCTCTTTCTGTTTGATGCATTATTTCCCTTCATCCAACCTCCTCCTTCCCAGCCTGGTCCCCCACCTCCACCTGCAGCTGGAAGAGTGAAATGGCTGCCAGGAGGCTCTGTTTTATGAAAGGAGGGATGGAAATCACATCAGCTTACTTCTTTTGAAGAATTATCTTAGGTTTCCTACAGTTTGTGCTCTGCAAGGCCACTTAGAGTCCATGGTACAATGTGAGACAGCTCAGAGTGTACAGGAATTATCAAAGAATTATGGAGAACCATAACTGTCCCGGACCTTCTGGGTTCATTATGTGCTGAGGACACAAGATACTTTTGTCCTTGAATTGTGCTTTTGAGTCCAACACACACTAGAACACAGGGAACGTTAAATCCTCCTTTGCTAGATGACAATATTAGAAGGTTCCATCTCACAGGAAATTGTTGAGCAGAAGCCAGCCAATTTTTGAGGAGCAGGCTGGGAAAAATTAGCTTGTGTGTCCAAGTGAAATTAGGTTAGAATAAATATCCAAGGCATCTTTGGAGGTAAAAGAGTCATATCACTCTGAGCTGAGGAATCAATGTGGCCCATGGGAGGGACAGCTCCTCTGTCTTTCTTTTCTATGGTGCTGGGGCTTTATAGACTGTGCAAAGGGTTTCTCTTAGCAGCAGGGAGGCGTGGCTGGATTATTGTTTCTCCTTCCTTTTCCTCCTCTTTGCCCTCTCTTCTTTTCTTTTCAACTTACTGCCATTTCCATCCGTGAGTCCAGTAGTCTTAGTATAACAGGGTTGTAAGTAACTTATTCTATCATTCATTTAGCATTTATTGAGAGCCTGTTGTGTGCTAGATACTAGGCTGGATGTGGAAAGACAGAGATTGAAGTCCTGGTTCAACCTAGACACTTGGACAAGACAGTTGGCCTGTGCAGGATGAGATTTGAGGACATCAGTGAACATGGGATGATGTCTTTTGGAGTAGAGATGGAAAGATGGTGCTGGAATTGGGGACTAGAAAAGAGAAGGGACAGGGTAAGGTTATTAAGTCAGGAAGGAAGGGCCTGAAACAGAGTGCCTCCCTTGGCGGCTGGTTTGGATCGTAGTCTCTTAGGTTAGGGTTGAGCTGAAGGAATAGATGGAACCATGAGCCCACTTGCCATATCGGAGGGTAGTGGTCATCTCTTGGGAGTAGCCCATGGTGAGAGGTTAACTAGGGTCCTGGTGCTGACCAGCCATCCCTTTCTTAACTGTTTCTTCCTTTCCTCGACTCAGGGAGGAGAAGAGAGCTTTCATTGCAGGAATTCATTATGAAGAACTGAAAGCAGCTTCCCAAGGATGGTTGTTTAAATTGTCCATGAACATTTCATTCCATTCCACTGTACCTACAAGGGGTTATCACAGTGTACAGTGAATATTAAATGAAAATTTATCACAGTAAAAGATAGATTGTCATAAATGCCTCTTAGAATCCTCCCTTTCACTCTGAACACACTTATCCCATTGTTCTTGCTACTTTCTGAAGCAGTTCTGGAAGTCCTCTTTTGTGAGTGTCTTTATGAGGTGTGATAAAAAAGGTGAATGGTATTGCCCAGTGTCATCCAACAGAAAGGCAGGCTTGTAAAAGCATTAGTGTGTCCTCTTTGACCTTATTCACTGGATCAGGCACCATGAAACTTCTGGATCTTCCCAAAAGTCAAAATGACTATGAACTGGAAGTGTTTTGAATCTATTCAGTACATCAAGGCAGCCACAACAGTGACTAAAGACATAAAAGAGGACTTTCAGAACTGCTTCGGAAAGTGGCAAGAACAATGAGATAAGTGTATTCAGAGCATGTCTTTTATTGTAATACATTTAAAACATTTTAAATATTCAATGTAGTTTTCAATCATACTGTGTTCCACTAAACTGAAGTTTTATCAGGACTATTTCCTTCACTGTGTGTGACTGCTTAGGTAAGGGCAAGGAAGGTACTTTTCAATCTGTCAGCTCATTCTATATTCATGTTCCTTTCTGGAAAGTTCTCAAAAAAAATCCAAACACTCCAGATTATATTCTCAATTCATTGGCTATATACACTTAACTTTTTTTCTGCTTTTGTAAGGATGGGCCACTGTACCAAACCCTAGCCTGCTCACCAAAGGAGGCTAGAAATGCCTTCTGACTTCTGTAGCAGTTGGCTGGGATGGTCCCCCTTGCTGTCTTGGTTGGATTTCCTCTAGTGTTTTCCTTAGCTGTCTGTGAGGCCCTGATACTTCTATGGTCTTTAGGCCTTGGTATTTGAGCTTCAGACTTTCCCTATGGCCTGTGGCCTCAATTGTTCTTTCAGGTTAATGCAACATCCTAGGATGCTTCATGTGCATCCCTGGCTTCAGAAACCTCCAGTGTTTCCCTGACCTTCCAGTACATATCACACAAGTACACACATGTACAAACACAACAGACGTTGACTTACAAGACCTTACTAAGTTGCACACTGCTTTTGCCTTCCTGGTGTAAGGCTTGATGCTTGGAAACACCTCTTTTACATTGGACTAGAAAGCATTCCTTATTTTTGACATCTAATTTCCAGATGTGAAAACCCCTCTTTGATTAAGCAACCCTTTAAAATTTGTGAAACTCTTTCAAACTCATTACATCTTTTAGCTGTCTGGAAGGTGTAATAGGAATTATTGGGACCCTTTGAGTTCATGACTTTATTTAAGCCTCATGTAACTGATTTTCACCATGTATATGCTGAATTGGGAATATTCATGTTTTTTGAGCTGGTAAGTGGAGTCATTTTCGCTACAATATGCCCATGTAACTAATTTCATTAGGATCCATAAAAAATGACTGAAGATGTACTCCTATCAGAAATCTTTTCTTTGAATAGAACATGTAAAACTTAAAAGCAAACTTAAGGTGAGCATTGACTGCAGCTCTGGTCAGTTCAACTCAAAATAAGAAAAACAAGACCTAAATCCTGATGGAAGAAAGGCTTTCTGAGGCTATTTGGAGTATTGTAGATACAAGAGTAATTCCCCAGACTGAGTCAAAATCTGACAACGCTGAAACATTCATAATAGGAAAAACACTCATTCTGAAGAGGTTAAGTTGAAATGAAGACCTCGAAATGCTAAAGGGCCAAGCATGCCATGTCCAAGTGCATGGGACAGTGGCACTGTGCTATGTGGGCAGTCTTCTCTCTCCCTGCAATTGCTGAAGGATGGAGAAATTTATTTTGGAAATAGCAGAAATCTAATTCAGGTGATGTATGTATGTCCAAGAATTCTTGTTCTCACATTGACTCTAGAATTTGGACGTGAGAGCTCTTTGAAGAAAGCCAAATAGATTTGAAAAACAGAGGGTCATTAACATGTTAAAGTGGTTTGTGTCTTTACCCCAACATTTTTGGTCTCCAGCAGTTCTAAATAGCTGAATGGGTCATGGGCATAGGAGACCACAGCCTGTCAAAAAGGCAGTTATCACATTGCCTGTAAGAAGTTCAAAGAATTGAAAGTGAATAGATGTACAGATTTATGAGGGTATTGTATCATCCAGGTGAAGCTAGGTGAAAACACCATTCCAAAGATACTGATACAAATTCTGACTCATTTGTATTTAAAGGGTGCCTCACACGTAGGTTGTGAACTTGTGTTCATTGTTGTCATTCCTAAACTTGATCTTTCAGAAGTTCCATCTTGGCAGTGACTTCAACAATCCCAGAGGCAGAAAAGAGAGCCTATGATGAGCCATGAATGCTTGGGGTAACAACTCTCTTCAGAATAGCATTCCAAAAATGGAATACCTAGGAATCAATCTAATGAAGGGAGTAAAAGATCTCTACTTTGGAAACCACAGTATTCTGATAAAAGAGAACAAAGAGGATATCAGAAAATGGAAAGACATCCCTTGTTCTTGGGTAGGAAGAACCAATATAGTGAAAATGGCCATACTTCCAAAACTGCTATATAGATTCAATGCAATCTCGATTGAAAGTCCAACAGCATATTTCACAGAACTAGAGAAAACAATCCAAAAATTCATTTGGAACCAGAAGAGACCTAGAATAGCAAAGGCAGTTCTAGGCAACAAAGACAAAGCAGGGGATATCACAATCCCCAAGTTGAAACTGTGCTACAAAGCTACTGTGATAAAAACAGCATGGTCCTGGGCAATGAAACAGACCTGAGGATCAGTGGAGCAGATTAGAAGATGCAAAAACAACTCCAGACATACTCAGGCATCTCATCTTTGACAAAGGAGCTAACCATCCTCACTGGAGGAAGGATAGCCTCTTTAATAAACAGTGCTGGAAAAACTGGTTTTTAACTTGCCAAAGATTAAAACTAGACCCATATCTCTCACCATGCACTAAACTAAAATAAAAAATGGATCAAAGATCTAAATATTAAAACAGAAACATTAAACCTGCTAGAAGATAGGTACAGGTAGAACTCTTGAAGACATTGGTGTAGGCAAAGACTTTATGAACAAAACCTCAGTTGCATGGGAACTAGCACAAAGAATCAACAACTGGGATCACATCTTATTAAAAAGCTTTTGCACAGTAAGAGAACCGAGTGAAGAGACAACCCACAATATGTGAAAAAATTTTTACCAGCTGTTCTTCAGACAAAGGACTACAATCTAGAATATATAAAGAACTTAAAAAATCAGACCCCCCCCAAATTTAAAGACCCAATCCAAAAATGGGCATCTGAAATGAATAGACGTTTCTCAGACAAAGAAATGGAAGTAGCAAATAAACATATGAAAAATGTTCAACATCTTTGGTCATTGAGAGATGCAAATGAAAACAATGCTGAGATTCCATCTCACTCCAGAAAGAATAGCTGCTATCAAGAAATCAACCAATAACAAATGCTGCCAGGGCTGTGGGGAAAATGGAATCCTTCTCCACTTTTGGTGAGAGTGTAGACTGGTACAACCACTGTGGAAATTGATGTGGAGATTCCTCAAAAAACTAGAATTAGAGATCCCATTTGACCCAGCTATTCTCCTTCTAGGTATGTTCCCGAAAGAATTAAACTCATCATACTACAGCAATATATGTGCCCCTATGTTTATAATAGTTTGTAATAGCTAAATCTTGGAAACAGCCCAAATGCCCATCAACTGGTGATTGGATGAAGAAAATGTGCGTGTGTGTGTGTGTGTGTGTGTGTGTGTGTGTGTGTTTTAATAAAATGGAGTACTACTCAGCCATAAAGAAAGATAAACTAGAGACATTTATAGCCAAATGGATGCACCTTGAGGCGATACTCTTAAGTGAAATAAATAGGACACACGTGTAAATCCCAAATTGTTTCTCTGGTGTGAGAAACCAAAAATATAAATGAGGATCAAAATGTATGATAACTTGTGAAATAGGAAGAAAATGTTTAAAGGGGAAGGAGGACTAGGGAGGGAGGGCGAGGGGAAGGAAGGAAGGGAAAGAAAAAAATGAGAAAAGAAGGAAAAAATGGAAACAAAGCTTTTATAAATAGGGAGGGGTGGAGGGGTTGAAGGAGGGCAGGGGAATGGAGAAAAAATAAGAACCAAGATATGTCATGTACAGGTAAAAATTCCCAATGATGAATGTGATCATATTGTATACCTAAAATGTACCAATAAACTTAATGAATAATAGAAAAAAGTCACTCCTTGAATGTGAGCGGTCAGTGCTAATCATATTTAATTGGCTAAAGTGACTCTCATGCCACATCAGAGATTAGGTAGGTGGAGCAATGTGATCTGCCCTGTGGCCTGGAATGTGCCTTGAACATTTGCTGTTCACTCCAGGGCCTACTACAGTCACACATGTGGATCATTTGTTATTCTCCCTGCCTTAAAACATGATTCTACTCTTCTTAAATACTGAATCTATCCTCACAAACAATGAGCCTGTTCAATAACCCATTTCTGGTTTAAGGATCTCACTTTAGATTGATGGAGCTCACACATTATTTGTTGAGTTTTTTTGGATGGAAACATTATGTTAAACACCATCCTCAGGTTACTCGCTGTCTGCTGGAGTGACAGTGTTTACACACAAACACTCACAATGGAGTAAGATGATGATTTCTCTGCAGATGGCTTCTGTGTGGAAAGAGAGTAATGGAGAAGATGCTCCCAAGCCTGCTTGGGACACTCAAGACAACCTCTTCACATAAAAAAGAAATTCTTTGTGTTGTACTTTGAGGCTCTCCCCTCTTGTTCTGACCTGCGATTGTTCTCATCTTTGAGTGAAAGCTTTCATGTGCTTGAAATACGATTCCACTTTCCTCTATTTTCTTTTCCATGCAAAATGAGTACAGTTCTTTCTATTTCCACGAACCTACTTTCTTTTCTTTTGGGCCCTTTTTGAATTCCACCTTACTCTTATCCTGTATGCAGAAGAGTAATAAGAACACAAGAAGTAAGGCACATTCAGTCCAGCATGAGGCTGGCTAAAGAACAGCCTTGATTACTTCAGGGGAAAGCAGAAAATTTAAGCATAGTTTTTTGTTTGTTTGTTTTGTTTTTGATTACCTGGAGAGAATCATCTTTCCTCCAGGAAACAACCCTGAAGCTAGAGAAGGTCATGGCTTGATCCTTTCAGCTGCTACTCCGTGTCCCTCAGACAAAAGCACCTTTGCCTCACTGTACTTCCCTGTCTCACAGGCAGCCTCTTTGGGAAGCACTTTGTCTATGGCTTTGTCCACCCTCCAGAATCTGCTTCAGATATTGCTGTGGTTTATTTTATTTTTGGTCGCTAGGGATCTGTAACATACAGTTGCTCCCAGAACATCTTCAGCAGTTATTTCTGAGGATTACCTACATCTACTTCTTCCTGTTTTTACCTTTTCTACAAATGGTCTACAAAAATCCAACACAGGTTGTTCATTGTTAAATGCTGTCTTTGTGGCAGGGCCAGTGGGGGAACCTCCTTTCTCCTTCCTGGTATTTTGTTCCATGTGCAGAGGAGTTTGCCGTTGTGACTTCTGGCCTCCCTCTGACCCAGTCCATGTGGGGTTCACTGCTTCGTAAATTTGGGGGAAATAAGCACAGCATGGGCTGGGATCCATGGTGCTTTTTCTTAGGACCTAATAATTTCTGACCCTTCAGGGGAAAGTTCACCTAATTCTATGGCTCATTTCTTAGTTGCCTCTGTGTGTACCGAGGTGGCCGTTTTCATTAGTAAAGGCGGTATCTGGACCTTCATCAGTTGCTCTATTTCTCTACTTAGGAGGAGAGACCTGTTTTTTACTGAGCCCCATTGTGCCATGAGATTAAGAAATATGTTTCATGGCAGAAGACCAGGTAATGAGGAGGGCCCTGGATCTGAGGGGCCCAGAGTGAGCAGTAGTCCCGACATCCAGAGTCAACCTTGGGTCTCCTTCAGCCCTCGAGGCCACCTCCATCCTTTGTTTGAGAGTATCTCCTAGGAACTCAAGTTCACCCTTCATCTTCTGTTTTGTGCCTTCCAGGGCATTAGTACACTAAATGGCACATTAGGACAGATTTGTGCCATTTCTCTCAGTGTCAGTTTCTTCATCCACTTTGGGGCATAATACTATATTTATTATTTTAGGAAGAGTAATTGAGAATGCACACACACAATTTCATATGCATCATACAGTATGGTATCTGATGCATAGTTGGTGTTTAATGTGTAGTTACTATTCTTACCTTTCTAGTTTTGTATGATTTATGTCTCATTTCATTAAAATTCTGAGCTTCGGGCTGGGGATTTAGCTCAGTGGTTCCTCTGCCTGCCTCACAAGTGCAAGGTCCCAAGTTTGATCCCTGGTACTCCCCCCCCCCCCCAAAAAAATTCTGAGCTTCTTCAGGACAAGAACTATGTCTTATGTTTATTTTCCTGACTTGCAAGGAATTAACAAATTTTAAATAAGTTTTTGAAAGAATTGCTAGAAGTCTACCTAAAAGTGTTCTTCTACAAGAAGTGTTTAGAACTTCTGAAAGTCTAGCTTGGGCAGGAAGGACTTCTAACCAATACTCTTCAAAGAGATGAAAAGTTTTCAAGATGTGTATATGTATATTGAACATATAATACTAGCTTGTGAATAAGTAGTACAAAAATGCTGGATAACACCTTGAAAAGTCATGTATTTAAAATAATTTTATTTCTCAGAAGTTAAACATCAAAAGATGCTTCCTGAGTCAATGGTGTGTGCTTCGCTTATTTTGGGCTTCATTTGCTGGTATGAAGGGGTGGCAGCTGAGGGCTTCATGCCATTGCACAGACTTTTGGTTGGCATGCCTTGTAAAGTCAAGCTGGGGGCTTCTTCTCCAAAACCCCATATAAACTGAAAGTTTTCAGGAGCTGTCAGGAGGCTGAGCAACCTCAAGCCACATAGCAAACAGCTGGCAGATGAGGGTCATCTGGATCAGAAACAATATGGCTTCAGGAATGCTACAAAAGCAGACAAATCTGCAGTCAGGCCAGGGCCAGAGGAGGGCACATGGATGTCGGACTGCCTGTCCCCATCTCCAAAGGAGAGCCCTCCATAAGCAACCTTTCCCCTCCCTCTCATTTCCCCATCTATCTGCCTCTGTCTCTCCTTCACCTTTCTTCTCCTTCCCCCTTGGTTTCAAGGAACAATGAGTTGAAAAGAATCATCCTTGGTGGGAGAGTTTTACAAGAGAAGTTGTAAGTTTGCCAGCTATTTTATAATTAGGCATTAGATTAACTGTTGGACAGAAGGAAAGTCAAGCAATGACTTTGCAAGAGCTGTAGAATCTGCACAGGGTACAAGAAAGCAGCGGTCGCTCATGTTAATAGGCATCACGGAGATGGATCAGAGTGCTGTGCAGATTCATCATCTGAAACCTCTCTCGTCCAGCTGTCATTTTGCCCATTCCCATCTGTTTCTTGTGCTCTAATAAACGATAGCACTAATTTATTTAGCGCCTTTCATCAGAGGCCCCAGGGCTGCTTCAGCCCTACAGGGATTCGCTGCCAAAGTGTGACGACTTCGGAGTGGCCACATGGCCTGCTGCTTCTGGACGTCAGTATCAGATTCTGAAATAGGACTTTGCCTTCAGGGATGCTCACCATCAGTGGTGTGATTTTGCTGTTGCCCTTTTCAAATCCCTTTAGCCCTGAGAATGGAAAATTTGGCCCATTTCTCCAGGGCTGTGAATACCCTGGGA
Source organism: Heterocephalus glaber (assembly GCF_053883595.1). Classification (NCBI taxonomy): domain Eukaryota; kingdom Metazoa; phylum Chordata; class Mammalia; order Rodentia; family Bathyergidae; genus Heterocephalus; species Heterocephalus glaber. Next base: position 15,808,469 of record NW_028258137.1, on the reverse strand, counting down.
ACTGCCTGCCTTTAGAGGGTCCAGAATGTTTTTGGAGATGTTTATTGACCTTCTCTTGGGTCTTTTAGATGTCCCTAAAGGGAAAGAAAAATCTGTCATAGTGACTTTCCCGAGGGTAGTATCGGTCTTGGAGCTTGTTCCTGCTCTCCCAGGTGCCTGGATCTGTTTCTTTGGTGAATGGAGCTGGAAGATTCAAGAGCGGTGAGCACAGTAGGTGCCTGCCCATGGTGACTGATTTCTTTTTGACTTTGAACTTTCAGGCTACTGTTCATTTGCATATCACATACTTGCAAGGAAGCGCATCTTTTACAGTATTTAAAAGCAGTGCGGCCTACAGGATTGGAAGGCAGTAAGACGGTCCGTTCAAGAAGTTACAAACACTTATTGGCTTCTCATAAACCAATGCTTTGAGTTTAGAATTTTTGAGCCAAGTGCAATTTGATGATGTTGACAATTTGTAGAAGAGAGGAGAGGCAAATGCCAGAAACACTAACTGCCAAGCCAGGGAATCCCAAATATGAGATTCTTGAGAGGAAATCAGAACCAAATCTAAGGGTTTGTGTGGGAGGGTTTGGAGAAGTTGAGGGGGGCAGAGTTTCACTTCTTATGTACCCACAGTTTTCTGGCTGACTGCAGCTCACCTTTTTCTCTTCTGACAGCTCCAAAGCTGTTTTAAAAGGAAATTCTTTTCTGACACTGTTTTGGAGGAAATTAAGAAAAGAAGATTGGCTTTACAAAATCCAGAGCTGTGTCTCTCAAAGAATGCTTCAAGCAAGCTAGGCCTGACAAGGTGTTCAACAAGCAGCAGTTTGTGATCAAATGAATTTAAAACAGATAGCATGACTTTTCCTTTCTCTTGGAAATTTCTAGAGCATGTGAGAATGTTAAAGGCTCAGATAAGTCCTGCAATAAAGTGACTGATTCAACTTTTTTTTTTAACCTAGTATTTTCCAAATGGACTTTAGCACAGTGTTTTTGTTTATTTTCTGCATCCTGTCTCTTGTCATTCTTTCCAGGGAGTAGACTTTAGAAGATGCCAAAGCACCATCATCTTTCCTAGAGTAGAACTATTCTGTGAAGCAAAATATACCTAAGTGCATATACTCGGTCTTGTGTGATTTCTGAGGTGTTGTTATGAATATCTATTCATCATATATGCTTTCCCTCCTGTGACTCATCAATCTGGGCATCCACTAAAAGATGTGCTCAAGCCTGATTCTTCTTTTTTGTTTTGTTTTTGGTACTGGGGATTGAACTTAGGACCTTGTGCTTCAAGGCAGGTGGCAGAACCACTGAGCTAAATCCCCAGCTCTCAGGCCTGCTTCTTGCAGGGCCCAGAGGCAGTGGGTACTGTTATCTTTCTCTCCTTGTCGCACTGAGATCAAATCTTGCTCATCTTCTTAGACCGGGGCTCAGCACACTTTGTGTAGAGGGCCAGAGATGAAGATTTTATGCCTCACAGCCCTGTTAGCGACTCTCGGCCTGGCCACTGCAGGGCACAAGCAGCCCTAGCATAATGCCTAAATGAGAGGTCAGTTGGGCGGGGTCGGGGGAAGTCCAGCACAACAACTTCATTCACAAAGATAAGCACCAGTAGATTTTGCCTGGGAGACTTAGTTTGTCAACTCTTCTACTGAAGTCTATTCAGAGTCAACTCCTGTCTTATAGCTATTTTGGGGTTCGCTACTGTTCCCAGATCAGTGGGGTCTTGGCTTAGCACTTACTTTGTTACCTGACCGTGTTACCTTTCACTTGTCATGTGTGTGATCTCCAGGAATAGAGGACCCAGGAATTGTGGTGTTGTGTCACTGTTTCTTTGCTCTGTTAGACTCTGCCTTCCTCCCTCCCTGTGCATGGCTTCTCCGGCCACCTTCAGCTCACCTGTCTGTAATGCTCCTTCCCCTGATTTCTCTCTGCCTAATGGACCCCCACTTTGGCACAAGACCTTCATCTCCTTAAAGTTTCCTTGACTTCATGGATTTGGTAAAACGTCCTCATTATAAGCACACAGAGCTTCATGTACCTCGGAACTTTGGCTCAAATACAATTTCCTGTTTACTTTCGTGGTGAGAGGGCTCACAGCCGACCCTTTTACTGGGCACTAAGCTCCGTAAGGGCAGAAACTGGACTTTGCTTTGCCGTTGCATCCCCAGCGCAGAGCCTGGTGCCTGACACACTGTGCATGATCAGTCAGTTTGCTGAAAGAATGAATGCATGAACTAAAGACTGAAATTCATTCATTCTTCCTAGTTTCTGTTTTGTAGCAGAGCTTGCACATGTTTGCTTAATATGTTTTCTAAGGAATAAAAATTAATGACTCTTGTGTCTCTCAATATTTACAAGTGACGTGACTTCCAGTTGTGACTTCCTCTGGCGTTGGTTAGAAATTTATAGGCAATGTCTTCTGCCTGATTGTGTCATTTTCATCCAAACATTTGATTTCTTTTCGAATTGTGCTCAGTTACACCTGCCAGGCACATATTTTACAATAAATGTCAGAGAGATTCCTTTCTTAGTGAACCTTCAATATCTACGCTGAGCAGATCTCAAGTGGACATTAGCACCCAAGAGTAAAGCATTATAGCTTCCTTTAATTTTTTTTTAATTATAAAAATAAGTAGTAAAGGTGCCTTTTGAGGGACAGCCAACTTGAGAGAAGCTGTCAAGTGGAAAATTCTGAGTTAAGATGCAATTGTGTTATTAATTGTGTTTAGGGCCTTTCACAAAAGTCATAACATGGTGAATTTGGGATGAATTGTGGCTTTTCCTTTGAAACTTGGGCTTTGGAGTTGGCAGAAACCTAATGTAACTGAACCATTGTGCATTTCCTGGGCTTTTATAGAAGAAAGCTCCAGCCCAGGGTGATACGGTGAATGGAGATCAGAGTCGCAGTTGTGGATTCCCATCCCCAAAGAGAGAGTGGGGGAAAAAAAGCTTCAAAGAGAATGAGAAAGCAGATGTTCTGAAGACACAGATAGGAAAGAATGATTGTACCTAGGCTGGAGTTGGACTCACTTGTAACATTTTGGTGACACTGGCTAGGCCAACAGAGGTGTCTTTCTGTGTGACCGAAGACTGCATGAAAGGTCAGGTGTGGAATCCTCTCAGAAGGCCAGGCTTGGGCTGTGCTCAAAGGCGCATGTAGAGGGAACATCCTTTTGGAATTGGCGTCCAAGCATCAGAATTCCCAGGCGTGGGGTCTTTGGGCTACGTCCACTCTAGCACTGTGGACTCGGGATGTATGGGGATCTCAGAAGTGTGTCAGCAGGGCATTTGCAAAGGCCAGCCCATGTGTGTGTATTTCAGACCAGAGTGCCTTTGGCTTCCCACTGAGTCCAGCACTCCCAACAACTGTCTTCTCCCAGTTGTATGTCTCTTGTGGGCATCGGGAGGGACGTATGTGCAGCTCAACATGCGTCTACATTTCCTGGCATTTATTTAGACTCTAATCATAAACACTACCATCTGGCCACCTCAAACCGCTGACTACATAGTCCAGATACAGGTTCTAGGCACACAGTTGCTTATGAGGGCCTCTCCAGTGCATTGCTAGGGATGCACTGAGAGATAATATATTATGTCAAATGCTCCTAATGACTCTAATGGGTACGGATAATTCCCATCGTACACCTGAGGACTGAGGTGCAGCTAATTTACGATTTGCTTCAGGCTTCCCACTGGGAATAGACAGAAGTTGCAGAGGCACTGGAAAGGATAGGGATTAATTCCTCAAAAGATTGAAGTTGTTTTGTCCCCCTACCCCTTTAGAAATGGCACCAAAGATGGTCAAATCTGCTACTGGCCATATTTCTTGAAGCAGAAGAGACTAAAAGACTTTTATACCCATCTGTGGGGACGAATGGTGGTTGACTGCATTACTTTCCAAATTGAGGTGGGAGGATGGAGGCCTCTGATTGGATTCCCTGGCTACATCTGCTGGAGCCATCTCTGCTTTCAACTCTTCTGTCTCAGGGGTAAAATTACCCAGAATTTACTAGTAAGTTAGATTTTGGAGACAGTTTGCATTTGAACCCACTCCTCTACTTAGCAATTGGGTCACTTTGGCAAAATTTAAGCTCTCTAGATTTCAGTCCATCATTGGTCAAGTGTCATAAGAACAGTGGTTGTCTCCTATGTGTAGACTGCAAGATGCAATGTGATAATAAGTGGAAAACGTGCAGCACCCAGTGAATAGGTGCTGCTACTGCTGTGTGCCACTTCCTTTGATCAAGGCAACATATGGAGATTTCAATCCCTTTGGTAGTGCAACGCATTTCTCTTTAGCATCTCAGAAATATCCATGTGGTTGGTATTCCAGTGAGTTATCATAGTTTAACAAAGTACCCTAAAGCTTAGTGACTCAAAACCATGATTTATGATTATGTCTTTCATGCTTCAGGAGTTGATGAGGCTCACCAAGGAGGTTCTTGCTTGGAGTCAATGTTGGCTGAGACTGGAGTTTGACTGAGCTGGTTAACCAACATGACTCCATTGTGGGGCTAGCTGGGAATTTAATGGACTTTCAATGGGAGCATATTCACTTGGCCTGTCAATGCATAAGTATTATAGTGTGGCAGTTGGGTTCTGAGAAGGAATGTCCTATGGATGAGTATTCCAAGATGCAGGAAAAAAAATTGCCAATTAGTTAAGAGTCACTCCCATTTCTGATTCTGGGTCATTTCTGCCATATTCTATTGGTCAGAGCAGCTACAGGGCCACCCAGATTCAAGGAAGTAGAGAAACAAACTTCTCCTCCTGGTGAAGGGCAGGGCAAGGTCACATTGTGGAAGAGTTTGTGGGATGGAAGATGCTGTTGCAACCATCTTTGGGAAATCCAATCTATCATAGTCAGTAGGCTGTAAAACTTTAAATTTAACCAGGGGACAGCGGCTTCTTTGGTTCAAATGAGGAAAGTCTTGGGAGTGAACTCTGATATTAGTCCTTTACACTGAATTCTAGTGTGACATTCTGAATGTATTCTCTTCCAACTTAAGACTGCCTCATGGGACGGGATCTTTTTATGGCAATCCTAGGTTTACCTATACTTTTTGCTTGCAGCTACTTGTTCTCTTTCTTTTCTTCTTGTCATTGACACATTTTTTTTTTGTTCAGTCTCTTCTTGCTCCTTTTTTCTATAGTGGCTAAGATTGGTAAATGCATCTCCATGATTCAGTCTTTTGGTCTCTGGTGTTAGAACACAAAGTGCCCAAGATTGTACATGGAGAACCCAAGTCTTAAAGTTCATGGCTTAGGCAAGTTTGCTGGTAGGATAGGTGTGAAAGAAAGTCTTAGAGTTCTTTTGTTTAACTCTGTAGTTTTCATCTGTGGGAGATTTTAACTCCAGGGACATTTGGACACACGTGCAGTAATTTTTAATTTTTGTAGCCGGAGCTGGTGGTTGCCTCTAGTGGGTAGACACAGGGGATACCGCGGAATATCCTACAGTGCATTCCCTCTCACCCACACAAACAACAGTTATTTGGCCCAAAGTCAGTTATGCCAAGCGTGAGAAACCTTGGTTCTAACCTCAGGTATTCTTAGCATTGGGAGAAGTTTTCCACAGGCCCCACTATTGCAAGGGAATCTGAGTCATTTCACTGCCAGCTCCCTGCTCCCTGGAACACCATTTTTCTTGTTGCCAGACATAAGGAACACTTAGTTGCATGGATGACTTGAAGAGTGTTGCTTGGGCCTCCTGGAGACCAGCTTCACTGCATGGGTTTCCAAAGCAAGTGTGACTCGTTAGGGTTACTTCATGAGTCCACCCCTGTATAGCTCGTATGTGTTAATCATTGTCAGGAGTTCAATTTAGGTTTTCTTAGCCATTATTTGTGTTTTTGTCATTGTTTATCTCAAGGAAACCCTAGAGCTTCCTGAATCTCTCTGAATAATCAGTCTCAAGCCCTTTGCTGCCAGCTAGGAAAAGGCTCAAATTGTGAGCAATTAAAGTTGGAAAACAAATCTGGAGTGCAACTTGAGAAAGAGCAGCTGAGCCATGAACCCTTTCCAACACACCATGCATTTCCCTTTCTCTTTCCTTGAAGGGAGTTGGTGTTAATTGTCCTTATTGCACCAGCAGGGACCCCCAATGAGTATATTTAGAACCTCTAGTTGTACTGAGTGTGGGTGTCTGTTCATTTAATGCTTTAGTATAAAGTTTGGCAGAGTTGCCAGGGGTCTGAAATGTCCATTGACCCTTTCCTGGGTTCGAGTCTCACAGGAGCTGTGGCTGGTGTCACATAATGATGGTGTGTTGGTGAGAGGACCTCTCACACATGCCATTTGTACATAAAATTGCATAGCATGAACTCCATCCATCTCTGTGGTGCTGGGGGTATTGGGGTGGGGGCTGAGTTAATGTCAGCTAACCTGATGAAAATCACCTTGCCATGAACTCCTGTATAAGCTGAAATCCCATTGCTATTTTCTTTTTATTCCCTGACAACCAGAGGTGTTAATTAGCTACATTGCCCCTAAATAAGTATTTGCTTCTTTTTTTTTTCTTTGCATGAAGTAGGATTTCTGTTGTACCATAAACAGTTGCAAATGATAAAATAAATCAATATTTCTTAATGTTATGATGCAGCAGCATCCCCCAGATCTGCAAAGAATGATTTATAGACTACAGCATTTCAAGCCTGACCCGTTCGGGTCTCAGAAAGCACTTAAAAAATAAATTTACCCTGGCCTCTCTCACCCCATTTCAAAAAGGGTGACAAAGATGAAGTAATTTATAAGTCACACTTTTATTAATGCTTTTAACTTTCATACACTTGGCTTTGTTGGCCTTCCAGTGGCATTAGTGCAGGCCCTGGTTGAATGGTAACCTTCAGCACTTTGGGGGGGGTTTTGGAACAAATGATCAACTCATAAATAGGTGCTGGGCTCCACATTATCCTGCCATAAATTCAACAGACCTTTCAAGTACATCAAGTTAGAGCAAGGTGGACTTGGCGTCTCGCTCTGAGTTTACAGACTAATGTGGTACTAATGAGTATCTGGGCAGAAGGTTTCCAGCACGATGGCTTGTCACAAAGGAGAAGAGGACCAACGGTGTAGCATAAGAGTCATGGGGCCCCTGCCTGTGTGTTTTCCAGGGCACTGAATGGATATTCCGAGGTGATCAGAACTCCTTTGCAGACAGAACAGGAAAATGAGGAATTGACTTGAACTTCACAATCTGCCTGTCAAAACTGTGATTTTGAGACTTGCCGTTCCCGGGTGTCTGTAACATGAAAAGGAGACTAGGTAGAGAAACTCCCCGAAAGATGATAATAGCCACCTATTTACTTGAAGTCTTTAAAAAGGAGTCTGTTGAGCTTGCAGGATTAGCAATGACAAGGTATCAAGCTGTCAGAGCAACTTGGAGAAGCATCAAAGTGCAGCATCCACCCTGCTCTGAAACACAGCGAGTCGATGGATCCCATTGATCAGGGCTGGGGGAGTTGCAGGAGTAGCCGGCCCTCTGCCTCAGAGCTGCTCTGGACTTGACTGAAAGCATGACTCTTTCAGGCATGCCTGTGGCAGTCAGCTGCAGAATGGCACATGCCAATGCATGTGGCTCCTTGCAAAGCCATCAGCCTGGGGATTCAGGGCTTGGGAGCCTTGGAGGAGCCCTGGTGACTGACTCCTCCTCCTCTCTCATCCCCAGCACATGGTGTTCAGTCTTCCCTTCGGTGTCCATGCTCATGCCTGGAAGGCTTGGCCCCCAGCTTCTGGGCTGTGGAGGTCTTCAGTGTCTCCTGACAGGAATCTCAAACCATCCAAAGAAACACTTCCTAATTGGGTTTCTTTAAATCTTTACTTTGATTTTGTCATCACTCTTCTCAGAAACCCTCAGTCATGTCCAACTGTGTGGAATCAAGTCCCAGCTTCTCGGTCCAGGTGACTGGTTCTCTGGCTCACCGTCCATTCATCTGCCCTGCTCTAACCATCCCTTCTGATCTGCCAGTGCCGGGTCCCAAGGACACTCAGCACCCAAACCCTTCTCCATCTGCTTGACTTTGTTGGGGTAGAGCAAAGGCAGCCCCCAACAACATACGAGTGAATGAATGGCTGTGTTCCAGTGAGACTATTTACAAAGACAGGTGGTAGGCTTGGCTCCATTTGGTGACCCTTCACTTAGAAGCAAGGCAGACTCAGCTTCCAGTGAACACACAGATTCAAGCCATTCTCGTATGTTCTTTCTTTTGATAGCTTAGAGTTAAGGTCATGTTAGATACATTATTATTATTTAATGCTTCATGTCTCTGTCGTCTCCATGATTATTTTCTGTACAAGTAGATGACAGCTAGATATTTCAGTGTAAGATGGCAGAGCTGAAAGGGATGATCTAGATCTGTTATTCCATATATGCATATGTGTTTGGATATATAGGATTTATTTGAATGTTTTTGTGTGCTGGTAGCCCATGTCCAAATTCTTGTCCAATCTATTCTGTATTATTTTATTTTTACAGATAAAGACATAGATATTGAGCCCACTGAAGGCAGGCTAGGGCCACTCATTTCAGTTACTTGAAAAGTTATAGCTTTTTCTGAATCTCTTGGTGCATGCCAGTCTCAATAAAGTGTGCAGGAAAAAATACCACTGTCTTTATGAAGTTGATTTCACTGAGGGTTGGAAAACAGATAAACACTAGATGAGATTTGGTCCTGGTGGGTTCTTCCAGATGAATTGTGCACAACTGATGCACCTTGGGGTGGGCTGGAGGCAATTAGCTGAAAGATTTCCTATATAGCTTGGAGGCCGTTTCCAAGGGTTTCCTAGAGGTCATCTCCTGCACCGAGTTTCTCTTGCTAAGTTCAGGTTTATATTGAGGGAGGGGTTAGTTATAGCAGTAACTGTTCTGGGTGAAGAGCATTCTCTCTGCTTGGAAGAAGTGCTTGCTTTGTTTGGAAATGTGAGCTTTGGAAAGAGAACTTGGTAGTTTGTTTTCCTACAGAAATAAAAAAATCAAACTGGATGGGATATTCTACCTGATGGTAGATTCTATTACAGTGAATATTGTTCTCATTACTCTAATACTTGTTGAGTGCTTACTCTAAGCCAGGCTTCAGGCTAAGTGCTTTTTGTGGGTTTGCATCATCCACATGTCATGTTCCATCTGCCACTCTCCCGTTATGCTGGAGAGATGCTCCCTAAAATTGGTGATTATCATTCTACTTATAAGTGTAGTAATTAAAAAAAATCTCTTGAGAGATTTTCGAGGACGCTGAATTGATTGCATCATGATAAATCTTAGTGTTTCAGTAATGTGGGATGCAAACTGCACTCTGTGTGTGTGTGTATGTGATACAGGGGATTGAACCCAGGGCCTTTGCACTGACCTACACATCTATCTATCTGTCTGTCTATCTATCTATCTATCTATCTATCTATCTATCTATCTATCTGTCTATCTATCTAGATTTTGAGACAGCATCTTGCTAAGTCCCTAAATTGCTCAGGCTGGTCTTAAACTTGCAATCCTTCTGCTTTACCCTGCCAGAATGCTGGGATCACATGCATGTACCACCACGCTTGGCTGTGAGCTGTACTTTTAAGAAGTCATAACCTATCTAAGGTCAAAACAAGAGATAACATTAAGCTGGTTTTGAAAAACACCTATTATATATTTTGGGATTTGTATGTCTTTATCATGAGGCCACCTGCAACTTTGACGCTGAATCGTGAAGACTCCAAGATTACTACTGCCTTTGAATCCAGAGTGTTTATAAACACCCAAATGATATGATTGGCTCTAATCCAGACTAGAGGTGTTTTTGTTTTAATTTTTAAAAACAGTTGCTAAGTGCTTGGTTTTGATTTTATGGACTTTCAGTAAGAAAGAAAGGTCTGGCTGGTGCTATTGTTTCTCTATATGAATTGACAATGGTGAGGGCAGGGGAAGGAAGTAATTCCTTATTATCATTTTGCCTGATTTCATTTAAAATATCAAAGCTAATGAAAAGATCTGAGGATACAGACCCCATTCAGCATTCCCATCCCTCTTCTGTCTCTGCAATTATATATTTTTTTAATTGCAGATGTTACTTGCAAAGAGGAATAACTGGGCCAGCAGGTTCCAACACGATGATTAGAGAAGGCAAAATCATTTACAACTTAAGAGTGATACCCAGTAATAGAAGATTGAAAGAAATGAATTGCTACAATGAGTTAAATTAAATTCAGCCCAACTAATAGTAGATTAAGCAAACATTACAAATTAAAACCAAAGCTCCAGACAAACAAGGGAACAAATCTTGCCTGGAGCTGAGCTGCCAAGGGACCCAGCTGATAGCCATGATCTGTGTCTTTGCTTGGGGAAGGAGTCCTTGACTGTCAGAGGAATTATTGGGCTTGGAGTAGAGGAAAGGGGAGGGAGGGAGCGATGCATATCCATCGGCATTCCTAGCAAGGCTGGCTGTTGGCTCAGAGCAAGAGCCACGGCTGCCTCATGAATGACGCCATGGAATGGGGTTGTGAAGAGAGCTGGCTGTGAAAAGCTTGTGGCTGATCAAAGTCCTGCGATGAATGAGTTGGTCTTGGTCTCTAGGTTTTGCAGAGGAAGGGAAGGGAAGTGTAGTGGGGCAGGATAGGGAGAAGACAGAGGTACAGAAAGAAAGAGTTTCTTTCTCTGAGAAAGGTGTCATGGTTTCCCCATCTGGTAGCTGAGTATTTACAGAAAGACAGGATACATTGTGGTATTTAGTTTACTGGATCCCCTGAGTGGATGCATTGAAGCTGCAAGCTGAGCGTTCGCAGGAGCACTAACATCTCCTCTTTAGTGCAAACAATGTCTTACGCACATTAGCCAATTATTTCGTGGGGCACCTTAGCAAGGAGGCGGTATTGTCCTATCTGCTTTACAAATGGAGTTGGGCATACAGAGATTAAGTGGATTCTCTGATACATGTTTACCTGTTGAGTTGCTGCCCCATCTGCCACCTTTGTGCCAAGTGGTTCTTTAGGCTGCCTTGAAGTCTTCTTGTTTTTCTTGTACTATGCTGGGTGCGTGAGGAATACTAAAATGAACAAAGCTTAGTCTGTATTAAAAAAGGGTTAGCTTTTACCAGGGTTAAACCTTAAATCCTATCAGAGAGCAGGCAGGAGGCATAGATGTGTGGTCTGGTGGGTGTGAGGCGATAGGAAATGGTGAGGACTGGTGAATGTGACTTCATAACTGCCCAGACCGACAAGCCTGTGGTCAGAATTCTGTGAGGGCAACCAGTTCGCAAGGTTTTCTAGAGGAGGAAGAGTATTATCTGCTGTAGTGCAATGTGGTAATACCATGATAGAAATATGGATGGTTAATAGGAGCAGAGAAGGGGAAGCTGTCTGTCAGGAGGAGGGAGGAAGGATACTTTGAGTGAACAGAAGAGCATTCAGGGGTGGTGAGAGGACTTTAGAGAGAGACTCATAAGATCTTAGAGTTGGGGGCCAAGTGGGTGCCCACCCTGAGCTAGGATTCCTCCAGTGACAGGGAATTCAGTCCTAGAGAGCCACCCCCCACCCAGGGTTCTGCACTGCGCATCTGGTGGTGCAGCAATGTGGTGGTGTAGTCCACCATCAGCTCCAGAATCAGTGGTCCAGGCTTGAGCTTCTGACTCCACCACTCACTAGCCACAGGCATAGGAATAGGCTGTTTAATGTCTTTGTGCCTCAGTTTCTTCAGCCGTGAATGGTGATAATAAATATGAGAATTGTTGCAAGGATGGAATGTGGATGCAAAGGCCAACATAGTCTTGACACACAGATACATTCGATGGAGATGTCCCGAGATAACGGGTGCCAAATGAGCCTTGGGAATTGGACTTGGCTCCCTAAATGGTGACAGCTTACTGAAGCCCCAGAAGAGCCCATCACAGTAGTGACCAGTATCATTGGGAGACAGATGAGCTCTTGCTTGTGGGAAAGGGAAGGGATCAGAGATCATTGTTGTGCTTTTGTGGGCATTAGCTGCTAGCTCTGGGTGTGACATTCCCTGGGGAGTTTAGGCTGTCTGTCACCCATGGGTCACACAGAGACACAGGGTGGGGTGTGGTAGGGGGCTGCTGGCCAAGGTGGAATTAGGTGTCCAGGTCAGGAGGAAGGTTGGAGCAGGATGTGGGCTCTGAGCACACTGAGCCAGAAGTACATTCTGGTTTGGTCCTCATCATAAATAAGAGAAAGCACTGGATTTAAGGACTCTTAGAGGTTACCTAGGTTAATAACCAAGTCATTGAAGACTTCATCACATCCCTTGTTAGAGTCTTTTCAGATGTGTATTTATAAACTTTCATGCAAATAAAAAAAGTTTGATTATCCCTGAAAATGTTCCATCAGGGCCCAAATACTCTCAAAACAGAGCCAATGCCTGATTTATGAAAAACAGTCACAAGGGATGAGAGTCTCAGCGGGAGAGGGAGCGAGAGTGCCTCTCACCATGCAGCATGTGCTTAGCTGGGTGAGGCCCTAGCTTCAACTCCAGGACCCCCCTCCCAAACTTTGGCTGAGCTGTACAGCTTTATTTCTTTTATTTTATGGAAAATAAAAGTTTCATAATGAAATAAGAGAATAATGATAGTTAATATACTGTGTATCATCTTCAAAATAGCTAGAGTCAAAGACATAGACAAAAAAGATTCTCTTATAAAGAAGAAACAAATGGATAATAGCACAAAACTCTTTTCAGTGAACTAAGAGAAACTAGTAGTTATAAATGAAACAAATTAGCATATATATTAAAAGAGTTTTGAAACAACAGAATAGGTAAATTTGGGAAATTATTTGAACTTCTATTTATCTACCTTCTTTTTTGCTTTTTATTGGTATATATTTTACATATTTGTATATATTATATACTCACACATATATATGTATATATATATGTATACACACACACACACACACATACAGTTTCTCACCAAGAATGGCTATCATCCAGAAATGCTGGAGAAGATGTGGGGAAAAAGGAACTCTTCTACATTGTTGGTGGGAATGTAAATGAGTACAACCACTATGGAAGTCAGTGTGGTGGTTCCTCAAAAAAACTAAAAATAGAAATTCTATTTAACCCAGCTATCTCCCTTCTATGTATCTTCCCAAAAGAGTTAAAATTACTGGGCCGGGGATTTAGCTCAGTGGTTCTGGCGCCTGCCTCGCAAGCGCAAGGTCCTGAGTTCAATCCTCAGTACCAAAAAAAAAAAAAAAGTTAAAATTATTGTATTACAAGGATGCATGCATACTCATGTTTATAGCAGCACAATTTATAACTGCTAGATATCTTGGAAACATTGTATATGTGCATCAAGAGAGGAATGGATGAGGAAAATGTGGTATTTATACACAGTGGAGTACTACTCTGCTGTGAAGATAAACTTGAGGCATTCATAGGTAAATGGAAGCAACTCAAGAACATATCATACAACTTTATTTTTGTAGGGCTGGGTTTGAGCATGATTGAACTGTCTTTTCAGCGGCAGCAGGTTAAATGGGGGTGAGGAGGGGAGGCTATGTCCTGGTTCAGGGAATTGTGGAAAAGGAACCCTACATACAGTGCCTCAGCTCTAGGATCCAACAGCCAAGCATCCTAAAAGTAAACTGCATGTAACCAACTTCCACTTTCTACATTTATTTGTTGCATAGTTGCGAGGGATGAGGAATCAGACATTGCAATGTGTAGGTTGTGAGAAAATGCTTTTATTCCCTCGAACTGCACTTAAGTAGAACAGCTAAGGCAGGAGGAGAAGAGCCGCAGCCTGGAAAGCTGGGGAGAGCTGACCTTTTTACCACACTATGTAGGATTTTGGTAGTGTAATGATTTCTGGAAACTGTAGGTCAGGTGAGGGCAGGTAATGGAGCTATTTTAAAATTTTATTTATTTGTTTATTTTTCTGGTACTGGGAATTAAACTCAGGGTCTTGGGGTTCATAGGCAAGAGTTCTACTATTGAGCCACACCTCCAATCTCCAGTTTTGTAGATTGAAATGACCAGAGCCCAAAGGGAAGCACACTTTAAAATCCCCTCCATTTTACCTGTCAGCAGCTCAGCCATGGAGGCTGCTAAGGGTGGTTCACATGAGTGAGACGAGACCTTCTTCATGCTCTTCCTACCCTCTTTAGGTCCCTGTATTCCACTGACTCCCCAGTGAATGCACTTCTGCTGTTAAGAATTTTAATGATGAAGCAGGCACAGTGAGAAGCCCCATGACCAGGCAGTGCTGTGTGGAGCATAGTTCACAAATCCATGACAGCTCAAGTCTGGGTTCAGGGCATCTGAGTAATGACAGGCAGAGGAGAGGGGATGTGGAGCCCTGGAGTGAACTAACCTGCCAGGTCACCTTTTCCCACTGAGGAGGGCCAGGCTTTCATGTGGTGACCCCTCTCTTTGCATTGGGAGAGTTTTCATGGCTGCTGTGGGATGATTTGCTCAGTGCGGCTGACCTGCATTACAACTTTGATGATGCCTCTCACTGAGAATGCATTTCCACCTCAGGGCCTCAGGAGTGGCCTTCAAGGGGCCTTTTAATTCCTCCTGGGATCTCGCCACACCTTAGGATTGGGGTAGGGCCATCTCCATTCTGACAGCAGAGGAGAATGGGAATTGGCCACTAGGTTTCTCTTCCCATCCAGGGCTAGTTCTTTAGAAAATGTTGCACTTATTGCTCTGTACAAATGTATTGCAAAAACAAAACAAAACAAAAAACAAACCTGAGCTAGAAAACATATGTGATAGAGAAAAATCTAACCAGCGCTTGTCATTAGTCGACTGTTATAAATTCTCCTTCTGTAAAGGTTGGCTCACTGTGATTCCTTAGTCTGTGGGCATCCTCACACCCTGCTTCCTTTTCCAGCAGGTTTTGTTCTACAGCTGCTTAGAGTGCAGGGCTATTGTGCTTGTGGGTTACGTACTATGAACCCTTCTAGCTCTTAATTCTTTTTCCTTTCCTAAGCTGTTTCTTTGACTCTCTGGAGACTCAAGCCACTGCATCCTTTCCCTCTCGTCTAACTCATGTACTTACATGGCTGCATGTCATATAATCCAGGGTGGGTGGGTGTCTACGTTCAGCTCTTCCGATCTCTTACCTGGGCTTCTCCCATCATCCTGCATGCTACTTTTAGTTTGCTTAGTTTGATTCCATTTAACTAACATTTATCAAATGCCTTCCAGTTGAAAAGCACTAGGTTACATGCTGGACTGACTCTCTCTCTGTCTCCTTGATTTATATCCATCCATCCATCCATCCATCCATCCATCCATCATCTTTTCTCAACCTGAAACATAAGATATAAGGAGTCCTCATGTTAGGGGTTAGGGTTTGGATCAAAAATGGCCCCCAGAAAGTTCATGTGTTCAGAGGCGGGGCTTTTGGAAGGTGATTAGATCATGAGGTGGTAACCTCATGAATGTATTAATCCATTGAAGAGTTCATAGCTAAATGTGCTGTTAGGAGGTGGGGCCTGGTTAAAGGAAGTAGGTCACTGGGGTTATAACCTGGAAGGGTTTATTCTTGTTCCTGGTCCTCTCTTATCTCTCTGGCTCTATCACTCTCTGCCTCTCAGATGCTTTCTTCCACCATGTCCTTCCATCATGATGTTACTGGCTTGGAGCCAACTGACCATGGACTGAAACCTGACACTGTGAGCCCAAATGAATTTTTTTACTTTAAGCTGTGTAAATCAGGTGTTTTGTCCCAGCAATGAAAACCTGACTAACACACCTCACTTTCAGAAGCTTATAGACTGGCTTACTAATATGTCCAACTCTTGTTTCTGATATTTAAAACTATCCAACATCAATAAATTAAAAAAATAATTACAATAATAGCAATAAAACAAGAATTTCACTTTTTTAACAAAAATAAAGTTAGTGAAATTCAACAACTTTCCCTCTCATATGTTTCTTGATTATTCTCCTAAGTAAGTTCTTTTATTCAGACTATGAAAATATACTCATGACCCAAAGGTGGGGTTTTAACCCTACCTTTTTTCCCCCAAGTTCTTCATCACAAAGTGTTCTTGAGGAGGAAATGGAACCATTTTCAGTGTGTTATGTTTCTTCCTGTCTCTGCCCTGCTCCTAACAGAGTTAGGGCTTCTCAGGATGAGCTCTGGAAGAATGGGTACTAGCCCTTGGCTTTGAACCCTGGATCCTGTATTTGTGAGGAATAAGTTATCATCTTGGATTGTCAAATAGCAGTAATTAGTAGCAAGTTCACAGGGATTTCTGGGAAGGTTAAATGAAATGAAATGCTACGTGTAATCTGGCATAGAGCCTGGTATAATGCCCCCTCTAAAGGTATATTGGACAGAAAATGAGACATCAAGAGTCCTCAGTGAATGGGTGGGGAGAATCCTCTTTTAGAAAATAGGTAGTTTTTAAAGCACATTTAACATTATATTGGTGTAATTGGCTTTGTCATCATACAAGTTTCCAAAACATATATCTAGAGTTTTCCTAAATTTGGACACCAAGGGATCTGAATGCTCTTGGGCTGAAGAAAGGAAGAAAGGAAGAAGGAGAGAAGGGAGGAAGGGAAAGAAAAAAAATCAGTGACAAAGTACTGGCAGTTGGTTGGACTTGTGTCACATCTGGGCAGGACAGGATTATATAATAATGGTGGGTTATGCATGCATAAAAGTCAGCTTTTGAGACAACTATGATGACACATAGATATCCACCTCTCAAATGTCTGCTGTCTCTGTTGCTGCGACTGGAGGGGACCCAACTGTGTGTGCCCCCTTTCCTTCTGAATTTGCATGCTGATTTGTACCCATTAAAACAGTCCTATGACAGAGGCCGGGGATTTAGCTTAGTGGTTCTGCTGCTTGCCTCACAAGTGCAAGGTCCTGAGTTCGATCCCTGGTACCAGAAAAACAGTCCTATGACAGCTGTTTTTAGTTAGAGTTGTTTGGCTCATGTTGAATCCACATATTAGCTAGAGAAGCTCATGACACTTTCTCTACCCTCCTTGCTGGACACCTAGTGGGTGGCATAGGGCAAAACATTGCCATTTGCTTGGGCTTGGCTGGAGTCTGCTGACAGGGTGATGAATTCTTTCTAGTCCATGGCCAATAAAATCCTCCCAAGCGGGTGGAGGCACGTCAGAGCTGGAGGGGGTTTGGGAAGAAGAGCCAGTAGCAGTAGTTCCCTTGGTCTCATTTCCCCAAAGTGGCATCTTTCACTGGTTTTTCGAAGGTGCACATTTTGCACGGAGGTTGTTAAGGTGATGATCAAAAAAGAGGAGGCAGGAAAGAAGAAAGGATCAGCGTAGTTGAGGTGTCGGTGGTGAGGCCTTGTGCAGGATGTAATAGTGGGGCTTGGTTTCTGTCCTTTACTCTCCACCAACCAGTGCTGTAGGCTGGGAACTCGCCCCCTCCCCTCTGCCCCTCAGCTTGTGCTTATGAGGACTCCTCTATGCATGTGCACGAAGGCCTCTGCTCTCTGTCCCATATTGCTCCCAAAGGGACCAGTGTAGTCAGCTTAACTAAGCAGTCTTGGGACACTTTGGGGTCTTGCCCTAGCCCCCCACCCTGACTTCCAGGCTCTTGTTAAATCTGGTGATCATGCTTTTAGGGCCTTTGCACTTGTTGTTCTCTGCCTAGAATGTTCTATCCCAGAGGTCTACATGGCTAACCGTGCCCCCCCCCCCCATTTTATTCAAGTATTCTGTCAAATACCGCCTTCTCAGAGAGATCTTCACTGTCCACCCAACCTAAAACAGCACTCACCTCTTCCCTTTCCCTCTGTCTCTGTACTCTACTATACTTCTCTTCACTGACACCAAAAAGTTTTGCAGATACAAGAATAAAACTATGAACAGGACATTTAGGGAGTTTTCCCAAACAGTATCAGAGAAGTAGCAGGTAATATGTTAGTATACTCACTGGCTTAAGATTGAAGCCCAAATAATCATATAACATAGGGATCTGTGTGTGTGTGTGTGTGTGAGTGATATTGCTTTGGCCACATAAGATTTCCTAGACTTTAGGGGAAAACATAAAATGGCTCTGCAGGACTGTTACAGAATCTCCAAAAGGTGAAACATATTCAGTCTTTCACCCCAAATGAAATAGAAGCAGCTATATTTTCCCCAGGTAAGACCAGGCATTGTTACAAGACCCACATATTTTTCAATAAGACACTCATATTTGCTGCAATGCTAGAAGCTTCTAATAGGCCTTAGGGGGTTATAAATTATATAAAATAATTTTTCAGATACTAAGCTGTTGTCTTTTAAAGGATGGAGAAAGAAAATGTGAGGAAAAAGCTTTCCTCGGACTAGGAAATGATTAATTTTTTCAAGCACATTTAATAAACATTTTTGTGTATTTAACATTAATTTATTGAACAAATATTTGCTGAGAATCAACGGTGTCAGAGGAGATTTCTGGACTCTGGGGCCATACTCAGAAGGTTTGCCATTGTACAGCTTTGTGGTGAAGTTGCTAGAACTCGCTGTGGCTTTTGTTTCATTTTATTTTGTTTTCTGGTTGTTTTAATATTTTTATTTTTTTTTGCTGTTTTTATTACATCCTAGTTGTAGCAAGCCACATAATAAATATGCACAAAGGAAAAGTACAGTATTTACCTTCCACCTTTCCTCCTCATCTCTACCACTCTTTATAGTTTATATTCCCAGTAATCTGATGGAAATCTTTTTTTACCATTATCTCAGTTCATACGTACACATGCCCACACTTGGAGAAATTGTTTCTCTTACTTTACAAAACTGACACCATGTTACACATGTAACTCTGAGTGTGCTTTTAAAAACTTAATAATATATAAAGAGCATCTTTCTAGGTCTTGTTCTTTTTAATAAGTTCACTGTTTTCTATAAAGTGCATGTAACAGAATGCAGCCCCCCATTTCCCTATTCAAAGGCCTTTAGGGGAATTGAGATTTTAAAAATAGTATTAAGTTTTAAGTCAACATCCAGATACATATTTTCCTATATGTTAGTGATTTTATTTCTATTCTGTTCAATAGATTCTGATCAATGTGATTGTGATGGCAAAGGGTAAATGGACTTTTAATCTTTAATAACTATAGCTTGATTACTTTCTCTATACCTTGGGGCAATTCATGCTTCCTTCAGCTGTAAGCATGAGTCCTTTTGTCCTTAATGCTATCCTCAGCACTGTATATTGTCATTGTTTCTAAGGTTAGTCAAAAGTGAGACCCATGACCCTTCATGGTACCTCATTGTTGCTTTAGGACCTGACTGTCCCTGGGATCAGGAACTCTTTATACATATACTGGCCATTTGCATTTCCCGTTTTCATATCTGTTTACCTGTTTGTCTATCAAGTTGTCTGTTTTTTTCTTAGTGGTTTGTGGAAGTTCTTTGCATAGTAGAAATAGTAATTCTTTGTTGATAACTTACTATGAGAATACAAAACACATCATCCTATATATCCGATTATTTTTACAAATTTTATCTGGTTTTGGTCTTGTTAAGAAAATATCCTTCTTCAGTCTTTTGAATGTGATGCTCATCAAAGATATAAGCACGATAAGCCAAAGTCTTTGGGTGCAGAGCAGCATCTATTTATGGCGCTTTATGGCGCTTTATGGCTAGAGTACAGTATGTTAGAGTCAGGTGCTGCAGTGTACCCAACAGACAGAGATGCTACCTGAGTTACTTTCTCCTCTCTCACTTTTTCTGTATCTTAGGGTAAGTTTACCTGCCAACCATAAACCTTTTGTTCATGTCATCAGTGCCTGGGATGCTTCTGCTACATGTTTGGCATTCTCTCAACCATAAGGTGAAGACTATTGAAAGTTGTGGTCATCGGTAGCATTTCCTAAAGTCCCCAGGCCATTTCCCACACTGGGAGACATCCATAGCAACACATGTAGATTTTGGTGTGGGGTTCACTCAACCCCCCACCCCTACCCTGTGGAATTACACCTCCAATTGCTTTTGCTCTTCTTTGGCTCTCCCTCCTGAAGGGGTCATCAGAAGAGTCAAATGCCTCTGGCAGTGTGGCACTACCATCCTGGGAGGTGGATTTTATAAAGAATCAATTTAAGTAAAACATGGCATGTGTTTTGCATCTAACATGCTGTTAAACCATAGTTTCCATGGTCCTGGGCTTCAAGGACTGGAGGACATTGGCACCGTAATTGATTCATTTGTTCCCTCTGACAGGACCAATGCACTGTCCTTCATAAGCAAGGATGACTGACCTGGATGCATGCTTTTAGGTGAGTTGTTTCTCTAATGGCAAGGAGAGATCCCCTTGTGTAGATTTCCCTACACATTTCCCTGTCCTCCTTTGGATGGAGCTATTAGAGAAAGCCAGAATATTAGTTACAAGGAACATGGGGTGCGAAAACCGAGGCAGAAAGAATTGAAATGCTCAAGGTCAAGTCTCAGAGCCTATAGTTGTACACTAGAATCTTTGTGGATTCATGAAAGCCACAAACACAACATGACCACATTGACCTCACAGGTTTCCATGGGCCTCTCAGCATCTGTGCCCTGTGTCTGTGGGATGCTGTTCCCTTGTGGAACTCTTAGAGCCACAGTTTAGAGCAAGAAGATTATCTGGATGTTGTCTCCACCCATTTTGTAGTGGAGGAAATTGAAATACAGGGAAATGACATGATACGCTCAGAATAAATGGGATAACTAGTCCTGAAATGATCTAGTCCCTGTCCAATGCCTTTATTCCCTCCTTATTGATGCAATTAGCAGAAGACCTTTTGGTGGACTAATATCTACTGGGGGACAAGATTCACTGTCACCCTCACAGATTTCCCTTTAACCTGCCTCCCATCTAAGGAGGATCATTCTGTTGTGTTTATTCATTCAGAAAATATGTACTGGCCATTCCTGAGGATTGGGGACTCTATAAATATTTATAAACTTGTGTTGAACTGGTTTGGATCACTAAAGTCCCAGAGGTAGGGCCTGAGTCAGGGCCCAAGATTTTACCAGTGAGGATAAAAGACACAGCTTGAGGAAAATAAACAAATCCCCTTTTAACAAGTCCACCACGAGCATATGCTATATAATTGAGTATAAGTACAAATAAAAGGCACCCAGTACAGCTTGTTCCAGCGTCTCTGTTATTGGAATCTAAGTGGTCACATTCATTTGCAGGCAGTGCTCCTGCTGTTGGTTTTGCTCATTATGAGGAGGTTGCAGTTGCTATACTCTAAAGGGAGATGCTCTGGTTTGTAACTCCCAGGGCTGGTAAGTGGCTGAAGAGCCAAGACCCGCTAGCTGACCAGCATTTATAGAGTTAGCATGTCAGAAATCATTGTCAGAAAGTGCAGTGTTCCTTCTCTGTGGACCACTCGCACGGAAGTGCAGACGGCTTTTCGCTTGGCGGTAGCTGTAGCGTGAAGGTCAGCCTGGAAGTCGCTGCCTGAATCCTGCCCAGGTACCTGGGGCCAGCTTGTGTCAACAGCTCCATGGATGATGCGGTCGAGGTCCTGTCGGGCTGAGAAACCGGCCAAGAAGGCAGCCAGGGCTGCAGCCTTGGCGGAGCCTCGAGGTTTCATTATTTTGATTTAAACTGGCACAAGTAGAATTTGTGGACAGACTTCAGAACAGGGGGAATGGGAAAGAAGAAGATAAAAAGGGAACCATAAATCACAGCCATTATTTATGGGCCAGCAAAGGGCCTGATTGCACCATGATCAGAGCCCCTAATAAATATGTTTGTGTGGCTTGTGAGGCTGCTGTCGCCTCCCAGGATGATGTCTGTGCTAAGTTATCATTGTTGTTATGAACACAGTCTGCATGTATTTGGCAATGATTGGCAAAAACCAATACTGGGAGTTTTGATTCTTTTAATGAAGAGAATGAAGTTCTTTTCATCTTTTTCATCCATCATATCTTAGTGTGGAATCAGTTTCTAAACCTAGAGATGGGGGTGTCCTTTGGGGTTTATCCTTCCCCATTTCCTTATCTACTAGGAGGTTTCAAGGCAGAACTGTGGCCCAAACTGAGTGGCATTGGGAGGACACAGGGAGGCTGTATTCTTCCGGTGGGAAGCTCAGGGTGGAATCTGCTGTGTCAAGGACATCTGCAGAAGAGCTGGTGCAAGAGGAGCCTGAATGCCAACTTCCAGCCAGCCCCACTGTCCCGATGCTTTACATCCGTGTCCTGAGCGTCTGATGCCTGCTCTCACAATATGGGCCTGCACCGAGCTCTCCTGTGGCCCTGTAAGGATGTACATAGTACCATAGTACCACTTTCAGAAGTGCTTTTATAGATATTGCTCATTTAGTCATCATACCAGCCCTTTGGTATGTCTACTAACCATTGCTTTTCCGTAGCTAGAGACTGAGGGTCAGAGCGATATGTCTCCTATAGTGGCCAGATTCAGGACTCGTTTAAGAGGAGTTTTTTTTTTTTTCTCACCTGGGCAGTTCCTCTGGAGTTGCCCAGCCTGAGCCCCAGAGTAGGCTTTTACAAAACATCTGCCACAGGTTCTGAGTAGGCACATCGGGCTCAGGCAAAGGTCTGAAAAACGTTTGATACTTGGGGCAGCTTCCTTTGGGGGGCAGTGGGCATAGGGGGACTTTGCTGTATTCTTATGTGTTTCTGGTTGCGTAGTATTTGCAGATCATTTGAGCTGCTCAAAGAATTTGTAACTCAGGCATCATGCAGGCTTTTAGGTGCATGAAAATCTCTAGGTCAGGTGGCTAAGCCCCGTCCCATCCAAGTATATCTGTGAAAATATGATGCCTTTGGCGATGCTTTTGCAGACTTCCATTCTTTCAGTTGCTTCTGGCCGCCACAGTCCTGCTTCTCTGCCAAATCAGTTCATCTTGGAAACAGTCTCAATGTCCTTCTGTTGTCTGTGATGTTCACCACAGCTGAGAAGCTCAGCCAACTTCCTGAATTTCCTGCAGACACACCACTTCCTTAAGATGT
The DNA here is from genome assembly GCF_053883595.1 of Heterocephalus glaber. Lineage (NCBI taxonomy): Eukaryota > Metazoa > Chordata > Mammalia > Rodentia > Bathyergidae > Heterocephalus > Heterocephalus glaber. Next base: position 15,785,608 of record NW_028258137.1, on the reverse strand, counting down.
GTGAGTGCACAGACTTACTGAAGTTTGGGGAACACAGAAGGTATAGATCACCTCACCATTTGACCCCTGTTGGACTTGCCTTCCCACCTCTCATCATCTAGGATTTCTCTCCTCTCTGTTTATTTCTTTCCACACTTGCTCCTGCTACACAATTCTGCCTTCTTCCTTTCTTCCTTCCTTCCTCTCTCCCTCCCTCTCTCTCTCTCTCTCTCTTTCTTTCCCTCCCTCCATCCCTCTCTCTCTTTCTTTTTTTCTTGGTACTGCGGATTGAACCCAAGACCTCTACCACTGAGCTACATCCCCAGCCCCAATTCCCACCTGTCTATTAATCGACCGTTGCTTTCTTCCGAATCATGCTATAAAGTTCTCACCTTCCCTCCAAGTGTCTTATCAGAGATATTTTTCTTAAAAAGTTGATTCCATCCCAGAGAGGAATTCTGATGCCAGCTGAGACTATCCCCCCCATCCTATCACATAAACAAAAGTAAAGCAACAAACAGAAGAACCCAGTCTTGCCCCTCATTTGGTGTGAACACAGTCATTGTGATAACGATGATATTTATTGCCTTACATCTTTATGATATTAATAGTAGTACCTACAGTTAGTGAAAGCTTTAAAGTTTGCAGAAGGTTTTTCCTATATATTAACATATTTTATTCACACTGTAATTCCTGCTATCTTGGTTTCCAGATGAGGAAGCTGAGGGCCAGGAATATAGGATTAACTCCATCACTTACCCAGTTCTTCCTCCACCACATCAGTATAGATCCAATTCTACACTGATCTTGCAGCTACATTTGTTACCTTCTGAGTTTTATTGTCATTCAGTGTATCTGACCTAAAAGATTTTAGCCATTCTCTGAATATGACACATTTCTAATTTCCATGGACTTCCCTGGACTTAAAACTGTGAGGAATTCATCTTTTGCATTTGAACAGCACTAGACCACTCAACCAGTAACCCTTGGTACATGCACAAGTCCCTAGTCTTTTATTCTTCAGTGGAATTCCAGAAATACTGCTTATGAAGGCTGTGGCCTTATAGGAGCAGTCCATGAGGCCACTTTCAATGTGTGACCTGGTTCTTTAAACTCTGGACTAATTCTCCCTTTCCATTGGCTGCTATAACTTGGCTACAAGCATTGACCTGCACGGACAATTTCAGTTTCTTTCCACCCAACGTTTCTTCAGCCAGGAAACTCTTCAGTACACAGTATCAAGGATGTGTTACAGCTCCAGCAAGGTAGGGGTTAAAATTATTGTGGCCACCAGATTTCGGGAAGCAGCCGCAAGCCAGTTTTTGGTCCCATTTGCTGTCTCTCCATGTAGCCGCCCCCCATGCTCTCGCCCAAGTATGCATTATCCAGACCGTTATGGAACCCATCAGCAGAGGCACCATGACCTCTGGCTGACCTTGGCCTGCCCATGCCCTGCCTTGCACTCCAATTACTGGGATATGTGAAGGCAACCACAGCTTTTCTGAGCCTCGCTAAAGCTTATAGCTCTGTCAGGTCCTCATTCCCTTTCAATGGCATTGGGTGACTTCTGGAGCCTGCTAGCATTTCTCTTCCCATGTGACATGGGTACTCATTCTGAAATGAAAACTGCAAAGCTATGGCTGATCTCTCTTATTGGAAAACTGTAATTTTCCACTGCCTGGAAAGGCTGTTTTCCTTGGATATGGGGCTGTGAGAAGGAGCAGTGAGAATATGATGAAATTAGTTAATTTCCTTGCTACCCACATTTTTTTCCCCATATATATTTTTTCCCACATATTTCCCCCCATATTGTCAGGGCATTTAGAGTTTGTTGATTTCATACTCTGAGTCTGGATTTTTTTTCCCATATTTTTTTCCCCATATTGTCAGGGCACATAGAGTTTGTTGATTTCATACTCTGAGTCTTTGCAGCTGTCTTTTAGACTTCGTTTTCATCCCTTGTTTCACAATGGCTGTGCAGAGGTTTAAAGGTTTTGATAATGTTTTTATACTATTTTGTTAATTTTTTTCTGGGCATGAATAATAAAAATACTGCTATGCTTTGCTTTTAGAAGCAAAAGAAAATGAGATATGAATTATATAATCATGGCATTATATGACAAGTCATTCTATTGGAAATAATGTCCCACACTATGCTGTTTCCTCTTTTCTGTGATTCACGCAAGGGTTGTAGATTATCTATTTACCAAACTTAGAGATGTATTAAGTTGAGCCTTGTGAATTTGCCAGTTTTGTAGATCAAAACCATTCAGGTATTGACAGGCTTATAAGATCCAACCTATACCAGCAGCTCAAGGCAAAACCTCGCAGGAAGTAGAAGAGGTCACCTATTCCAGTCCCTCCATCTCCTAGGAAGAATCATATTTCAGTCATGCTCAGAAGCACCTCTTAATTTGTATCCGTAACATTTGTTATTGAAGAATGAAATTCCCGATGCGATTCTAGGTTAGTTAAGGGATTAGTGATCAGTATCAAAGCAGGGAACAGGTTATTCTAGAAACTCAGCAGAAGTGGCTGCGATCTCTGCTCTTTAAGATCTTCTTATAAGACACCTCATATGTCAGGCCACTCTTGGTGGATACGACCAGGTTTTTAATCACAAGAAAGATTCTGTATTCCTGTCACTACTCACCAGCCAACCTGCATCTCTGTGCTGATCAAAAACCAGTCAAGACTGGCTCTGGCTTGGAACTTGCTTGCAGTGGTATCTCTGATCTTGGCTGTGAGCATGGCAGTGTAAGTTGTTAAGCAGCCTGCCTGGGCTGTGTTAGTAGGTGGGGTCTCTAGGCAAAGAGAATGAATTGGCTCTATTCAACCCATGGGATTTCCAGACAAAACAAAGTCATGGGAATCATTTTGGACTCTGGGTGGAGTTTTCTTGGCATGTGCATCAAAGCCAGATGCTCAGGGAACCTGACCTTCCTCTTAGACTCCCGCTACAGTCAGAGCCTGCAACCTCTCCCCACTTCTGCTCTCCTGGGGACAGCAGCTCAGGACACCTGGAGCACCCAGGCCTGAGTATGCATTCCCTTGAGCCAGTACCTATTCCCATCATTCTCTTCAGGAGCTCACTGTTTTGTTGCCAATAAAAATGTAGCTAGTCAGTCCTGGGTATCTTTATGAATAGCGTGAGAGAGTGAGAGTTTTCCTCCTGGATATGTTTTTTATGATAAGGAGCATTGAGGCATTTTCCCTGCCCTTGTTTAGAAACTCAGCTTAGAACTTCTGTACACCATGGCATTATACCAACATGAAAAGTGCAAAGTTTGGATGTAGGATGTATGGCTACAGAGTCTTCTTTACAATATGGAAGCTCTGTTTAAATGACATAAAAGCACCATATAAATGGCCCTTCACAGAATTCTCTCTTCTGCACAGAAGGTCTAGAATAATTGGCTAAATAGGAAAGAGGAGAAGCTTTTGAGCCCAAAGGCTTTGTTCAGGTCATATCAACCACTTATCTGTCTGTGAGCTTGGAGAGCCTGCTCCTTGAGGACCTTAGTGGTCTCATTTGCAAAGCAGAGTCCCTACATCTCCCCCAGGACTATCTCATGGTCCTCAGATGCAATGATGGGAACAAGAATAGTTTGAATAAAGGAATGTCCACCTTAAAGGTGTCAAATATTCTATACCTTCCAGATCTGATTCTTATCAGGCATCTTATTAACTAGATGGCTTTGCATGATTGAACAAAAGGCTGGGCTAAAATGTCTTAGAAGTGGATGTTTCTGAAAGTTGGTGAGCCCCTCAGAGTCCCCACCAATATGTGCTCCAGACATTAGAAAGTTGGTGTGGTGGAGACGGCTGAAGGTGCTCTGAGGTGGCCGGCGGTGGGGGGCTGTTACTGAAGGCCTCCTTCCTTTCCAGCCCTCCATGCCCACCCTCCTGCACCTTATGTTTCTGAGCAAGCTCAGTCCAAACCTAGTTTTCTGAGGTCTGATGAAAGCCATAGCTTAGCTGTATCACTTTCCTGTGGCCTTTAACCTGAAAAGATTAATTTCAGGGGGGAGGTGGGTGAGCCGTAGAGGACCGGCCTGCTGTCAGAGGACAAAATCAAATTTTTTATGTGATGTTGCTGCATTAAAAGGGCCAATCTTGTGTCATGTAACATGTGAATAATGGCTCGAGCATGTGATGTCAAAATTTTCCACATGCCTCATAAATAAATCTAGCCACACCCCTCCCCCTACCGCCACCCAAAGGCCATCCATTTCTGAACCTCAGCTTGTATCCCAAAGTAAGAATGTATTCAGAGTCAAGGTTAAAGGTACAGTATCCCCTTTCAAAAGGCACATGTCAGTATCTGTGCTGAGAATGATAAATAGCATGGCAAAGAGGCTATCAATCGCCAAGACTCCTCCTCTTCCTCTTTTATTTTTTACCCTAACTTTGCTGAAGGTCTGATCTTTTGGCAAAAAATAGATGCTCTTTTAGGCTAAGATTTGATGATATTTTCTCTAAAGATAACCACTTGCATGATATCCCCAGGGGGGGAAAAAATCACACAGTCAAATAGTCCAGTGGCCCCCAGGAGTGAAGAAGGCAGATGCAGCTGCCATTAGTATGGCCACATAGCTGAGCAAAGTGCTATTCATTGTAAGAAGCATATTTCCATTTGAGAAATGTCCGCTTGCATGGAGATATAAGGCGTGGACTGACATTAGTCAGAAAACCTGCAATGCTGATGTTGTTTGCTAAGGAGATGCTGCCTTCTCATTATCTGAAGTGACCAACATAGGTGGCTTTCAGAAAAATGAATCCCAGTCATCCTTGGGTATCATTCCCTTTCTTTGCATCTTAAAGATCAGTCAGCAGTAAACATACAGGAGATTTTTTTTTCCCCCTGCAAAACTCAGCTTTGTTGACGGCTCCTTTGCCGAAGCCAAGCTGCTGCTTTATTCCCCCCTGAAGGTCAGGATGCTTTTTGTTTTTCCATTTTGTGAGGAAAGAGGAGGAAAGAGACAAGCACAGGATGGTGGAGGACCAGGGCAAAGAATGGGAGGGAAATGTGGCTTAGCGTTTGTGGAAGCTCAAGTCCCCCTATCTGCTGGCTCAGGGTCCCTCCCTTCTTTCTCCACTGCACAAACAAAGGCAGCATCTTCTCAGATAAAGCCGCGTGTGTCAGAAGTGAACGTTCTGGGACTGTCCGCGGTGACCTGCTCTGTGTAACAGACGTCAACCCCAAACCATACAGAAGTTGCTACATCTGTTTTGGCTTTGTTCGCAGCACAGAGAGGCGGAGGGTGCACTCTCTGGTCAAGGGCCAAACTACATGTCATATTTCATTACCTTCATTAGCTACTACAGAAGGCTGCATTCAAAGAAAAGGTTGGCATTAACTCTTGAGCCGCCAGCCTTTTCCAGCAAGCATTTCACCTTCCCCCACAGCTTTCTGTTCTCTAGTCCTTCGTGCTGTGGGCTCTGATTTAACTAAACTGTAAATCAGCCCTTTGCTCCGTGATTTCACCCTTTTAACTTAAAGGAAGCAAGCTACTGTTTTCTCCTAGGTAGCTACTTACAGGATGGCTGAACATCTGGAGCCAATTAGGACAAATGCTAGTGCAAACCCAACGGGGAAAGCGTATTTAGAATTAATAAAATTTTCCCCTCTTACTTTGTCCACAGTGGTCTTTTTCTTCCCACCTGACATTATTTCTGTGATTTAGGGTTGCCAGCTCCTTTCTCGGTGGCTGGAGTGAGATAAGATCATGCTTATTGCCGCCTAGATGTTTTTGTGGAATTTTTCTTGGCATGCTTTATTGTGATGACATTGGACTCACATGGCCACCCCCCTTCCCTCTGGAAATAAGAGGCCATTTCCCCGTACTCACGTTGCATTTCTTAAGGCATCCTTTACAATGACTGAAATAAAAGTGGGCAAATATATAAAGTAGATCTTGATAGCATATGGCTATAAAAATGGTCTGTTTTCATACTACATGTTGAATACATCATGATTCTATTTAAAATCATCTGTGGGCAGCACATGTTGTTATTTAATATTATGAAGAATGGCCCACTGGTCAGCACAGGTCAGCACACACCTGGATGGTGGAATTAGGGAGCCTGGAATTTTGATTCTTCATCTGGTCTCTGCCAGTGATTTATTGCCTGACATTAGACAAAGCTCTTGCCTTTCATTTTCCCATCTGTAAACTATGGATCATTATATCATTACAAGGGTTCCACAAACTTCAATGACTTCATTTTCAGATACTATGAAAGGCCCCTGAGAAGACAATGGTTTAGAACTATTTGGAGCACCACAACACACACTTATTGTCATTAATCCATATTTGAAAGATCTAAACAAGTGATTTACCAATGGGATTCCCACCTCAATACCACTGTCCTATGGGGACTTGTTAGAAATGCAAATTCTCTGCCTGTGTCAGACTTAGCAAATCAAAAAATCTGCTGATGGGGTAGGTAGGTTATCTGCTAAAGTTTGAGAACCACCAGTTAATACATTTGGCTTCAAGTCTGGGAGTTAAACCCCCAAAGCTCTGTCTGTTGAATCAGGTGCCAGAGTGGATGTTGAGCTCCACGAGGATGGCACCTGAAACCAGTTACCCGAACAATGCTCTGCTCTTGTGGGGGATCATGGGTCCCCTTCACTTCTCACTTCTAGGACACACCGATGCAAATCAGTTTTCTGCTGAGCATTGTTGGTGCACAAAGTTCAATAGCCCACTTTGTAGGGCAGAGTCTGTCTAATGACATCTTGGATGTTATTTAACATGGCTGGAAAATAAACTTACAACCAAGATTGACAGCCACCACCAGAACAAGGCCATCTAACTTACATTTGGGGGTTAAGTGCACAGAGGGGCAGAATGATGTCCAGAGTCATCTAAGATGTCTCTGGAGTAGGCGCACTAGAATGAAAATAGTTACTTTGCAGAACGAATCTTTTGAGGTGGGAAGAGAGGAGGAATGGTAGAAATAACACTTAAGGTCAGAATCGCCCAGCTCTGCTGCAAAGATGGCTGAGTTGCAAACATCCATCTTTTCACATTTTTATAAGTTGTTATAAAATAAAAAGTGACTACAGAATAGACAGATATGAGATCTGCTTTTGTCAATCAGTGGCAATATGTAAATTGAAAATGCAGAAATATGTGCCATATGTATACTTTTACTATATGGCTGTATTTAGTGCTGTTTCATCCTTATAAAGACTGCTTCCAGGAATGATAAATAAATGATGTTTTCTTTTTTTGGTGTTTCAGGACACATAAGATCACTATAAGGTCCAGGAATCTGGGACACATTCTGAATTTGAGAGAAGGGCGACCAATTATGACAGTTTATTTTGTTATTTTAATCCCATTGCACCACCACTCCCCTCCACCCCCAGATTTGTCCCTAAGTTTTGGTTCTACAGTGAGACCTTTTGCATGGCAAGTTTCAGCCTGCAGCCAATTTTTATGGCTGAATTATAAACCCTTGAAAATAGGGGTTTATAATGGAAACGCTGACACAACCTTAACTCTAGCAGCAAGAGTGCAGTGCGATAATAAATGAGGCAGAACAGCAAAGTGCTGCTTTTAATTTATCATTTAGTAGGAGAAAAGGGCCTTGTTTACTTCTTCTTTTCCATCTTCTTTCCTTCCAAGACTTGCAAGCATTATTTTGAAACATATTTTATAATAAAACCTCAGTGGTTCTGTAGCCTGGGGCTTGAGTGTCCATTTCAGAAAGGGAGAGAAAGAGAGATAAAGAAAGAGAAAGAGGGAGAAAATTCTAAAGCCCAAGAAACAGACTGTGAGCTGATTAAGTTTAGGCTGCACTGTTGCTGATTGGCAGTGTATTCATTGTAGGACAGACCTGCTACTTTGCTGTTATCCAAAGATGCCCCATACATAGTATCCTATTTTGACATATTTATCATAGGAACAGTAAAAACAATACTTTTTAAAATGCCTTCTAGTACTTTTTATTGCAGACATCAGGGTATTTTGAACATGCAGATTATAGCCTTTGAAGTCAATTATGTCGTGAAACTGAGATTCTTTCCCCATTGCCCTATTCCCATTTTGTAGATAGAGAATTTGAGGTGACTTGTTATTTGTGTGACTTTTATAAATTCAATTCAGTCCCTTCTAGATCTCTGTATGCAAATATGTACTCTCCAGGAATTGACAGCTTAATGGACAAAACAAGCAAAACACTCCAAAGTAATGGGGTAAAATCTGATGACATTAGCAGCCTCTTGTAAAGTCACTTTGCAACATAGGAATTCACCTACTACTAACTCTGGCTCCATCATTTCTTTTTTTTGTCTCAAAGGCTCAAGTATCCCAAATCTCTTGCAGACACCTGTGCTGGGTATTTCACACTCTCTGCTGTTCCCTCTGTGCCCAGAAAGGTGACCTTTACACACTGCCACCATCCTTCCTTTACCATGCGGTTTGGTGGGTCTCCGAGGAAGACTCCATAGAAGAGCGGAAGGCAGGAGAAGAGTGAGGTCATGGTGTTTTCACTTTGGCTCCCTCCCTTCTGAATTAGAATCATCTGCCTTTCTCTACTAAACACCACAGCTCCTGTCTGCCTACTTCGATGCCTAGGAGGTTCTGATGATGACCCCCCTCTCAGGCAGAGGATAGTACCAGCTCCCGTGCTGTTGCTCACCCCAGGATGCTTCACCATCTCTTCTGGGTTTCCTTAAACCCAGCTCACACCTCTGCAAATAGTCTCTTCATTAAACTTTGTGTGTGTGAATTGCATCCTGCTGGGTCCTCGTTGTTACGAAAACTATACAGAGTGCATATGCATTTGGGCACACACACACACACACACACACACACACTTTAAGAAAATAGTGACAGGGTTTAGGATGAACATTTAGAGTAGGTCTGTTCAGTTTTGGGATTTGTGGTAAGGACATTATGAAATCACTCCTTATGATTCCTAGGCCAGATAACATATCCATCAGGCAAGACAGCAAGCCCCCCAAATTACATCAGATTTACAGCATAATAAACTTTCATTAAGATGAAGCTACATGAAACTTACTCCCCTTCATTCTCAGGATGAAACAAATGCTGCCTGAACATTTAATGAACCCGGGTTGCACCCTAATTGACAATACTGGCATGAAGATGTTAGAGGTGCTGAAGCCAGGCACCATGGAAGAGGCCAGTCTGTGGAACATCCTAAGTAGTTTAGCGCTACTTATATTGTTGCTATCAATTTTCTTCAGTCATCCAAAATGGGACACATGAGGGTGTTTGCAGAGGATGATCTGTGCTTGCACCCACCATCTGGATTCCTGAGTGCATTTTAATCACAGAATGTCTTGTGCTTTATTGAAAGGTTTACACCATTCAGTTGCTTTTCCCTCTGATATTGCACTGGATAAATCAGTGGTGATCATTTGTTAGCATTCCAGAGAGGAAATACCCCAATGATCAGATCGAAGTGGTTCATCAGTGAGCTTCTCCTAAGAAGATGTAATTCAGAAACATGGCAGCTTGAATGCATGGGTTTATCTCTGTGCTTTCTCAGATTTACTGAAATGACAGTTAAGGTAGAAAAAAGCATAAAATCCTTGGACAAAAAGCATAGAAAAGGAAGCGTTGGCAGATAAGAAATGTCAACAAAGTTCTGAAAGCTGGAAAACAACTGGATGGATGATAATCAATTTAGGGGATGACAAGAGGATGGAACTACTTTCCCCAAAATGTAGAATTGAGTAAATACCAGGTGCCTCAACATGAAAAACTTGGCTATTGGAGGCATTGGCTGCTGCTGTGGATAGAATAGGGCTTGGGGGGCCGGGGATTTAGCTCAGTGGCTCTACTGCCTGCCTCGCAAGCTGAGGACCCAGGTTCCATCCCCAGTACCAAAAAAAAAAAAAAAAAAGAAAGAAAAGAAAAGAAATAGGGCTTGGTATAGGGCAGCTGGTTAGAAGTTACAGGAAAGATAGTTGATCCAAGATTCTCCCATCCTATGTTTGTAAGTGAAGACCTCTTCCCTTCTAGTAGCTTGGAACACTGGAGAGTATGAACAGGGGTATTGGGTGCAGCTGAGTGAAAGATGTTGCTCTACACACATGGGGATTAAATAAAGTCTGCAGATTGAATAATGGGACCTCCTTGGTACTGTCTGCCCCTTGGTTTGGAGAATATTACTGGCCAGGTTTATCACCTCCAGGATGGTGACCAGAGTTCTTTTTAAGGAAACTGACAATCCCAAGAGAAAAGATCCATAGATGCTATTAGCTGGGGTCTCAGAGAAACACCTTGGTATCTCTCTGAATGCAGAGACCACCAGCACCACACAGAGCTCCCAGCAGGCTTTTAATGTGTTTTATTTAAATATATGTAGGAAGAGACAGTGTCCCTCCAGACATCTGACACAATGACAGGGGAAAAAAATGAAGGGAACAGTGAACTCAGAGAAAACAGAAACAGCGGTGAAAAGCAGAAGAAAACATAAAAACAAAATCAAGGTACTCAGGGAGAGAAAAGAAGATGCTGTGTTCATGAAATAAGAATAGGATGCTGTTTTAAAAAGATTATTTAAGATGAGAAATGCCCTGCAGGTATGCAGACAACAATTGAAAATGGCAACAATTTCATATAAATAAGAATTATAGATTTCAGAGAGGGAAGGAATGCCATTCTGAATGGCACTGGTGTTCCTAACAGACGCTCTGGAAACTAGAAGACAATAAAAATTATTTCCAATGTAGAACTTAATGCTTAGTCAAACAGTTGCGTAAGTATGAGGGTACAGTTCACCTCCTCTGTTTCTTTACTGATAACTATGGAATAGTCTAAAAAAAAGAAAGCATATTAATCCAGAAAATAGGTGATTCAACACTCATGAGGCAAATAGAATTCTCAAGATGATGATGAAGGTAGCCTTACCTCTGGATGACTACTGGGCAGAGTGCTTAAAATAGAAATCCAGTCTCATTCAGAGCAGCAAGACAGGCTGGATGTCTCTAAGAAAAAAGAAACTATTAGGGTAGATTATGTAGACTATTTGCATAAATATGGTAGACAATTTGGGGATAAAGTAATGGTAGACACATAGAAAACCAAGATGAAAAAATGAGGACATTACTAAGTCCTGGAAAAACAAAAAGGTGCTACAAGAAAATAACAGTAATTTTAATAAATCACAAGGCTTATGTGTGAATAATGTTTGTAAAGGGAAATAAAATGTAAACAGCAAATATTGATTTAACAAAAAATTATTATGTAACTACTGATTATCAGGACAATGGTACATGCACATTCAGAATATGCTTAGATGGTGTAAGAGATTTGAATTTTCATTTTCGTCAGTATAAAATCAGAAGATAATAGTTGAAAAACAGAAAATCAAGGATCATTAATAGATGTTGGGGTTTTATTTCAGTGATAGAGTGTGTGCTTAGCATATGCAAGGCCCTGAGTTCAATTCCAAACAACAAAATATAACAAAACAGAAACATCAATAAAGCAGATTAGTTAGAAACAGGGAGCAAATACAAAAAGAACCAACTAAAGGAATTCAAAGTGGTTTCCTCTGGGAAGAAGAATTAGGAGTGAAGAGGGTGAAGCAGTGTCCTACTATTCCTACCTGAGGTCTTATAGAACTGTTTGGCTTTTAAAAACTGTGTGTATTGCTCTGTTAAAGGTAAATTTAAAAAACAACTCTGGAAGAGAGAATCTGTTTCCTTTGGTTTTTCTTTTTTGCTCATGGTTGAGGGAAAGAGTCAAGATTATCAGGTATTGGTATTGTTTTCTAGGTACCCATCATTGGGTTAAACATTTGACATAAATTTTCTCATTTAATCCTCTTAATCCTGAAATGCTGATTGTTTTCTTCCCCTTTGTATAGATGAAAGAATTAAAGTTCAGAGAGGTTAAATAATTCGTTCAAGTCACAAAATTCTGTATGATTCCAGGGCCCAAATGCTTGGGTGTCCCTTTTCCTCTACCAGCCATTACTTCCAAAACAGTTCACAGTCTTTTTGGGATTCCTCCCATCCCCACTTTCACAATGAGGCTTTCCTCCTGTGAATATTACCACCTATAGGGCACTCTTTTTTTCCATCTGCCTCTTTTCCTTGCTTCTTAAACACATTTCCGCTTTGGCAGGTGACACCTAGGATCAGGATTAGCCTGGTAGAGATGTAGCCAGTTGACCAGCTGCCAACCAGGATAAAGAGGAACTTAGTGGTAGGATAGCCCTGCTTTTCATCTTCTTACTGGCTACCTGACCTTCAGAGAAGGTCATCTAACTTTTAGTTTCCTCATCTGGAAAATGTGATAATAATGGTAAGTATCTTATCTGATTGTTGCAAAGATCGAATGAACTAATGTACCCATATAATTATGACTGTTCAAGTAACTATCAGCTATTATTGTTTGCAGTAAACATCATTGACTGATTTACAGTTGACTAGCAACTAGAACACCTATAGGAGTGAATAATTCATCAGTCTCCTAGCAGAAAAATGAAACTGTCCCACAGGGTGTAGGCTACAAACTTCTTTCCACTGTGTTTTCTTTCCTTCTGTGTTCCCACAACAATAAAACAAAGAAACAATGATTGTTATCCACCTTAGTACTCTTTCTTTCTTCTCCTAAGCATCCCTCTTGGGTTGGGTTCTCCGGAAAGATTGTGCACCAGAGTTTTGGGAGAAGTACACTTGGTATTGAGACCACTGAGGAGTGAGGGAATCGGGATTGGGCAGAGGAAGGAGTTGAACACAGATGTAGCTTCCACAGGGGCCTTTGATGAGCCCTTGGGAAGTTCCAGGGCTGGGTTGGCTATTTAGAATGGTCTCAGAATGGATTGAGCCTTTAGAAGCTCACATTAACCAGTCTTGGATGGAGATTGTGCCCAAGGTGGCTGTCTTTAGCCTGGTACATAGTTGTGAGCCATCCACATCCTGCTCTCCTGGCAGCTAGAGAAGTGAGTGCCTGAGGCCTGAAGGGGAGAGCTGAGCTGCTCCTCTCCCTGCCAACCCTCACTTTCATCCTACCCCACAATCTAAAGCTGGAAGGCAAGGTAGTCCCATAAATTCATATACAGTATTCTCAAAATTTACACATTGTCTTAGAATAGGTTAGGTGGTGGTGTAATAATCGATCAACCTCACTTTGCAGGAGCTTACCACAACAAAGGATTATTCCCAATTTACAGTGTGTATTTAGCTCAGCTGGTGGTGGAGAGATGCCTGATTCACACAGGGGATCGAGGACTCAGCCTCACAGGTCGACCATCTTGCAGCTGACCACCTGGAACCTGGTGCAAAGGCTCTCCTTTATCACAAAGAAGGACAGAACTAGAGGGTCATGTGCCAACTTTTAAAGATTCTTCCAGCAGTTATATTTGTTACTTCCACTCAGAGACCACTCTTCAGACCTGTTTGGCCCTGTCCACGTGCAGGAGGAGCCATGTCTGTTCACTCACTGGCCATACTCCACCCAAGGGTATGCATGTTCTTGAAGGAGAAGGATGAAGACGTGAAGGAGGCTTGTACTTCCTCAACTCATAATACTGTAAATTAGGGTCCTTAGATTGCTGTTTATGAGTGGGCCTCCAGGAATAACAGGCCCCTTACTATTCCTGCAAAATTTTATGGGTGTTATGTGTGTTCCCGGGGGCAGAAGGTCTGTGACTTCCAGCAAATTCACAAAGGGACTGTGATTTCAAACAAATTTCAAGACCCTGCTCCCTAGGTCACTTCTTCACATATTAATAGTTGGGTCACCTATCTAGCAAAACAGAGGCTCAGCCTTGACCTCTGCCTAGGTCTCAAGGTTCAGATTTGTCAGCTGAAGATAGGACTGGCATGTGGGGTTGCCTTTGCACCAAGCCCTGGCCAGCTGAACCCCTGAAGCATGAGACCTGACCAAAGAAGGTCTTTCTGTGGTGACCAGGAGGACCCTGCACTGGCCAGTGGGCACCCTGCCCAGGATTCTATCTGAGCTTTTTCTCAACTTCATGGACAGATTTCTCCATTTATAAAACAAGGCATCAGATAAAAGATGTTCCTACCAGTTCTGAGTTCCCATGACTGATTATCATCTAACCTGAAGTTAGAAACTTTTTCTGTGAAGGGCCAAATAGTAAATATTTTCAACTTTGTGGACCATACAATCTCTGTTGCAACCATGTAACTGTACCACTGTAGTGTGAGACAGCTATAGATAATATGGAAATAATGAGTATGACTGGTTGTACTCAAATAAAACTTTATCGCCAATAGCAAACAGTGAGCCATAGTTTGTGGTGCCCTGAATATACCATGGCTTCCCAAAATACGATTCTAAGACCAGTAACAACATTACCTGGGAACTTGTTAGAAATGCAAATTCTCAGGCCCACCCAGGGCTGTTCAATCACAGTCTTTGGAGATAGGACCCTACAAAGGCTTCTGGCAGAGTTCTTATGAACATTAAAGTTTGCTAAGCATAGGTCTCACTCAAAAAAGCATAGTAATTCCAGGTTTATACAGGGTGCTCTATTGCTCAGGCAATGAGGCAGGAAGCTTTAAATAAATAACTAACTTTAGTACCCATGCTTTCTCGAAAGACCCCAAATTATATTAATCTCCCCATCTTCCCAAGCAAATGATGCCTTTCTCTTTTGTTCATCATAATCACTGCTAACGCTTTTAATATGGAATAAACAAAAGCTGTGGCTTTTATAGGCAAATATTCTTCATTATCATTGCTATTGAGTAACTGATCATTTTTTTCATGTGCACCCAGGGACTACCCCATAAATAGGAAATAGGTGTCTAAAAGAAAATAGCCTTTGACTGGTAATAACATTTAGCAGTTATGTCACACTTCTGTGACAGGCAGTCTGTGCACACATCCACTTTTAAAATGCAAAGTTATTTGCTAATTGGAAGAAATTAACAGAGAAGGACAAGCCTGTGTCAGAAGTCAGCTGGAATGAGCCTTGCTGCTCGTAGGAATCCATGATGGCTGAAACCACCCAAGTCTTGGCTCAAAGGTCTAGTTTAGGTCAAGTGAGAACAAAAAGTTTTAGGAAGTCATGGGGTAATTGTTTCATCAGATGTGATTTTTGTTTTGCACAATAGGTGTGTGACTCGGGTTCTGGTTTCACTGTTGCCCTGTGCTTCTCTGGCACAGGTTTTCAGTTTTGGAACTACAGTTATATGTTGCCTAACAATGGGAACATGTTCAGAAAAATGTGCCGTTAGGTAATTTTGTCATTGTGTGAACATGACAGATTGCTCTTACACAAACCTAGCAGGCAGAGGCCAATCACTCACCGTGGCCTCTTCAGACAATCAAGAAATGTGGTAAATGAGAGATGTCTGAGGCTGCTGTGGGTGTTTTTATAAGTAGAAGGAACACACACGAAAGTAACAGTAATTAGGAAAGTGAATCTATAAACCAATCACAGAGTCAGGTAGTATGGGCCCTATTTAATTGTATATACTGTACTTTTGTATGACTTGCAGCACAGTGGGTGTGTTACACCAACATCACAAACACATGTGTAATGTGTTGCATCATGACATTAGGACAGCCAAGTTACCAGGCAATAGGAATTTTTTTTTTAGCTCCATTACAGTTTTACGGGAACAATGTTGTATATGTGGTTCAGCATTGATGAAAACATTACTCTATGGTGCATGACTATATTTGAGATCCTTATTTATTAGAGCCTTCTTTATCTTTGTAGGACTTACATGTTGCATAGGGTGGATATGGTCAAGTAAATGAGAGAATTTATGAATTTTGTAGGATTTTTGGACCTAGTATAGGCCAATTCATTCTTTGGGTCCAAGAGCCTCTTTCTTCTCAATCATATACCAGAATAATATGGTACAACATTCTTCTTCTTCGAATCCTTCTTCATCATTGTAGTTTTTGTCATCTCTTTAAAAATGAATTATATTCACCAATTTAAAAATTAACTTGTGGACCACCATAGTTGAATTATGTTTCATTCCAGTACAGCCTTTGTTATATTCATTGATTTTACTTTGGTGGTCTCTGGATGTGTGAATGTAAGCTTAGTCAAGGAAAAAAAAAGTCAACCTGAAATTCTTAGGATGTAGTTTTGCAGATGTTGGGACACTCAGGAATGCTATAGCCATGTACCAGGCTTGGGTTCCCAGTGGGAGATGTGGGTGATTGCATCCTACTCTGTGTAGCCATCTCATGGGGGATTCCCTGAGACAAGCTGAGGATGCTCAGAACTTGGTCTAGAGCCAGGGAGTCTCAGATGTTCAGGGGAAACATTTAATTCTAGCTATTCTCCCCAGAGCCTGCTGGTGGCTTTTCTCATTTCCTGCTCACCAGAGAATTTTCCATCTAGAAACTTTATGGTTAATATTCCACAGAAGAAGAATTCCCAGCTTTTACTTACCCATGAAAGGCTCCCCAATATGAAGGAATCTTCACTTTCCCTGAGCTTGAATACTCGTTGCTGGTCATTATTTTTGTATTGACATGATTTCTAATATTATTTTTAAACTATCAATGAAATCCCACATTGCCTGTCTTATTGCCTGTTTTATTTTCATAAATTAGATGAAACTTAAAGCTCCTGGAAGGGCAGAACAAGGTCTTAGAGGTCTTCATGAATCTTTTTGCACAGTGCAAAGGCATATACATGGGACATGATTATTACACTGATTAAGTGATATTTGTTCTCACTAAGATCTTCCCTAAGCCTGATTTTTGAAAGTAGTTAGACCCAACTCACACTGGAGAATATTCTTTGCTTCTATGACTTAGGGGATTATTGTCATTCTAAATCTGCACTGGAATATTTTGCAAAGTATTTTCATCATTCATTTTAACACAGCTGCTTTTGTAAATAAGAGAAAGTGATTAACAGAGAAACTAAAATCTTACAGAGCTGTTATTTTACTTATCACATGAGGATTAAATAAATAAATGTGTTCATGGATAAGTGACCAACTAAAAGCAGAGCTGGCACTGTTTCCTTTTAAGTCAAAGGCTGATTTTATTTTTTGACACATGTGTGCTGTAGGGGTGGGTAGTGTGCAGTCTCTCCGAAAGCAGAGTTGCTTCATGGGAGCGTTCTGTGCATTTGGTTCCCCTCTCCTGCATGGGTCACTTCCTGGGCATGAGCTTCCACAGTCAGCTCAGCATTCAGCCTTTGGCCTTGCCATTCAGGAATACTCCATCTTTCTCAGTCCCATCCAGGATGCCCAAGGGTTCCTTCAGTTAAATAAAATAAATCCCTCCAATGCCTCCTGCACTCATAGAAACCCCAGGGCAACCATCTCCCCGAGCCTCAGTTTCCTTGACTGCAAAACAGAGATGACATGGCAGCCAGCCCTAGTGAGTGAGAATGAGATGAGGTATGATATGCCAAGTGCTTTGCACCGTAACTGGCACAGAGTAAATAATCATCAACTCTCAGCCATCATCATTAAAGATGCACCCATACAAAGGGACTTTGGGGACAACATCCATGTAATAAAAATGAATAAATATTCCCTTAACTGGATTAAATTTAAATTTAACTCAGCTTTCTGCAGGAGTCTTGTTGATCCAGGAAGTGGCAAGGAAAAGGGCTCCTTATTCTGCATGTACATAATAGAAAGGAAAATTGCTCCAGGGCCACTGCCATTAAAATCAATGTGTTATATGGTATGTGATGCATCCTCCAAAGCCTGGCTATGCTGGGTTGTGAAATATGGGCCTACAAGACCTCCTTTACCTTGGTGGGAGAAGAATGAAGAGTAATCCTTCCTCTGGATGCCATCTTCCCTTCCAGGAGTAGGAGATTGGCCCAGTTCAGTTGTACAATGTGCAAGGATGTAAATCTGAAAATGTCGTGCCTTAAAAAAAAATCAAGCAAGCAAGCAAGCCATGCTGATTGCTTATATGGACAGCTGGCACACCTTAAGAAGTGAGAACGGTTCAGGCAGGAATGTAATAAGGCCCGGGAAAGAGGCAGCATGAAAGGGATGACCTTTATTTGCAATCATGGCTGAGATTTACAGTTTATTACTGATAGCTTTTATAAAGAGCCATTCAGTTCAGAGGTGAGAGGTTTGTCATCTGGAAATGCAATTAACTTTACCTTATCCCAATCCCCCTGGTCTTAGTGTGAGAGCAGCACTTGAGCACTTCAGCAATATCATGATTTCCCCTCTAATTTCATTTCTGTCTATTGCATCCCCAGGTCCCTGGCATTAATGCGGTTGCATATTTTTACTATTATTATTTTCTATTATTGCTACTCCCTGTCATCGATAGCCAGAAGGCACTTGTGTATTTTTTTAAAAGATCTAAATTATTTGATTTCCAAAAGAGGAAACCTCAAAGTAGAAAGCCTTTTTAAACCACAGCAGTTAGAGTCATGCACACTACCAAGATGCGCTATCGTAGGTGTCTGAAATTAATTACGGAAATGAAGAGGTTGTATAAAGGTGGAGTTTTTGTTTTACATAAAGATGGGACCCACAGAGTTTAAGCCCTTGTACCACACACATGTCCGTGATAGACACATAGTGCAAAAAAAGATGCCCCCTCCCCAGTGCCTGCACCAACATAGGAGCATGAGGAGGAAGCGCAATACAATTTGAAGCATGAAAAAATGAAAGTGATTTTGGCACCCCTGCTGTGTGTGTATGAGAAGTCCCAAAAGGTCTATTTTTGTTTCACAGGTTCAGTTTTATGACCCTCTCTTGTCTGTTAAGTCAGGTCTGCAGGAATTTAAGAGCCAGACACAAAAGCAAGAATTTAGTACTTTTTGCCAGTTGGTTTAGGTTATTTGAAATATAGCCTAGTATATTTTCCACCCTAGGCTGCTGCCAGTAGAAAAGGGAAGTGGTTTCAAGAAGCTGCATCCTCAGATTTTTCAACCTCTGCCGAATCAAGGGAGAGTCGTGGGATTCTACTGGGGACCCCATCACTTGATGACATATTGTCTGAGGCTCGGGCAAATACCCTTTTGCCTCCAGGAAGCCCCTACACCTGCCTATAAAACCCCAAATGGAGGAGCCTTTTTACAAATTTCCAGGGCTCTATCTGAAAACTATTTCCTCTGGGGTAAGGTAGAGCCGAATAATTACTACCCCTGCATTTTTCATCCCGATTTTATTGTGGCTATTATTTTCATCAGTGTTAGAGGTTAATATCCCTATTTTTCCCCTCCACTGCCTAAATATAACTGGGGCTCAGCACATAGCCAAACCAGGTAGTGAAGGAAATAGCATCGCCTCGCATAGAGGTTCGGATTATCCTATCTGAAATGAGGGTTTGGGGCCCTAGGGTAAGAATTACCTTGCTGGAGCTGATAGCAGATAGATTTAAACCCGTAGTATTTCTTTCTTCAGCTGAGAGAGGTCGGGTTAAAAGATTCAGAAGGTGAATAGAGCATGAAACGATGCGCTTATATAACTATATTGGTGCTACAGCAGAATGGCATCGCTAAGAATAAAAGCATCCGAGGGCCATCTTTAATAGGAAGAAGGAAAAGCAAAGCCATCTCGGATGCCCCTCCTTGAAGAACTCTTTGCAGCCAAAGCTGGGTTGAAGGTGCTTAACTTAAGGGGCTGTGCTAAACTTGAGAAGGATATTCTCAACTGCCCTCTCCCTTCTGAGTACCTTTAAAATTCACCTTTGGGAATCTCATGTTTTAAATCTTGTTTGTCTGCCAAGCTGTGTCTATACTTAAAAAAAACAAAACCAAAAAACCGAATGAGAAGAGGTATGAGTAGAAGGAGAGGCATTTCAGGAGACTATTGGAGGAGACCAGGAAACGATATCTGCACTTAGACTGAGTACTGGCAAGGAGAAGGGGAGAAGGGAAAGAAGATGAGGTACATTTTGGAGACAGAGTCTGTAGGACATATTTTGGATCGGACATAATCAGGAGCAAGTAATACTGGGTTGGGATCTTGAGAGAGGTCCAGAGAGTGACTTCCTGGAATAAATGCATTGATTCTTCTATGTTGTTTACTCAGAGGTCCAAATGCTACAGAACTGGAAAACCATTTCCCCTGAGTAGAGCACCTTTGCCAGACTGATAAACTGAGGGTGCACTCAGCCATCTGTTGCTCAGCAATGGTGTCCATCTGCTTCTTGTGCAATCAGTGCCTTGCCTTTAGGGCATACCTGTGGACCACTATCTTTGTTACTTACAATCAATATCAACAGTGGCTATGGTGGTTCACAAAAGACTCAGCATGAGGGTAAGCCAGGTGCTCACACGTAGGAAGAACAGAGTTCATGTGTCTTTCTTCCTCCAGGCCAGTCAATTTAAGAATCTTGGTGGGTGAAACTGTTCTAAAGCCAATGTGGACCTTGAAGGCAGCACCAGGACCACC
This sequence comes from Heterocephalus glaber, assembly GCF_053883595.1. Taxonomy (NCBI): domain Eukaryota; kingdom Metazoa; phylum Chordata; class Mammalia; order Rodentia; family Bathyergidae; genus Heterocephalus; species Heterocephalus glaber. The sequence continues at coordinate 15,765,303 of NW_028258137.1, read as the reverse complement.
ACAAGGATAACCTTGCCCTCTTTTTCACTCAATCTTCATTAATCAACCAAATATTTGATGAGTAAATGCCAGTGCCATGCTAGGCTGTTGGGGTTTGATGGTGAATATGAGATGTGATAAAAAATGCAATCAATATTTAATAAAATGTATTGCAATAAAAGACACATCATCATGAATCCCCCCAAAATACCCTCCCTTGCTTTGAACATACTTATCCCATCATTTTTGCCACTTTCTGAAGTAGTTCTGGAAGTCCTCTTTTTTGAATCTTTAGGTGCCCTGCCATGGCTTTTTTGATGCCCTGAATTAATTTAAATTTTTACCTTGTGTGGTCATTTTGACTTTGGGGGAGAGCCAGAAGTTGTAGGGTACTAGGTCTAGTGAATAAGGTGGATGAGATGCATAGTAATGAGCCTGCCTTTCCATTGGAGGGCACTTGGCTACAGCATTCACTGGGTTAAAGGCACTTACAAATGAGGACTCCAGAAGTGCTTCAGAAAGTGGCAAGAATGATGGGATAAGGGTGTGTGAAGTAAGGGGGAGTATTTTGAGGGAGATTAATGGCAATGTGTCTTTTACTGTAATCAGTTTTTTAGTTTAAATATTCGTAGTAGTTTTGATCACTCCAGTTGATCAAAGGTTTATGGCCATTTCTGTCAAATAAAAACATTATGGTGTATCCTCATCCAACTTATTCACACTCCTGATTTTCTCCTCTGAACTTGGTGCTTTGCCATCTTTGTAAGTTTTGCCACCTCCCCTCCATCTTCTCTGGCTACTAATATAGGATTCTCTCACTTTCCCTATCAAAAGTTCTGCAAGTCCTGCCTACAAAATACCCTCTTATGCACTGCATATTGACTCAGGATATGTCATCGATCACCCTCATGCAAACATAGCCATTTCTTTCCTCAGTGTTGATCTTCCTGTGCCCAGCCTGGTCCTGGTTTCCCTTTCAGTTTCCCACCCATGATGATATAAATCAGAATCTGGCCCTTTTGCCGTCAAAACTTCCTCCTGTCACTTCCTGTCTTTATCATGGCTTATATCAGTGCTCCTGAAGAGTTTGTAGGGGAATGAAGGTGGGGACCAGCTAACTTCGGAAAAGTTTCATGAGAGCTGACAGCAGAGCACAAGATATAGATAGAACTCCTGCTGGTGGTGAGGCCTGTGAAACAAAGAAGGGGGACAGCAGGACCCCCGTACCTGGAACAGCACTGTCCCCTGGGAAAGTAAAAATGGCCCATATTTACACTGTCCGATATGGTACCCACTCCCACTGTGGCTATTGAGTGTTCAAATTATAGCTGGTGAAACTCAGGAGGTGAATTTAATTTAATTTTAGTTCCTTTTGATCAATTTAATTAATTTCATTCACTTTAAATAGCCACATGGGACTAATGGCCACTATCTTGATGAGGATAGGCCTAAGGACCCAGAATCCTTTATCTACATCAGCATGGTGCAGCCAGATCTCAAAGCTGAGACCACATACAGCTGCTCCTGATGTTAGAAACAGGTGCTCTGAGATGCTCACGGATAGTGCCTTTGTGTGAAATGATTTTGTCAAGATGCATTGAGACACTTTCTAAGAACAGTGTCTGATGTTCAGCTGTATGGATGGTTTCCTCCGTAAGAATGATTTAACGTAAGATTTTTTTTAACTTTTTGATGATTCAATATGATACTCTGTTTTTCTCTGTCAGCATAGTATTCAATAAGTAACATGAGATATTCAACACTGTATTATAAAATAGGCTTTGTGTTAGATGACTTTGCCCAGTATAGGTAATGTCAGGGTTCTGAGGTCATTTGAAGTAGGCTAGGCTAGGCTATGATATTCACTAGTTTAGGTATATTCAATGTATTTTTGACTTGGGTATTTTCAATTTACAATGGGCTTATCGGAATGTAATCTCATTATAAGTAGAAGAGCATCTGCAATTAGAATTTTTAAAGCCAGCCAGGTAAACATCCTTCAAGTAAGGTTAGAACCAAATAGTTACTTGACCTGCAACAATTAGAAACAGGACCTGTGGGCCAAGGATGAGATGTAGTTATGATAAACAGGGTTGCAAACTTTGGCGGGGTTGCAAACAGCCAAAATCCAAATGAGAGCACAGCTAGCTAACTGCAGAGCTGGTGAGTCTGAAAACCACTGAAAATAAAAAGTTGATGACCAACTAAACAGGATCTGTACACCAGGCTAATTCTGGTTTTAAAGGAAGGGTATTGGCCAGGAGGTGGAGATGGGGAATTGCTTCATTCTGCCTCACCTCAGAAGATTCTAACTACATCTGATAGCTGTGATCCACATCTCCACAGTTTAAGAGGGAAATAAAATGTAGAGGGAATAAAAGAAATGCCACAAAAATGATATGAATGTTGGAAGAGCATACTTGGGTGGACTGACTGGCGAAGTCGTTTATAGCCTCCCTGAAGAAAGGCTGCCGTGGGGGTAGTGAGAACAATCTATAAATACCTTCAAGGTAATTGTATAGATGAGAGGGATTAGTCATCCTCTTCCGGAACAGCAGGACCGAGACCTATGGCCTAAAGCTAAGAAAGAAAAAGTACTGTAGCCATTAGTAAAAATTTCTTTTAGGCAGTAAGGACTGGACAGTGGACAGAGCTCTCAAGGGAAGGAAGCCAAGTCTTGTCACTGCACTCAGAAGCTGATCAAATGAGATCCTAATGGAAATGAAAGGAATATCAGACCAGGGACTTGTTATGTCTTGTGAAATAATTGCTCTGATAGGGCCAGAAATCTGCCTTTGGCTGTGGCCCATGCATGAGGCCTCAGAGGGAAATAAAACCACCACTTGGTATTTCTCCAGACAGGCCAAGGCCAAGCAAAAAAAGCAGTTTCCTCCTGACGGTTGCTTTAGGCCTCAGTTTGAAGCTTCAAGGGGGTGTGGCCTCATTTGCCCCTCACCACCTGGATTCTTTGTTGGTGTGAGCAGCTCTGCCTTGGGAGCTAGGTTGAGGCGCTGTGGTGCCCACTGTCAGGGAATTGTCCTCAGTATCCCTTGCTTGGGGGAGAGTCTTCTGGCACCATTTAGAACCTTCCAGAATCAATCCTGCCTCTGCCTAATCCACTGAGGCAAAGCAGGGCTCTGGTTGCTTTAGTAGGGCTTATCAAATTCTTGAATCTGCCCCTCGCCTTTCTTTCCTCTCACCTGCCTCTGAGGACTGTATAAATTTATCCCATCTTCAATCTGCCCATCATGCTGGGGTGTTACCATCACAATCTCTAGCATCCTGTACCTGTGAGTTCTATAGAACTTCAGAGACTATATGATCTTGTACCATGGCTCCTCGAGTTATGACCAGCCTGACATATGAACAACTTGGGTTACAACCAGAATTTTAGTTTTAACTTACCAAAAAAGTCTTGAGTTATGACCTCAGTGTTGGCCATTTGTGCTTCCAGATGGTCTCAGATACAGATTTAACCCTTAAAGAGTTCTGGAAGGAATATTACACCATCCTTTCCTGTATGGGTTTAACGCAGAAATCCTGGGCCAATGTCTCTGTAAGGACACTGAGATCTTCCTGTATACAGAAGAGAGACTTTGAAGGCTGTGTAGAGGAAACTGAGCCTTCAATTGACCAACTTGAGTTACAACCAGCCCTCGAAAATGAATTGCACTTGTAAGTTAAGCATCCACTGTGTTTTTTACTATGAGAAAACCAAAGACCAGGAATGTCAAGTGACTTGCTCAAGGTCACACAGCTAGTTAGGAGCCAAACCAGATTCTTGAATCCCTATTTTTGGGGTCTTATACATTTTTCACATAAGTTCACAAGGAAAGAGAAATGACACATGCATCCATCCATCCATCCATCCATCCATCCATGCTTTCAGTACATGTTTTCTGCCCTCCATGGCAATTTGTACAGCAGAGTTAGATTCAGTAACTATGTTGGGTAGGAGTTGAAATACACATCAGATATAGATTCCAGTTCCAAGGATGATGAGCTCCACATCAGAAACCTCCTCCTTCAGGGAGCACACAAGACAATCCATTAGTGGTAACAGAAGAAATGATGGAGCTTCTACTTACATTTATTTCATGCCATCCTATTTGTATAAGGAGTATTTGTATAAGTTCTGTTATGTAGATGGTATTGACACTAGGATGGAGATATGTGTATACACATACATACACTTTATAAATGAAATAAATGTGTGCATTGACAATGAACAAGCTAACTTTTGCTAAACAAATTTAGAAGGAGAGCACCAGGGGAAGCCCAGGTAACTATAATGGCAGGTGCAAAAGTGACAGATGGCGACTGGGGACCCAGAGGAAGGAAGTGGTCAGACAAAGTAGAGGATCAAGGAGGAGGTGATGCTGGAACTGAACTCTGAAGGATGCATGGCAAATGGTAAACTGAATAAGGCAGAGGTGCAGAGTTTTTCCTACCTAGGGAGAAGAATCCATACAGTGTGGCAATGGGAAATTCTCAAGGGATTTTAAAGAAACTATAAATCATTGGCCAGACTTTCAGGATAAGGCAATGAAATAATAGTAAATACTGTCAGAAAGACAGGGCAGCACTAGATCATGGCAGGGTGAAATTAAGGTTTTGCCTTCCAGTTTGCTAAGTTAGTCCTGCTTGTATTGAATGGGAGGTGACTAGAGGAGATGAACATTTTCCAAGGGAATTTGAGCAAGTTGATATGTAGGAAAAGTTTGTGTCTTAGTTAACAGTAGAGAAGGATTGTATACATAGTGTCAGGTGAGCCATAGCATGGGAACTTGCTGTCACATTATATGATCTCTTTCTCACTCAGTGCTAAGAAGAAGCAGTAGGGGCAGAAACCAGTGGGGCTGATTTCATTAGGGTGTTTAGGATACAAGCAATGGCAAGGCGACAAAGGTTACTGCAGTTGGCCTATCAGTTAATTACCATACGATCCATGTAGGAAACTACCCCTCATGCAGTGATTTAGACGATCATCTGTTGTTGCTTGTGGGTGTGTGAGTTCATGGGCTGGGTCTTCTGTCTGTGCATGATAAAGTGATTTTCCTTAAATTGTGATTCTTCATATTGGAGAGTTTGTTAGTTCTGATTCTTGGAAATGCACGTATTCAGCATAGAGTTTTTGATTGCTTGTTGGTTTCCCTAAAACCATTTTTGTGTTTCTATTTCTTGCATATTGATGGTTCTCAGTGCCCAACTGATGTTTGTGTGTGTTTATATCCACACCTATGTAAGTGTGTATATGCATACACATGTCTGTCACTTCACTCAGCCAATTTCTCTTCACTTGGGTGACAGTGAAAATGGATTAACTTTCTCAATGGCTTGACTATAGAAATAGTTTTGATCAAGTATTGCTCTGAATGTTCTTGTATTGAGCAAACTTGATCAGATCTTTGCCAGTGGCTTCCTTTTCAGCTCCAGTTAACAGGAGTCTTTTCAATGCAGCCTCATTCTATTTTCCCTCTTTTTCTTCTTTTACCTAGTTTTTGTCAACACAGGATTTGTACTGGTCAATAGCCTGTGTGTTTCTTACCTCTGTATTCTCATCTCCTTTTCTAATTGCATTGGTTCCAGATAGCAGTTTTGTATTTTTGTTTAATTAGATTGGTCAACCCTGTATCTTACAACTTTTTATAACTTTTATATTTGAGAATGCCAAAATATTTTATTTGATACTGATACATATTCATTAATGCATAATTACTCATAATTCTAGAAGGACAGTATATTAATTTTCTGTGGCTGCTCTAACAAAAAAAGCACAAGGATAGTGGCTTAAAGCAACACAGATTTATTATCCTGGGACTCTTTGGTCTAAAAGTATTCCCTTCTGAAGGCTATAGAAGAGAATCCATCTTCTTGCATTTTCCAGTTTCTAGAAGCTGCCCACTTTCCTTGGCTTAGAAACCCAGGAATGGCTAGTAGAGTATTTCTAACATATCTTGTGACCTTGATCCTTAGCTATCCTCTTCCACTTTTAAGACCCCTTGGACCTATCTCTGTAATCCAGAATAATCTTCCTATTATCAGTTCATCTGATTAGTGACCTTAATTCCAGCCACAACCTGCATTCTTCTTTGCCATATAACATGCCATATTTATGGATGTTGACATCTTTGGGGGATGATTATTCTCTGTACCACAGGTGAGGATAAAAATGTCATAATGATAAATCATAATGTCTGAGAGCATCATTCTCATGTACAGTAGGTAGCTGCTTCCTTTACTAACACATGTCAGCCCTCTTTTACCTTTGGAGCTGAATCTGTGCACTGGGAAGAGGGTCTGTTGGCCACTGGAGCTGAATGAATGGTTCAAGAATCAATGAGTGAGGGGGATAGTATCATGGGGGATGGGGGGGGGTTCTCCCATGTCCTGAACTCTGTGTATATTTACAAGATAACTGTTTTGTGTTTTGTTTAATTTTTGACATACCAGAAAATATCTAGCAGAAATATTTTTCCTTTAAATATCTTTTAGGCTCCAGTAAAGAAACTTTTCGTGGCTAAAAAGGTAGAAATTCTCATTTTACATATTAAGTCACTTTTTAGCTATAATAGGCTTTTGGATTGTTACTGATTTCTGTCTTTATAGAAAACCAAACAACTGGCTAATCTGGAGCTCCTAAGTATAAATATAGATGATCATGCCCATTAAAATTTGAATAAGAATGGTAGCATGGTGCTATTAATTCTGTAAGCATTTGATGAATTTGTGTAATATACTGAACATTACAAACTAGCATAACACTATTATGAAATGTCATTATGACATTTTTCAGGTCATATTTTCAATCAGTTTAAAAGAGCTCATTAGGGACCTTGCAGCTTGAGATGGTTTGCTAGGTGGATTACAGATTTACTTAAATTCTCATGAAATTTATGATCTAAGACAGATGGGACACAGCATGTGACAGGAGAAACTTTGCTTCTATTCTTTATTCTATTTTAGCTAGCTGTGCAACACTGGAAAAGTTTTTTGATATCTACTGGCCTTATGTTCCCAAACTACCAAGAGAAAAGGTTAGCCAAGAATCTTATGCAAGGTCAGGATCAAGGTTGCCAGATTCAGCCAATTTAAAAGCAAGATGCTCAGTTTAATTTGAATTTCAGATAATGAATGAATGATTTTTAGTACACAATTTTTTAGTACACAAATATGGCTCTGGGCATATTTGTATTAAAAATTATTCATCATTTATTTTACCTTCAAATTTAATTAGGCAATTTCATATTTGTGTTTGACAAATAAAGTAGTTTCTGATATATGATATCATTCTCTCCTTTCTCCAGCATGAGGCAGGTTTCCTAGTATGTATGAGTTTGCTTTTATTTTCTTTCCAGTGTTCCAGGTAGCCAAGTAACTTAGAGTTAGCATGGAGGATCAAATTCAGGCTGAATAAATATTTGTGGGATGAAACAGTAGTTGGTATCTCTAATTTGATCTCTTACCCTTGTTTCTAAAGTTCAGCGATTCTGTAACATTTATATAGTGCACAATAGAAATGAAGACAAACAACAAGTCTGTATTAATGTAGACAAGCACAAAGTTATTGGGGATCTGTAGAAAGGTTAGTTTGGTTGTTGGTCTCAGGAAGGGTTACAGTGACACTCAACACCTCTCTTGCTAGTGAAAATAAATAGCTTGAAAGAGAAGGGAGGATTTCAGGTGTACCTGGATTTGAAGGATGAGACATCAAAGTGGTGGGTTCTGTAGATACTGAGTAACAATATGAAAGTAACGTTGTTTAAGTAACATATAAGAATAATACTCATGAGGTGTTTGGTGGATTCTTTCCATTTGTACCTCCATCTCTGCTCATTTCCCTTCTCTGCTCTGCCTTGTGCCCCCACAAGACCAACCAGTACGGATGTATCTGTGTGAGTCCTTGCGTTCCAGTTTCTAGCTGGTTTTGGCAAATAGGAGAAAGGCCCTCTCTGGAGACTGGAAAGTGGGGGGAGAGTAAGGTTGGGCCCCAGAAAGTAGCCAAGTTTTGGTTGTATCCCTTTTACCCAAGGCCCCTGATACTTTCTGATGCACTTAAGATACACTTGCTCTTCCCAGGGAATAGGAATTATTTCCACTCCATGTACTTTCAGGGCTAGGGGTGGTAATGGCTCCCTGCTGCTGCCAGCTGTAAATTACTCCATCTTTTCTAGGATGTTTCCTCTCAAGGTCATATAAGATTCATGCAAAGAAATTCTGTGTAAGGTCAGTCATTAACCTTAATTTTTATTTTTTCCCAAATTCTGAAAAAAATTAAACCACATTGAAATGAACTGAGAGTAACCCTTGGGCTTTATTCTAAGCACCATCCATAAGATGCAGTCAAAAATTATGTGTGAGCTTTGTGGTTGAGCCACTAAGGTCGGAATGGAGACATGTGAGCCAGAGTTCTACACATTCATCTTCATCCGGGAAAACTGTGTGCCTCTAGCTGGCATCGAACTTCTTTCCCAGAGAGTTGGACTCAAACAAAACTCATTTATTTTTCATGGAAGTCAAAGTAGGCCTGTTATTTTCTGTCCTGTGTGGACTGGATAATTTGCACAGTGTTTTCCCAAGTTAGTTTGGGCTGGTTACTGGCCTTGAACCAAAAATGAGCTGAATGACTTTGGTCACTACTGAAATGAAAATGTAACTGATTCAAGTCCCAGGTGTCCTTCCATGGTGTTTGATTTAAAGTTTAAATTGAGGAATTTGCTCCCATAGCCATCAACAGGTGACCCACAGCCCTTCTGAGCCTCACAACTGTTCTTGTCATCCTATCCTATGTGAATCAAGTATGTGAACCAGGCAATTTTCTCCATGGGTAATTACATTGGTGTTTAGGATCAGAATTACTATGTCCTTTGCTGAGCTGTTTTTTAACATACACACACTTAAAAAGAGAAGGTAAAGAAATTTTAGGAACTCAAAATGTTTCACATTCACACCAGACACATTTGCATTGCAGATGATACCATTACTCTTTTACTATATTCTTAACCTTTGGGTAGTGACTTGGGTTGCTTGGGGAACCCATAAGACAAATCAAAGAATGTGAATGAATTTTTTGCTTGTTTGACTTGTTTTAAGTGTTGTCATGGGAGCAAGAGGGGAAGGCTAGGATTTAAATGAAATGAAGGAGGTTCCTTTTCCACATCCTAGAGAAGGAAGAGATATCAGGGAAGAATGAAAAGAAATAAAGCAATGTGGGGCTAAGATCCTGGAGAAAAATGGAGACTGAAGAAGACTCTTAGGGATTGAATTCTGAAGGTTTCCTAATCCAAGCATGGAGATTATCCTGAGCTGGCAAGATGTGCACTTTTGTGGGACATAAATGAGAAAGTTTAAAACCTGACTGCTTATAAAAGCCAACACACATAGGACCAGAGGACTAAGCGTAACAGATGGAGATGAATTTGAGGAGACTCAGAGCAATTCAAAGTTCCTGAACTTGGGGAACTTCAAGTTTCCAGTGTGTATATGTGTATGTGACAGTGTCCCCCAGGCTGCCCGCTGTTTCCTTGTAGGACTTTTCTCAGCTAATCTCTGGATGTTCCTTTCCTATCCCTTCATTTTGGTCAAGCCTCCTACATGACTGGCCTCCCTATGAGCACGCAGCACCCTCCTTCCCTCTTATCCCGGGCCAGAAATCATTCCGTTTTGTATCGGCTGTTTTCCTTGGAAGCGTGAAGCATTAGCTTTAATCAGTTTACAGAGCCCCTGACCTAATTTTACATCTGCAATAAGATCACTATGAATTCTCTGCCTCCCCGTGGAGGATAAAGCTCTGCCCTCCCCTCCTCTCTGCAGTCTTTCTTTGTGGTGGGTGTTACAGAGCCCGGCAGGTTCTATTCCACACTGCATTGCTCCAAGAGCAAATTTATTTATATATTAATTTTATATAAAAAAGATTTCTCATAGGGAGCAAGAGATTGAATCACAGGCAGAAATCTGATTTGAGGCTGCAGGCAGGATGGCAGCAAGCAATGTCAAAGAGCAAAAGCTTTGAGGGTGGGAAGGAAGCAAGGATTGGAATTTGTTTCTACAAGGCTCCTATCCTTCTCCTGTCCCCTTGGCACAGAGGCACATGGTGAGTGCTCAGCTTGTGGGCTAGTTTTCTGTTGTTATGTAACAAATTACCACAAATGTGGTGACTTCAACAACACATGTTTATGGTGTCCTACTGTCTGTAGGACTGGAGTCTGGGCTCTGCCTAGCTGTGTTCTCGCAAGGCTGAGATCAATGCCCTGGCTGGGCGTTGCTCCTGAGTGGAGAATCAGCCAGCAATGGATCCACTTTAAGCTCCCCAGGTCATTAGTAGAATTCATTTCTTTTTGCTATATAATTCATGGAAGCTTGCTTCCTCAAAGCCAGCAAAGGAGAGAAAGTCTTTGTTGCTTAGAACATATGACCTCAAGACCCTCTTTTAAAGAGCTCCCCTGAGTAGGTCAGGCCCACCCACTATAATTTCCTTTTTGATTATGTTAAGTCAACTGCTGAGAGATTTTAATTATATCTGCAAAATCTCTTCACTTCTGTTGTATTCTGTTAGGAAGAAGTGAGGAGCAGGTTCCGCCCCTGCTCACAGGGCCGTGTATGAGCATGTGGCTCATTGGGTCGCCTAAGTGTGAACATCACACCTCATCCATGCTTCAAGTTGCCCAGGGTCCCAAAAATCTCACCTGCAACTTTCCCCCATTAAGCAACAAAATGTGGTTGAAGAAATAGGAAAAGAAGTGTCTTTCAGAATAAACAGAGTCTCCTTCATTTCTTAATTGTAGTCACAGTTGAGTTAGTCTAAATGGGTTCATGTGGACAATAACCAAGAAATAGGAAGGAATTAATTAGAGTTTATTTATTACCTAGTTTTTTTTGTTTTTTTTTTGGTACCAGGGATCAAACTCAGGACCTTACACTTGCGAGGCAGGCGGCGGAACCACTGAGCTAAATCCCCGGCCCTAGAGTTTATTTATAATTACACACATCACTCAAGCCTATTAGTTTCACTGTTTTTTTTAAATTGCTTTCATTTTGTTAATGCTTCAGACTTTTAAAATCTGATAAGGCTTGATATCAGACTTCTCTATGCCCTTTAGTACATGATAAATTGATTTCAAAAAGGGATAATTTTTATAGTTAATAAATTATATTTTATAGCATTTTCCCTGTACATTGATTCCTAATTTGTTTTTTTATAAAAATTTTAATTTTTAAAGACTTAATGTTTGCAAACCTGAGACAAGGCAAAGAGATATAGGGACATTTTATTTCTAGTATATTTGTGGATAAATATTTAGGGGAAGGAATCCTATTTTATACATTTTTTTCCTATAAGACTAAAACACCCCAAATATGCTCTTGGTAATTAAAGCCCTCAAGATTATTCTTCATGAAGAAGCAGATTCTTCCTCCTGACTCTGTGTTCCTCCTTCTTTCACAAAACTCTAGGGAATTTGGCCCATATTATTAGATGCAACATCCTCTAGTTTACATGTTCATGAGAGTCAAGGATCTGATTCCAGAAAGAAAACTTCAGGGGAAAGAACTCAGAATACTCAAGTAGATAGAGAGTTTTGAAAGTTAAGAAGTTTAGCTTACTTGTTCATATTTTTGATCCTCTCTCTTAATTTTTTTCTTTTTTCCTTTTACTTCTCTGTAACTTCTCTTACTGCCTTATCACTGGAAATGTGTAGCTATCTAAGCTAGGTTTTGTAGATAGCTCTTCTGTCCTTTTTTTTATTGGTACTCGGGATCGAACTCAGGACCTTGCGCTTGCAAGGCAGGCACTGGAACCACTGAGCTAAATCCCTGGCTCCTGTCCTTCTTTTTAAAGAAGAATTTCTAACTGGGCATATGACTCCCCAGTATGCATTTCCTAGCTTCTCTTGCAGCTGGGTATGGGCATGTGCCTAAGATCTGGCCAATGAGAGGTGAGTAGAAATGATGTATGCGACTTCCTGGTCATATCCTTTAAGGAAAATGACAGGTCTTCTCTTTTGTTTTCTTCCTATTGGCTGAATGTGAAAGTATGGTTGGAATGAGCCCAATTGCTTTTGCTCATAGAATGGGAGCCATGTATTAAGAATGGCCAAGTATCAATAGAGAATGAGCCTAGATGCTATTAGTTTTGGTGTCTTGGCTAAATCACCCTCACAGATGTAACAAATGCAAATCACCCTCACTGATGTAAACAGAGTTTAAATTATCAAAGATGTTGGGGGAAAGAACAGTTGTTGACAATAGTCTTCAGTATCAAGCAGATCTAGATTAACTTTCAATGCTCTTTTGCCACCTACTCTGTGGCTCAGCCTGTTTCCTCTTCTGTAAAATGGGAATAATAGAAAGTGCTTCACAGCATACTGTGCAGAGCCAGGAATAAAGATTCAGTGGGGTACCAAATAGATATGATATGTGTGTTCACAAAACTCAAGGTGCAGAGGGGACGATACAGAAGTAAGCCAATGCATAAATAAGGCCAAACTTGAAGCACTGCTATAAAGGCAGAGGAAAATAATGAACAGAAGATTCCTTAGAAATCAAGTTGCAGTGAAAAGGAAGAAGCTGTGTATCCCCATGACTCTTTTGAAAATGGCTACATACTCAGACCTGTAGGATATCATGCTTACCTGAAATGCTTGTGATCAGAAGTATTTCAGATCGTGGTTTTTTTGTTTTTTTTTTTTCTGATTTGGGGAAATTCGCCTATGCATAATGAGATATATCAGGGATGAGACTCAAGTCTAGGCACAACATTGACTTAATTCCACATACACTGTATACACACAGCCTAAAAGTACTCTTAGTGCACCTGCATTCTCACTGCAACCCATCGCATGAGGTCAGGTGAATTTTCCACTTGTGGCATCATGTTGGTGCTCAAAAAATTTCAGATTTAAAATTGTAGATATTTGGATTGGGAATGCTCTACCTGTACTTAAATTTTGGGATGGGCTGTCCCCACTCACTGTAGTATATGCCCCACAGGAGCATGTAGTCAATGTTCCCCTTGCCTTTGTTATAAGTATAAACCACCCTGTTATTAGCTGACTAAAAAATGACTAAGTGAGAAAAGCCTGGGTTGAACATCTCCTAAAAGAGATTTAGTTGTATTATCTTCAGAGAAGACTGGCTTGTAGCTAAGCTAGGAAAATATTAACTCTGAGAACCCTGTGGTAGCAATGCTTTATATAATTAATATTTACTACTGAACTGATAGCACTTAGCAACAGTGCCTGGTATACATATATATACATATATACGTATATATATGTATATATATATATATGGTGGGTATTTAATAAATATATATCAAATAAATGCATGAGTTTCAAATTACATTTCAGTTCTCATGGTTAGAAATGTCAACCTGAAGAACATTCTAATAACTAGGGTTATGCAGAAGTGGAATGAGTCCCTTTGGAGGGCTTCCGGCTTCTGGTTGTTGGAGGTGTTGAGGGAACTGTTCAGAATTTGGGGGGAAATGTCAAGCTCTGAATGAGAGGCTGTGTCTTCTTAATGCCTGCCAGTCATGAGCGTGTGTCCTCATAATGCATGTGGTGTTTGTACTTGAGGTATTTGAAAGTTATTAAGAAATTTTTATTACTCTTATTGACATAATTCCTGCAGTCTGTAGTTGCTTAGCCAAAGTGTTCTGGAGAAGTCTGGATGCATCTATTGGTCTAACAAGTCACCAGTTCTGAATTGCATAGGTTTTCTTATGTCTCTTAGATACAGGTAGCTATGGAAGCTTGCAAAAGCCACCTGGAGACCAGAGACAAAGATTCTGGCCATGTTCTATATTCTACACCAGTGCTTCCTACAGGGATCATCTGACTCTGTACTCCAATAATAAGAACTTGTATATTCTTGCATCATCAGTGTTGCCATATTATTGTATAATGATCTTTCCTGGGTCTCTTTCCACCACTAAACCATGACTATCGTGCTGTCATCTTACTCATATTTTGTCTTAGTGCCTAGCATCATGCTCAGCCTTGGTTGGTGCTCAAGACACATTTTTTTGAATTAAAAAATGTTCTATTGTTCTCATGGGGAGAGAGATGGGATCATAGTTCCCTGATTTTCATGGACAAAGAAACTGAAACACAGAAACAGAGCAAATTCCTCCAGTACTGACTTTCATAGGTGGTGTTCAGGGTACTTTTTGCATTGCTCTGTTGAGGTGGCTGAGTAGGTCCATGGCCCTGTGGAGCAGTGGTAGTTAAGGACCAAGGACTGCTTTTAAACTCACAGTGCAAGCTTGTCCATAGATGCACTAGGATCGCCATGGAATTCATGCCAGAGAAGAGCATGAAATAGGCATACTTCTGCATTTGGCTTCTCTGTCCTCTGCACATCGCTCTCCATGCCTCCGTCCCCTTCCACCCCAGCCTTATCCATCTTTTCTCATTACTGGCTTTGAGAATCCCCTGCCTCTCACTATGTCAGACCCCCACAGCTGTTCCTGGGAAGAGATACCGGAGCATCTGTGAGCCAGCTCTTGTTCCTGCGTTTCCTTACGGTGACTAATGGGTAACACCTGTCCCGTGCATTCCCTCTTGCACTCTTATGATTGGATTTATCACTGCCGTAGTTTAACCATAACTAGAAAAATGTAGCTCTCTAAAGTCCCTATAATGTTGAGGTTCCTAATGTGGTTTAAGTTATTCCTTGCGTCATAAATAACATAGACGGCACTATTACGGACCAATACCCTGAAAAGAAAAGGCTCCAAGATCATAAATAATACACGCACAGGGGTTAGAGGGACTCATGAAAATGCTCTGGGAGAAGGGTAGGTTTCTGATAAAGGACAGGGAGGTGAGTGGCTTCTAGGAAGCCTTGGGGTTTTAGGGCCTGAGGTGAGAGAGAAATCTCCTGTCTAAAGAGCTTTCTAATTCCACTAACCTCATTATGTAGTCAAGGGTCACACCTCGTCAGAGCCCTTTGTCTGCTTGATTTCCCTTCCTGGTGAAGGACAGCAGGGGAATCAATCTTCTGTGCACTCTTCTTGGCCTGTACACCTGCTATTGTTACTCGGAAAAGGAAGAGGATAGACGTGAGTCCACGTGGCAAGCATGCCCTCGGTCCCTGCAAGGACCCCAAGCCACCTTTTGTGACGAGCTACTTTTCCATCTGTTTTGTCCCAAGTCAGTCATCCTGTTAAAGAGTGGCTGCAATTTTTACCGGATTATGCCTATCAGATTATACTCTAGAGATGAAGAAAATGCAACCCCTCCGACAAAATGGTTTCTTCTGTACCTCAAAGGCTTCTTATTCTCTTTGCTTTGAGGGAAAGAGAGAGTGACAGCGTGTGTGCGGTGGCCTTTATTTGGACTTTTATCTTAACCTGGGAATACCTGGCCTTCTGTTTTCTTCCTTCTCATGTAACTCTTCATTGATTTCCTTAAATCAAACAAGTCGCCATCACAGACTCTTACAAAAGAAAGTCAGCCACGAGGAGCCCTGGGCTCAGAATAGAAGCCAGTCTAATTTTAGTTGCCGGCAAGCCTCTCTGAGAAGTGAAAAGTGGTCAGAAGTTCATCTTAGTGTGCGCTATCAGGACCTAACAGGAGCGCCACTGTCACCCAGCTGCGTGGGGGGGGGGGGTCCCTCACGGATGACAGGCTCCACCACAATGTCATGATGAGGCGGCTTGTTGGCTACAAGTAGGTCTTTCATTCTTTACTTATTTGAAAAATTAAAATTGCTTCTGATCTATGGATTGATCTCTTGGAGTCCTGTGGGGTAGGGAGTGCTGTGCCTCATTTTGATAAGCAGCTAAGCCCCAAGCTTTGGCTTTTCTTTCTGGGAGGTTGGCTTCCTTGTCTTTGGCTGAAGTTGGAGGTTTGGGCCCACTGTAAGCCATCAGGACAGTTCCTAGGATGTGCCTTCTCAGACCTTCCCTGTAAATCTAATTTTAAGAATGCTGCAGAAGAAGAAGGAAGAGGAGGAGGAGGAGGAGGAGGAGGAAAAAGAGGAAGAGGAGGAATTGTTGATTTGTTCATACTAATAACTTCAGAAATTCTTGTAGGATTTTTTAAAAGGAAGAAGTAGCATGAAGAATTTCTCACACGTTGTGCACTCTCTTGAAAAATAGTCCAGGCCCCATTTACTTATTGATACAATTAAAAGTGAATTAGTAGGATGGATTACAGAGTTTCTGAAGCCATTAGAGAGTTTGAGCTCCAGAATTTTCCTGCCCGTTTTTTTCTCCTATTTACTCCCTTTACTCCAGTTCAAATTTTTTTATGTCATTATGTCCAATTTACACAGGCTGGAGTCACAGACATGAGTCCTCAGTTTGCAAAAGTGAGAAATGTTGGAAAATAACCCAGAGGGCTCGAGTAGAAAAGGACTTAAGAGATTAGTCAGGCAGGACAGATGTGACGGCCAGCAAGTGATCTGGAGTCCAGTAGCTGAGTAACTGGATGGTGGTCGTCACCTGCTCATTCACACCACAGTACTTTGAATCTGCTTCCTCGTGTGTACAGCTACCCTATAAGCGTATTTTAAAGATTAAACAAAGTTGTGCAGAATACAAAAGGAAAAGAGCAGCTGCTGCAAAAATTGTGAATGTAAAGTGTCCATATATTAAATAATCAAAAATTATGAAGATATTACATTTGAACTATATATTGTCATATAATTTTCAGAAATCCTCTTTCATTAACTTCCCCTCACTTATTTTTCCTAGATACCGATTCTCTTTCTCCTACAACTGAAACAAAACACAGATAGAGGAGCCTCCCCTCATTTCGCATTCACAACACCTAGATTGATCAGAAGTAAAACTCTGAAAAATAAAGCAGCCTCTTGTAAGAGTGCAGAAGTCAGACCTAGGAAACATCTGTTTATTTCCCAATACATGTATCTCGCTGCAAACGCAATTCAGGTGCACAGTGGGACGTGTGGCACCTGGTAGGTCAAGGTCTTCCAGAGATCACTGAAAGACAGATGCCGTGATGCCCAGGGGTGCTAGAGAGGTGTTGGCTTGGTAGTGATGGTCTGCAACCTGCTGAGTTGTCAAAATGTCAACCTCTGTCTACTCTGGTGAAAAACTTGGTTTCCGCACAGAGTTCTCTTACCTGCCTCAATCCCCTTTGCCATGAAAATGAAAAATGGCCTTGGGTTGACACCATATTTGAATAGGCCTACAAGAACACCCAGAGGGAAAAGATGATAAACTAGAAGGTAGTAGGTTAAGTTCTAAAAGATTTTTGCATGGAAACATTTGTAGCTGGGTTGATGTGGGTTGTGTAGCTGACCAGTACATCACTAAATCAGTAAGTTTTAAAGATCTACTATGGTCATAGGTACAAAACATACATGGTATGATTTTTAAAGGCATTTGTAATACAGATGGAAGGCAAAATATAGGAGACGATTGGGATGAAGTCCAAGAAGGTCTAAAGTAGATGACATTTTATACACACTCATACACACACATGGGTGATTCTCACTATTTGCTGTAATTATGCTGTGTAAAGTTCCTCCGAATGCTGACTTAGTGTACACTGAACCATTGGTCATGGGGGGACCATGCAGAGTTAGAGCCTTGTTAGCCACTGGTCTCAACATTTTGTCAACCTATCAATACATAACCTTGTTTTATATGTGTTTCTGTTTAAAGACACTTTATTTCATGTACATTGGTGGTTCATTAACATTGGCCTTTGGCTAACAGTGCTATAACTCATGAGTGGGCAAAGCATATCTAACGTACTTTCTCCATAAGGCATTGTCCTTAGGAACACTAGACAGCACTTCAGCACTGCATGTAGAAGTTATTGTAAGTTGCAAAATCACCAAGAAAAAGTACAAAAAGGCCAAAAAAAAAAAAAAAGTGGCACCAAGCCTGCAGAAAGGTCATCTACTTACAATAGAAGGACTGAAACAAGAAGGCAGAACATGGTCTTGATCCACCCCAGCTAGAGGTGTGGAGGAGAGGGCTCAAAACCTTCTCACTTCTGTGCATGTCTGCAAGTGACCTCCATAGTGAGTGCTACAAGTATTGAAGTTGGAATTAGAAGTCCATTTTAATGAGCAGGCAAATTCACAAATTATGAGGACCCATTGTACCTGCAGATGTCATCTGGTACTACTGGAGGGTATGAGGAGAATGACCTGTCTCTCAAAGAGTGTCCATACTGAGAAATGATGGGAGATGAGGTTGGATATTTGTTGTTTTTCCCCTTCCAGCATCCATTTCACCTTGTTCTGGTATTGCCTTCTTGTGGTTTGAGTATGTGCCCCAGAGTTTACATGCTGGAAATTTAATCTCCAAAATTATATGTTATTGGCATTTGGAGGTGGGGCCTTTTGGAAGTGGTAAGGCTTAGGTGAGATCATAAGGGTGGGGCATTTGTGCCTTTTTAAGAAGGAGAGAAAGTAGAGCTAGTGCATGTGCTCTAGCTTGCCATCTAGTGCCTCTACAATGTCATGCATGATACAGGAGGATGGCCCTCAGATGCCAGCGCCATGCTCTTGGACTTCCTGATCTCCAGAACCGAGAAGCAAATAAACCTTCTTTTTTTATAGATTACTAAGTCTGTGATATTTACTTAGAGCAACAGAAAATAGATTAAGACATGCCTTGATCTTTCTTTAGGAAAAAG
Source organism: Heterocephalus glaber (assembly GCF_053883595.1). Classification (NCBI taxonomy): domain Eukaryota; kingdom Metazoa; phylum Chordata; class Mammalia; order Rodentia; family Bathyergidae; genus Heterocephalus; species Heterocephalus glaber. The sequence continues at coordinate 15,746,704 of NW_028258137.1, read as the reverse complement.
TTCTTCCTAATCAGGCTATATGGTTTGCATGGGTATGATATATCCTCCAGCCTAGGGAGGGCTGTAGTCCATGCTGGGCCAGTTGCAGTCTTCAGGAGTCAGGAAATGATCATCAGGAAAAGAGAGCCTGTCTGGAAATAAAAAAAAAATTGAGAGAGAAGAGAGAAAGAGTAAACAGAGGTGGAGAATGAGACTGAATGCTACTTTTGAAACACATTAACATCCAGCCATGTCTGAAGGAAACCACTGTATTTTCATGCAGTTTATTTCCTGAGATAGTTTTGGTCAGATTATGGGTGAAAGATGAGGACAGAGAGAAGATGTGCTTATTCATGAAAGAGCTTTGAGTGAATATTAGACAGTTACTCACATGGAATTCAAGGTCCAGACATTTAACTGAGAGTGGAAATTAAAAACTCAGGAACCACGGTGATTCTCCCATGTATAAAGCATTCGATGGGTTTGCCTATCTTTGTTTTCTCTCTGGACCTCAGCTCCAAACTCCTTTTCTTCTTTCTCTGCCGACATCTTGGCTAGGCCTGGTGGCCTCAAATTTTTATATTTTCCCCATAATCTGAGGTGGGAATCCTAGGTCCAACCTTGAAGGGAAGAAACCGATTTTCCTGCCTCATCATTTCTTAGAAGACCACCCTGCACAGATTAGAACCTGCCCCAGATCTGACTGCTGTAAAATACAGGGTAATGATCATGTGGATATGGTGACAGGCTTCTCTGGCACAGTGGTGGCCAGAGCAGAGGAAGGGTCTGAAGTCAGATGGGAACAACAGGACTTGAGATTGTGGCAGTGCGAAGCCAGAGTCGTCAGAAAACAACTCATTCTTTCTTTCTCTTAAGACTTCTAACTTCCTGTTTGTGAATATGAGAAGATGAGGCTACAAAAATATGCATTTATATTAAAAAGCTATTTTAATTTTTAGAATATTTATTTAAAATATATAAATGCATAAATACATACACATATGTATATACATTGCACACATGTATACATACACATACATATACATATAAAATCATATCTAGAGTTAGCATCCGTTTGCTATCTGCTAGGTACAAGGATAGACATTTTGGCAGCTGATGCATAATGTTATTCGTTGATGGAGAGTACATATGTGTATTTTTAAAACTTAGAATGGATTATGGCACTGTTACTTAGAGCCCTTCATGGTTTTCAGTGTAACTCTGCTTGTTCTCCTCATGGCTGTCTAATCTTATGACTATATATTTGTGTATTCTTTATTGAAAGCATTGTACTCAGTGCCGAGTACAGTGTGGACACAGAGTATTTGTTCAGTAAACATCAGATGCAAGCATGAGTGACTTTATGCCTATGGACTCACAGACCTTCTTGCAGTGGCTCTTGGGTTTCTCCCAGTTTCTCAGCCTATGTATCTGGAAAGATGATTTCAAGGCACACATACTTTCTGAGAACCCAGATCTGTTTATTCCCCACAACAGAGTCCACATCTTTCAATTAAATGGATGCAAAATACTGCCTTCCTATCAAGTTTTTAATGGATGAGACTAGATATTTCTTAGAGCAAAGCCCTGGCCAGTAGACCTCCAGGCCCAATTTTGGATTTTTATGCTCTGTAGATGGTTATCATAGTCCCCTAGGTTGTTATTTAGTCAAATTATGTTCATTTTATCGCCTGTGTCTTTCCTCATATTTCACCCCCTTTGATTTGTTTTTCTTTTCTTTTCTCAATTCCCACTGAGGCATCACATTACCCCTAATTGCCTGCAGTGTTCGGAGTCTGGGCTCAGTGCTGACACAGAGAGACAGACGCGCTTAGCCATGGTCTGGGATGCCCCTGTGTGGGTGGCTGAAGACTTCCCTAGCTCAGAGAACTGCTGAGTTGCAGTGCTCGCCTTACCTTTTGATTGTTCTTTCCTAGTAGCTCACTCTGTGGTTGTTTTCTCATTTACTGCCATCCAGGAATCCCCTTCAAGTTAAATTCCATCTTTAAGTTTATTCATCCCCAGATAGATCGTCTGCATTTTTCCACCAGTGCCTCATTGTGTTCTTTTTGACATCTATTCCCGAGATCCGCACACAGCTTGATACTGTGTGCCAGTCTTGAGCTGCTATTAGGAACACCTCCCAATGTAGTGTCAGCTGCAAATGCCATTATCATGATAATAGTAATAAAATCTTCCCTTCTCTTTCTTGAGTCTTAATAAAGTTGGTAGAGCTGTGTATCTTTGTGGATTATATCCTCGAGGCCCTCTTTGTACAGCTCTGTCCATTTCTTCTCCTTGCTGGTCTTGAGTTGCGATCTAGTTTTACTTCCTGGGATGGTGCTAAAGGATCCATTCAGATTCTCTGAATCTTCAGATTCAACTTGCCAAGTTCAGGGGAAGCTGGCCGCCTTGGTTTCTTTCTCCCTATTGAGTTCCTTCCTCTTCAGTTCCATGCCAGAGGTAAGGCACACTCTTCTGACCCTTGAAAGGAGATTGTAGATTGTTAATTGTTGAATGAATGAATGAATGAATGAATGAGGCATTCATTCACTGTAGCCTGTTCACTGCCCTGAAGTTAGCAAGTGCAGTTTGGGAAACTAAGGAGACAGTTATTTCTCATTGAGTTCATGTAAATTCCAGACTTGTGTGGGCAGTGCAGTATACTTCCATATCGGGTGCAGCTGGTGTAAATGGAGGCTGCCATTGAAATAGAGAGCTTTGCCATCTTTCACACCGAACTTCACATTTCTGATTTTCACTGAGCCCTTGTGTTTATGCACTTCACAAGGGCATTGCAGTTTGTTATTCATCCCAGTGCATAAGGCATGAGTGCCGTGACTTCAGGTCCTCGTGTCTTCCCTGAGATTCTCCCCCATACTCAAGAATAGTTTGATATTGGGAATGGTTGCTTTTTAACTAGATTGGCAGTGCTCAACTTTTCCACTAGTTGGTTTTTGTTGTATTATGTTATATCTCTTTTGAGTGTTTTGAACATTTCAGAATTATTTGTAAAAAAGAAATAAACTCTGACTTCTAAAGGCTTCCCAGTTATCAAGGAAGATTTGAGTAGTAAACAGCTATAATAAATAATGAGATGTCTTGCAATACAGTGGCTCCAGAGATAAGGATGGAACTTTAACCTGGTTGAAGGTGCTGGTGGCATTACCAGGGTGGTGGGAAGGGAGTGATATAAAGAGAAACAGCACTGGAATTGTCCCTTGGCTGGGCCTTGAAGACCAAGTAGAGTTCACCAGGCAGACAAAGAAAAAAGGATGTCTTAGGCAAAAGGCACAGTCAGATACAAACATATAGCACAGGTGGTAAGTGGCCCAATATGGTGGAAGGAATATATTTGGGAGTTTAGGGCTAAGGATTATTTAGAAAGTTGAGTTTGAGAGATATTATGCATGATATTCTTACTAGGCAAAGACACTTAAATTTTATTCTCTTTGCCCATGGGCTTTTAACACATTCACAGCAGGGCTGTAATTTCTGTCTTGCTGTTGGGCATCTTGAACCACTGGTGGTACCTGCATGACTGTCCCATCAGGTGGCTTTTTATGAATTTTATTTGTAAAAAGACCAATAAAAGTGATTAGATCAGTCTGTATCACTAGTGGTATAACCTGCCTGAGGAAAGAGTTGTGCATATACCACCAGTGGTTCAAGCCAGTGGGAATGTGTTAAACAGGAGAGTGATATGATCAGATTTATATTGTAGAAAGTCTAGCTAGGTATCAGTGAAAGTAGAGTGAGCTTGGAGACAGAAACAACTGGTCTTGAAGGATGTATTGATAGGAATGTAGGGAGCAGGAAGCAGGTGCAGGAGCAGGAAGATGGTGAGGTAGATACATATGAAGGCATGGACTCTAAGTTTTAGAAATGTTTTATGAATGACAAGCACTCCTGATGATGCTGGAAATGATGCTGGAATGATGCTGGAAAAAGATCTTTAACGTCAGAGCAGGAAATCTAAACTGTATTTATATTATATTGAGGAACTATTTTAGATTTGTTTTTAAAGAAGAGATCACATGAAGAATAGTGGTAGGAAGATTTAATCTAAGGTTATGGTAGAGTGAAGCAATAAGAGAACAGAAGCAGAGACCTGTTTTGCTTTGGTATGGCATGTTAGTTTTTAGGATTTGCATTTTATATTTTTGACTTATCTAATAAATTATCAGTACCTAAGCCACATATATATATATATATATATATATATATATATATATATCCTATTTTTATGCATGTCTCCATCTCTATGTTGCTGATGGAAAATTCTTTGTGAAATTTTAAAATGTTAGATTCCAAATTTTCTTCAGTCATTGAAATAGTGATTCCTAGTGATTCCTACAACCTAGCTCATAGAATATTAAATCCGTTTTCTTTTGTTCCTATTGCATGTATTTGTAAACAAAGGGTAGAGCTATCTCTAGGAGAAATTTGACAAGTTTCATTCAGATGTATTATTATGAAATAGCTTCTTTGCTAGAATCTAGAGCTTAGATTTCAGATTATTTTCTGAGATATCAAGGGTAACTACCAATTTTGGAACCTAAACAATAAAGTACTGATGTTACTTAAAAAGATGAAGAAACTAATGGAAAAATACCACTCTGTGTGTGTGTGTGTGTGTGTGTGTGTGTGTGTGTGTGTTGAGAAAAAGATTATTATTTTGGGCAATATTAAATTTAAGTTGCCTCAGCCATTTAAGAGGAGAAATTAAGGTGGTTGAGCACATGAACATATAAACCTACAAACACACACTTATCTGTCACGCATATATCTATATCTATCTATCTGAGACTGATGGCCTTAAGAAATATATTTGGAAGTAATCAACATAGAGATTTGTTCTTGTTAAGACCATAAGACTGGTTAGATCACTTAGTGTTTTAGTCAGGGCATGCTAGGCTGTGCTGCAGAAACATACAGATCTTGCAAATTGCAAACCTGAACATAGTAAATATATTTCTTGCTCACTGAGTCAGATGTAAATATTCTTGGATGAATTTTCCCCTAAGCAAAGATCTCACAAATCCTGGCTGCTTCTTTTGTGGGACTCTGCCTGCAGCAGTGCCAAGCTCCACCCAGACAAATCCACTTATTAAACATTTGTTTTCTTTTAGCCCTTCTATTTTTCTGATCATAAAAAATTAATGAAGAAATTTATTTCAATTTTAAAATCTATTGAACATTAGTAATCTAAAACACAGCCCTTGTTTTGAAAAGAATGTACATTGGCAGTATGAGGAGAAAAGGCTTACCTCTTCATAGTAGGAAAATTTAGACTCTGGTTAATTACGTGGATGGGGGATTTTGGTCTGTTTTGTTTTTACACGAATGATAATTTCAGGACATTTGTTATCTTGCCTAAGGAATGACTCAAAGTGTCAGATAACTTGGTTAATTTAACTTTGATGTTGGAGAAGCCCAGTCAGAAGCATGCCATTATTTAGATGGCTGCTGCTCCATTGCCTTGATATTTTAAGAAAATTGGCCCTCCTTACAGGAAATAGTCTCATCGGTGAAATCCCACTTGGCATAAGACATAAGTCCTAGGGCCCTGGAAATAAACCACTGGACTCCGTGGGAGGACTTTTTTAATCCACTGGCCCTGGAAGATAACTCTGTATTCAGTATTCTGTCAAGAGACTACAAAGGTGCTATATTTATATATCATACCTTGGAATGGTGTAAAACTAAGTGCTATCAAGCCTTCTTTTTTCATATTTAAAAAAGAGATTTATAATAAAAATCATAAATAAGAAACAAAGGAACTCCAGATTTTTTTTTTTTTGGTCTACTTCCCTTTCCCTGTTCAGTGATAGCATAATTTATGAATCTGACAACTCCTCCCCTGGATAATGGTAAGAGTAACAGAGTGCTCAGCTGAGTAACTCCAGGCCACTAAAGTTTATTAGACTGTGGAGCAACAGCAGCAGGATTGACGCAATAATCAAATGACATGCTTGATTTGGGCTCTCCCTGTCTCTCTTCACTCTTCCTCCTCCCATTTCCTTCTCTCCCTTTCTATTGCCTGTACCTAAAAAAAAAAAAACCCTAAATGGAGGGAATTTGAAATTGAATAGTTTGGCTGGGATTGACTCTCAATTTCCATAAGCAGCATTCACTCAGAAATTATGAGAAGTCTGTGCCAAAAGAGTAAATGAAAATAAGGAACATGGTCATAAACAGACTTTGACTAAATTTTTGGTTTGGGTTTGGGTAACCCAAGAGGCAGGAAGAGAAGATTATCCCAACTGCTTTGAATAGCCGACCCTAAATTGTCAGGATATCAGAGGCATCATCAAAGGCTATCAGTAACTCTGGTGAAACCAGCACCAATGGGTCAGAGTTGTCAGAAAGATAAAAATTTAGAAATTTTGACTGGAAAAAAATATTATGTTTTTGAAAACTGTGGGCTCCATCAGTTGTGTTTATTGTAAAAGCAAAGCTCTTAGGAGGTCACTTAATCCCATGCCTCAAAATGGCAGCTAGAAGATTGAATCCGGTCATAAACTTCTTTGTTTCAGATAGCACTAGTTTGTAAAGTTGAATTTTAATGCCTCCCAGGGAGATTTTTATAGTGTGGTCCAATAGATTTCACCTTGCTCTATTGTCTTCTGCTTCTTTTACACATATGGACTTTATCTCATGGGCTGTGAAGGCCTTTGTGTTTGACTGTTCTGCTTGTAGCAGGACCATAAAGTGACTCCTGACTGAAAAGAAGTGGTAATCTTAAACCACCTTCCTCATTCTCTCCTCCTAAGTGATGGAATTCAATAGACACTGCTAAATGTCACTATAGTTTAGGAGACACTGAAGAAGTTAACATATTGTGAGAGAACTCCTTGGTTGACACTCAGCACAGAGACCTTCAGCTTTTTCAAGACAGTGGAAGAAAAAGGTCTCTCAAATATCGAGAAACACACTTTATCACCAGAATAGTTTGTGATGAATGGGGTAATAATATTCGACCCTGCCTATAAAGAAAAGTGGTGTGGACATTATTGCTTTTTTGGACACTGGAGCAACTGTATCACTCATTTCTGAGAGGTTGTCAGAAAAAATTGAAGGGTTTAAATATATGACCTTTTACAGGAATTACTTCAACAATAGCTTATTCTACCTAGTCCACTGAAGTTGCAGTTGCAACAATGAATTTCCTGTTGTGAAATGCAAATTGTGGACTAATTGCAAGGCTTAATCCAATCTGTTTGGGGAGTGCTTGAAAAATTGGGTTCCTGTGACACTATTTTATGGGTCAATACCAGCTCTTCCGTCACAAAGAAGAAATAATGGAAGGAAGTCTAAAAAGAGAGAGAAGTGCTACTATTTGGAATGCAAAAGCTGTCAGAAATATAGACTGGTCTCAGAGAAGATGGCTTTTGCTTTGTGGACCAAGGTGGTAATGAGACAAGGAAGTCATCTCAACTGAGCAGAATATCAACAAACACTCCAGCAAGAATATGTGTCCCTTGTTTGGTTAGTCCCTCTGATACAGTATACCACATTATTATACCTGTCTAGTCCATGCACATGATCTGTCCAGAAGAATATTTCAGAAATACCAGACTGAGGTTGAAGAGAGTGTTTACTGAAATAGATCATTGAAAGCTCCACTTGCAGCCTGTCAGTTTTGCCTGCTGAATAATTGCATTTGAGGCCCTGAGTAAACTGTCTATAGATGAGTTGTTCAGATTAAATACTGTCACCTGCAGTCATTGACAACTCCCTGGATCTTCTGTGTCAAGCACCATATGTGCACACCAGAGACATATCCAAAGGCTACTGGCAAACATCTTTGGATAATGAGTGCAAATTAATAACTACTTTTGTACGTCACAAGAGATCATGCCATTTTAATGTTATGCCCTTTGGGTGAACAAATGGGACAAAGATTTTTCAGATACTAATGAATACTGTCTTACAAGGATTAATTTGCTCAACTTTTTACAGGCCGACATCACTTGCAACATAGCTTGATTTGTTGGGTTTGTGGTGGGGGTTGGCTCTGTGGAATGAAGAGAAAGATGAATTTGGTTTTTAAGAGTAGTATTTGAGGGCTGGGGATTTAGCTCAGTGGTTCTGCCGCCTACCTCGCAAGCACAAGGACCCAAATTTGATCGCCAGTACCAAAAAAAAAAAGAGGAGTAGCATTTGAAGAGAATGTCTTTCTGTGTTCTCCAGGAAGCAGTGTTTTATGGAGCCACTGTGGAGGTTTGTACAGGCTGTATCCTCATTCATACAGTTTGTCAACTAGATGAGTGACGCCCCCTGGAGTTGTGCCTGCACAGCCAGTGTGTCTGTTTGCAGTGCCCTTGATAGCTTCCTGCGACTGCCCATCATTTCTTTCTGGGTAACAATGTGTAATACTAAAGGTAAATTTGATACTCAGTTGGTTAACAAGAATTTGGTTATAAGCAAGGATTTATAGTCCTTTAGATTATGTTTCAACTGTGTATATTGTTAGATGTGGGAGTTATACATACATGGATCTTCTAACAATGAAGTACAATTTTTTAGCTATCAGACCTTCATATACTAAAAGTGTAAATAATTGTTAGTATTGCCCAGGGGTCAAGGAAATAGGTACAGTATTCTCTTAAATTCTTATCTGGCAGCATAAATTGATAGACTTTTCAGATTTTTAGGGAAATTTGGAAATAGCTATTGCATAAAGCATGCTCATTCCCTTTCACCAATATGAATCTTTTCTAGTACTTTAACAAAAACATTTCTGTAAAGGTACAAATGTATGCTTCAGAATTGCCTATTGTAGTTTGTAATGACAAAGATAGTCAAACATTATAGACATATTTCAGAGCAGATTTGATGAAATCACCCCTGGGATGTCTCTGCAGTGAGATGCTATGCGAGGGGAAACAGTGAAGCAGTTCCACTGGCCTGTGTGCACTGGGTACCATTTGCAGTTATACGTGGCAACCCCGCTTTTTCATGAGAACTGACCTAGGATACTTCATTACATGGGAAAAAAAGCTAGTTGCATTTAGAATATGATCCCTTTATATAAAAATTCACCAAGTTAAAATTACGTGCACATATACCCGTATGTATAGAAATAATCCATATGAATATATGGGGAATCCTCACCTTTGTTTATCATGGTAGATAAGATTATAAAGGACTCTCATTTCCTATGACATATGTTTTTGCAGTTTAAAAGAATGACAGTGCCAAACAATAATGGCAACAAACTTTGCAAAATTTATAATAGGAAAGAAATAGACCTGCTCACTTCCTCACTGAGAGTGAATTTGAAGGCTTTGCTTGGTCACCGTTCATGATCCATTGTGAGTTCTCATGGTAATGCACATCCCTTGGACAAGGGGCTGCAGTCTCACACTGCATGGTGAGACCAGCTAGAGCTAATCTCTGGCTTTTAGAAAAACAGGAAACTTGATTCTTCTTCAGTATTGGTGACCACAATCTTTATTCATGGTTACTTGCTCTGTATGCTTGAACCCAAAGTTTGACAAAGTGCTGCTGTGTACATATATTCCCTTGGCTTCACATTTCAAATAAATAATCACAAACCAGGCTGAGCATATCCACTCCCGCCTCTCCAAGAAGTCTTTGTAATTTTTGTGTGTTGCTGAGGATTGCAGTGATGCAATATGAAATGTGTGTCTTACCTAATAGCAAACTAGAGCCCATCTGTTCATCTTCTGAATACTGGTGGTGGTGGAAGAGTTTTTGGCTATGTTGTGTGGTTGACAGGCGAATCTGATGGAACCTATGGAAACAACAATCAATATACCTAAACAGTCCCTTCAAATACCATTTTACACATAATTTGGGGCTATTTGGTCCTTTAGAGGGATTCCATTAAGGCACCATTTTTTGTACTTGTTTATGATTGGTGAACAGGAGGAGAATATGATGAATAGTAACACTTCTTACTCTTCATAGGGACATTTAAGAATGGCTGTAACTTCAGTGTGAGGATGATATCAGAGAGGTATCTTTCTTCTGTAAAGATCTGAATAATGAAATATTCTGTTTTAAAATTTTTTAGTTTCTTTTTTATTAGCATATGTTTGTGATACATAATAATTGTATTCTTCTTGGGAATTGGTATACATATATGTAGATATATGTATACCTATATGTAGATATATGTATACCTATATATTCTTAATCATGCTACTTTCCCTTTGTTTTTGCATTGGAAATTTGAGATGGTTATAGGCTGACGACCAGGGTCTTGATGATGTGCATGTCAAAATGTGCATTTGCAGGAGAAATTTCTGTTAGCCTCAGTGGCAGGGGTAACTGGGCCTCTCTTGTTTTGTTTGTTTGCTTTTGTGTTCATTTTGTGGGCATGGGAACTTTGTAAATGATTGCAGTTTCCCTTTTTGGCTTCGTTACTGGGAAGCCATAGAGCAAAATTAGTAGTCCCTTTAGATAGGCAATGGGGCCAAGTCCCATTTTGCATTCATCCATCTCTGGGTCCATTTTATACCATTTATGTTTTTCTTTCTCCTAATTTAATGTTATTAGTGTAATGAAGCAGATGTAAATATTTCTTAAGGATTAGAAAAGACATTTAAAAAGTACAGATAAAGAAGTGTAGGTATGGTAGAAATGGTAGTATTTCTTCTTCCATGTGGTGAGTCTCCAGGAGCATCATCCATGGGACTCACTAGAGAGTATCTGGAGCTACTGCAAGATACAAAGCTACTGACTTCCTGGAGATGCTGAGATTGGCAGAGATGTAAGCAGGACATCAGGGCAGTGTCTTCCACCTCTTCTGCCCCCTGGGTAATGCATATACACAGCACGAGAGGGAAATCTCAGAAGACTCTTATCTGTGATAGACACTAGACAACTTCTTTGCGGCATGGAAGAGGAGCACCTGCAGGGGAATATAGACTTCCAAGTTCACAGACTTGAGAGAATTTAAGTCTTAGCCTTTTCCTATTGCCACTTGCTGTCCACTTTGTTTGCAACTTGACTCATGAAGTGAATATTTTTAGTAAGAAATCTAGTATTTCTGTGTGTGGTCACTTCCTAAGTAACCTGATTCAGAAGTGGTCCACTTTTGGCCATTGAAATAATCAGTGCACTGGAAACCTCTTTAAATTTCTCACTTGAAAGACTGTGCTCAGCCTGGTCACACAGATACTTTGGCCATCTCATAATCATTTGGGTACATGAGGAACTTAGCTTATCCTTCAGGTGCTTTTCTCCTGATTATTTGACTTGTTAAAAATATCTCCCTTGTATTCTGAAATGAGGAGCATGATTGAGGCAGGGAGCTGCTGTCTTCCGTAATTTGCTGTAGGGTGACAGTCTGGAGTTTGCCTGTTCTTTGTGTTTGAGAATCATCTCACTGAACCTGAGCCTTGAGAAAAGAGCAATGGAAATATGTTGCTTATTTTAAAAATAAAGTAAGCTTTTATGTACTTTGCATTATATTTTACTTTTTTAAAGGGATTCAAAGTATGGTAAAGTGACTATTATGCCAGTATGGAAAAGGAAGTGAGTAGCAAATTTATTTTTAATGGTTTTGGGCAGGTAAAGACCAAAGAGAGACATGGAACAGTTAACCAGCAATGCATCTGGACTGGAGTACAGCTCCCTACCTGTTCTTCCTGGCTCTTACCACAGATCCCACGTAAGAGTCAGAAGTACAATTTAAAGGAAATAATTTTATCAGAGAGAATTTGACCTTTAGGGAGAGAATTTTCCCAGCATGCCCAGTAAATAACCAGACAGTTGGACGAGTGTTTGATAGTAGTTAGCAACACAAAGCAAGTCCATTGCCCAAGGAATGTATAAAGGAATGTTAATTCTAGAAGCAACCATAACTTGATTTTCTCGATTTCCTTGAGTTTAAAGTCTCAACCACAATATTACATTACCAAAGTTATTTGCATTTGAAATATAATACCTGGGGGTTGACATTTAATTAAATTACAGTGCTACCTCCAGGCTACAAGGAACCAGGCTGGCATGCTGTGCGGTCGGTGCTGGCAGTACCTTTGTGTCTTTCCTGAATGACAAGACCATCAGATGGCAGTGTCCCTTGAGGGCCTGGGAGGAGGAGACTCTGGTACACAATGTTGGCTGGTTTGCACTTGAAAATGCAGATGTGAGAGCTGTTATGGAACGGGGATCACAGAGAACACTGATTTGCTTTCAAATCTTGGGGCTCCAGTCTCATATTTTCTAAATGACCCAAAGGAGCTGAGTAAGAACCACTGGTCTTCATCATAGCTGTGCCCCACTAGGCCAACAGGGTCCCCATGAAGACGAAAATTAGTCCTTTTGCCTTTAGAGTCAACATGCACGGGAAACGGGAATGATCCTTTCTCCCTCTCTCTTCAGAGTCCCTGGTAGAAGAGGCCACCATGGGTCCATTTACAGCTTCTGCCATCCATGGCCTATGCCCCAGACTCAGTAATGATGCATAGAGGTAGAACCAATGAGATGTGTGGACAGAGCTCTGGCCATCTCATTTTCTCCAGCATTGGCTCTCAACAGTAGTAGACTTCTCTCTAAGGGGACATTTTGCAATGGCTGGGGACATTTTTGACAGGGTAGGTGCTGTTGGCATCTACTGAGTAGGGGTCAGGGATGCTGCTAAACAACCCCCAGTGCACTCGACAGCCTCCTGCACAAAAATGATCTGGCCCCAAGTGCCAAAGGCTGCAGTAGAGAAATCATGTCTATCAAAGCAGAAACCATGAAAGATCTCAGCTTCAGAGCCAACTACTGAGATAGGAAGTTGTCTGTGAAATTTAGGCGCTGGGTATATGTCATGGGCTAGGCAGGGAAGCAGAAACTGCTTGGTATTTAAAAGAGAGCAAATTCAATGCAGAGATTTATTTGTGCAGGTGTTGGGGAAGTTGAGCAGCAGGGACAATGGTGAAGTCAGACAAAAGTTAACTACAGCAGGAGGCTACTGTCACCCCTTGGCCCAGGGACAGAGGGAGGAGGTAGCCTTGCTGGTGCTTAGGGTCATGGCAGTTAGAATCACAGTACAGGCTGGTGGGTGTTGGGGCTACAGCAGAGAGGAGGTTAGGGAGGAAAAGTAGCTTCTGAAAAGGCAACCTGAGGAAGAAGAAGGAGGAGAAATACTGATTTCTCTTTTCCTTCCCTCTTCTAATGGTCTACCAGAGCCTCTGTGGGCGAAGCTCCAGATGGAAGCCAACTGACATGGGGACTGGAAACTAAGCTGAAAGAATATTCTAGTTCTTGAGAAAGAAAGGGTGACCAATTGCTTTTTTATTTTTCCACTCTGCCTGAGACATAGCAAGCATTACGTGTTGCATGGCCTCATGACGTAACGAAGGGTCTCATGTGTCTAAGCAGGCAGCAAGGATCAACAGAAACCCATGCCAATGTGCAGAGCACATCTGGTTAGTCTGGCTGTGTCTGTGGCCAGCTCAGGCCTTCACTGTCAGGCTTCAGCTTGACTTCAAGGCAGCATCCTTGCTTCCCTGAGATGCATCCCCTCCGCAGGTCCTGCCCCTCTCTAGGCTAGAGGCGGGCTGAAAGGATGAGGTTGTTGGGAGCTAGAGAACCTGCTGTGATGGGTTTTATTTTTCCTTACAGTGCAATTTTAAGAACCTAGACAAAGCAAAGGAAATTAATTTACTTGTTTTCCATTTGAACTGCCCAACAGGTCCCCAAACTCACAGGGATAAAAGTGATGGATTTTAAAGAGTATCTTTTTTAAGAAAGTTCTACAGATGCGTAATTATTTTTGCCCCACTTTTGATTATCTGCACTAATGGAGATGTGGAGGGCACAAATCAATAAAATCCCTTGATAATCAAAAAAAATCTCAATGTTGCCATTAATGTTGACCTCCTCCCCCACCAAACCTTTTATCAGAGCTGCTAAAAAGTGCCTCTGTACCCCCTGGGCTCTCAATATATTCAACTTGTTGACAGGCTGACTGATAAAATTGTCTGATTTGAGTTTTATCTCTTTTTCCCTTCTCCTGCCCACTCTCTGGGGGAGGTGCTAATGAGCAGCAAAAGAACAAAACCGCAGGAAAAAGAGACTGCAGAAAAGCCAGGGTAACACACAAAATGATTAAATAGCTCCTGTATCCCTGAAACTTTATAATGTCAGCTTTGTGGGATTTTTTTTCTCTTTTCCTGAAGTAAATTGAAATAACGAAAATGGGGCAAGTATACAGGGCCTTCACAGACCCTTGCTTTGATGCTTTGAATAGCATCGCTTTTGTATGGTATTCATGTTCTGGGAAAAGATTTTTAATTGTTAATCTGCCTGAGTGGTGTCGATATTACCCTTCATGCTGGTAAAATGCCTAGACATTTTCTCTTTTTTTGGTACCAGAGATCGAACTCAGGACCTTGTGCTTGTGAGGCAGGCATTGAAACCACTGAGCTAAATCCCCAGCCCCCCGGACATTTTCTTAATCAAGTTCAGGACCACTGAGGATTGGGATGGTGATGCTGTCTTTATCCTTCTAAGGATGACTACAGACAAGAAAGGGGAAAGCAGGTTAAATTTGTTTTCTTTGTTGTGTTTTGAGTTTGTGAAATCTATTTACCGATTATCAAAAATGGTGTCAAGATGTGACAGGAAGAGAACGGAACATAGAGGGCTGCACCTGCCTGGCCTACTGCATATCCTCCAGGCTTTAGGGATCTGGCAGATTTGCCAAAGAATAGAATGTGTGATGATGTGAATGGGAGATTGCTTCAACGTCCTCACGTGCATTATTCCTCAAGATTTGCAGGAATATCCCTGTTTGGGCCTGGTGCCTGCTAAACATGACCACCTATCTTCCCACTGTGCCAGAATGCTTCCCTAAATGAATAGATTGGCTGATGCAGTATGCAAAGGTGATGTGAGATGAACAAAAAAAGGAGGGTGAATAAGCCAGAGACTTCTCCCATTGGTCTTACTCTCCACAGAACAATGAAGTTTTCTGTCTGCAGGAGGAAAGCAGGGCATTTGCTGATTCCTCTTTCTGTATTTCCTTCAGTCATTTTTATTTCAGTTTGTGAGGTATTATTTGAAAGCGATTTCATAAACATCAAAGTGGCTATGAAATTCAGTGTTTGTGTCTAGCAGATGGCTAATAAAATCAAACTCGGGAACCACCTGGATTTGAAAAACCAGGAAGGTATTTCAAGAGCCAAGCATAGAAGCAGAACTATTAGGAGTGATTGAAGTAAGAGATTTGGAATAGGGTTTGGACTTTGCCCAACTGTGGGAGCTGATTGGTTGATGCAGGCTGCTGTTTCTACATCTTGTTTTGAAACTGAAGTTTCCACAGGTCAGTAGGACCAGAAGGGTAAAAAGTTGGAAACAGACAAGTGTAAGGATGGACTAGAAACCCGCAAAGAACTGATTCCATGAATACAAACTGGAATCCCTATCTGTCTCTGGCTACAGTTAACCTCAATGCCATGGGTAACTGACTAGAGAAGATGGGCCTGTTCATCAAAGAGTTGCAGATGTATCTGGCCAACACTAGAGAAACTGAAGGAGAAGATCCTGCAGGAACTGGAAAGCTGTGGGTTCGTGTTGCTGTACATATCATGTGTGAGCAAGCAGATCCCCAGTGACACATATGATCTGCCATTGTGCTCAATGTCCAGCCAGTGACACACCAACCTTCAGAGTGGTTAAAAAAAATGCTGCCATGTCATTTTGGCCTTCCAAATCTTAAACAAAATGTCACTTGTGAGCAACAGTAACCCAAAACCATGTAAGGAAGAATATGTTGAGAAGCATAGTTCTCACCTAGTTGACACATTACAAAGCCACATGATGTCATGGCTCAAAAGGAAATGGCGTTGGGCACACACACCACACATGTTTTGGAGACGTCACTTGGAGCAAAGCACTTCTTTCAGAGCCTCTCTTCTTGGTCAATAGTAAGATGTCATTCTTTGGTGATAATTCTCAAATGTACAGTGACTATATGTAGCTTTTGTTCTAAACCAGGATATTTTTAAAGTCAAAATAGAAGATTTTAAAAATATATATTAAGATTTAAAATTCTGTCACTTTCATATATAAATGTATATATATATTGCAGCCAAAATATTTTCATAGGTAATATCTTACTGTTTTCATTCAGGGAAACTGTGATAAAAAATTTGTAAGATAAAATTTGTCAAATTATTTGCCTTTTTATAATTCCTTTAAATGTTTTACCAAATTAAGGTGCTACAGAATCATAGGCTTTCTTGATTTCAATTAAACTCAGAAAAAACATGAATTTATGTAATTTTTAAAGAGCAGCACCATCAAAATATTACGTATAATTTAAGATAGTCTAGAGCATAGCTAAAGAGGTTCAAAACAGAATCTTGTGTATCATTTGAGGTCTCATTATTTAAAATATTTTAAATTGCCTTCTTGCTTTCTTGAGGATATATTTGAAGGTTATTTTCCATACAGATTTTTCCAATTATGCCACTTGCTGAATTCCCCAAGCTACAGTATTTTTGGTGTTCATTTGGTGAATATGTGCCTAAATGTTTTTAACTAATTTTGAAGAAAATCCAACCAAACATAAAGTATTCATTTGTTTACAAAATGGCTATTGCATTAAAACACTTAGATTTACTTGTAAAGTAGGTCTTCAAAGTTTCAAATCTAAAATCTAATTGATAAAAATATTAATGATCTTCAAAGAAAGGAAAATTACACAGCTAAGTCTTTTTTCAAAATTGATTTTACTTTAGTTCTTTGTTCCTAAATTAGCTTAATTTTGGGTACATAAAGATAGAAGCTTTAAGATCTATTTCTATGGAAATCTAAAATGAGGGAAATTAATTTAGCAAAGTAGTCATTTGATCTAACTGAAAAGTCATGATTGGCAGAGTGATATGCAGTAGCATTTCTTGTAGCTTTGTATATTAAATCACCATTTTTGCCTAGTCTTCTTAGAAAAACTAACTTTAGACAATACTTCTTTAGCAGATATATGTCTTTTGTTTTTCTTTTGTCAGTGATGCTACTATGATTCTTCCACAGAGGATGGTAAATGTCAGCAAATATTTTTGCTAAAAACTTGCTTAAGGAGGAGAAATTTAGAATTTAAATTTCTTTAATTACGTATTTTTGTGGATTTGAGCTGATTGCTGTGTAAAGAGTTTATTGGAAAATGAAAAGCATGATCAAATAATACAATAAGTAAGCAATTGTAGATTCTCACCATACACTAATGGATGAAACCCAATATCAAGTGTGCACAGGGTACCCTCAACATGGTCCATGACAGGATTGCTATATCTTTCTGCTTTTTCTGCTGACCCCACCACCTTTGTGCATCTTACACACATGTAGTATGGCATGAGTAGCCAGTAAAGGCAGTATTGACAGATACTTCTGTCATCACTAGCATTGACCATAGAAGCTAGATCTTTTTATCTCTGAGGGTTCATTTTACCTCTAAATACCTTACAAGCAGTCCTTAAAAGAGAAGTAAGAATTGCCCCTGGAATAAAGATATAAACATTGGTCATCTTTCATTTGTGGCTATACATTAAAGTGAGGCTTCTGTTATACATATGCCTCTCATCTACAGCTCAACAAAATCGCAGCAGAAGGTGGAAGTGGGAAGTGTGGGTCTGCTAGAGCCAACCTGAACTCTTTTTGAATGCAAGACTATTAATACTTCATTAATAAGAGGACCGTTCATGACAACTCCTAAAACAAATGAAACAGTAAGGCAACAGGAGTAAACTGAAATTGACTTAGACAAATCAGGACATATTGTCCCTCTATTCTAAGTCAAAAATTTTGGAGTATATTTATTTCATTGCTCCTTTAAAGAGCTTGAAGCTGATTAGCTCAACTCTAACCATTCTCCGAAATCGTTAGGCTTGGAGAAACATTCAGAAGGTAGTCTTTGGAGTACTCTTTTCTCAGTTACAACACCTGAGTGTTAATATTAAGTAAGTGTTGAGATTTTGAGTCAGCTTTCCTTGCCATTCTTAGCAGCATTGATCCCATTTGGTGTGACATTATCAAATTTGAGATTATTCTAAATATGACTTAGTTTGGAAAGCTGTATGTAGGTTTTACACTGACCTAATTGGTAGAGATGGTTGCTAAGTGGAAATGGTTCCATTCAGATTTAGAATAATTTCTACATTACAGCATTTGCTACAAATAAAAACATCATATCTTGAAAACTCCAACTAGTGTTCTGGTTTTAAACAAATCAGCAGGCACTTGAAAGAGAAAAAATGACTTTATGCTGCTAGTCTATTTTACAAATTGTTACCTACTCAAAATGCCCAATTCTCTCCAGTCTATCTTTCCAAAATCTGTACCATTAACTCTTTAGTCCTTCAGTGAAGGGAGGCTGTTCTGCAATTTAATCGTAAATGATGCCTCCTTACAGAAATATGTTTTGGGTTAAAAAAAACCTTGTTTGATTTTATTTTGAACATAATGTCCCATTTGCATTTTCTTATTGTAGCCTGTCACTTGGTTATTTCAGAAACTTTGCTTGAGGAGTTTGGAGTGTTGTTTTTTTTTTTTTTTTCCATTCTGCACATCACTGGTTTTTGTGTATGAGCTGCTATAAGTGCAGTGATTGCTTAAAAAACACTATTGTTACTTTAAAAAGATGACTTTGATTGTGTGTTTTTTGTTCCCATCACAATAACATTTTGCAGGTGATTATTAAATTAGAGATTTTCTTTGTTTTTCTAACAAAAAAAAAACCCTTTTTATGTCAGTGCCAATTATGAGTGGTAATTTTTCACATTTTACAAAAGATTTTTCTGTCCTACCTCCACGCCCCTCCCCCAGATAAAGAAGGGCTTTGACATTCTATGACAGGGAGGGCTTTTTGCATACACAGTGCTTTTGACTTTTCTTTAAAAAAAATCTGTTGACTCTATTGAAATGTGACAGGACAATATTTAACCTGAATAGAGGCATGTTGACTCCTCTTATTAAAACTGACAGTTAAGGACGTTTCTCTCTTTATTCCTTCTGATACACGCAGACAAGTCTTCACTGCTAACTAGTATACAAAATCAAAAACAAAAAAATACAGAGCAAAGAGATGACTACCTTATAAACAATATATGAATGACAATCGCAAGTTTAATCTAGCAAAGAAACCTTTTTTTATCCTTTAAGAAAATTAAAGCCCTTTCAAATTAACTTGATATATGAAGACAGACTGACATCATTAATTTTCAAGTATTCACTCTTCTTCCCTGGCTGCCTTTCCTCTCCGATATGAAATGTTCTGCCAAGTCCTGGACAGGACCACAGCGACACCTATGGAGAGAGTCCCAGGTCTCTTCTGAGTCTTGTGTAGACTTTGAAGCTCTTGTTCCTTGGAATTCTTCCCCTTTATAGGGCACACTCTTGGGATAAAAATGGTGGCCATGAAGGTTGTCTCTGAATTCAATACTAACTGACACTTCGTTTCTTTGTTTGAAAAAATGGCTGGAAATATCAAGCTTTCAAGTTCTTTCTATCTTGTTGGGCCAATAAAGAGCCTCATTAGCATGAATAAGGCTTAAGCTCTTTCCCTTGTACTTGGAGTGGGCCTCTTAGGAAGAGCATAATTAGAAACTCCATGCCAACTTTCAGAGATAGACAGGAACCATATGGAGTTTAGATGTCTCCGGGTACTTGCTCACTCTCTTCAGCTTCCACAAGTCAAACCTCTTCTAAGGAAGTGATTTCTAAATATAATACACTGGATTTTTATGTGGCCACTGAGGCTCGGGATTTTGTGTTCGTGTACGGAGGGGCAAGAGGGTATTATACAAGGATTGATGGTAGGATAGTGTTTGTTGTAATGTAACATGAGTTGTACAAAATCATGAATGGAACTATTTGCTATAGTGCAGGCAACAAGTTACATCTTATTCTCATTTCCATATTGAACATTCACTCCTTTGCATTCATCACCAGTATAAGGGTCCTTCAAATGGTCCTCAAGTTTTTCAACAAGTTTTATTGTGAAGTGTCAGAAAAAGAGCACTTTGTTCCATCACAACCTTCTATATTAACAACCCTGAAGAATTGGGCTTCTGTGTGTCGATACTGATCTGTCCAGTTTGTCTTCAGAAATTACCCTGTTTGTATTTTATGATTACCCTGAAAGGGGTAGGATGGGTCATATGGTCAAGGCAGCCTATGTATTATACCATGGAAATAATTCTAGATTTCTTTTCTCTTAAGAAGGGCCTAATGGTGTCTCTGTGAACCCTAGAACCTACAGTAAAGGAGACCATTCTCAGGAAGTCAGTTCTAAAAGATGTCTCAAAAAAAAATTGATGCAGCAAAATTCTATTTGTATATGTCAGAATTGTGGGAGAGGAATGTGGGAGACTTGGGGTAAGTCTGCCAAACTGTTTTAGTTTGAGTTACCCTAAAAGTAGACCCCAGGGCAAGGATTTGGAGTGAGGAGATATCTTAAAATGGACCAAGTTATGGGAGATGGAAAGGCAGTCAACGAGGGATATTGTAAACAAGGGATTTTGTGTACCACTTAGTACTGTGGGTATCTGGAGCTTCCTTCTCCTTGTGGGTCCTCTCAGAGACACCACAGACCATGCTTTAGAATGTGACTACTGAGGGACAAGAAAGTTACTTATCCATAACTTCCACTTGTTTTGATTGAGGGTCATTCTTGACCATTATTTCTTGACCAGTACGTCAAGCTTTTCTTTCACTAGTGAAATACATTGCCTTGGTTGGCCACAGGAAGGCAGTGTGGGTGGGAATTGTCTGCTGGTTACTGCAAGGTGGCTGAGGGAATATAGGGAAAGTACTAATAGTCCCTGGTACTCATAGTTTACATGATTTAGAGAAATAAGTATTGTTACAGCTTGTGTGTGTGTGTGTGTGTGTGTGTGTGTAAGGAGGGTTATTAGCTATTCTCATGAAGGTAAAGTCTTAAAAATTTGAAAGGGTGGGTGCTACCACTGTGACTCTCAAGTGAGGCTCTTGTTGGACACAGAGGGAAAAATAGCCAAAAGAAGTAGGAAGGAGCTACAGATTTTAAAGTTCCCTGCTTGGCCATTTTAGCTCTAGTTCAATATAAAAGGCAAAAAGGAAAGACTGATACACTGAACAGCATGAGGGAAGACCCATCAATTGAACAACATAGCTACCAGTAAACCACCATGGTCATATAGGAGACTCAGAAGTAGGCCAGAACAAGTGATGTTTTCTCTTTATTTCAACCACTGTTAGAACAGTGCTATCTAGTAGAATATTTTACAAAGATAGAGATGGTCTGTATCTGAGCTGTCTAATGTGGCAGCTAGTTACAGGTGGCTGTTGAGATGTGGCTATCCTGACTGTATTAGACAGCTCAAGCTGCCACAACAAAATATTACAGATGGGGGCTTGTAAACAATAGAGACCTATCTTCTCCCAGTTCATGTGAGACCTCTTTTTTCTCAGTCTGTGATCAAGGTGCTAGCAGGGCTGAGGCCTTTCATGTTGACTTGCACAAGATGGCCTCTCTGTCTCTCGTGGTCCCTTCTCTGCATTTGTGCATATTCCCAGTCAGGGTCTCTCTCTCTCCCTCTCTTCTCACTCTCTTGTTTACTCTCTCAGACTCTTGTTCTCGCCCCAGATCTCCTCCTCTGAAAGATACCAGTCAGACCGGATTAAAGTCCATTCTGAAAACCCCATAGTAATTTAATTACTTCTTTGAAAAGACCTTACCTCGAAAGAAAGACACATTTTGAGATACTAGGGATTAGGACTTTAACATACAGATTTTGTATTTCTTTTTTTGGTACCGGGGATTGAACTCGGGTCTTTGTGCTTGCAAGGCAGGTAGCAGAACCACTGAGCTAAATCCCCAGCAACATACAGATTTTAAAGTCATGTTAGTGATTGAAGAGCTCAATTTCTCATTTTAATTAATTTAAATTTGTATGTCCATGTGTGCCTAGTAGCAACTGTGTTAAATACTGCAGCACTAGATTTACCTGTAAGCCTTTCTTCTTTGAGTCCAGAAAAGTCTACAGCAGTGGGCTTCCTCTTTGACCACCAAGGTGATGGCTCAAGTGGCACCCCAGGCAAAAAATTGTGTCCTGAAGGTTGCCGACATCAGTGAGAGCCATGACTCTTTGTAAACCAATGAAATATTGGGCTGGAAGGGTCAGGAAAACACACAGTCATTTGGTGGTCGTAGAGTGCTGGGGGTATCATGCTGTCAGTAGGTAGGACATGTGGGTAGGTAGCCTATTCTGTTGCTTGAGTTCCTTACAATTTAAAGGAGAAACTCCAGCTTTATTCTCAGTAACATTGCCCATATTGCTTCCCATGTCCTTAAGTTCCAAATAGTTGCTGAATTCATAGCATTAAAGTAGCAGATAAAAAGAGGAAACTTAAATGGCTCCTCAGTGCTTCTCCATTCCCTTCTCTTAACCCTGAGCCTAAGAGTGGGTAAACCACCACATGTGGTAATACCCCCACACCCAGCTTACACACACACACACACACACACACACACACACACACACACGCGGCACCAATGAGAAACTGGAAACAGTGCTGGCAGAAGTGAGACCCTCCTTCCATGGGGCTCCCAGCTGCTACCTTGGCATGGTCCACTAATGACCACAGTTGGCTCCACACTTAGCATCTCATAGGCCATTCTAGGTGCTTTCCTTTAGGCAACTCAAGGCCCCTTATTCTGGGTGCTTGTCTCCCTTGCTGGTGCCTCAAGGAAACAGAATCCTTTGTGGCCACTTCTTGGCAAAGCACAGAACATTCAATATCAGACATGGCCAAGGAATGCAGGCCTAGTTTTCTTTTTATATATAAAAGCCTTTTAAAAATCTTTAAATTTGTTCTTCAAGAAGAAATAAACCTTTATTAGACCTTATGTATTGCTGTAAATTTGATTGACCAGATGTTTGTCAGATTTAATATACGCTGTTTAAAAAGTTGCTTTCTACATCTTGACTGAGGCCCATTCTGGTGAGGAAAGAGCCAGTTTATAGGAAACAATGAAATCATTTTTTACACCTTACAGATGCTCTAATCCTATTACAGACTGAGGTGTTTAAAATTCTTGGTGTTTTCTTGCTTTCTTTTTATGATACGAGTGATTTTAGAAGGAGAAAGCTAAGGGAAGAAAATATTTAAATGAAGCATTCCCGGTTGGGGGGGCACAAAGAATGGGTGTGTGCCTGTGTGTGTGCGTGTGTATGTGCATATGTGTGGTATGTGTGTGTGCGCACACATGCACATGTTGGGGGTGGATATGTAGAATGGCTGAGGGCTGTTAAAGCTTTTGGGGTTGTGCTTTTAGAGACTTTTGGGTTTGGTTTGCTTTCCAGCCCTGGCTATTGGCTAATACTGAAAGACCACTGCTCAAACTTTGATCAGTGATGCCAAGCTCTTGAACCAAAGCTCAGGAAGTTGCTGTGCAGAAGAATTTGAGACTAGTTCCTCTCCAAGCCGACTAACTGGAACATGGCTTCCATTATCCCCTGAAATTCACTCCTGAAAACAGGCTTTTGGTGTTCTTCTTAAACAATGTGGCTGACTCAAATGACTCAAATGCCTATAAGGGCCCAGCAAATAGCCAGATGTGGCAAAGTAGGCACCCTAAGCCCCACCAAAAGGAAAGCTGGATTCTCATTTATAGGACCTTGTTGCCCTGTGAGCATGTGAGCCCTGTAAAGAGCTCTCTCCCACTTGTTAGCAAACAATTCATTTTACAGGATATATTCTGCCTGAAGACCTAGAGTTTGCAAATCTTGTGGTAAAATGTGTATAAATAGAAACACATCATATATGAATTATTAGTCTCCAGATTTGAACTACTGGGACAAGTAAGAATGGTTTTAAAGTTTGGAAACTAATTTTGTTGTCAGAGGGTATTTAATAAACAAAGTTCCTATTTAGTATTAGTAACCTGCTTCTTAAAAGAAAGGACATTTAGATATTCCCTGTCCATCCTCAATCATACTCTCTTACCCTCAAAAGAGAAAGGTAGGACAGAGATCATCTCAGGCTGGAGAACAACCTTTTAGGATAACTTAATTGTATGGAAAAATAATCAAATTACCCTTGCTTTTCTAATTTCCTAGTGAACACTTCATCAAAGACCAGTCATGATGTATAAGCCCTTATCAGATTTACTCCACCTGTTGATGCTAGTGTAGACTGTTTTCTTAACAGCATTGAAATAATCAAGGTTTCTTGAGTTTCATGATCTTCCTTGGTCTTCCTGTAGGCTCCAGCTTCTGTTCCTTAGCGGGGTTCAGTAGAATTGGAAGAACCTTAAAGACTATTGAATTTAGCCAGTTTATCCTACATTTGAAGAAATTATTTCATGGGTCATACACATCACTGGCTTAGTAACTATGTCTGTATTTTAAATGATGTTGGAAAAGCATGATTTTTGAAATTACAAAAATAATACAAGTAAAAAGAAGAAAATAACTATTACCCTACTTGTACTTCAATGTGATAACAATTTCAATGTGTAGACATTTTGGTATATACCCTTCTTGCCTTTTCTCTAATGGTACATTTGTTTTGTATCCTACTGCCTATAATGTTTTGTAATCTGCTTTTACTTCAGCAATACATTGTGAACATTTTTCTTTAGTCAGTAATCTTCAGCAATATTTTAATAGCTGAGTAGCATTACTCTTTATGGCATAATTTAATGTTTATGGTTATATACTCATATATTTTCTCATTTTGAATTTTAAAAAAAATTTTTATTTTATTGGTACATTTTAAGTATACAGTATAATTACATTCATCATTGGAAATTTTCACCTTTACATACTCTCTATGGTTCTTATTTTTCCCCCTTCCCCTGCCCTCCCTTCAACCCCTCCATCCCTCCCTATTTACAAAGACTTTGTTTCCATTTTTTCATTTTCTCATATTAATTTCATTTCCTTCTTTCCTTTCCCCTACCCCTCCCACTTCCCCTTCCCCTTTGCCCCTTTTCTTCCTATTTCACATTATCTATTATACATTTTAGTCCTTATTTACACTTTCAGTTTCTCACACTAGAAAAACTATTTGGTATTTACACATGTGTGTCCTATTTATTTCACTTAAGAGTATCGCCTCAGTATGCATCCATTTAGCTATAATGTCTCTAATTTCTCATTTTTTATGGCTGAATAGTACCCCATTTTATTTAAAAATCCACATTTTATTGATCCAGTCTCCAGTTGATGGGTATTTGGGCTGCTTCCAAGTTTTAGCTATTACAAATTGTGCTGCTATGAACATGGGTGCACATAAATCACTGTGGTATGATTCTTTTAATTCTTTGGGGAAGATACCCGGCAGAGGAATAGCTGAGTCAAATGGGACTTCCAGTCCTAGTTCTTTGAGTTATCTTCTTGCTGATTTCGACAGTGGTTGCACCAGTCGACACTCCCACCAGGAGTGGAGCAGGGTTCCTCTTTCCCCACAGCCCCGCCAGCATTTGTTATTGGTTGATTTCATAATAGCAACCATTCTTTCTGGACTGAGGTGGAATCTCAGCATTTGAATGACCAGTGATGTTAAACATTTTTTCATGTATTTATTTGCTATTTCTACTTCTTTGAGAAATTTCTGTTCATTTCAGATGCCCATTTTTGGATTGAGTCTTTAAATTTGGGAGATCTGATTTTTTTTAAAGTTCTTTATAGATTCTAGATAGTAGACCTTTGTTTGAGGAAGAGCAGGTGAAGATTTTTTCCCACATTGTGGGTTGTCTCTTCACACTGCTGGTGGTTTCTCTTGCTGTGCAGAAGCTTTTTAATAAGAAGAGATTGCACTTGTTGATTGTTTGTGTTAGTTCATGGGCAAATGAAGTTTTGTTTATAAAATCTTTTCCTACACCAGTGTCTTCAAGAGTTCTACCTAACCTCTGTTCCAGCCAATTCAGCGTTTCTATTTTAATATTTAGATCTTTAATCCATTTTGATTTTAGTTTAGTGCATGGTGAGAGATATAAGTCTAGATTTAATCTTTGACAAGTTGAAACCCAGTTTTTCTAGCACCATTTATTAAAGAGGCTATCTTTCCTCCAGTGAGGGTGTTTTGGTTCCTTTATTGAAGATGAGATGGCTGAGTGTGTCTGGAGTTGTTTCAGCATCTTCTAATCTGTTCTACTGGTCCTCAGGTCTGTTTTTTTGCCAGTACCATGCTATTTTTATTACAGTAGCTTTATAGTATAGTTTCAAGTTGGGGGTTGTGATACCCCCTGCCATGTCTCTGTTACATAGAATTGCTTTTGTTATTCTGGATCTCTTCTTGTTCAAAATGAATTTTTGGATTGTTTTCTCAGGGTCTGTGAAGTATGGTGCTGGGATTTCAATTGAGATTGCATTGAATGTATATAGCAGCTTTGGAAGTATGGCCATTTTCACTATGTTGATCCTTTCTACCCAGGAGCAGGGGATGTCTTTCTATTTTCTGATATCATCTTCAATCTCTTTTTTCAGAGTGCCATAGTTTTCAGAGAAGAGGTCTTTGATTTCTTTTGTTAGATTGATTCCTAGGTATTTCAGTGTTTTGGATGCTATTGTGAAAGGAATTGTTTGCCCTATTTCCCTCTCAGTGAGTCTGTTGTTTGTGTAGGGGAAAGCTATTGATTTTTGTGCGTTGACCTTATATGCAGCTACTTTACTGAATTTGGTTATTAAGTCTAGAAGACTTTTGGTGGAGTTCTTGGGATCTTCTATATAGAGTATCATGTCATCTGCAAATAATGACAATTTGACTTCTTCATTTCCTATCTTTATCCCTTTTATTTCTTTCTCTTTTCTAATTTCTGTGGTTAATGTTTCCAGAACTATATTGAACAAGAGTGGCGATAGTGGTCATCCTTGTCTTGTTCCTGATTTTAGTGTGAAGGATTTCAGTTTTTGACCATTTAGTATGATATTGGCTGTTGGTTTTTAATAGATGGCTTTTATCAGTTTGAGGTAGAGACCATTTATTCCAATTTTTTGTAGGGTTTTTTATAAATGCGTATTGCATTTTGTCAGATGCTTTTTCTGCATCTGTGGAGATAATCATATGGTTTTTGTCCTTGGCTCTATTGATATAGTGTCTTACATTGATTGATTTGCATATGTTGAACCATCCCTGCATCCCTGGAATGAATCCCACTTGATCAGGGTGTATGATCTTCGTGATGATCTTTTGCATTCTATTTGCCAGGATCTTATTAAGGATTTTTGCATCTATGTTCATGAGAGAGATTGGCCTATAGTTCTTTTTTTGGCTTGGGTCTGTCTCTGCTTTGAGGATCAAGGTGATGCTTGCTTCCAGGAGTGAATTCAGGAGTATTGCTCCCCTTTCAATTTCATTGAAGAGTTTAAACAGCAGTGGCAGTAGTTTCTCTCTAAATGTCTTGTAGAATTCAGCAGTGAAGCCATCAGGACCTGGGCTTTTCTTAGTTGGTAAGTTTTTAAATTATGTTTTCAATTTCATTGATTGCTATTGGGTTGTTTAGAATTTTAACTTTGCTAATTCATATGTATCTAGGAATCTGTCCATTTCTTCTGTGTTTTCCATCTTATTGGCATATAGGTTCTTGCAGTAGGTATTGACGATCCTCTGGATTTCTGCTGGGTCTGTTGTAATTTCACCATTTTCATTCCTAATTGCATGGATTTGGGCTTTTTCTTTCCTTTTTCTGATAAGGTTGGCTAAGGATTTGTCAATTTTGCTGATTCTTTCAAAGAACCAACTCTTGGCTTCATTGATTTTTTTTGTGTCGTTCTCTTGGTCTCCATTGCATTGATTTCTGCCCTGATCTTTATAATTTCCCCTTTTCTATGGGCTTTGGGTTTGTCCTGCTGTTCTTTTTCTAGAAGCTTGAGGTTCAGCATTAGGTTGTTTAATTGACCTCAGTCCGTTTTCCTAATATGCGTATTCCTAATATGCTGTAAATTTCCCTCATAAGACTGCTTTCATTGTGTCCCATAGATTCTGATATGTTGTATTGTCATTGTTCAATTTCCATGTGTTTATGAAATTCTTGCAGTTTATTTTGCTATTGATCTCCAATTTCATCGCACTGTGGTCTGATAATATACAAGGGATAACTTCAATTCCTTTGCACTTACTTAACCATGTTCTATGAGTGAGTATGTGGTCTATTTTGGAGAACGACCTGTGTGCAGCTGAAAAGAATGTGTATTCTGATTTTGTGGGGTGGAACATTCTGTAAACATCTGTTAAGTTCATTTGTTCAAGACTTCGATTGAGTTCTAGTATTTCATTACTTATTTTTAGTCTACTTGATCTATCTATTTGTGACAGTGGGGTATTGAGGTTGCCACTACAATTGTATTAG
Organism: Heterocephalus glaber; assembly: GCF_053883595.1. NCBI lineage: Eukaryota > Metazoa > Chordata > Mammalia > Rodentia > Bathyergidae > Heterocephalus > Heterocephalus glaber. Next base: position 15,718,422 of record NW_028258137.1, on the reverse strand, counting down.
TGCATATATGACTTTTCATGTCCATTAGTGTTTGTTTTATACAGTTGGACACAGTAGCATTTGGTCCATATATATTTATGATTGTCATCTCTTCCTCTTGGTTTCTTCCCTTTACAAGGATGTAGTGTCCTTCTTTGTCTCTCTTAATCAGTGTTGGTTTGAAATCCACTTGATCTGCAAAGAGGATAGCTACTGCTGCTTTTTTTCATGTTCCTATCGCATGGAGTATTGTTTTCTACCCTTTACCTTTCAGTCTGTGAGTTTCTTTTTGAATTAAGTGTGTTTCTTGAATGCAGCATATTGTTGGATCTTGGTTCTTGACTCATTCTGCCAGTCTATTTCTTTTGATTGGTGAATTGAGACCATTAACATTGATGGTTATAACTGATACATATTGACTTATCATTCTCATGACTTTTTCTTTTTGTTGGATTCTCCCTCTTTGCATTTAATTCCTTGTTGTGCCCGGTGGATTCATTCTGCTGGGCTTCCTGGGGTTGTGATCCTCATCATCTTTTCCTAGGATATTGTCTAAAAGTTTTTGGAGTGCTGGTTTGGTATTCATGAAGTTCCTAAGGTGCTCTTTGTCATGAAAGTATCTTATTTCTCCACCAATTTTGAAAGATAGTTTTGCAGGGTCCATCAATCTGGGTTGGAGGCTGTTTTCCTTTAGGGCTTGCAATACATCACTCCAAGCCCTTTTTGGCTTGAGGGTTTGCATTGAGAAGTCTGCTGTGATTGTGATGGGCTTTCCTTTGTATGTGATTTGTTTCTTTTCTCTAACTGCCTGTGGAACTTTGTTCTCTTGTTGGGTTTCTGGAATTTTAACGATTATGTGCCTATGTGTAGATTTTTTTTTTTTATCAAGGCTATTTGGAGTCCTGTATGCCTCACTTATCTGTATGTCAACTTCTTTTCCTCTGCTTGGGAAGTTTTCTGCCATTACTTCTGTGAAGTTTTTTTTTTTTTTTATGTCATCTGCACTCTCTCCTGTTTCTTCATGGACTCCAATCAGTCTTATGTTATTCTTTTTTGCATCATCTAGCAGCTGCTGGATTGATTTCTCATGGTCCCTTACAATTTTGAAGCAATTTTTCTTTTCCTGGTCACTAATTGCAGTCTTATCTTCTGTATCTGAAATTCTGTCCTCACCTTGGCTCATTCTGCTATGTAGACTTTCAGTGGAGTTTTTGGTTTTCTGGAAATCTGTTTACATCTGTTTTATGGAATCCATTTCTTTCCTATGTTGGCATTCCATCATGTTCCTCAGCTCCTCTCTAGATTTATCAATCATGTCTTGCACTGTGAGCCCAATCTCTGCTGTTATTAGAGAAATTATTTCTGATTTCATTTTTTCCAGATCCCCTTTTGTTGCCAGTTCAGGGTGTCCAGGTTGTCAAGTGTTAGAGTGTTCCATCTCTTTTCCCTTTGGGGTTGCTGTAGGTGATCTGGAAGTCTGGTTTTGAGACTTATTTGCATGTCTTCTCATTTCGACCGGGGTGGGGGATCCTGTTGGTGCCCATGCAGCTCACCTTGTCTGCACTAGGAGTGGTGGCATGGTGACCCAGAAGCCCCTTCCTCTGTGCTTGGAGTGGTGGTATGGCCTTGAATTTTCTGAACATTAGAATCAATATCGTTGTAGATGGAGAACCTGCTTTCTTAATTTCTCCTTCTTCTCTTACTCCTCCTCCTTTGACCTAAAATGTGTTCCAAAATCTTATGTTTGGAGGTGAAGCCCAGCCAGAAAGGATGGGTCACCGGGGGTGTTACTTAGAAGGGTGTATTCTTTTTCCCACTCCTTTCTTGCTCTCCATTCTGGCTACTATAGGTTGAGTAGTAATCCCCTGCCTTGCCTTTCTGCCATATGGCTTCTGCCTTGGAACCAGCCGTGAACTAAATCCTTTGAAAACCGTGAACCAAAATAAACCTGTACTCCTTTAAGTTGTAAGTGTGAGGTATTTTGTCCCAGCCATGGGAAATTAACTAATACAGGAAGATGGTACTGAGAGTGTGGTTGTTGTTGTTGCAACTGTACCTGACCATGTGGTTTAGAAGGCTTTAGAACTATTTTGTGGGAGGAGTTTGGAAAGGTTTGAAGATGCAGGATAGAGAAGCCTACAGAGCTGTAAGCTGAATCTAACAGATGATTCTGGCCAGAGCTTAAAAACCAGAATATTGATAATAATCTGGACAGTGAAGGCCAGGCTCAGGAGGTTTCATTTGGGAATAAGGACTTCAATGGCAGTTGGGCCAGAGGCCATGTGTGTTACACTCTGACAGGAGAGTTGTCTATATTTTGCCCATGTCCTTAGTCTTGGCAAGAGGCTGAATTTAAAGATGGCAGACTAATTGATCTGGTGGAGAAAATTTCAAGTGTTCAGGCTGTGGGATGAGTACTACTGACTGCTTTCAGTCAGATTTATAGTGATAATTAAAACAGAGTCAAAAGGTGTGAAAAAGTTATTAGTGGACAGAAAGGAAGGGCCTGTAAAGTTAGGCCCAAGGAGAGCTTGGTTGCTGAAAAGATTAGTATTAAAAAGAAGCCAAGTACTTTGTACAGGGCCAAGAAGAAAGATGGCTTTAGGATATCTCAGAAATCAGCAAGACTCTACTCACAGAAGGCTCAAGGGTGCAGAAACAAATCATGTGTTTCAAAAGAAAGGGTCCTTGGGAGGCCTGTTCATACAGGACCACCTAGAGAAGTGTATCCCTAGGATCAGGCCCTCAGCAACTTCTGCAGCCATGTTCCAAGGGGAGACAGCTACTGCTTAAACTGGTGACTGACCTTGACTTCAGCTGTGTGGTGATGGTTTTTCAGGCATGCTGAATACAAGAGTTATGGAGTTATGTAGGCTTCCACTCACATTTCATAACAGGGTCACAGGCTCTGCCAGGAGCCCATGAGTAGGCAGTGGGTAAAGGTGTGCAAATGGAACCAAAGATGCAGTGGAAACCCCAGGAAGTTGGAAATCCCAGGAATGTAGAATGTCTGCTGAGTAAAGCTGCAAACAGTGTTTGGAATCAGCCCATGAAAGAGAGCATTAGAGCTGCAGCTAGCAAGGCCATAAGGTTTGGGGCTGCCTATGATTTTTGGAGCTCACATCTCTCCACAACCTACCTCAGGGGTTGGACATGCAGCTACATAATTTAATGTTTTCTTTGCTGGGGTTTGGTCTTCCTTTGGTCCTGTTTTCCATTTTGGAATAGGAATGTTTATGCTGTGTCATTGTATATTAGAAATGTTTGGTGATCTTTTTAATTTTTACAGGGACTCATACCTAAGAGTTTGACACGAATCTTAATGGAGACTTAGGACTCAAATTTTTTAGCAGTACTAGAACTATTAAGACTTTGATGACTCTTAGAAATGGATTAAATGCACTTTGATGTATACATGGCTTTTTTAGGGCCAGGGGAAGAATGTTATAGTTTTAGACCATCCTGTAAAGGTTAAAATGTGGGGCCTAGTTGGAAGGAGCAGGTTACTAAGGGCATGACTTGGTAAAGTATAGTCTCATCAATGGCTCCTCCTTTCTGTCTCTTGTTCTTGGATGCCTTGGATTGAGCAGCATTCTTCCACTTTGCCTTTCTGCCGTGCTCTTTCTGTCTTGGAGCTAACCAACCACGAACATTGTTGTTTTTTTAAAACTGTAAACCAAAATAATACTCTCTTCTTTTAAGTTGCATGTGCAATATATTTTATCTCAGTAATGGGAAAGTAATAAACCTATGACACTCCTCATACCTAAACAAAGTTCAGTTCATTTGTATTTCAATCTAAACTGTGTGTTAAGTGTTCAGGGAATCAACAATGAAAGATAAGTCCATGGCCAATGGGTATATTTCTCATAGTGTGTCTTATTAAATAATCTTTTGTAAGTGACATTGAGCTACTTTGGTAAAAGGATGACAATTCCTGATCCCATTAATGAAGGAAAAACATTTTTACCATGTCATCAAATCTCAGCATTCAGCTTTATGAACATATACTTGTCAGGAAGCCATGTATTGATGGATGAGTTCAATATTGAAACTATTAGAAATAAAAGAATAGAGTTTGGAACTGACCATCTGATTTAATGATTCTTGGAAAGAGGTTGGGAATGTCTATCTCTCTTAATATCTGGATATATCTCTCTGTATTTAAATAGATTCTCAAATTTTTTAATGGATCTTTTCCAGAGAGATTTAGAATCTCTTTGTGTTAGATCCAGTTTGCACAGAAATGTAGTAAAGCTTTCTTGTGAGCCCTTCTTTTCCAGATTATTGGAGGCAATTTCATTATCTGTGTCATGGTTTATACACCCATTCAGAGTCTTCTCACCATATAGTTCACCTTTACAATTTAGTTCTTTCTCAGAAAAAATAAACTTTTCTGGAGATTTGGGCATATCTAATTTTCACACCATTGTATTTCATAGAGTAGTCTGCCTACTATATTTTGAACTATCTTCTCTGAATGGGAAATGAGAGAAAAGAACTTCTGCATTTGAAAGAGGCTTAATTTTCCTGCCTAAAAATCAAAGTCCAGTGTGAGAGGATTTCTTGGTTCATAAAGTCAAGGTTAATTTTAGGAAAATGGTGTTGGTGTCTCAGATAGCTTAAAATTGAATTCTGTTGGGATTTTTTTAATTCACTTTACATTTTTTATAAGTCCACCTGAGCAATGTGCTAAGGTGCTATTAACTGATTATAATGTTACCCTCCTAATTTTTTGAATCGCGATCTCTTTCCGAAATGTAAATACTTGTTTATTCCCCATTACTACATTACTATGTGAGTTCTATGAGAGTAGGGAATAGATTAAGTACCCTAGATGAGGCCTCAGGGAATAGGCTCAGTACTTAGCTGACCCCTTTGTACATAGAAAATGCTCAATAGATATTGAATGAGTTGAATGAATGAATGAATGAATGAACTAACCACCAAAACTGGACACTGTACTAGTGGCATTGTTTGTGTTGTGAAAAATAATGTTTCCTAGTCATGAACAATGTCTTAGTTGCTTTCTCACTGCTGAGACAAAATACCCAACACCCACAGGTTAAAGGAGGAAAGGTTTATTTAGCTCACAGTTTGTAGAGATTTCAGTCCATAGTCAGCTGGCTCCAAGGCAGGATGGCATGGTGGAGGGGCATGGCAGAAGAGAAACAGTGCATGGCAGAGCAGGCAGGAGGCAGCAAGTAGTGAGCAGCAAGCCTGCCTTCTTTCTGCCCCTTTATATTCCCCCCAAACGACAAGCCTATTGGTTGGTGTCACTCACGTGGAGGGTGGGGCTTCCATTATCCACACCCAGAAGTACACTAAACCAAGTTAAGGGACTAATCTAGAACCACACACCCTTAATCCAGTATTGCATACCAAAATCCAGCCACCTCTCAAAGCCCCACCTATGACCACAAGAGGCTTTGGGGGTACTCTTAGATATCAGCCACAAGAAGCAGTTTCTAGAATTGAGATACTTTTCTCCTAGAAACCGGCTCTGTAGCAGATAAATCCAACAGTCCCTCCTTGAATGCATTTCTAGGATCCAACAAGCAATAAACCCTGGCTGGGCCATTGGGAACACCTCATTCAGGTATGGCTTGAAAGGGAGCCAGGTTCCAGAAGATGGAAGGCTGCCTATCACCACTTCTGCCTTAGGAGCACTTAGTCTGCATGTACCAATGCACCCAGATGCATTCATCCAAGCAGTCTTGATACCAGCGTAACTTGTTGTCTGTATGATTTCTGTATTTTCTCTATCATATCAGTGGTAAAATTGTCCTCTTTGATAATTTGGCTCCATATTTAAGTTTCTTCATGTGGTTAACAGTTAGAAAAACAAGGAGGGAAACAGAAAGAAAGACGATGTTTCCTTACGTTTGTACTATTGTATAATAGGGACTGTGTGTTCTGTGTTTATCCTTAACCCAAATCCTATTCTACTGTCATTCTGCTTAATATTGCTCCAAATTTACTTAAAATTATGGCTAATTAATATATTTAATTAAAATTGAGTAATAGTTTATTCAATTTATATCCTTTTGAACAGGGATACCTTTATTGGGACAGGTGAAGGAATTAAAATAGAGGGCACTGTGTACAGAGAGAAATATGGCACAGAGGGAAGAACAAGGACCCGATGCTATCGATATTGGCTTAGGACATGGCATATACAGTTGGCCCTCTATATCTGCAGGTTCTATATTCACGGATTCAACCAACCATGGATTAAAAATATTAGAATAAAAAAGAACTGCATTTGTATTGAACAAGGTACAAACTTTTTATCATTATTCCCTAAGCAACAGAATGTAAAACTATTTATATAGCATGTGCATTGTGTTAGGTATTGTAGGTAATCTAGAGATGATTTAAAGTGTATGAGTGGTGGCTAAGGATTTAGCTCAGTGGTAGGATATTTAGTTAGCATGTGTGAGGCTCTCAGTTTGATACCCAGCACCATAGGAAGAAGGGAAGTAAGCAAGCAAGAATGAATGAATGAATATAGGGGACAAGTGTAGATTCTATGAAAATACTATGCCATTTCATATAAGGGATTTGAGTATCCTTGAATTTTGTTATCATATGGGAGTGTTCAAACCAGCTCTTAAATATATACATTTATATGCAATTCCCGATGTTTAGGATCAGTTGGTGGTCAAAGGGGATACATGTTTTTAAGAATTTTGATAATATTGCTGGATTGTCACCCAGATAGGCTATTAAAATTTATAGCCATATAGCCATGTGTTCAACTTTTTTCCTTTTTCATACTACAGGTTGTCGTGAAAAAAATGAAACAGATGAAATGTTACCTTTGTGTGAGAGAATGTTATTTTTTGTCTTACTTTCCATTTCATTGATTAATAGTATTTATTGGTCCATTATATTTCTTTGTGAACCTTAGTTTAATACTACCATGCATTGCTCTGTGGGTTACCGATCAATTTCACAGATATTTATTACACAGCTACTATATCCCAGGCACTGTCCTAGCAGTGGGGAGACAGCAGGGAGAGACACAGCAAACACCAGCTGTTGTGGGAATTCCATGAAATAATGCTTGTAATATCCTTAATGCAGTAATGTCTGGCTCATAGAAGATTTAGGTAAGTTATTATCCATCATTCTCAGTGTGCTTGTGAGAGTCCGTATGTCTAGCATCTACTGCTATTTTGGAATTAGGGGTATTCTGGAAGTTTACTTTTAGTGGTTTGGCTAGGAATACCTAGATTTTCCTGGGCATGACCATGAACCTCATGTAAGTTTATTTCTCTAAAGCCAAACTGAATGTAACCAGACCCTATGCTACTGACCACTTGAGTGACCCCTGACTTGAGGAGAGGTATATACTGTATAACAGAGCCAATGTAAAAAGAGACAGCAGCTTGAATTGATGGCTTAACATATCTTATATCTGCAGATTTCATAAAAGCATATGACCCTTTAACATGGTGTTTCTCTCCAGGTGACCTTTCTCTGGATGGAATAGAGATCCAGAGCTTAAAGAGCATCACTCAGACCCCACACTCAGTGGGATAATTTAAAAACAGTTAAAAAGTGTAAGTTCCAAATGGCTAAGATTCTTATTTCTTCTTCTTGACACACTAGATTTTCAATCCAGTCCACACTGCCACTGCCATGTTGGAGCCGAACATGTGGCATCAAGGGTGAAAGAATCAGACAGCTTTAATCAGAATTACAGGTCTTAAGCAACTAATCCCATCCCTCACTCTCATTTCAGTGTGTGTTCTATGTGCTCTGATACAGGAGGGCTGGATTTTGTTTTGCAACGTGATTCAGTGCATGGCCTGGCCACAGATGGCAGTGCCCATGTGGATTCCAGGACTGTCTCTTTCAGCTGCACTTCAGTCCCTCTAAGTTTACCTATTTGCAAAGATTTCTTCTGCCAAACAGGAGCAGGGCAAGGCAGGCCAGAGGAGACTTGTGTGCTGTTAAGACCAGCTTCTTGTAGCTGGACAACAGAGAGGTTGGAAGGTAGAGGGAAGTAGAGAAAGGACATGTTAGGTGTTGAATTTATATTAGAAAAAATATCCTTTCAAGAAAGCACCCCTTGGAACAAACTGTCATCTCATCCTTGCCTTTTCCTAAGAGCAAACTGGCCACTTTTCATGCTGCATTATGATCACTGTTGAGCAGCTGACACCCGAGCCAGAGGCTGGCGGGCTGGAGGTAAAGCGCTATGTAATTGTGCAGCTCTCCGTAGTCCATCTCTGGAGCAACGTGTCATAAAAATCTTAAGCGGCTATCACTTTTCATGGCTAATGAACTGGGGAACTGGGAATGAGATCCAGAGTGAATTCTTGGATTAAATCTTCTGAGCCTCAAACAAGACTGTATTGAGGAATTCAGGAAAAGGGGAGGCCCAAACCATAGATCAGGGATGATAAGTTGTGACCTTCCATAGGAGCCAGGCAACCTACTGAGAGAGGCCACCACTACCCGGTGAAGGCTGGACCTGAGCATTCAGTCTTGTTTGGGTATCTGTAATGCATTTAGTGCAGTTTTCCTCCATTACTTTTGCATGTGATTTCTAGGAGGCTTCTTTTTATTTTAGGAGTATTTGGAGTAAGGGACATCTGTATTCACTTGCTGCTCAGTCACTACTTGGTCATGGCCTCTGGTGACCAGTGAGGGGTGGGCAGGCACAGGGAGCCACAAAAAACATCATGCACAAAGGGATGAAATTGAATGGGAGCTCTGGTCTCTGAAAGGTGGGTGGTCTATGGGGAACAGAGTTTCGCGGCAGATTCCATTGGAGTGCACACATAGAAAGAAATAAGTACGCGTCCTCTTTCCCTTTATTCCACACTAAAGACAGTGTGTGCAGGTGCGTTCCTCCCTGGAGAGATCTGACTGAGCTGGAGCTCTGGAATAACGGCATTAAGAATATTTCAAATAGGTCCCATCCAGCTCTCCTCTTCTTTTTTTTCTGAGCTTCTGCAAATGTCCCTTACTTCTTTTATTTTTCTGCTGCTCCATGGTACTTGCACTCATTTCCAACAAAGGACATGAACATTCTTTCATATGGCAAGGTGAAAATAATTTTATTTTCATCACTTCCCTCACCTCCCCCCACCCCAACCTTGTGATGGATTTACTTGAAAAAAAATAATGACGGGGCTTCACAAACTGGCCTGACAGTTGCGATGCGGCAAGTGAGCTGGCTGAGTAGGGACGGTGAGGCATCTCTGTACCTATTATGGCAAAAATCGATAATGCTTTCTGTAAATTGCTCCTCCCAAAGGAGTCGAACAAATGCAGGAGACAGGGGAAACCATCATTCTGTGTGAAGGCTCTGCTGCCTCGGACCACTGCAATTATGAGCAGGAGGGCGGTTAGGTTTGCAAGTGTGTGTTTGTGCATGCGGGTGTGTTTGGAGGAGGAATTGGGGGGGGGCTTATTCATCATAAAATTTTAATTGTCTGCTGCTTCTCTCAGAAAGGCACATTCTTCCATCTTTCCTTTGGAAATGGGAGGGCTCAAGCCTAGAAACCCCAGGAAATCCTGTGGAAGTTGCCATGGGTGGATGAAGCCAAAGAACCAGCCCATTTAATTGTTGATTTCCTGCTTGGGGTCCTAATTGTTTCAGTACTTGTCTGCAAAGTCTCTTTCAGAACTATGAGAATTTCATGCTGGGTTGGTGTCTGTAAACAGTCTTGTATGTTGGGCTGTGCTTGATTTTCTAGAGGTTCCAAATCTCTCACCTTACTGACCTTTGTAAAAACACACACCACAAGTTTCTCTAGGGACTATTTCCTCCCATCCCACCCTATTCCCTGACCCAATATGCAGAAGGGAGTTGGAGTTATTTCTATAATGATGACTGTTATGGGCCACTGCTATATATTTTTTTTTCTAGCAGGAGAAGCCTCAAAACTAATTACTGCCATGACACATGAGCTGATGGAAATAGACAAGTAATGTCACCAAAATAATCTTCAACTAATGTTTTGGGGTAGGGAAGTGGAACATCTGCAGTACACAGATTTTATAAGATTGTTATATAAATAATTAAAGTATAGAAGAAATATGCCATATTAGACATGACTGGACGTATAGCCTGGAAGACCAAGGCTTAAGGATCAGTTCTGCTACTTAATAGTTCCGTGACCCATAATAACTTCTGGCCTTGATGTCTTCAACTATAAAATGGAGAGTGGCATTTCCCTGTGGTACCCCACAGGGTCTGAGAACGTTGTGTGAAAATCCATTGCCAACATGAAGGTGCTGTATGGCTGTTAATTGTTATTGGCATTAATGAAGATAAGTAAAGACCTGGGGGTACTTGAATAGAAAGACCATGTGGTACTGTTCATGGCCACACTGTAGGCTGGGAAGCCAGTCAGTTTCCTCTGAGACATGAGGCCACGAGATACTTAGGGAGGGTTCAATTCATTTTGGAAGTAAGCAGGTGCATTAGCTGAAGAGATTAAAGTAGTGGTAGAGATGCAAATAATTGGAATTTCAGCTGAGAACCCTCATCTGCCTGAGTCACATTAGACATGGCATCCAGTGTGAATCCGACAGGTAGACTGGGGGTGGACATGACATCCCCAAAGGAGAAGTTGCTACAACCTCAAGGGAGCAGGGGCTGGGGCAGGGGAGTAGAAAGCACTTTTAGAAGGCACCAGAAGATTCTAATAGAGACCTAGATTTTATCTTCAAAGGATGAGACCCTGGCTTGGTTTCTAATTGTTTTGTTACACTGTTTAGTTTAAATGTGTGGAAGGAGAAGTGACAGATTACTGTATGAGAAGAGTTGATATGAATTCTTGAATAAGAAAATAAAAAGCAGCAAAAAAAAAAACCCCATATGATAAGATGAGGGAGGAAAAGGAGACTACAAAAACTGAAATTTTAGAAAGAAAGGGAAATTGACATCTTGGAAAACATCAGAAATAATCACAATCCTAATGCCCCAAGGAAGTCACGTGGTAATGGTTGAGAACATGCTCCAGTTGAGAGGAAAGTTGGGAATACACATTACGACACATGTTGAAATGAGGTGTGCAGCTATCCTCACACTTTAGAGAATTTGAGTGATCATGCAAAGGCGAGACAGAAGGTAAGGTGACTTGGAAGGCACATGGGTGGATGGATACTTGAGGATATAATTTTAGAAACAGTCACAGATACCCTGGGGAGGAGAAAAGCTAATGGAGTCCTACAGAGCCACTAGGACCACAAGATCTAGCTATTCCCTGTAGAAAATGAGCTTAAAATTGAGGCCAATGGAGCCCTCTAACCAAGGCATGGGCCAGAAGCCAAGGTGCTTCCTTTCAAAATGAAATGTTGTCTGGTGTCTGCCCCCTGCTGGATGCAGCTGCCTTGCTTCCTAAAGATCGGGGAGAGGCAGCAATGGCAGGGAAAAAAAATTGACCTATTAAAGTCAATAATCCCGGGATCCTAATGTGTCTGACTGCATCTGAATAGCATATTAAAATTACCAAAATTGTCTTTTAAAACCTACTGATGTGGGTCACCCAAGCAGCACGGTCCCAGTTGTTAATAATTAATACTGAGTGTCCTAGGGAGGAATCATGGTGGATAATTGTAGCCAGTAAGTACAAGTCTGGCAGCCCAGTGTGCTGTGGGTCAGAAAAGGGCAGCGAGGAAGGTGTCATACATCACACTGGTGCCTGCCGCTGGGTATTGGTGATCCGCTTCTTCTGGCTGTACTTATTCTTCTGACGCGAAAGCCTTCTAAACAAGGCTGTGAATTGGTTTTCATGCTCGCATTGACAGATTGGGAAAGCAGTTTGTTCTACCAAATTTAACAATGATATATCATTATCACAACTTTGGGGGAAATCTATACAATCAATAAGTTTGTAGCCTGAACAGGATTTGTATCGCTCGCTTGCTGTGCTGGTGTCAAAGCGTGAGCATATGGATTGAGTCACAGCCTGAGATCAATGGAATTTGTGGACAGTAAGCTCAATAACAAGCCCTTCTGAAAAGAAATAGATGTAAAAAGCAAATTTACTAGAGTATAAAAAAAAAAAAGCTAATATCTTTTCCGCGCCTGGCTGTAAAGTGCTGTTTGGCTGCCGTTGGCTGCGGGTACTTTGAAAGCTGTCTAGGGTATGTGCTTGCAATTCTGAATGCCCCTGTGCCAACTCCACGCATTGCGTGTACAGTCGGGTGCTTCTATTTGCAGGGTTTGTACTAGGAAACTCGCCAAGAATAGGAGGAGGGGGGAAAATAGCCCTTTATATTGTAAACTGAATAAAGAATAAAAACAGTCAGTGTGTCTGCCGGGGAAAGACCACGGTGGCTTTATTTACTTTGTGCTGGTAGGACTTGCTAATGGAGAAAAATAAAAAGGCATAATTAAATAGTTTAATGAATTCGCAGCTCTTTTGTTTGAGTGGGACGGGAATGCATGTTCCAGAGAGGCCTCACAAAGAGCTTGGCTGGCAGTGAGTTAAAAGTAGGAAATCAGTTCTTTGAAGGCATTTTTATACTTCATTATCCCAGCATGTAAAATGACTTGTACTAAACGATTGAGGATTTTATTTTTCACTCTCTCTCTCTCCTTTTTCTAAACAAAAGAGAGCATGGGGCGGCTGCTGTCTAATTCCCCCTTAGGTCCTGAGCTGGGAGATCAGCTTGTCACTAGGCTGGTGGGCCAGTCGCTGCACACAGGAAAAGTCCAGGGCTCTGAACAACAGCGGAGGATCCCACATCAACAGGCAGCCCACGCTGATGAGCTGGCGTCATGTGCCTGGTGTCTTCCTACTGTCTAGGTCCCGGCTGGGAATTGAGATGTCCTTTATGTCGTATCTCTGAAAAGATAGGACTACTTATCCTGCCCTCTTAGAGTGAAAACAAAGAAAACAAAAACAGAAATAGAAACAGAAGCCAGGGTAGATAAAACTAAGTTTGCAGAGCAGAAGGCCTGATTCTCAGTCCTGCCAAGATTTCCTCCTCTATTATGAGGAGGAGGGTGTGCTTCTCAGGGCAGGTCCTGCAGGGAAGCCACCTGCCCAACAGGACCCAGTACCCCTTCTTCTCTGGCCACCAAGTTCCCATGCTCTAAGAGGCCAGCGGAGCACTCAGCAAGAGGCTGCGGAGAGGCGGGCCTGTTGCCAAGTCAAGAGTCGCACAGGGCTATGCCGTCTGTGCAGACAGGTAGAAAGTTGAGCCCCGGAAAGATGATTGTACATTGCAACCTGGGCAGAGGGCCCGGCCAGAGCAGGAGCCTTTGGGGCTTAGGTTTGAATGGAGACACCTCCTGGTGACCCACTGAGGAGAAGGCCCTAAGGAGGCTGCCCTTTGCCCCCTGAGGCATTGGGGCAGTGCAGACATTCAGCCATGAGGCTTTTCATGGCAGCTGAAGAGCAGTCCGTGGCACCTCAGCCCAGGCCTAGCCCTTTATTTTTAAAACCATAACTGGTTAGTCAGCTCAAACTCAGCCTCACAAACTTGGTGGTAACAGAGGTAGGGGATGAGTCCAGGCTGACCCCCAAGGGCTTTCCAGGCCTCAGGACCAATCCTGAGCACTCTTTCCATGCTCTCCACTCCCAGGAGCCACAGGCAAAAAGAGAGAGTGCGCAGAATGGTTATTTCTCGATGATTCCATTATTTTAAGTGCCTGACAAGTTCCGACCCTCTTTCTCTTCCGTCACTTTGTGAGCTCAGTGTCACCCAGACGGTGTGGCCTGGGCCAGGGTGTACCCCCAGGGTGGACAGGAACTTCTCAGCTGCCCGAGAGCCCTGTCTGCATTGACTGTTATTCCTCCCTTCTTTCTAGTCGAAGTGAGGTCTCTCTCCTGAGCCTTCTGTGATGGTGCTCCCAAGGCAACAGAAAAACAGCTCGCCTGACATGGTTCTAGGTGACACACAGGATCCATCTTTGTGGGAGAAGGGGCCTCTTGGGCCTGACAGTAATTATTGTTTCTCTCTATCAGCCTCTTTTTTTCCTTCCTTCTCTCTCCATCTTGCTCTTCCTTGGGTCTTACTTCTGGATGGAGAAGCACAGTATGCGTTTGTAGGCTGGGCCTCTCCATGGCAGTCGAATGCCCCAGTGCACCCCCACTTTGGAAGGCCCGGCTTATGGTGACGTTTTCACTCTGTCACCTTCAACATGCAGAGTCAGCTGCCAGCAGCAGGCAATTTTCATTCAGTGTTTTGCCAGGTTTGGAGATTTGCATTCACAAAGCCTCTCTGTACCTTATTTGCTTATAAACAATGTGTGCTGTTTGTTTCTTGTTAAATTTTACCTCATAAACAGATATTACTATGGGAGCCCCAGCCAATAATTGTTTAATCCTGACTTGTTCTGTTTTTTATATACCTATAATGGATGGACTATAAACCAACGATTTTAACTTTATTGGATGATGGAGTTTTTTTGTGTTTTTTTTCCTCTGACTTCTCTGGAGATCTGGAGGTTTGACTGTGTATGTGAACTTGAAATATTGGGCTGACGAACATAAATACCAGTGAGAAGAAGCATCTGGGGGAGGAGTGGATACAGTTCAATCCTCTGGTTAAACAAACCCAAAATGGGCAAGCTTTGCATTCTATTTGCTGCCATTCTTTGATGCTGGTTCTGAAAAGCGTGAAAGAAATGCCTTTCACAATTAGCCCTAACTTTTTGAATTACAGCGTCTCTGTCTGTACAATGACCAGGCGAGGCGGTAATTTACAGCCGGTGCCTGGCCTTGCCGAGAAGCAGGGAAATGCCGTGGAAGTGACTGTTAATATTGATCAGTGAGGGCTAGAGAGAGTTGGAGACCCTCAGCACGGCCACTTAAAGTGGGCAGGAAACCCAAATTGACCAGTAATAAAGTGTTTGAGGTTGTACAAGACGGCTCCTGGGAAACTGCTGCTCGGAGAGGGGAGGCTGGGGGGAGCAGCTGTCAATTATTGTTGTTTGATACCCAGTTACTAAACAGGGCCGAGCGGCCTGTGAGCCGGTGGCAGGAGGCAAGAGAGGCAGGCACAGGCTTGGACCTCTCTGGAAAACCACTGCCACTGGTGCTGGAAGCGAGGGCTAAGGGCCGTTTCTGCATACCTTCTAAGTCGCCCCCTCTGGTGGGCCATCATTCCTTTAGGGGAGGGGTGGGTAAGAGCTGAGCTATTTGTAACCTTTTCACCACTTCTGTGCTACCTTACAGTTAGTGGTTGGACTTTGGTTTTAGCAAGAATTGGATTTGTGGCTGAGAAAGAATAGAAATATTCTTCAAACATGTAAAGGTGGATGTCAGAATGGACATTAACTTGTGTTACAGGTCCTGGATATACTTGAGAAGTGATAAGAAAAAGACTTTTCCTAAGACCATTAGGTCTTATTTAGAGGGATCACACTGTAGTTCTTATTTTACAGATGATTAATAATAACAATAACAATAATAATAATAATAATAATAATAATAGTAGCATGGACCATGTGCCCTAATGTTTGTACCTAATGTTGCAGGGAGGAAAATGTCTTACCTTTTCCTTACCCATCGCAAGACTCACAGCTGCCCCTCCCATGACAAAAGACTGCTGAACAAGAGAAAAGCCTAACAAATTTATATCATGGGAGTTTTATGGGAAATGACAGCATTCAGAAATGAAGACCCAAAGACCCAGGAAAACCATATTTTTATGCTAAGTCAGATCACTGAAGTGGCTAGAGAAACAAGATTGGACAAAAACATGGGTCATGGCCTCTTGGGAATAAACCAGAGGAACTGGGGGAAGCCTGTTGGTGCTATTCTTCTTGGCCAATCTGTGTAGTCTTCCTTCTCAGGGGACCCTGCAGGATCCCTGTGGAATGAGGGTCATCTGACCTTGGAGGAAGGTGGGTCAAGGAATTCCTTTATAAGCCTCTTCACACAAAGATATGGGGAAGGTCAGAGGAACCTTCTTGCTTCTGAGACTGTCCTATTCTCCCTCAGATCAAAGTGCTTGGGGGTATTATTTTCTGAGCCCCACAATGCAGTAATTCATTTTAATCCTAAAGACAATCTGGCAGGGGGTAGATACTATTATTATTTCCCTGAGGGAATTGGCTATGAAAGCAGTTCTGGTAGTAATTCTACTACTACTAGAGAGAGAGAGGAATTAGACCATTTTTGTGACAAGACCATTAGACAGATGGAGAATTCGAGAGAAATCTTTCTTTCTTACTCCCAGTCATTATCGCTGGAGTAATAGATAACCTTTAATGAACCTGTGTTATACTAACATCATTTAGGGCTTGTGTCATTAACCTTCCAATTCATCAGGCTTTTGTTTTTAACCAGCTGCATATTCTTAATTGAGAGGCGAGTGATTTAGTTACAGCGAATATTGAGTAATTAACCAAAAATAGATGATTAGAATCAATTTAGTTAAATTAAAAGATCAAACAGTATTGATAAAACTGAGATTTCATTTACTTCTATGGTAATTCTACTTTTTCACATCTCACTTCATGCTGCTCTAGTGGTCTTTGTTAAATGACAAATCTCATGTACAGCCATTTGGGAATTCTTCCAAAATGTGTAAATAAACTTATTTTTCAAATTAGGAAATATTTCAAGTGTACAAAAAAGCATAGGGATTAGTATTTATCATAATCACTTAGTTTTGCCAAATCTGAACATTTTGTCATGTTTGTTTCAGAATCTTTTTTCCAAAATATAAAAGTTTCAAGTCCATTTGGAACCTTTTATATATGCCCCTTCTTTTCCTAATTTCTTCCTTTTCCCCTCATTTCTTTCTCTGGACCCCAAGAATTAATCACTCTCATGAATTTGATTTTTTTCATTCTTTGCATGTTTTTCTTGTTTTCTGCCACATATATGCTACCATATATGGGTGTCATTTTTTTTGCCTGTTTTTAAACTTATATAAATGTTACTATAATACATGCATTCATCTGTAATTGGCTCTTTTTTCTCCTCATTACTTTTTAAAAAATATATTCACCTTGATATGTGTAGGACTTTAACAACTCTGGAGTATTCCAAAGCCCTGTCTTCTCAGTAAATTCACTATCATCCTCTGAAGAGTATGAGAAAGCATGTTTTAACTCACTCTAAGCCCTGGGGTTGCTCTCAGTGGAGTGAGTTTACCTTAAATCCCCAGGGAAAAGCAAATACTGAGATAGCTGAGGAGAAAGGGGTTTTAAAAATTAGCTGACCACTTCAACTATATTGAATTAAATTTTCCATCTTTGATTAATTATATAGTATATTGTCTAATAAAACATGTTGGCTACTTAATTGAGTCTCTGACTCCTGCTGTAATCTTATCTTATTTGGATTGAAATGGACAAAACATCAATTCAGTAAATATTAAATTCCTACTGTGCGCATTATACTGCTAGGAGCAGTAAACGAGTAAAGTCAGAAAGGTAGGAGAGAAGTAGCAAAACTATGAGCCAGTGTAAGGACCATGACAAATAGGAGAGGTTTTGACTGGAACGTCTTAGGCAGAAGCATAGACCTAAAAACTGGACATTGTTATGAGGCAGTCATTTAGTTACTCACATTTTCCAGGACATGAAGGGGACTGAGTATGTAGAGTTTTACTAGGAGGTTGGGCTAATCCACAGGAGGCCTTGAATACAGGGCTGACATCTCACTTTGGTAGCTCAGGACCTGGGTGGCAGACTACTCTGGAAGTGATTTCTGGGTAGCTGAGAACTGGAAGAGAGAAGAAGTTGGGAAGCCACTTAGGAAGCATTTGGAAGAATCTCTGTGAGATACAATACTCTGTAGCATTCTCTTGTCAAAGAAACAATGGCAAGCTGTCAAGAGAGACTTCTGTATAGGAGTGCTGATTGTATGTGTGCTCAACAGACGTGCAAGTTAGGGATTCTGAGGCAGGCTTGAGAGTGGAGTGTCTTCCACAAAAACAGAAAGAAAGGAGCAATAATGGCTTGTATCCTGCCAGGGTGGGGGTAGAATTGTTTGGAACACACTCAGTTTTAAAGCACAAGGCAGGACAATGCATTAAATATGGGCTTAGAACTTAGTAAACATGGAGGAGAAGCATAACTTGCAAAGAATTCAATTGTTCCAAGTAAGAAGAAGCAACACTACAGAAAACCAGAAAGAAATATTTCAAGGCCTTGCAGGAATATGGTCAGTTTGTGATCCAACTAGCAGATTCTGTCGGAGCCTGCCCATGCCCTCTTCCCCTTATGGCTTCACTGGCTATACTGTCTACACTTTCTCAGTGTCCAGCTGCTTCATCTGGCCTCTCTGAGGTTCACTTTGCTTCTTGCACCTTGGACCAGAAGTAGCCCATCAAATCCCCATTGGAGTCACCCTTCCACCAATGATTGAGGGGAACCTGTGCAATGGTGATTTACAGATGGGCTCATGCTGCCTTGCAAGATCTAATTATTCAAGTTGCAGGAATTTTGTGTGTTGGTTGTTAAACACAGCCAGTATTAAAAATTAATTATACTTATATTTAAATAAATTGTATTAAAAGCAAAGGTAATCGACCATCATTTCTTAATTATTTTACATTTTACTCTTCTCTGTGCTCTTGTTGTGAGATTATGTCTTTTTATCTGTAAGTTGGCCAGACTGTTAAATGGTGGCTTCTCTTTCTGACTCCACGTGCAATGGTGTTTTTTTTGGTTAGCTTGATGGAGTATTTACACCATGGACACTGGCAAATGCTACAAATCAAGACTCCCTCCCTCCCTGTAGAACATTGTTAAAGATGCACCAGCACAGTCCTGAAATGGTAAATAAAGACTGGAGCTCCTTCACTTTCGCAGGTAGGGCGGCTCTGAGGTGCAATTCTACCATGGCTCCCATAGTTCTCCAGGGATGGGAAAGGATGGGTTTCTAACAGGAGTAATGATGACCAATCTTTCCCCTCTTGGTCTTACTGTCCTATTGTCTTACCAGTAATTCTTTGCTCATTCTAAAGTAAACACTTACAGTTAAATTCTAGTTACCAAGTCTGCTTCCAGAACAACAAAAACTAAGACAAATAACAAGAATGCTTCCTTTTTCTGGTGAGGGTAAATGACGAGACCAGGAGGACAGACATATATGACCCAGTGGGTGCCAGGATCTTGATAGGTTACATGGGTGACATGCTAGGGATGCACCTGCAGGTCCCTTCTCTCTATGTAGTGGTCATAAAAACTCTAAAACAATAGGCATCCGGATTCATGGGTTTTTAATCTTATATTTCCTCTCTTCTGTGTTGGAGAGTGCTCTGTGAATACAATTTCTTGTGTATTCCTTGAAAAACAGTAGTATGGTGAGCAAAAGATGCTTCGCTCCTCAGGAACTGAGTTCTGATTCCCTCAACATTACTACTGGTGGGAGACAGTCACTTAATAACTATGTATCCTTATTTATTTATTTATTTATTTATTTATTTGGAATATTGAGATTTATGTCATAGAAGGGACCAAAGAGTTCTCATGTTTTCAGTCTGAAAACATATAACCTGAAACTGTATAACTTGATTACTTTGTGACTGCTACTACTATGGTAGGAGATGAATTTGTTCACTTCAGCAGATAGTTTCCAATTTGTAATGTGATCTTAATTCCATGGAGCAATTTTGTTTTTAGGTGTGAATGATAAGAGTTAGCCATGTACATAGAATTGACTTGGTTGATAGGTCCACCTAACGCTCTCTTCTACCTCGCTTTTTTTATTTTCCTGTCCTTCACTCACTCACTCCCTTTGCTACAACTGGGATTCCTTGAAAACACACCACAGTAACGCAGAAGATTTTTAGTGTGTCTTAAACCTGCAGATTGTGTATCCGTGCTTTCTATCTATCTACCTGTGTGTCCACCGTAATGTACGTTTCTTAGTTATTGGAAAGTCCAGTACAGTGTCTGCCCCGAACCTCCTGGGACTCTTAAATCTTTCTTACTCATGAAATGATTCAGGTAGGCGCAGTCTACCAATCTCGGCATACTTCTTTATTACTAGTTCGTTATGGATACCATTTCATGGCTCTCTGTGCTAGTGCTATAGGAAATTATAGACCTTCTTCCTATAAACCTGCCCCTTTCTTTCCCTACATCCATTTTTCTGCTTTCTCTTGCATTCTGGATTTCAGTTCTAATTTGAACCCAGAAAACCTACTTTTAATACTATTGGCTAATTAATATATATCTCTGAGAAGAATGACTTTTTTTTTTTCCTTAGGTGGGTTGTTATTTTTAATGATTGCTTTAATGGTAGTCTGAGATGTCCCTGCCTAGGGAGGTCCTGTCTTTCTGTCCATAATGAGATATACTTCATTTGCACTGTCCTGAGATTTATGGAGGAATGGGGGACCGAGGGGGGGGAGCACCCTTCCAATTTATTACATCTTAAATGAACTGCTCCCAAAGCAAAAGCAAACCAAAACAAAAGAGGCTATAAAGCAGTGTCTGCGTACTGTTTAGTTTGATGTTTATTGAGCTATATGGGGTTTGCTGACTAGTCTAAGATTGGGAGGCAGGAGTTACAATTTCACCTGAATTGTTCTTTTGTATTTTTCTTATCCTTAGCTCTTTTTCCTTTTCCACCTGCACGAACATCATTGCCATTACCACCTCTGCTGGGCAATCTGAATGTTATTTCATGTAATTATACCTATGCCATTAGTTATGATGGTTCATGTCACTGTAGCTTAAATTTTAGGGTGGAAACAAAGTGAGAGAAGAATCTCTTTGTTTCATGTAATGGCACAGTAGAATTAGCTTTTAGATATATGATCTAAAGAACATTTGTAATTTCAAAAAAACTCTGTCTTTCCTCCCTTTTGCGATAAGGTGGTTTCCACTGAAGCACTACTTCACCCCATCTCTTAGACCCAGTCCCTGAATTCCATCTTGCCCCCTTTTCAGGCTAAGTAAGAACAAGAAATCTTCCATAGAGGCAACTGAATTTTCACCTGTGTCATCTCAGCTCCTTGTAAGGGACTGAGACCTACACAGGTGTCACAAGTATGATCCAGAGTTGTCACCCTCATACAATTTATATTCTTGCTCATTGGACTTAAAGAGCAGGCCAAAAAAAAAAGAGCCTGCCAGCTCTGAGGAATTTTCCACAGGCCTATATTTACCTTTGCTGTTTGTGTGTGTGTCTTTATGAACCCTGAAAAGAGAAAGTCCCACCATTCACCCCAGTTTTGATAACTTGCCGGGGTAATCAAGAATGTCTTTGGTCCACACTCTTCCAGGTTATATCAACGCTGCCAATAAAATGTCCTCACACCCCAGGAACCCCTTTGTCTCTGCTGTGTTCTAGCAGTTCAGCTCAGTCACTCTAGTTCATTTTCCTTCTTTACTTTTTGCAGCTTTTTGCCGCTCAAATCCTCCCTTTACAAAACCACATGAACAGGGTGTGGTTTTTATTACCCCCAGTGCTCAAGTAGACTCGAACTTAAAGAAATGGCTGCTCATGGCAGTACTGCTCTACTTGGTTCCTTGATTTTGGAAATGAGGCATTTCATCTCTAACCATGGTTTGAAGACTATGTGAATGCATTTCACACAATAGCAAACACCAGCTCTCTGTATATAGTTTCTAATATTTTTTTCATTAAAAACCCCTTTGCTTCTCTGCCTTGCTTCTCTTGATAGGTGTGGTGATAGAAATCTCCCACATACCTAAGATTTCTTCTTCTTATTTTTTTTTCAGACTCAAACTTCAGAATATTTTCAATATCTGCAACATTATCTTTTGAATAATAATTACCTCTTATATTAAATTATAAGACAGCAGGATTCAGGATTAGATCTCTTCGTATTATTCTAGTGAAGGAAATTATGACAGGGGTCATTTTTTAGAATTATGTAGCAGGGTAAAAGGTCCCAAGCAGCATTAGAAGGCAAAGGCGTTTATAATTAAATTGTAATTTAGGCCAGTGATTTATCGTTTTCTCAATGAAAAATTTGGTGCTGCTGAGAGATCCTAAGAGGAACTTTAGTGAGATACAACTTAATGAAATAATAAAAAGAAAAATTATTCCAGAATAGATTGTATTACTGTGGCAGAACAATTGCAGCCCGACTTCTGCGGGCATTTTCATTATCAGTTCCATGTTTCAGGGGTTTCTAATTTAACTATAATTTTCTTTTGAGGATAAGAAATAGCACAGGAATTTTGAGTTTGATATCAAAAACACTTTTTGAAGCCTTTAAGAATATAACTACAATCTTTGGTTTATGTTTTTAATGTTCACATTTGGAAACATTTGCCAGTTTGCTTAAAAGCTACTCGGATTGAAGAAATGCTACCAGGTAACAATAATGCTACCAGGTATAACAATAAGATCAATGACTAATTTATTTTTAAAATGATAGGTGCTATATTTCTTCTTTTTGAGGCTGTGTCCACGAAGGTAGCTGTCTAGTATCTGTTTATTTGCCTTTTTATCTAAGCTTGTGTATCTCCCTGGGTTAAGTATTGGGCCTGACTTATGTAACTCCCAACCATGGCCATGTGAATACACAAACTGGAAGGGAGCATGCAGGTTATGAATTGCTCATCTTTCACAAAATAAATAATGAAGGATACGATTAAAAGTAAAAGCATTAAGTCCTTTGCTGAAAAAAAGAAACTTTTTACAAGCTTTCAGTATGAAACCAGTAGTTTTATAACACTAATTTTGACCAAAGATATGTTTCATGATAAGGCCAATTCAGTTTTGTTTTGAGGATCGAAATTAAACAATTGAGTTATTAAAAAAATAAGAGTGCTTCTTGTACTTGTGATGTGATTCTTGTGTTTGTTGTAATTCAAATTGTTCACTTATTGTTATATTTTAATTGAATTCCTAGAACCTTGATTGCTTTAATGATCTTGATGGTGGCTCTTTAAAAATAATCAAGCTAATAAACTTTTAATGGCATGTGTTTTAAATAATTGATTGAAAATGGTATAAATATCTTTATCCAGTAGTGTATAATAACCTCTTTACTAAATACCTCATCTGTGGGGTAAATAATGTGTGCTTTAAAAAATGCATTGTGTATTTACATAATAGACTTAGGTGTATTAAGAAAACAACATGAATTTTCATCTTTTTAAAAAATAATGTTTTTTTAATAGCAGAATCAGCATCATTTATTGAGTAAATAACACGAATGTGAGGAATTATCTAAATAAATGGTTATATAAAACATATCTTGTAAGGACCTATTAAGGTTTATAATCCCTGTTCATTAGACAGTTTTGTCTTTTTTCCCTCTTAGAACATACCTTGCACGCTTTGGGATAAAACTTTAGGGGGGAGCAGAACTCTCAGTGACATCTACTTTTCAGGAGACAAGAGTGCTTTTTAATGTTTAATACATGCTACTTAACAGTGTTCTGAATAGCATTTCAGTATTAACCCAAAGTCTCTTACCCTCTGTTCTCTGTCTTTCAAAATCGAGGCAGGATGGCTCTGTCATGGTGACCCTGACGGTGTTCTGTAGGCCAGGTCAGTGGTGGTTAAAAGCATTAGCTAGCAGCATGACCTTCGCAAGTGGTTTAACTCTTTCTCAGATGTGAAAATTAGAATAATAACAGTATCTGCCTCTCAGCACTGTTGAGCGCATGCACTGAATAAGTGTGGGCTCCTATGCCTGTTTACTTGTAAACGTAACACTTGACTGTCCTCACTGAACAGATGTAGGCAGAAATTTTTTTATGGAGGCCTTTACTAAAAAACTTGGCAATCTCAATTTTGCCTAGATGAAAAGCTTTTTGAAAGTGAAACCAGTAAAGACACAAAAACCACTAGGGGACATGACTAATACAGAAGACGATCCATAAAACATGGCCCTTTCATGCATGTGAAATATGTGAATCTGTCATTTTATATTCAATTCTCTTATCTTTTTTGTTTTACTTTTTAAGAAAGTGATTTTAGACATAGACAGAAATTGCAACATAGTAAGAGAAATTTCCCATGTATTCCTTCCCAGGTGCCCCTACTGTTAACATCTTGTGTAATCTGTGTCACAGACACTGAAACTTAGAAACCAATGTATGTGATACAATTAAGTAAATTTTACTGATTTTTCCATTAATGTCCCTTTTCTATTTTAGGATCTCTCCTGGGGTCCCACATTGCATTTAGTTGTCATGCATCTTTAGTGTCCCTCAGTGAGAGTTAGTTCTTTCTTTGGTTTCTATGACCTTGATAGTTTTGAAGAAAACTGGTCAGTGAATTTATAGAATGTCCCTCAATTTGTTTTTTTTCCCTCCTGATTTTTTCATGATCAGATTGAAGTCATACAGTGTTGGCAAGAATGCCACAGAAGTGGTGCACCCGATAGGCACTTGGTCGTATCATACAGCATGTGACATCCGTGATGTGTCTGATTACTGGTGACATTAACCTTGGTCACTTGGCTAGGCTGGTGTTTAAAGCATTAGCGAGGTTTCTTCCCTGAATAGTCACTGTTTTCTGCTTGGTGATATCATGATAAGTATGTATAGGGAGTTTCTGTGAGGCTATGCACATCTCTTATTTCTTCTCAGTTCTCTACCCATCAGTTTTAGCAACCCTCAGTAGATATTATCTATAACAGTTCTCACAGTGGTGATCTAATGGTAATTTTCTGTTTCCTCAGTTTCTACCACATTAAATAATTATAAGTCCTTTCTCCTCCAAAATTGGCTTATTGTTTCTTTCCCCAGTATCACTTTCCAAATTAAAAAATTAAACCATCTTTCTTCCTCCTCCCTCTCTCTTTTGTTTTTCTCTTTCTTCTAGATGAATTTATCTTCTCTTTTTTCCTGTACACTAATTATTGCGTCCCTTTTTGATGATCTGTAAGCAAATGGGTGCAATTAGAATTAATTGCAACATGCTAGATACAGTAGTCACTATTGATCATTGTATAATTTAAGCTTGGCGTTTACCAATACTTTTTTCCTACCTTAAAGCCTATGTTTGAATAGTTTCCTCAACTTCCACAAGTCTCTTTAAGAGCTTGAAGATATGAAAGTCTCAGTGAAATGAATAAACGGATATTGAAAAAGCACTTTTTTTGTTTGTTTGTTTTTTGGTACCAGGGATCGAACTCAGGTCCTTGAGCTTTCAAGGCAGGCGGCAGAACCACTGAGCTAAATCCCCAGCCCTGAAAAAGCACTTTTGTGTAGACTTGTGGTGGGAAAAGGAAAGTGACTAGAGAATAAACCAGACTGCCACTTAGCGTGCTCACAAATCTGATGGTTCTGATTGAGTTGACATCACACACAGCCCACACAGAGAAAGGCAATGAATCTAGAGCTGAGCAATGTGCTACTTTCAGATTCTGTCTTAACTAAGCTGTGTGAGGAGCATTCCAGGCTGCACAGGTGATGGGAGTTACAGGTGGCTTATCATATCCTTTATTGATGGCTCTTTGGCTCACAATTCTTGACCCAGAAGGCTGTTTCTTTGGTAATGATGATCCCAGCTGTCTTCATAAAAGTGGCAAGCATTGCAGGGTGAGCTTCAGGATGAATTTCAAAACGCTGTTCCTTATAGCAACCTCTTTGTAAGTGGTAAGCCATGTTTGCCACTGTGGCAGACGCTATGGCAGTGGTGGTGAACCTATGGCACGAGTGCCGCAGTGGGCTGTTTATATCATTGAAAGCTCTAAAAGTTTCTCCATTGCTGCCCTGTGGTGTCCGACCCTTATGCTATGGGTACTCCTTTCTCTACACCAAAGACTGCTTAGTACAGACCACTGTTACTCTGGAGTATTTTTGCTTTTCTGGCTGCATGCTCAGCTTGGCCAGCATGTGGGGCAAACCAAAATTGCCAAAGGCTTGATGCCACCAGAAGCAGCCCTCAGGCAGTGACAAATGAAGGTTCAGTGGATACACCTTGCTTCTCCCCTCAGTCAGAGTGCCTCTGGGGCCTGTAATACATCATCTCTCAGAGACCCCAGTAGTTTTGAGCTCCAGTTTCCCCTTATTCAGTAATGTAGACCTTATTGATTGGCCTCCTTCTATTCTATGGCAAATTCCTAACAGCTTGATGGCTTTTTCCCCAAGATTACCTCTCAAGGTCTACTTTTGGGGGAACCCAAACTACACCCAGGCCAAGCTTACACTGACTTTTGGATTCAGGTAGTTTCCCAACCCCTGACCTCCTCTCCTTTGTAGCTCCTGCATACTTGTCTACTTGGTTTTTCTGGCATTTTTCCTGGTTGACTCCTTTCTGGACAGCTTGGGTATGAGCAGGTGAGCAGTGAAGATTCATAGACAAACATAGTTAGGGCAGGGAGGAAGAATCTTGCATTTATAGAGCACCTGTTGTGAACTGAGAACTGAACTGTATTACGTGGTTTGTGAAGATTATCTTATCTCACTTTCTTTACAGCCCAGGGAGTAGAGGGTGTTGGTGGTGGTATTATCTCTATTTTGAGGATGAAACAAGCTGTTATGCCAAGGGCTTAAGAGATGTGCATAAAGTTATAAAATTGCAAATAAATGCAACTATGTTTGGAGGCCAAGCTTATGCCCTTTCTTCTTTGCTCTGTTGTCCATCCAGAGAAAAACCTGGACCAAATCCATAAAACCTAGCTTTTTCTTAACTGATTCTGTAGTCTTGGGCAAGCAATTTGATTTTTTTTTTTGAACTTGTTTTCTTATCACTGAAATGGGAAATAACAAGTAAAAGGCAATTATTATTTAGTCTTAGCCAGTTGGTTGTGTGAGATCACTATTTCTAAGCAAAGAAAAAGGAAAACATATACTTGGTTAAAAAGTGTTTCTGCAAGCCATGTAGCATTGATCCAGTCCATCAGGATGGGAGAGTGGTTTATCCTTACTTTATAGGGCCCTCTCTATGCCCCGCAGAAGCAGGCTCTGCAGTAATAAGGCAGAACTGTGCATCTGAGCCCACTGCCCTGGCCCATCATAGTAGCCACACCATGGCCCTGAACTGCTGCAGCTTAGGAGAGAACTAGGCTTTGTAAGTTCTTGGGTCAATCACAGCTATTTTTTTCCACTGGTCAGTAAATGGCTTAATCACCCTGTGGCCTTTTGCTTCATATTTATCACCGTCAAGTTGGCTTTGTATTTTGGAAAGCTTCCAGCATTCATTACCATAATGAAAACAGAAGAGAGATATAGTGGGGAGGGGTCAGTTTCCATTGACTGAAGTTCATGTTCTCAGCACAAAGACTTGGAAGGATGCTCAGGAGGGCCATCCTTGCTCTCTGCTCTTAACCACTCATCTAAAACAACCTATAAGCATACATATTTAAAATAATTTTTAAAGAACAAACCAAGAAAATCTCAAGATTAGTTGATGCTGCAGAATTGAAGACAACCTTATCCAGAACTGGACTGCAAAATGGACAGGCTGAATTACAAATTGTATTTTGGTAGTAATTTATTTATAATATTGTTTTGTTTCTTCTTGGGAGCCATTGGGAAGTGTTTTATAATCCATCAGGAGACACACAAACTCATAGGTTGCTTTCTGTAGTAGTTGCAAGACAAATGGTTTTTGAGAAAATCATCTCTTAAATGAAAGATGAGTGTTTTATTTTGTGTATTGTAATTGGGACCCTAACCGAAGGGAGTGACCTTTACACTGACTTGGAAAGATTTTCTTTATGGAACCCTAAGAACCCAAGTCTGTGCTTATTAGAGGACAGTGAGAAGCCTTTCTTCTCTCCCTTTCCTGTTGCCTTTATGTGAAAGAAAAGAACTTGACTTTTATCTTACCCTCTATACTGCAAGACATAAATTGTTCTGTATCCTCACTTGTCATTTTTGTGGCTGTTAACAGTGCTGGGAGCTAACATTTCTCCATGCAACTCGAACACAAATGCCTTGACACGCCCTAATCCAAAGTGAATCTTCTATAAATAATACACAGCAAATAGGCTCCATTTAGTTACATTAACCCCCAAATAGGTCTTGCACATTGTTTAAAAATGCAAACATCACAATAAAAGAGATTCCCTAGATGTAGAGTTTGATGTGTATGTGCAGATTTTCTGGACGTGGTATAGGAAAAAATAGCCCACACCTATGCTTTGCTACTTAAAATATTTATATATTGTCTCTGAAAAGTGCTACTTTTGAAATGCTATTTATTATAAGCTGATAGAGCTCAAGGGCTCTCTGTCCTTCTGGAAGTCCTTCTTATTCTTCTTGATTGCTGAGTAGTTCCTACTAACTTTACTTTCAGAAACCTGTGAAGTCCTCAAGAGGGTTGTAGCTGCTGCCAAATTTTTGTGATTTCTTGCTGAACAACTTGGCAGTCATCTGCAATCCTCTTTAGTTTCTTCAATGGGTCTAATTTCACACGTTAAGAATCTTATTGTTCGTCAGCCAAAATAAAGCGGCGTAGTTCAAAACTATTTATACAATTCAAAACATTTTTTTCCCTCCATTTGGCGCTTAGTCAGCTTGCCTTTCTGCTTCTATCGTATGTTAGCTTTGTTTCTTTCATGTCAGGAATAATTAGACAATTAAGTGCCAATACTTTAGAAATAAAATGGCATATTTTCCCTGAAATTCTTACTGCAAGAGTACCTACTTGAATTCACAACCCCCCTCCAAAATCAGATGGATAAAGTGTTGCACTGTGAATACAAACATATAGATCCCAGAATATATGTACTTGGGCAAAGATACAAACTGTAATTCCATTGAGAAGTGGCAGTAATTACTTTTTCCTAGTAATTGCTTGCAATTAAAAATATAGAGAGGCGACCTTCATTACTGTATTGAAATCTCCTGACCCTTTAAAACTAGTTACTTCCTTTAACTCTTGATTGAATCCATTCCCTTATCTCTCCCTCCTCCCTAGAAAAGCTATAATTAAGAAATGAAATAGAAGTTCAGTGTAGTTGGGATCTGGCTTATACGTCTTCCTGGATTTATTCATATAAAAAGGATATAAGACAATTCCCAGCCTGATCTATGGGGTTCCCTCTTTAGCTTCCCATTTGAAGATTGGAGTGATCTTTAATTTTAAAAAATAAAATTTTATCAAGTTTAGGAAAGAATCTTACTGCCCACTCCCATTCCTTCCCACACACTGTTTCCTCTAGTGCAGTTTGTTCATTAAAGTGAGGCTTTGAATCTAGGCCATAATAAGGCAGAAGAGAATTAAGTTCCACTTCTCAGAGGGGCAGTATCAAATAATTTGTGGGCACATCTTCAAGCTACCAGAAACCTGGAGAAGGATTTCAGGCAAGGGGCTGACTCAGATCTTCAACAGGGAAAGGTTGATCTGAGAATAGGGTACATAGCATGCAGACACAGGGAGAGGCAGATGTTTGATTATAATCTCTTCTACTCACTAAATCTAAAACATTTTTAAACCAAGGGCCACATCATAGTTATTCCCAAGCTCTTCAAATCCTTTATATATAAAAAGTGCTCCTAAAATATTCTGGGAATGACTAAGTCAATGATTCATTAGCTCAATAAATGAAAAATTAATGAAGAACAAGTATGTTAAAAAATAGTGAAGAACATGATTTCTGGAATCATGCTGCCTGAGCTCCATCTACTAGCTATATTTTCCTGGGAAGTTACTTCATCTCCCTAAGCCTCATGTAAAATGAGGATATTAGTAGAACCCACCCCATTGAGTATAGTAAAATTCCAAGATAATGATTATTTAATGCAAAATAAACACATCATAAATATTAGCTATTATTGTAGCCATTTTCACTACTCTAGTTCTCCAACAATTCCATGTTAAAGCGGGGTTTGAATTTATTCTTGTCTTACTCTAAACCCCATGACCTTAAATATTACACTTTCCAGATCGGAGGTGATAGTACTCTTCCATGGAGAGTGATAGTTAAAGCTCTTTGGGTTCATTCACTCAGTATTTTGATACAGGCACTATGACACTTGGTTTTTATCAAGTCTTGGGCTTTTTTATTCAGTTGTGGAGGAAGACCACAGAGCTTCTTGAGGTTTAGCAGACTTTTTAAAGCCCGTGCCTAGATAATAGCAGGTCAACGTGGCCCTGGGGCTGCTTTGTAGGACACACTTGTTTCAACTGACTTAGCTAGCAGGAAGAGCAGTAGCAGCAGCAAGAACTCACTGCAAGTTGGTTTTGATAACAGAGAGAGCCCATGCAGCCTATGCTGCTGAGTAAGAGAGAGCAGCCCAAAGAGGAAGGGCGCCAGTACCCAAGTGCTTTTCAAGCCTCAGCTTGCATCATGTTATCAAATTCCCATTGGCCAAAGAAAGTCACAAGGTTATGGCCAGATTCAGGGAGGAAAGAAATAAACACTACTTCCTAATTGGAGGAACTACAGGGTCACATTGCAAAGGGTGTGTGTGAAGGTATGCGAGAAATCTTTATGACCATGTTTGTACACAATTGCCAAGTTTTCGGGAAATCTTTGCTAGGTCCTTAAACAGCTTTTGAGGGGTTTGCAGCTTAGAATGACATTGGCCCTAAATTAATTTGAAATGTGCTTTTTATGCCTCAAGCAGGATACTAGTGGACCATATGGCTATAGTTGGGGGTCACAAAATCCCTAATGCACATGGCTTACACACAGATGCTAAGATACAACTAGATTTCAAAGTCTACAAACCAATCTTGGACCTATTGAGGTGGATACAAAACCTTGTTTATGCAACTTAAATACTGCATGTCTCCAGAGCTGGATAAGCTTTGCTAATGAAACCTGATAGTCATGTTTTCCATAGTTTCTTATGAAAATTATAAACCCCAGGAAACTCTTCAGAAATTTTATTTATTCCATCTGACTTATAACATAGAATTCCTTATTTGGCCTTGTCAGGGAACTGCTGTGCATGCCCGGCCCACCCTTCCCTGATTCCTCTTCCCTTAACTCTTCATCTAAGTCAAGCCGCTGTTTAGATGCTGAGCAGGTGGGAGAGGGGCCTAATCCCTATCAGAGCCAAGAAAGCCAGGAGCCTGGCCTGCTCCTCCACTTGTCAGATTAGAAAACCTTCCTGTCGCGGCCCCTCTCACCTCCACATGCAGCTCTGACATGCTGCAAAGTCAGTGACTCTAGAAAGTCACCATTGGGTCTGTGTGGCTACTTCTCTGGAATGTCTTGAATTGATTTAGAGATTTTGCGACTTTCTAAACTCTTCCTCTTCCCACAGCATCACATGAAATCATAGCAATTTTAGTGGTAATGACAGAGCCATAGGGGCTTCATATTAATAGATCTTATTTTTATATTTCGAATGAAAAGAAATAACATTATCAAGACATCTCTTAAATTTGCACCTCTGAGTTTGGTTTATGGTCTTAGAAAAATCAGCATCAATCATTTGATAAGAATTTCTTGAATCATTTTAAATGGATTGGTTTATACTAGACTCAGTAAATTTTGCTCATTTTCTTTGTCCATTTAGGCTTCTAAAACAAAATATCTTAGACTGGGTAACATATAAACAACAAAAATTTATTTGTTACAATTCTAGAGGCTGTGAAGTCCCAGATCAAGGCACCAGAAGATGTAGTGTCTGATGAAGGTCTACTACCTGTCCGTAGAGGGTACCTTCTGTGTTCTGGCAAATTGAAGGGGCCACACAGTTCCCTGGGGCCTCTTCTAGGAGCACTAACCTCATTTGTGAGCACTCTGCCCTCATGATCTCATTGCCTGGGAGCCACCACCTTTCAGAACTATCACACTGATCATTAAGTTTCAAGAGATGAATTTTGGAGAGACACATTTAGACCACAGCAGCCGTACTGTCACATATCCATGGAAATATGCATATTCTCTTGTGACTCTGGGGTTTTAACTGGAGGAAAGATCATTGTCTTAAAGATGAAATAGCAAATGTGCAAATTTAGGGGGTGAACAGAAGAGTAATCTTCAATAGTAATAGTTACTAAATCTTAGGAGGCTGAAGATGCGATTTCTCTTTTTGATGTACACTAACAAAAATACTCCTTGGAGCCTCTGTTCACTTACTTTCACTTCTCCCCATTTAATGCCACTTCATAAATTTATGTAGTAAAACTGAAAAACAGAATTTTGAATACTTTAAAAAAATAAAAACCAGGCCGGGGATTTAGCTCAGTGGTTTTGCTGCCTGCTGCGCAAGCACAAGGACCCGAGTTCGATCCCTGGTACCAAAAACAAAAACAAAACAAAACAAAAAACCATAAGTTTAATGGAAAAAGATAGTATATCTCTTGTAATCTTTTTTCTCTAAATGGCCAAGCTAACAGTTGAGTTTCCTCTTCCCAGAGATGTAAACAAAAGGCTCCATTCTGGCAAGAGTGGTGAACAGAGGGTAAACTGAGGCCAACACTCCCAAGCAGCTTGACTGTGTTCTCCTTTCTTTTGTGCAAAGACACAAGGATTGCAATATTGGGCTTTAGATCTCTCCTAAAGATAGGGTGTGGAATCTAGAAATGTGTGCTGGCAATGTAATGGTTATTCTAGAGAGTCTCATGGAAGTCTAGATATGTTGCAGTTGGCACAGTAAGCTCAGCCTGCCGAGAGGCAGCCCAGTAGCTCATGGTAAACCCAGCAAAGACAGCCTGGATCCTGCTGCATGGAAGACGGGCTGACACCTTATGCATTGATCCTATTGGGCAGCTCTGAGGACCAATCAGATGATCTTCGTGGGCATGACTTTTCTTCACATCCTAGAGGGCATTCAAGAAGTCCCTAAGTGTCTGTTGAGTTTGCCCATCAGGTCCAAGTTACCCAAATTGTGTTATGCTGTGCATGAAAACCATGATAGCCCAGGAAAAAGAAAAGGATTCATAGTTAGAAAGGTCTGAATATATGATTATTTTCTTGCTGATCCAAATAAGCACATAAAAAACTTGCAGAAGTTCAACACGAAGAGAACAGTTTAATTTTGTCTAAGCTATCTTTCCTACTCATATGTAAACACAATTCTGTTTCCTTCTGACATATAACAACATTCTACATTTTGGAGAATGTTGAGGTAGTTGTCTGTTTTATCCTCATATTAACCCAGATACTTGGAAAACAAAATAACTCAGATCTCATGGTGTTGGCTCCTTGTGGTACAGCAGGTGCTATCCTGACATTTGCTATTGTGTTATCATCCTACCAAAGGGTTGTTTTAGGAAAGAGGTACAGGGGCCATTGCAGTCATTGTCAACATCTGATTGGGTATGAACCAATGTTATCGTATAATAGACCTAATATAAAGATGCAAAAATAAATTTCTACCCTATATTAGGGACCCATGTCCTATGGGTACTCCAGCAGATTATTAGAAACTTGGTGTCTTAACACATCTGACCTTTATCATCTTACAGTTCTGGAGGTCAGAAGTCTCACCTGAGTCATACTGGGATAAAATCAAGGGGCTTGCAGGGCTGAAATCTTTTCTGGAGGCTATAAAGGAGAATTCATTTTCTTGCCCTTTCTAGCTTCTTGAGGCTATTGGCATTCCTTGGCTCCTGGCTCCCTCCATCTTCAGCCAACAATAGCCATTCTAGTCTGTGTCACAATTCCAACACTGGTTCTCTTCTGCCTCCCTTATCCACATTAAAAAAATAATAATTGTGCTTACAAGGGCCCACTCAGATAATGTGAGATAATCTTATTTTTTTGCTTAAATTCTTTTATTGGTACATTTTAGGTATACAATACATTTACATTTATCATTGGGTGTTTGTACCTGTACATGATCTATCTTGGTTCTTATTTTTTCCCCATTACCTGTGTGCCCTTCATCCCCTCCACCCTTCCCTATTTACATACTCCATTTCCATTTTTTTTTCTTTTCTCAAAATTTTTCCTTTCCATTTTTTCCTTTCCCCATCTCCTCCCTCCACCCCTACCCCTTTGGACCTTTTCCTATTTCAAAATATCAATTATTAGTTATTAATCCTTTTAATCCTTATTTACACTCTCAGTTTCTCACACTAGAGAAACTATTCAGTATTTACACATGTGTCTTACTTCACTTAGTGGCCTCAATATGCATCCTTTTAGCTATAAATGTCTCTAGTTTGTTATTCTTTATGGCTGAGTAGTACTCCATTTTATAAAAAAACCCCACATCTTCTTTATCCTGTTTCCAGTTGATGGGCACTTGGGATAATCTTATTTTAAAGTCAGCTGATGATCAGTTTAAATTCTTTTTTCCATGTAACCTAACATTCTGATAAGTGGAACTTGGGCATCTTTGGGAAGCTGTTATTTTGTCTGCTACAATCTAGCATGTAAATTGCTCTCTTGGCTTTAGCTTCTGGAACGCTCAGAGCCATCTAGTAACTCTATCATTCTTTCTTTTGTTCCTGTATCCTAATTCTCTCCTAAAATTCATGTCATGTCATGTGTCCATGCATACATAAGCCATACCAAAGTGTGATATAAATGATCACTATTACTAACAATTCTCTATAACAGGAGTCAGCAAACTATAGGGCAAGAACGAAATCTGGTTCTTCTCCAGTTTTTATAAATAAAGTTTTATTGGAACACAGGCATTGCTTTCCTGGCTATGAGGGCAGAGTTGTAGTTGTGGCACAGAGTTTATGGCTCACAAAGAATAAATACATTTGCTATTATTGCATGCTTTGGACACTCTGAGGCTTAATGGCATTTTGCTTCTCTTTTGCCCCAGTGAGTCCTTTAATAACTTTGAGACATGTTGAATAGTTAGCTCTTTAGTCACTTTTAGATTTGGGTTTTAGCAAAGGATTGTAAAATTACTCAGGAAATTTGGGATAGTATAGACCTAATAAAAGTCCCTTAAGAAAACAAAATTATATGTTTGCTTTATTAAAATGGATTATATACATACATGTTTACTAACAGTTATACAGTGGCTTGAGCCTGTGGTTCAATTTTGTTTTCCAGTGGTTCCCAGCCTGTCTTCCTTTATACCCTGCTCCCCTCTTCCCAGCCCTGCTCAGTCTCTAGAAGTCTGAGAGGGAAGTGAATGGCCTTTGAGCTGGCCTTTCATCAGTCTAGTGGAATTGTGTACTCACCCATAATTCACATCACTGATGGTTTCAAAACAGAACAATCATGTTTCAAAAAACACCATTTGTTTACTAGACAAAAATATAATGAAAGATACCTGTGAGAGTAAAAGTGGTGGAAATCCCTGGTGTATAGTCTGTCTCTAAAAAACATACAATTATTATTTACCTTTCTTTTAAGTTGGTATGTAAAAGATGGATTATGAATGTAAAAATGATGACCATTTCAAAGGAAGTAGGTTTTAACTTGCTCCTAAAGGGTTACTGCATTTTATAAAATTCCTCTTTAGGGCAACATTCTTGGTGTTTTAGGCATAAAGTACCCCCCCCATACTGTTATTTTGTTTGCTTGCTTATTTGTTTGTTTGTTTGGTTGGTTGGCTGATTGTTTAGACAGGGTCTTGCTAAGTCTCTGAGTTGTCCAGGCTGGGCTTGAACTTCAGTCCTCCTTCAGCCTACCAGAGTGCTGAGATTACAAGCATTGGCTGTCACACCCAGCTAATTTCGAGCACAGTTTCTGCTTAGAGGGAAACATTGGGTATTAAGTCCTCCAACCTCTATCTTAGGGAACCTATATTTAATGATATTAATGAGGCTGAGTTAGGAATGAGGTGTTTTTGACATTGCTATGGCTTAGGAACGTTAACCTGGAGTCCAATGGGCTCTAGACCCTGGACTGTTTTCTGAATAAAATTTCATTCTCTGCCTCCTTCTCTCTTTTCCTATTTTTGGTCAGTCATACCCTGTCTAATCTTAATTTCCACATGTTTCCCATAAGTATAATTTTAATGAAACAATTAATTTGAAGTATAGATTTTACTTGTATACCTTATTTTTTCATGCTTCATTAGTTTGGCGAGACATTTTTGCCTTGACTTTGGACAGTGTTTCCTAAATCTGACTTGTAGAATAACAATTGGAAGAATATCTCTTTATCATTTCTTTAAAATAACAGTTATTTCCTATTAAGATTTATTTTCTTTCATGATCCCTTAATTTGGATGCCTATTATAGTTAAGGAATAATGGCAAGATGTTTATGGAATCAGGTTCTGCCACCTTTGTTCATTTCATCCTTCATTTCTTACTTAAAAATGAATAATAAATAATAGTTCACTCTCCCACCTCCATGAAATTGTACATCTGCTGAGGGGTGGTCTCAGTCTTACATTGCATAGTATAATTAAGTTTTTCTTATCATCGCTTCTTGGCCTTTTGGCTAAAATCAAGTGAAGTTTTTCTAATCAGTTTGTGCTTGTACTATTAACACTAGATTTCTGGATTTTTAATTTCTTCTTTGGTGCTTACTCTGCATGCAGCATCTCTTACCCGTGTTCCGTATTATCCTGCTTACTGGATGCTGGTGACAAAACATGGGTGATGTCTCAGAACAATATCTAAGGCATTTATTCCAGCACAAGTATTTTGCAGAAGTGTTAAGCGTATCCATAGCATACACATGAGCCAATGGTACACTTAAATCCACATCTTTCACCAGAAGAATGTAGTTTTAAGATTTGCCATTTTTTAATGTTAGAGTGAGACAAATTCTACAATATACCCCTGCCACTGAGTTTCATCCTTAACTTAGAACTTCTTTCTATTTTTGGAGAAGAAATTTCCTTCACTTTCTTTGCATTTTTCCCAGATGGAGATGGATGAGAAATCACAAATTCCTTTCGATCTTTCCTAAATAGTATTTAATGATGAATTAAAATGTATCCATCATTAGTAATTTATTATTTAATGTGAAATGAATCTCAGTTACCATCTTCTGCCTCTTTCCTGGGAGGGAAGGGCACAGGCTTTCTCTACAGTTGGAGACAGTACTTTCATTCTGAGATGTGGTGAAGACTTCAGTGTTCATTAAGCCATAATTTCTGTGGCTTTGGTGGTGTTTATCAACTTCTACTCCAAATATGCTTCATTTTTAGCCAAGTATGCCTAGTACTGGTCTCAATTTCCTGTGATAATTTTGATTGCTGTCTTCTAGATCTTTTCCTTAAACCAAACTTTTTTTTTCATATTTACAGGCTTCTGGATTTTTGAACTCTTCTGAGACCAAAAGAAGACTAAACCAAAGAAGAACTCTGACCTTGGTATGTAGACACACCCCAGGTGGGATGTCCTGGACATTATCCAGGGAATCTCCTTCAGAGGGCTTTGTTTCATGCAATATAGTTGAAGGTTGTTTCAGCAAGGAAGATGTTTGTCTGTCTGATTTCATAGACATAATGATTTAGACAATGTGTGGCATAAAAGTGAGCAGTTTAAATTTTATGGCTTTACTTTCAAAATACCTATATATCTTTCTAATATTCTGGTGTGGATTTGACTTTGGTCATCAGGCGCTGATGTCTTCTGTACAATAAGATGTTCTACTTACTACTTAATATTTGACCCTGAAAAATGAATCCAGTTGCTAAAGATTCTGTTGGTATGTAGGCAGGAACAATCATCAGTTTCTAAGGCGGGTGCTGTCATTATAAGATACAAGTTGTGATGATTTTCATGTTTACTTAGACTGGTCTTAGTAAGTGTTGATGGTTGACTCACAATTCCTTTCCCTGTTGAGACTGAGTGTGATGCTGAATCTCCGTTATCCTAGAAATGAATGAAACACAGTGATAAAGAAATTCATAGAATATTGAATTAACATGCTGTTTTGTCTGTTGAAATTCACTTCTGTGGATATAGTTAGACTTCTGGTGGCAGATCCGCTCTCCAGAAAATTATGGTGTTAGATTTTCTAAATAGGGAAGGAGGAGAGCTGGAGGGTTGGAGGAAGAACAAAGTTGGCGTTTCCTATTCCTGAGCCTCTTGGCTACTGTAAAGGAAGAAAGCATTCACAAAATACTTCTGACCCTCAGAGCATTTCATTGTCCAGCAAAACATTTCTCACTGACCTGAGATTTACATGGCAGAATTTTGTACTGCCTTAGAAACATACTTCTCCATGTTCCTATTTGAAAATAGTGATGCTTTTGTGAAAGGGTAGGAACTTAGGTACATGGTGACTTCATTAGGCTTTCATTTTGATGAAGTATTGAGTAGACCAGATGCTTGATATCAGATGCCTTGCTAAAATATTTTAGAAATCAGAGCTGATCCCCATTTTTAAAAAATAATCCTGTCTGGAGAGATTGGCTCTTGCCTATGACCATTTTGTTTTCATTTATTTCAAGTAGTTATTAAAATTAAGTTTATCTATGAGTTCAATCCACGCTTGATCTATGGATTTTAAAGTCAGTGTGCTTGACCCTGGGTATTTCATCCATATCTGTGGTCCCCTAGTGCTCTCATCGTGGTTAGCAGAGAGACATCTGCTTAGATGAAGTACCAATGTTTGTGCACACCAGAGCCCACAAACATTTGAATTTTCCAACAATGAGAATATTGGATGTTACTCTTTGTGTGTGCTAATGGTATGGACTGATTTTGCAAAATCACTGCAGCAAGCTGTAAATGATGTATGAAATGAAAAATTTCTGTCCACTGCACAGAGCAAATATATACAGTTCTATGCAATCACTGCAGTACTGAGTTATTTGTTTTAATATTTCCTTCAGACATACAGTAATTTTTTGGTGAGTCATATCCAGCTGCTTGCCATCGACAGCTACTACAGATTTTCTTTATATATGTTCTAAATGATTTTCACAGTTGTGTAGTATACTTACGAGTATTATGTATTTAAATTTAATGAGTACTGGAATAGTTTAATGAAGACAATTTCAACATTTTCTTTTGACAAATTTAGCAAATGCTGAAGAGTTCAAAGTTTCATAATCTGATTGTGGAGAAATATCCATTACTACCATGTAATATATATCCTTTAAGATATTTTACCTCTTACTAGGTAATGTTCTTTTAAACACCATTTGAAACTCTATTGACCTCTTTGTAAATTTTTATTCTCAGTTGCCAATAGGATTGAACTTCTTTCTGTGTGTAACTTTCAATCACTGGGTATTGTTCGATTATACAAGTGCAGCACAGAAGATTTACTTGTTTCAATGGATATTTAATTTTTTCAAGTTTTGGTAATGGCAGTGATTTTTTATGTCAGTACTGTAATGTGTATGTCATTTTAATT
Organism: Heterocephalus glaber; assembly: GCF_053883595.1. Classification (NCBI taxonomy): domain Eukaryota; kingdom Metazoa; phylum Chordata; class Mammalia; order Rodentia; family Bathyergidae; genus Heterocephalus; species Heterocephalus glaber. The sequence goes on along the minus strand of NW_028258137.1, from coordinate 15,679,477 downwards.
GTTTTGGTGTGTATATAGTTATGCTAAACTTGCCTCTGTTCCCTGTTGAACTTTACTATTATATTTATTTTTCCTTGTTGCTTTTAGACAGTGACAGCATTATATTTATAAATTATCAGAGCAGGATTGGCATCTCTGTGATACTGAGTAATTGCATGAGAACATAATGTGCCTATAGTAGATTTTCCAACATGAATTCATCCTTGCATGACCCTCTAAGTCATGGGAATATTTTATTTAGGGCTTCTGCATATAAGAGTTATATTTGTATGGTTCTGTTTCTGAACCATTTTTGTTAATTTTGGGAACCAGTGTAATTGTAGCCTTGTAATCTTAATTAACAAGATGAAGATTTCTTTATCCTCCCCAGAGTCTGGAGCAGTTAAAATAGTATAGAATGACCCCTTTTTTTTTAGATGAGGTAGAGTTAGTGCCTGCATCTGGCTCATGTAGGGAGAAAGTTCTTTGAAGCTTCTAATTATCTTTCAAGATCATTGACCTGTTCAATATTTTTTCTATCTCATATTGAATCAATTTCAGTAATTTATATTTTCCTGTTGAAATGAAATATCAGTTCACAGAAGTTAAACTTGTTAAGATAGGTACATACAAACTATTGTTATAACTAACAAAAATAATTTGTAAGTCTTTGGTAAATCATTGTTTTCATTCTTAATACAAGTCATCTTTTTCTTGATTAGCTCATCACAGGTAGTTTTGAAACTTCACTCTTAAATTTTCTTCCTGTTCACCTAGTTTTTCTGCTGCTTTGCTAGCTTCTAACATCACACGCTTTGTTCATTTATATTTTTGTTGCTGTTTCCTACTATAAATATTTAAAACTATGAATTTTCATATGATTTCTATCTTAGTGACAGTACATAACTTATATATTGTATTCTCATATTATTCATTGTTTAATGTAAACCTAATGTGATGTTTTCTTTCCTTCTTCCCTCCCTCCCTTCCTCCCTTCCTTCCTTCCTTTGTTTTGGTGGTACTAAGGATTGAACCAGGGAGCATGGAGCTATATCCTTAGACCGTTTTATTTTATTTTATTTTTATTTTGAGACATGGTCTCACTAAATTGCCCAGACAGGCCTTGAATTTGTAATCTTTCTGCCTCAAGCTCCCTAGTAGCTGGGAAAACAGATTTACACTACTACTTAAACTGATATTTATATGAAAATCCTCAATTCTTTCCTAAGAGTAATTTTAAATTTTAGAATGTTGAATTTTAAAATTTCATCTGTTAGAATTTAATTCTAATTTTATTTACTTGCTTCTTAAAACATATTTGTATTGACTTTTACTTGAATTTTATTGACATGATCTTTTAGGGGGATAATGTATCCCCTCAAAATATATGATCATTTTTGATAAGAATTTCATTGTTGCTGGAAGTGAAGGTTATTTATCTCTTTAAGTTATAAAAGTCACTTAATTATGTCATGCAGCTCCTCTATAGCATGTTTTGCATCCTTTGGTCTTTTTTGACCAACTTTGAGGAATGTCAAAGTCCTTTTTAAATTCTTATTTATGAAGATATTTGCATTCTATGTATTGCATTTCTGTAGTATTGATGTATAATAAATTGCTTATTTGTGTTTAATTGTGCTCCCTTAATATAAAACCCCTTTTTTGTGTGTGTGGTACTGGGCATTGAACCCAGGACTTCCACACAGAGCTACATTCCCACTATCTTTTGTTATTATTTCATTTCGAGACAGAGGCTTGCTAATTCCCTAAGTTTCCTAAGCTAGGTTCAAACTGGCCATTCTGCCTCAGTTTCCCAGAGTGCTGGGATTACATGTGTGCACCACCCCACCTGGCTTTTCTTTGTCCATTTAATGTGTTTACTATTTGGTATGAACTCAGCAGGTTATTTCTTCTCTAAGTCTCACATGTGGCATGTGTGTCACTTCTGTGAGGGCAGCTAGTGTTCCAAGTCAGCTGGGGACTGGTTTTTCCTGATGGCCTCATACACATGTCTGGTCTTGGAGCCACAGCTAACGCAGCAAGAGAAGACAAACCGCAATTCACAAGCACATCTTAAACCTTATCAGATCACTTTGCTAAAGTTCCGTTGGCCAAAGAAAGTCACTTGACCATCCCAGATCCAAGAGGTAAAAAGTGACTCTAGGTTTTAACTGGAGAGACTGTCCTGTCAGACTGCAAGGGCATGGATCCAGGGAGAGGGCAAACGAGATCATCTTCACAATGCAAGACATTCCCATTAGGGACCCTGGAAATCAAGAGAATGCATGCTGAGCCATACCTATTCTTGGCTATGTTGCCCTCTTGACCAACTAAGTTGAAACCTAATTTAACCTTAAAGTGTGTGCATTGTCTCTTCCAGTTAATTTGTAGCCTGTAGTGTAGACTTACATTCTCTCAATGCATTCTTGCTTATACAAGTCTCTTCCTATCTCATTTATCTTCTTTTGTTGTTATTTTTTCCCGTTTCAGTTTTCCAAGTTTCTGTGGTTTTCACAGTGAGATCTATTTTGCATTCTTCTGTAGATGCTAAATTGTTTATTTTTAGAATAGTCATTATATGCTCATTTTGTACATTTCAATAGTAAATAAGACTTGGTCCTTGCCTTCAAGGAATGTCCAGTTCAGTAAGTTTTCTGATGTCCTTGAGCACATTTTCAATGGCAGCAGTGCTTCTCTAAGGTTGTGGATATTTGTTCACTTCTCCCACAGTAGTCTATCATGGATGCTTTGTTTGGTGTTTGTCACCAGTCTTGGGAATTTACTCTTACATCTGTTCTCTGGTGTGATGGTCACACACCCTTCTTGGATCTACATCCGGAGGATGTATTGCTGTGCGCAGCTCCTAGTTTATTCCTGATTTTCAGAGAGCATCCCTACCTCTACAGTATAAATCTTTGTTTGGATGGAACGCATAAAAAAACTCAACTTCCCAGCATCATTCCTGTTGCCCTTGTTTTTCCCTAAGTTCAGTTCAGTACTTCAATTTCGAGGCTATTTCCCAGGGAAATGTCATATTTTCTCCCCACCCTCTTTTTCTATAGCTAGTGTTTTTGAATGGATGGCATTCAGAGGTAGGTCAGTGGAGAGACTTTTATGGAAAAAAAAAATCCCAGCTCCTTATGAAACAGCTCATGCCTGGTGTAGAGACAGGTGTTAATCTTCTGATCTTCTCCATCAGCAGACTGTGAAGCCAGCCCAGACTCTCCTTTTTGGTAATGAGAGTAGGAGTGGGGGTCCCTGGACAGTGGGAGAAATATAAGGTCTTTTTCTATTTTTCTCTGTGTACAGGGTTTTGTGACATTTTTGCAACCATTTTTTAGTGATGTTTTATGCACACAGAATGAAATACATCACATACCTGCAAGTTACAAAAAAGCATCACAAGTTACCTGCAAAGCCTCACAATGAAAGGAGTGCCCATAAATGTGTGACCCACCTTAGAAACAGGAACAGTAAGGGCATCATAGCATCTGACATGTGCATTTCATTCCTTAGTCCGAATTCGATGTCCTTTTCTCCACCAAGAAATGACCACCATTCTGAATATCATGCTCACTACTCCCTTGCCTTTCAGAATAGTTTTACTTAGTATATATGTTGAATTAAACAATGTACGTTTTAGATTTTAAGTTGTTTGTCTATAAAAATTTTGTCATATTGAATGTAGACTGATAAATGTGATAAATTTGCCTTCAATATTATTCAATATTGTTTTTAAGATCCATTTATGATGTTGTATCTCAGTGTATTTTTTCTTTTTCATTGCTAAGTAGTAAGCCTTTGCATGAATTAATTTTGTTTTATAACTATTAAGTTAAAGAAATCTTTATTTCATAAAAGTAATGTGACTGTAATATTTTGGTTTATTTCTTCCAGTTTTCATATGTAAAAATTTCTTTCAGATTACATATATACTTCCTATTCATAAAAGAATATAACTATAAATGCATTAAAAAATAAAGTATAAATGATTAGGGTCTTTCTTGTGAACCTTTCATCTGTAGAACCTTAGTTTTGACTGTATGTGCATCTTCTCTTTTTTAATGATTCTATCTCATCATGTATTCATCAATTTATTCTTTTGAAAAACATTACATTTGAGCATTGCTGTTCATTTCACATTATGTTCATTTTCTATATTACTAATTTCTGCTTTTATTTCTTTTTTGGTGTTGGTTCTTTGTTGGAAGCATAAGTTGGCCAATTGAAGAGCATAAGGTACTTAAATACTTGCCATATATAAAATGTTCTTGATAGCATTCATTTGATTATCAGAAATGCTGTTTCAATGTGTGTTTTAAAAGAGGTTAGTCCTATTTGATATCCTGAAGCTTACAGATGTCCACATAGAACTCTTCAAAACTTAGGATCACTTTAATTCAGTCAAGGATTAGAACTGGTGGTATTTTAGGTCTTCCATGTATCTCCTAAATGCATCACACTCCCCTTATTCCCAAAGGATTCTGATTCCTTATTCTTTTCCTGCCTCTTGGTGAAGAGTTTCCAAGATTGAAATATACCTCCTAAGGGTCCCAGGGTGGAGATTATGTGATAGACAGTGTTTTTTTAATTGATTTGATCTGCTGTCCCAATCAGTGTTAAATGCATTATTCTGTCCTGTTTTTTTTTTTCCCATTAAGTTTATTGGTACATTTTAGATATAAAATGCAGTTGCATTCATCACTGGGATCTTGTAACTTTACATGACGTATCTTGGTTCTTATTTTTTCCTCGTTTCCCTGCCCTCCCTTCACCCCCTCCATCCTTCCCTATTTACAAAGACTTTGTTTCCATTTTTTTCCTTTTCTCATATTTTTTCTCTTCCCTTCTTTCCTTTCCCCTACCCCTCCCACTTCCCATACTCCTTTAGACCTTTTTTCCTGTTACACAATATCAATTATACATTTTTAAAAATTACAATATCAAGATTTAGAGGACATTACCACATATTTTACAGAATTTAAAAGGATATAGAAAGCATATTATAAAAAATTTTTTGAAATAAATTTGACAACTTCTATGAAGTACCTTGGAAGACAAATTAATGAAAATGACTCTGGAAGAAATATAAAATTTGAATAGCACCTATTAAAGGAAGTATATTCCTAGCTTGAAAACCTACCTATATGACAACAACAGGCTCATATACATTTTAACTGATAAATTATCTCAAACAGTTAAAGCAGAAAAAAGAAGGAACACGTCTCCCCTCATTTTAGGAAATCAACATTGTGCTAATACTAAAACTGGACAAAGATAATAGAAGAGAAAAGTATGAACGTGAATAAAAATTTGTTTAACAAAACAAACTATTAGAAGTCTGATCTGGCAGTATGTAGTAAGTCGTTTTATTATAAGAATGGCAGTGTTGGTTCAGCATTGGAAGATCCACCCCTATAAGCATCATTTTAACAGAGAAAAGGAAAAAGCCGTATGATCCTATCAGTAGTTGCAGAAAAAGTATTGGACTGAATTCTACAGCTGTTCATGGTAAAAGCTGTCAGGATACTAGAAGTAAAATAGAAACTTCTCAACAGATGAAAGACATGTACTCCATACTTCTAGCAAAAACACCTTATATGAATGGAAAAGATACAATGCTTTCTCCCTAAGGTGGGGAACAAGGGCAGATATGCCTACTCTTCATCTGTCTATTAAACTATGAAACATAGGCCCAAACCAAAATAGTCTGGCAATAAAAATAAACAAATAGGATAGGATTGACAAGGTAGAAGTAAAATCTTTATATGTAGATGAAATGATCATCTACAGAGAAAATACTAAGAAATATCTAGGAGCCCCTAGAACTTGTATTTGAATTTAGCAGGATTAGAAAACACAAGGTATATATAAAAATTCGGGTGTATGTATACTTGCTATAAATGAAGAATTGGATATTGAACTTTAAAAGTTATGTAGGAGTAGAAAGGACCTGGAAAAGTAAAAAGAAAAAAAAATAACAGTGTTGGAAGACATTTATTACCTAATTTTAAGACTTCCTCTAAAGATACCATAATCAAGGCAATGTTGGCGTAAAGAAAGACATATAGATCATTTGAATAAAACAGAGAATCTAGAAATAGAACCACACATATATGGTCCACTGAGTTTTGAAAGATTGTTTAACATTAACATTTTACAGAACATAATCTTAACTCAAGAGCAGAGGAAAAGATAATGTTTTCAGCAAATGGCACTAGAACACCTGGTATTCGTATATTAAAATATTAACCTCAACCCTGTATTTCCAGACATAAAAATAACTTGAAAGGATCTATGAACCTAAATATGAAAGCCTAAAAGTATAAAACTTTAAGAAGAAATTGTAAAGGAAAATGTTCATGAATTTAGGGTAGGGAAGAATTTCCTAGGATACAAAAAACATGATGTATAAAAGAAAAAAATTGATAAATGAGAGTCCATCAAAGTTTAGAATTTTAAAAGACATCGTTAAGAAAATGAAAAGTAGTCCTTAACCAGAACATATTTATAATACATATAACCTATGACAAGAATATATAAAGAACTCTTACAGCTCATTAATAGACAATCCAATTAAAAAGAAGACACAAGAAGATGATAAATAGCCAGGATAGCACAAGGAAAGGTGTGCAACACTAGAATCAGAAAAATACTAATCAGTACAATAACAAGATTGTATTATACACTCATTAGGGAGATTAAAGGTTTTAAAAGAACAAATGTCAGCTTAGGTGTGAACCAGTTAGAACTTTCTAATACTGCTAATGTGAATGTAAAATGATAAAACCATTTTGGAACACAATATAAAAATTTCTTGTATTACTATTAAGAACCAACAGTTCTCTTCTTAAGTTTTTACTTAAGAGAAATGAAAACACATGTTCCCAATAGATTTGTATATACAGGTTGACTATCCCTTATCTGAAATTCTTGGGTCCAGAAGTGTTTCAGATACTGGTTTGAAATCCACTTGATCTGCAAAGAGGATAGCTACTCCTGCTTTTTTTTGGGTTCCTGTTCCATGGAGTATTGTTTTCCACTCTTTAACTTTCAATCTATGAATTTCTTTTTGAATTAAGTGTGTTTCTTGTATGCAGCATATTGTTGGATCTTGGTTCTTGACCCATTCTGCCAGTCTATTTCTTTTGATTGGTGAATTGAGACCATTAACATTGATGGTTATAACTGATACATATTGACTTATCATTCTCATGACTTTTTCTTTTTGTTGGATTCTCTCCCTTTGCATTTAATTTCTTGTCATGCCCAATGGATTCATTTTGCTGGGCTTCCTGGGGTTGTGATCCTCATCGTCTTTTCCTAGGATATTGTCTAAAAGTTTTTGGAGTGCTGGTTTGGTATTCATGAAGTTCCTAAGGTGCTCTTTGTCATGAAAGTATCTTATTTCTCCATCAATTTTGAAAGATAGTTTTGCAGGGTCCATCAATCTGGGTTGGAAGCTGTTTTCCTTTAGGGCTTGCAATACATCACTCCAAGCTCTTCTTGGCTTGAGGGTTTGCATTGAGAAGTCTGCTGTGATTCTGATGGGCTTTCCTTTGTATGTGATTTGTTTCTTTTCTCTAACTGCCTGTAGAACTTTGTTCTTCTGTTGGGTTTCTGGAATCTTAACAATTATATGCCTATGTGTAGATTTTTTTTGATCAAGGCTATTTGGAGTCCTATATGCCTGACTTATCTGTATGTCAAGTTCTTTTCCCCTGCTTGGGAAGTTTTCTGCTATTACTTCTGTGAACAGTTTTTTTTTTTTTTATGTCATCTGCACTCTCTTCTGTTTCTTCATGGACTCCAATCAGTCTTATGTTATTCTTCTTTGCATTGTCTAGTAGCTGCTGGATTGATTTCTCGTGGTCCCTTACAATTTTGAAGCAATTTTTCTTTTCCTGGTCACTAATTGCAATCTTATCTTCTATATCTGAAATTCCGTCCTCACATTGGCTCATTCTGCTGCGTAAACTTTCAGTGGAGTTTTTAATCTCCTGGGAATCTGTTTGCATCTGTTTTATGGATTCCATTTGTTTCCTATGTTGGGATTCCATCATGTTCCTCAGCTCCTCTATTCTTTTTATAGATGCAGCCTGCTGTGCCTTTCTTGAGGCAACTTTTTGCTCATCCAGTGGTCTTCAATTCTCAGCAAGCCACAGAGCTGCCTTTTCTCTGCTGCTCACCAGTACCCTAAATCCTGGGTTCAGAAAGGTGGCCTTCTGGATCCCTGAGCTGACCTGTTGTCTAGGTTGGCTTCTGGATGGGCCCTGTGCACACTTGGGATAGTATCTAGGTGTGACTCTGGCTAGGGCCCCTATGCAGCTGTTGTCTGGGAGGGCCTTTGGCTGGGGGCTGTGCAGCCCAGTTCCTGTTGTGTGAGCAAGCTTCTGGCTAGGGCCTCATGCACTTATTGATAGTATTGGGACAAACCTCTGGCTGTTGCTTGTGTGCTTGTGCAGCTCTTTTCCAGGTAGGCCCTTGGCTTGGGCTGGTGTGCCCCAGCCTCTGGGATAGGGGCTGAGCCCTGGTTGGGATCTGCTTGCAGCCTTGTTGCTCTGGTCCACACTGCTGCTCCCCCAACTAAGGTGGCCTGGTATGCCTTTATTGCAGAGATCTTCACTTTTCCAGTGGGCTTTAATTTTCAACAGGTCTCAGAGAGGCCCTCTTTCTGTTGTTCACTTCTACTTTATCTTCTCCAGCTCAGAACAATGTCCTTTATGAACCCTGCAACTCTGTGGTGTGGATCCAGGTAATGGCTTGGCAAAGCCGGGGGTGTGTGTGTGTGTGTGTGTGTGTGTGTGTGTGTGTGTGTGTGCATGTGTGTGTGCTGGTGCCCGTGCACCTCACCTCCTTGGTGCTCTGGGGCAGTGGTGTGGCCACCACTGGTTTTTATTTGCTCCTGTCACCTATGTTTTCTGTTATATAGTTTTATTTCCTATATTCTATCCCTCATTCTTGGGTAGTATCAATTTTTTTTCATTTGCCTTTGCAAAGTATGGAAGGATGACAGTCTTAAATGGCCATTTAACTAAGGGATTGAGTGGCAGACATTCTTTTTCTATATGTATATAAGATAGAAGTGTATATATTTTAATGTATGTATTTATAGAGGACTATTGCAGCTATTTTATGATATTTAAAAGTAAATGCCATAGTTATTTTTTTTTCCTAAATCTAAACTTCCTTTAAAGGAAAGCCCAGGAAAGTAATAATTTGGAACTAGTTGGCTTAACTTAAAAAGCTCCCCTGTGACATCAGAGTGTGCTTTGTGCTATTGCTTTCTTAGACTTCCTCATTAAAATATTGACTACTCTTTTTCTTCAGTAAATGCTAATCCTAGCTCCCATGTACATGTATTTACATTTCATTGCGGGCAGCCTGCCAGGTTAGAAATAAAACCAATTTGTTAATATCCCCATTTCCTTTTCAGCAAAGAAAATAGGCATTAAATTAAAGGTTTTCTAAAAATAATAAGAAACAGCTCCTGTTGATACCAACCATTTAGTTGTCTTTCCAGCTTAGGTGACGATGTCTTCTCTTTAATAGCTTGCATCTTTCTGCTCCTCTCAGTTCCTGATATCTCTGTAACGCTTTAGATTCTAAAAGACCCCATCACCAGCCCTGATGTTGGCTTTTCTCCCTTCCTCCTCACCGGTTCCTGTTGTTGTACTTTTCTGGGCCCTGCCAACACCCATCTGAGGATACAAAACACTATTAAAAAAAAAAAAAGAAGTAAGTGCATGTGGTTAATCCTTGCTGATAATATGCTGCTATGTTGGAGCATTTGCCTCAGAAATCTGGGAAATTTTCAAACTGCAAGAGGGTTCCCATTTGATTTATGATTCACAAGTGGATCAGTGTTATTAAAATCCACAGGAGTCCTTTGTTCCTGTAGTCATTTTGAAGGCCACCCATCATGCTCTTCCACACACCGTTTCGAACAAGAGCATCCTCCTGGAGCCTATTGCTGTTTCTTAAATAATCCTTCTGTAGAAAGCAACTAATTATGCGGCTGAACACCAAGTCATATTAGTAACTGTGAAATGTTTGTGCACATTGGGTTATCTAAACTTGCAAAGTCAAGTGAATTTTCAATAAAAGCTAACAGTTATTAACCTTATTAGCATACTTTGCCTGGCTGGATGCTACTCTTTACTTAGTTGAATATTTTATTTATAAAATGGACTGATTGATGCTTACTGCCAGTTCTGTAATCCTTAAGGAAAAAAGAATCACATGCAAATGTCACTGTATGGTTTGGTGTGGGGAGAAGTTAAATCTGGCACCTACAAATCACACAGATCTTTTCAGTTTCTCCTTTGGCCCCTAATTCATAATGTTTCCCTGTTTCTTTCCTCCAGTTAAATGACAATCTTTGCTTTAGCAAGGTTAGAATGACATGGTTTTATCAATAATCTCCTTTCCTCCCTGCTTTGGGGAAAATATTAAAGAAAAAAAAAGATTTTGCCTGAGTAGTTCCTTGATTACCTTTCTTTCATTCGCCTTCACTGGCTGCAAGATTGGGCACCTGTGTTTTTCACTGCTAAGGGTCCAGAATAACCATCAAAGTTTGGAACTCTTTGCCTCCCTGCACCCCTGCACTTTTTGTAATTCTGTTCCATTTTATTCCCATTCAGTGGGGCTGTTGGCCCCACTCTTGCATTTTTGTATTCACACTGGAGACGGGTTGGGCATCACAGCCGCCTCCTAAATTCTGCCCAAACTTGCACTGGATGCAAACCGACAGCTCCCTGATCTTTGTGCTATAGTCTGGGTCCTGAAAGTGCTCAGGTTCAAGACACTGGTTAGGAAGACATATTTAGCGATGCAGTGTTGTTTCATGAGGGAAACAGCCTCCTCCAGCTGGTCAGCAATTTATGCCCTGAAGCATGAAGATTTCATAGCCCTTGTAATTTTATCCTTCCTGGTGTGCTGCAGGTGCTATTTTTATTCATATAAATATTTAATCTTCTATAAAATTTATTAAGCTGTTGGCCTCAATAATATTTTTTGGCAGCAAGTTCCATAGGTTAAAGGGACACAGTCAAGTACGACAGGTTAGCTCATGATCACAATTTTAAATAAAGGTAGAAAAGGTGATTTTTCTGAGATTTAAAAATATACCCCAATGCAGCAGTTTGGGGTTCAGCTAGGACATTTCCTAATCACACTGCCACAGTCTCGGGAGCCTTGAGCTGGCCTCTGAGAGTCCAGGGAGCTTGCTCAGTGGAAACTGAAGTGAGCGTGGTTAATGTCTGTCTCTCTAGATCTAGTGAAGAGGAAAAGCAGAAAAAAATGTACAAACCATATTCTGCACTTTCTTAGAATTCAGACCTTCATGTTAAGATTTTGGTATGATCTTTCACCCATGGAAATATTTCTATTAGTTTTTCCTGCCCCTTTTTAAGTAGTTGTCTTCTTTTCAGGGATACCACTTTTCATTTTAAAAATACATGGGCTTCCTTAAGTCTCTTGTTCATCTGAAATAACCAATCAGCCATATGTGGTGGTATCTTCTCCTTCTCTTTAGAACTACTTAGAAATCAAGTGGAGCTTTCTGAATTTGGCTAAGCCAGATCCATTCAGAAAATTTAAAGATCAGCATCTTGCTTCATATGTGTGTACTATCTATGGAATGTAAATCAATTCTAGAGTTGTATATTCTTCTGTTTTCCTGAATATTTATGGTGGCTAGTACATTTGCCCTTGAATGTGATGAACACTTGTACCACAAAATAATCTGGCACATTTAGATCCACATTGGTTTTAGAGGGTTATACGAATGAGTCAGTCTTTTTTGACAGACCATGCAGAGAAAGATGATGATTCTCCTGAAGTAAAAATGAGTATATATATGTTATAAACAGAATACAAGCTAGCACATATATAATGAAGTTTTAAATTAGGAGTAATTGGAATCATAAGAGCTGTAAGAATTCAGAAAAGCAATTGGATATGGTTGACCACAATGCTTCAGGAGAAGGTGGTGCTTAAATTGAATTTATTGATAATTAAATTAATTGAATTTGAGATTTAGATGAGAGGAATGAGAATGAGAAAAGGAGGAGATAGGCAAAGCTGTCATTCAGTTGTGGTGATGGGTTCTGTGGCTCCTGAAATAGATTCCATCTGAAGAATCATTAACAAGTTTATGTTCTTGCTCAGTTCCTATTATATAGAGCTAAACTTAGGGCTAATATTTCTTCTGCTGATTATTCCCCCAAGTGATACAATTCACCTCAGTATCCTTGTAGCTCTGAGTATTTTGGCAGAATATTTTTCGAAGCACCTCTTGAATATATTCTTGTTCAGCAGTTTTTACACTTTTTCCATTAAATAAGTATCAAAACTGTCAACATGCCTTCAGAATGCAAGAAGGTATGGTCATTTGGAAAATAGTTTAACTATTTTTTTTAAACATACATCTAATCCATCAAAACCACTTCTAAGGATTTCCCCATAAGAAATCAAAACAAATGTTTGCATCCAACCTTTATGTGAACATTTATAGTGGCTTTATTCATAACTGTCCAAACCTGGAAACAGCCCAAATGTCATTCAACTGATGAATGGATGGTGGTGTATCCATACAATGGAATACTACTAAGCCGTAAAAGGAGTGACATACTAACATATACAACAGTATGGATAAATCTTAGATGTGTTCTGCTAAGCAAAAAAAAAAAAAAAAAAGCCAGTCTCAGAAATCTCCATGCCATTGCTTCCATCTATACTGTATTTTGTAAAAAAGCAAAACTGTAGGTGTAGGGAACAAATCAGTGGTTGCCAGGGCCTGGGACAGGAAGGAGGCTTGTCTAAAGACACAAGGAGATTCTCAGGGCATGGTGGAACTTTTCAGTATCTCGGTGGGTACCTGAGTGTGCATTTGGCAAAACTCAAGCAACTGTACACTAAACAGGGTGAATTTTACTTTGTGTAAATTATGCTCTATTAGTCTGACTTTAAAAAGAAGTGGCCAGGTGCCTGGGGTTTTCAGATCTGACACGATGACCTCACATTTGTGCCCTGTGGTGAAACCTTCAGTCCTCCCATGCTAGTATCTCCCTTGTCTGAAGAGGTCTTACTCATAACCTTCCATCGTCTCTCAAAGGAATCTTTACAACTCCCATAGAATGTTTTGGGGTGGTGCACAGTGATCTTATATTTAGGAAGAGCTCTCTTTGAAACACAAATATTATTTATGTAAATAAAAAAGTGAAAGTTTGAGTGTTGCATATAGGAACCCATGGCCCTTTTGAGGCTCAGATGTGACTTGACTGAATCCCATGTAATTTCTCTGCTGTGTAAGTGCTGGGTCTAATGGTCTTATCAGAGAAGGACATTTGAACCCTTGAAGCCAATCTACATCCATTTTTCCAGATCAGGGTAAATTCTCTAGTTCATTGTTTTCAAACTTCCACTCAGGCTGCTTAAAGGTTTTTGAAAAAATGAGAAAATTGGCCATGTGGTTCAATAAAAATCAGTGGTCTTCAATGACAGCAAGCCCTCTTCCTGTCTGTGGTTTAAAATCATTTATAATATCTCATCTGCTTCCAAAACAGATTACCTTAGTAAAGTAGATATTCTGAAAGGTATTCATTTTTCTAGGCTGCAATCCCATTTCCGTATCCTTCACTTTGCTAGAAAGATCTCTGTCACCTTGGGCAACTTACTGCTCTGCACTTCAACTTTTCCTTCTCCGAAGTACGCTGATAATCTAAGAGATCATTTTTTTCAGTGATCCCTGATACCCCCTCATAATGTCTTTCATTGAGTTTGTCACCCTAAGTACTTATTCATCCCTTGCACTAGACTGTCAGCTCTGTGACGGCAAGAAACATGGTGCTCTTATTCACTGTGAATTATTCAGCTGCAAGAGACACAGCAACCTAATTGTCCAGTAAATGAATGAAGGGCACTCATCAACATTAATGGGACATAATTTTGATGCTGACTACAGGTTTACACAGTTGTGTATTTTAAATTAAGGGCTGAGGTGTAACTCTACACCAAGGGATCTGCCTAGCATGTAAGAGTCCCTGGGTTCAATCTCCAGCACTGCCTAAATACATACATACACACATACATGTACACATAAATGAAATATCTATAGAAATAGATCACTGGCTACTTTAAAAAATTATTAGTAAAGGGAAGCAAAATTATTGTCATTCACAGTTATTTTTGTTTTGAGTGTATCTGAATGCTTTGTTGAGGTTTCCTCTTCTCTATATGGTTTATAAATTTCTGTGTTCCTTTTGGTTGGTTTTAACCAAGTGGCAGCTTCATCTAACCAGCATTCTGTGCCATTTGTGCTGTGTTTCCCCTTAACTGATATCCAGCTGGCAGCCAGTATATTGCTGGTGATCTCTTGATAGGTGAATGGATGTGACTGTTCCTCTGGTTAGAACATCCAAGATGGCAGCTACTAAAGGATTTCAGATTTCAGTACAGATTGGTGCCTATTTGTGAATATTGATTAATTTTTTTCTTACTAATAGTATTTACTAAATCAGGAACTGGCATCTTACAAAGAAGGTTTCTGATAGGATTTTAAAATGTGGCTGTTGCCTAGAACTAATATACTCCACAGAACATTATGCTGAACAGTACAGTGAGCCTTTAACTTTAAAATTAAATAAACTATCCTAATTTTTATTATAGATATCAGTGTACTTATAAAGCCCACTTGCCCCATTCCTTGTTCTTTGTTCTTCATAATAATATAGGGCAGCACTGAAAAGTTCCAGCTCATCCTGAGGTTTTCCTGCAGAAAACAAGGGTCCCAGAGAAGAAGGGAAAGGCCGGAAATAGTGTTTGGGAAAGTTCTATCACCCTCCTACTTGGCCGTAGTACCTGGTTCTCCTTGGAAAACAGTAACCTGTGGGAGGATTTCTTTTTGTCAGATGTTTTTTTCTGTCAGTTTTTGTAAACCACATTCCCTTCCCAGAGTAAAACTATTTTATATCCAACTTTCTCTGAAAATTACTTACCTATTAGAGAAAAATTTAAAGTCATGATCCCACATCTCTAAGTGAGCCTATTTTTACTCAGCTGGGAAGCCCCCCCCCCTCTCTTTCTCATTGCAAAGCAGGGGGAAGGGGTTCGGAGAATTGAACCCAGGGCTTTCACAGTGAGCTATACCCCCAGCTTTTTATTCTTTTATTTTGAAACAGAGTCTCACTAACTTGCTCATTTACTCCAGCTGGGTTTGAACTTGCAATCTTCCAGCTTCATCCTTCCAGAGTGCTGGAATTACAGCCTTTTGCCATCACTCTTGGCTACTGTTGACTTTTTGAGTGTAGGTCATTTGAGGGTGCACACACATGAGGCTAGGTGGAAGTGGTTATGTGAGTGGGGGTCATTGCCCCAGTGACGAAGAAATCCAGTCTAGTTCCCCCTAGAAGACTTTAGATTTCAGTGCTATAAACTATCGACTTCACCTTAGCATCTACTGTTATTGTTTGGCTCTGGTTTTTGCAGCTTACACTTTCTGAAATACATTCATTCTTTCAACATTTCCTCAGCCCCTCCTCTATCCCAGGCATCTTCAAAGGTTTGAGGATACACTAGTATATCAAACGAGCAAAATACTTTTAAATCCTTGTTGCTTCCCATTATCCTGATGACCCTGGGAAGCCAGTACAACTTTTGATTCACTATTCCCAGAAGGAAATGAGAGAAACTTTGTGGCTTTCCACTATGAGTACACACAAAATTATTGGCAAGATTGGAACTGGAAACCAGACCTCTGTGCTCCCAGCTGGCTGCACAGTTCATCTTACCAGGCAGGATCTTAGGCTGGGGGCGGAGGTGGTCAGGTTGGCCACCGATGGGTGCCTGTTGTAGTCATCTTTGGGTGGCAACCTGCCAAAGGGGCACCTAAGAACTTACCTCCCGAAATGATGTGCCATTTTCAAACGGCATCAAGGAAAGTCAATTCGGCCAAAGATGAGAGGCAAGGTATTAAGTTTTATATTTCCTTTTTTGTGTATTTGGAAAGAGGTAACAAAATCTGTGATTCAGGGAGGAGAAGGTATACAATGAAAACAGTTTTCTCCAACTCTTATGTCTGTTGAGACGCCACTAATCAGAGTGGCTTTCTCTCCCCCCACCACCTCTTTTATTTTTTATTTTTTTGGAAGGGGAGGGATGACCCTGCTGGGTTTTGGAGTATGCCTATAGCAGCTTTTAGCAAATCACAGTCCCAGCAGTAGGTTGAGCTTTGAAGAAAGATTTACAAATCTCTCACTGCTTTATAAATATCTGCATTTGTATCTTAAAGAAGAAGAAGAAAAAGCCCCTCACGGTTGCACTCAGCCTCCTCACCCTCTCTCCCCCGCCCACTTTGCCTTTTCTTGCTTTCCTCTTTCAGAAATTAAAGATTGTGATGTGTGCAGGAAATGAGGGTCTATAAAATTGTGATAAAATGTTCCTGCAAAATTGCCTTTGAATTTTCGCCTTGAATTGCAGGCAAAATGAAATTGTTCACTTTCAGCATTGCTTTGTTTTTGACCCCTTTTTGTGAATTCTCAAAGGAAAGAAATATATTCCCATCTTTTATAGTAATCAAATTTATCTGGCATCTCTCAGCCTCTTGAATTACTTATGCTAGAGTTGGCCAGCCTCGGGAAGGCTGTGGCTGGTTTATTTATTTATTGTTCTAAAGTGAGGGTTTTTGACATGAGGTCCCCACATCATCATCCTAGGGGGGTATAGGAGAAAAATCCAAAGTGCTTTCTGTCATTCCATATGCATATGTATATATGTGCATGTCTCATAAAGGTAAAAGATAGCCATCTGATGAGAGCTAATAGGGAGGACTTCACAATCATAGGTCATAGATGTTGAATTTAATATTTTCACATGGCAGAGGGGGGAAAACCTCATGTCACAGATATAAAATTCTATGTAAAAAGAAAAAAACTGGAGTAGAAGACTTTGCATTTGCACAAAAGTACTATTGGTTGTAAACCTATTTGGAAACTAGTTGGGTTTAATGATACAATTTTTGTAACAAGTGACTGCATCATCTTGTAATATTGGGGCTTTAATAGGAGCCCTTCTCACCTAATAATGCACTATTGGGACTGCACATCGGTGTCACCTGCAGCAGCATTCTGTCAGACAGACTGGCTTGGTAACCCGGAATCCTCCTGCAACATGATTTATTCTTTTCTCTTTATTTCTGATTCCTTGTGTCTATCTTTAAAAAAAACGAAAGCAGGAAACCTGGATTACGTGTGCAAATCTGCAGAAATCAGATTTGAGTTTCTAAATGAAATCTTTCGTATGCTGAGAAGATAAAATACTGTAATATATAAACATCAGAAAAAAATGCAAAAATACTGTTTTTGTTTGTGGCCATAGTTCACCTCCACTGGTTTGAGTTAAAAATTAACTTAAGAGGAAATTATTTTCAAAACCATGACTAAGATCTGACCCATTCATTATTTAAGTCTTTGCTTAGGAAACTATGTGATTCATCCAACTGCTGGACTCCTTTTATGCTTATAGTTTTCTAAATTATAGTGAGTTAACTCTGACAAATTCTAAGCAGTTAATTCATAGTTTTCTACCATTTTTAACAGTATAGGCAAAATATGGTTATAATGCAATCTGCTTGCCACACTAATTTTTCAAAGGCTTTCATTTTATGTTTCTGGTTTATTACACATACATTTCCTAAGAACTCACATATAAAACATAATCTTTTCTTTAAAGTTATTCTTAAATCAGTACAAATTCTATATAAGTTTAAGAAAATATAAAATGAAGATCCTTAGAAAAAGTGTTCTATGCAATTTGAGCATCTCTTATATATTCTTTACTCTGTGATAGTGTGAGGATTTCAGAGTGATCGGAATAGGCTTGTGTACAAGTCCTGGGTAACACATCAGTGTCTATGCATCAGCATGTCTGAGGATTAAGTGAAAAGTCATCAAGTTTAAAATAAATGGGAAGGCTTGCATTAAGTTAATTAACAACATTAGATTTACATTAGAAAGATTTGTTTTAACAATCATTATCTAGAACTTAAAGTTTGATTAATTTATGTAATCAAAGGAATCAACTATGCTGCCCATCACATTTTGATTTGGATAAAGAAGAGAAGAAAGTTGCTTTTCAAAAAGATTTATATGCAAACGCCTGTTTTCACAGCATTTCTTATGGAGCTGCAGATTTTGAGAGGATGAAACATCTTTATGAGCCCTGTGCGATAGATCAGCAACTTGCATTTCACTTTCTCCTTCTCCTTTATAGAAGAAAATCCTTAACATTTATATAATACTTTAATCCACTAGAAAAATGGTTAATGTGATTCTTAATTGTAATGGTGAAGGAACAGGAAGGATCAATATTTATGTGAAATAATTTTAAACAGTTTTCTTCTGTTCCCTCAGAGAAGGAAACATAAATTCGTTTCTGGTTCATACATAGTAATTTAAATGTGTCCAGTTCTGCAGTTGTGCCTACGAATCAATTTAGTGTGGGTTTGTTCACATCTAAAAGAAAGTTAAATGCTGACTTTGAAAGTAGAGAAACGTTCCATAGATATCCTTTGCTTTCAAAATGCACACGTTTGACTGCGATCCTTAAAAGCTTTTATTGAACTATTTTCTTTTTCTGTTTGCAAAATTCACAAAGAGCTGTTCTGTAAGCCCTCTTCCTATTTTCCCCAGTTCAGCCTAAATTTTGCCTCAGGGGAATAAACAGCAACAGTGCTCAATTTCCCATTCTGAATGTATATGCCAACACAGAGGGCTTTTATTACAAGGAAAGAAATCAAATCATTGTCACCTAAAGTGCTAATTATGTCTGATAAATGTATGGCATACACTTAAGGCAAAGAGAGCTTAGGAAATGATACACCTTCCGTAATTACAGTGACCAACCTAGCTCCATCAATCTAAATTTTTTTCAATCCATGTTCATTTGGGTGGCACTATTTTTATTAAATGGCTTTCTTAAACTTCAGTGTACCCACTTGCTAATAAGGAAACTTTCATTAAGTATTTCGGAAGTGCACACAGTAAGAGGGTGTGTTACACGTTACACACTCAGATGTGAGCACACAAATGTGCATGCACCACTGCTGGTACAATTACACACTCCTTCCTTTGGGCTCCACAACTGCAGTCAGAGAGTAGAATTTCCCTTTGTTTGCTTAATGAATTTATATATCCAGTTAACTAAGAACACCATATTTCTGTTTCGGGGGAGCCTGAAATCCCACTGTCCGGCTGACAAGAGAGACTTTAGCCCCCTCCTCTCCTGGGGACATTAATACCTGGTGAGAAGGCCGCTCCCCTGGGAACCTCTGACACTAACATTTAGGAATTACTCCTCTCCTTTTGTTGTTCTTCATGAAAGAAAGCCACCCTTCTTCCCAGGGCCAAATTGTATGTGGCCTCTAATCAAACCTGACACCCTAAAACCAGTGAAATAAAAGTAGCTTTTAATTAGACTGAAGGATACAGGTTGTCTTTGAAGCTGCTTTACAATCCTCGTTGCTGGGTCCTCCAGCACGCAAGATGGTTTCTGCAGCTGCATCCGTGTTTGGCTGCAGAGATGTTGCCCTGTGTGTGTGAAGTTGTGCCTGCCATCAGACCCAGGGTTGCAGGGGAAGCTTGGGGTTTTGTTCGGTTGGTTGTATCAGCCTTCTGGGATTTCATCCTTTGCTTGTGTACCCAGCCAAAGGGCAGCCTGCACCCTGTGGGAAAAACCTGTGTGGGCAGATGTTTTCCTCCCTAATGGGCACCAACCAAACTTTCCTAAGGTGCACCCCCCCTTTCAATCTGTGTCTCTTTGGCCTGAACTCCCCTCGGTAGTTAATCTCTTTAACTCTTCTTAGCCTCTCTCTCACATTCCTGTGTCTTCTTTGTTATTGTTTCTTTGTTTTCCATTTTGACTATTTAAGAGAAAGCCACTAGTTCTAAAATCTGTGTTTTTTGACAACAGTAGAGAGAGGCTCAAAATTTTTCCATTTCTTTTTCAGCAGCTATTTTGGAATATTTGTGGGTTTGGGGGCCAAGTTAGTACTACCTAATTGAAGAAAAGAGGCTCATGATAAATATTGAATTTTCCATTTATTTTTATTTCTTGCATTATAATAATAATGCAAGGATTCAAAGTTTTTGGTTGCTACACAGTTATTCAAGTATATAAATCTACAACAAAAATGTAGTTTTACAGGACACTTTTTAAAGTCTTAATAGTTTATTAATCCTTTAAAATTGTCTATATGTTTTAACTTTAAAAAATCTTTTAGGATTGCATTAGACTTGGTATCATTAAAATGATAATTGGATGTTTGGATTTATAGATCATAAAATATTTTTAAATAAAAAAAATTATAAGGATTTTAATTTTACCCTGGGAAATTCTCCAAGTATGAGGGATAATTCTAAAAACTTTCCATGAATTTGAAAGAGTAATATTTCTTGAAATTCAGTGATTCATTTGAACAAATTTAATTATAATGGTAAGAAGACTAAATAAATATAGTGCTAATTATAATATTGTTTTCTCATGATAAAAGTTATATGTACTGCTCAGTAACTTATTAATCAACTCTAAAAAATTAAGTTTACTTTACAAAATATCACTAAAAACAATGAAGTTATTTGTCATCCAAATTATAGTTGGTTATAGTAAAACATAAATCAGACATTAGAATATTAGGACTAATTCTATTTATTAACATATACCCCCAAAACATATATCCAAATAGATTGTAAATAAATGTTCATAGCAGCATTATTCATAATTACTCATTTAGAAACAACTACATGCGTATCAGCTAATGAATGGATAAAGAAATGTGGTATATCCATAAAATGAAATGGATTCATCATTATAAAAAGGAATGAATTACTGATACATACTACAACACCCATGACCTTTGAAAACATTCTGCTAACAAAAATAAACACAAAAGAGCACATGCAGTTGGATTAAAAATACAGTGAATGTTTAATTTTTAAAAAAAAAAATTATAGTAAAAGACACATTGCCATTAATCCCTTTCACTTTGAACACACTTATCCCATCATTCTTGCTACTTTCTGTTGAGCCCTGGAAGCCCTCGGTAGTGAATGTCTTTAGTTGTGCTGTCCTGGCTGCCTCCATGTCCTGAATCTATCCAAAACACTTATCTTTCATGGTCATTTTGACTTTGGGGAAGAACTAGAAAGTTGTACAAACCCAGGTCCAGTTAATAAGGTGGATGTAGACCCTCACAAAAGGTGATTTCCAGAACTGCTCCAGAAAGTGGCAAGAATGATGGGATAAATGTGCTTGAAGTGAGGTTGACTGTTTCAAGGGGGATCACAGAATTGTGTCTTCTACTGTAATATCTTTAAAATAAAAATATCATGGAAGATTTTGATTTTATCTGACTCCATTTATATTAAATGTTTATGTTATGTAAATCTATGTAGATACAAAGTAGATTACTGGTTGCCTAGGGCTGAGGAGGAGGATATGGGATGTCTGTGGAGAAGTTAACTCAAGGGTACCAGGTGTCTTTCAGGGCTGTGATTGTGGTGATGGTTATACAACTCTGTGAATACCATAATTGCACCAAGCTGTACATTTTAAAGTAGCTGTGTTGTATGGTGTATGAGTTATGCCTCATCAAGCATGTATCCATGTGTTTATATATTAAAGGCTGATAAGCAAAGAAAACCATCTGATTACTTTTGACAAAAACTATTTTTTGATTAAAGATGCTTTTGCTTAGAGTGAAATGCTAGGTTAACACTCCTAGCTGACATTATACTTACTGGTTTTTCTATTCTAGGGCATGTGTTTCCATTAGAAAAGAAATAATGAGGGGCCGGGGATTTAGCTCAGTGGTTCCCCTACCTGCCCCGCAAACGCGAGGACCTGAGTTTGATCCCCAGTATCAAAAAAAAAAGAAAAAGAAAGAAAGAAAGAAATAATGGTTTTTGGTATGACTGAGACTCTTGATAGTGATTTTTTGCATAAGCTGTTTTCAACATTTTGATATAAAGCATTTCTTGAAATTTAGGAAGAGTGAGAAAAGAGTAATTAGAACTTGAGCATTCTTTTATGTTTAAAAACGTGTATAGTTCTAAGGGTTTCACAGTTACATTGAATACAGTTAGAACATTTTAAACTAAATTTTACTTTCCAAAAGTAAACTAGATAAACTAGAAAATGGTGCAGTACTTTTTTTGAATGTAAAATCTAGCATGCATTCAGAAAACAATGTAAAGCACACATGGGTTCGCACACACACACAATTTATTGAATAAACAAAAGTCCTGTATCTACCACTCAGATCAGGGAGCAGGTCATTGTCGTCTCCTCAGAAGTCCCCTAGGGACTCCTCTGCAGTTTCAGCCCTTTTGTTTTCCGCAGAGATAACTTTCTTGTCCCTTTTGAGATCATCGTTTCATTGCACTGTTTTAAAATTTTACCACAAAAAATGCCTCCCTAAACAATACAGTTTATTTGCGCCAAGTTATTAACACTATAAAAATAAAATAATTATGCTCCCAAGATTCATTTCAGGTAACAGTCAACATCTTATTCCATTAGGGCCAGATAGTGAAAAGTTTGGTTTTACAGGCCTTATGGTTTCTGTTGTGGATATAGTATATAGTTGCAGCATGAAAACTGCAAACACAACATGTAAGTGAACGAGTATCACATTCAGTACTTATTTTCAGACACGGGCCAAATTTGGGACCATTGTTGGCTAAATCCTCATTTAAGTGATTGCTTAACTATAGTTCATTCATTCTCATCATCTCATACTATTCTACTGTATAATTATGTCAAAATTTTATTTATCTATTCTATTTTCTATGAACATTTGGGTTTCTTCCAGTTAGGGATATTGCAAAATAAATGCTTCTCTAAACATTCTTGTGTATGTATGTTGGTGCAAATGTGCAAAAATTTCTCTAGCGTATACATACCTAGGAATAGAAATTAAGAGTCATGGTTATGATACCTTTGGCTTGGTAATTAAATGTCCCATGGTATTTTTTGTTTGTTTTTTTGTCAGAGGTGTTTTCTGTTTTTGGTCTCATCTGAAAGTTTCAAATTTCCATTTCTCAACAGTTTAAATTTTAGCCCATGTAGAGGTAATGCAATGTCTTTATGGTTTTTATTTGCCAAATCATGATTATTTTCATATACTTTAAAGTACATTTTTCATTAGATTTACTCTTAGTTATTTAATACTTTGATGTTATTGTGATATTTTTAAAATTATGTTTTCTAACTTTCTCTTACCGATATATAGAAATACATTGATTTTTGTATATGTCGGGAGACCTGATAGAGTCTCCTATTAATTCTTATAATTTGTTACAAGATTATTGTGGATTTTCGACATGAGCAACTATGTAAGTATGGAAATAATGACAGTTTGGTTTCCTTCTTTCTAGTCCTTGAATATTTTATTTCTTTCTGGATTTCTTTTTTTTTTTTTTTTTTTTGGATTTATCATGCTGACTGTGACCTCCAGAACAATGCCAAGTGTAAGTGGTAATGAATATCCTCATCATTTTTTCTGTTCTCAAGGGAGGAAATGGCCAGTAGTATTTCAATGTTAAATATGATGATTGCTGTAGTTTGGAAGGTAGATAAGCTATTTAAGATTATTTTTTAAATCCTTTCAATTCCGAAGACCCCCTAAGATATCTTTTTTAGCAAAAGTGTCTTGTTAAAATTTTATCATTTTCTTCATCTTATTGAAATGATTATGTTTTCTTCTTTAATCCATCAGTGTGGTAAAGTGCATTAATTATTTACTGATGCTAAATTTACCTTGTATCCCTTGTATACGATCAACTCAATTGAAATGTATTATACTTTTTATATTGCTAGAATTATTTAGGTCATAATTTTCTTAGCACTTTTATATTTTTGTTCATGAATGACATCAGCCTATTATTTTATTCTGTGCATTGTTATGCATGCAGTTTGATATCAAGGCAAAGTTGGCCTCAAGAAAAATTTCCTTGTTTTCTGCTTTTGGAGTTAAGTTTTGTTAATTTTTAAAAAATCTTGAATGTCTGATAGAATGCAGTGGTGGAGCTATCTGACACTGAACTTTTATCCGTGGGAAAAATTTTTAAATACTGTACCAATTTCCTCAGTAGTTGTTAGACTATTAAAATATTTAGCCTATTTTGTTAGTGTCATTCTTTCTTTAAAAAGTTTTTGTGTATATACATCTAAATATATTGAGGTAAAGTATTTTGTAACTTCTCTGTTTTTTAAGATTGCAGCATCTATCGCCATGTTTTAGTTCATTCTTAATATTACTTTCTTTAGTGCCTTTTCATTTTCTTTATATATACGACTAAATGTTTTCCAAATTGATCATTCTTTTTGAAGAACCAACTTTTGGTCTTTTGATCCATGTTTATTCTGTTAGCTCCAAATGATATATTTCTTATTTCTACTTCTTTCACTTCTATTTTTGGGCTTTATGGTTGTACATTTAAACTTTGATAACTAATGTCCCATACACTTTTGTATATAGTATATTTCCTTATCATTCACTTATAAATGTTGTATGATATCCACTAGATTTCCTTATTGAAGCATGGTTATTTTAAACTGTGTTTTACTAATTTCCAAATTCATGAGGAATTTTCTCATTTTATTTTTAATGATTTCTGGTTTGGTTAAAGTCTAATCAGAGAAAATACTCTGTATAATTTCAGTTGGGAGAAGTTTTTTGAGACTTAATTTATGGATCAGGATCTGGTGAATTTTTGTGTGGAATTTTTGTGTTCCACTTGGGTGTGGAAAAAATATATTGTGTAGTTGTTGAATATAGTATTCCAAAATATTATAGGTCAGTAGTCAGGCTTATTAGCCATGTTATTTAAATCTTTTGTATCTTTATTGACTTTTTCAATCTATCCAACAGCCAGACAAGACTGAATTTAATTATTATAAAGTACATTCTTTCAGTGGCTTTTGTTTTAAAATATATATTTTTGTAAATTAATTATACTATTTGTTCCTTGATGTGCCCATGTTCTTTTATTGTCTCCCTAGCATCAGTGTTTTGTATCTTTATCTTTTAATCTGTGTCACACCGAGAACACATAAATTGATTTTGTGTATGTTCAGTTGGATTGAACATTTGGTTTTTAATTGGCACAATTAGTTCATTCACATTTAATATAATCAGTATTAAATTTGCACTTAAATTGGCTGGCATATTTTATACTGTCTGTATTCCCAATTTTATGTGAATGTTTGAATGAACTCACATATGTAGCTTTTTCTTCCTTTTTATATCTTAGAACTTCCTCCTGGGAATACTTCTGCCTTCTTCTGCATTATTTTTTCCTTTAGTAAGGATACTCTGCTGGCAAACCTTCACAGTTCTTATGTGTTTAAAAATGTCTTTATTTCCCTTATCACTCTTCTTAATAAGAATTCTGACTCCATCATTTGATGTCTGATGACTGACAGCTTTTCAGTGTCACTCCATCCCTCTTCCCCCATGGTCCACGCTGGGCACTGATGAGAAAGCTCAGATGCTCTGTCTTTTGGCACCAGTAGTAGACTCAAACCACATAAAACCCTGGGTTGTGGGACCCCATCCAGGATCCAGCTCCTTAAAATCATGAAAGACCCAAGAAAGGCTCTTTTGCTTGATTTTTTAAAGCCACTTTTGGGTGAGCTTTTGAGACCTACCCTGTTCTTCCCCAAATGCCTCAGTTATGCAAATGATAAACCTTTACATCCCCTCTTGGTGGATGTGTGGTACCAACATCCAAAGCATCCTGACTTCTGCAGAGTGTTTAAAACACTCTCCAAAGATACTTTCTCTGGATGTGAAATCATTTCTCAAATACTTTCTTTCACTATAATGAACATATCTTTCTACTCTTTTGATTTCTCTTTTTGTTATTGAGATATCATATATCTAATTTATGTAATTTGTCTTTTTATTAATTTGTAACATCTCTTAAGATTGTACAAGATCCTTGGTATTCTGTGGTTTCCTTGTGATGCTTTCAGGAGTATGTTCTCTTCTTTTCTTACTGCTGTCTGAGATCTGAGCATGTGGATAGTTGTCTTTCCTCACTTCAAGGAAACTTTCTGTCATTATCTCTTCACATTTTTCTACTTGCCCATTCCTTTCTATTTTCTTTTTTATTTATTTATTTTTTTGGTACTGGGATTGAACTTGGGACCTTGTGCTTGTGAAGCAGGCACCGGAACCACTGAGCTAAATCCCCGGCCCCTATTTTCTTTTTTGAACTTCAGTCATATGTCACTCTATCATCCCATACCTCTTCTGCATATTTTCCATTTTTTCTTCTCTGTGCTATACTTTGGATAATTTCATTTAACTAATATTCCAGTTTATTTTCTCTTCAGCTGTTTCTAAATTGCTTTTTATATTTATTTATTATATTTTAAATTTCAGTTATATTTTATTTCTAGTTCTTATTTACTTTGTCAAATCTCTTAAGACATCTTTATAGCCCCCTCCTATATTTTCAATTTTAATTTGTATTTTTTTATTTTAATAAACATCAGTGTTTTATTATCTGTGCCTAGCATTTCTATTGTGTAAGTCTTTTTTCTTGTCATTGATCATTTTTTAAATTTCCCGAACATGGTTCTGTTTTCTCTTAAATAATGAATATTTTTAATTCTGAGCTATTTGTGAGTTTTGAGACCTAGGATAGAGGTGGCTTCCTTCCTAGGGGATTTGAGATTGTGTCAGCTAAGCACTTAGGAGAAATACACTCAAGACCACCTTCAGCTGAATTCTAAGCCTTAACTTTTCATCTACTTAGCTGATGTGAGTTTAGTATACAAATAGAAATAATTTGTATGGTTTTTTATTTTATGAAAAAATAAAATTTCACAATAAAATAGTAATAGAATAATAATAATTAATACATTGTATTGTTATCTTCAAAGTAATTACTCAAAGTACAAGATACAAACAAAAAAGATTCTTATCAAGAAGAAACAGTAACACAAAACTTTCTTTTCAACAAGTTAAGATAAACTAGTGTGTTTTTTTAAAATGTCATTTGTTCCCTCTCTACTTAGTGCCTAGGCAAGTTGATTTCAGTCCCTTAAGAGTATAAGAAGGCTTGGTGGATTTCTTCTGACTTACTCTTAGACTGAGAGTATAAGTCTTTGGGAAAATAGTTTAATTTGGCAAATTTTGCTCACTTGGAAAATGCTCTAGAACTTTAGTACTGGCTTCCTTCTTTGGATTTCTGTATTTTCTGATAATTTGAAATAAAGTTTTTACTACCTTATCTCATCTTCAGAAGTTACTTTTTAAAAAGTTCAACATCATTTGTGATTACTTTCATTGGTAAGGTTGATTTATGCAACCTAGCCTGCCATTTTCCCAGAAAGTAAATTTTCAAAACTGACCTGAAAGCCCACCCCTACACCCAGGGCCTCATGCATGCTAGGCAGGGACCTACCACTGAGCTACATCTCCTGCCTGTTAAGCCTACTTTTTAACAACAGCACCATTGAAGCCCCATTCAGGTTGAGAATAACAAACCATGTTCTTCAACTTTTGGGGAGAAAATCCAGATCAAGGACAGAAACCATATGCCTACCATTTTAAGAGCCCAATTGCAACTTTGTGGGAATCATAATCCTCACAAGGTGTGGTTATTGTTACTTTCCTCATTTTAAAGATGAGTATCCTGAGGGACAGATAAGTTGTCGATCATCATGTGACTTTAAGTAGTAGAACTATCTCTCAAATCCAGGTTTGTCTGATCCTCAACTTGTACTTACAATCGTACATATATTTCCTCTTGCCAGCTTCAGAATTGTTCTACCTGCCTTTTGAATTTTTATGCCTCTGCCTTGGCCTTTGAACTCCAAGAGTCACTGCTGTATAGAGTCCTAGGCCTGAGCTAACGTTCCAGGGCCTTGCCCAGTTCTCAGCCCCTGGCCTGAGACATTTGACGCTGCCAGTACATTCCAAAGATGTTGTCAAAAAGTCAACCGGTCAGGAAACGTGATACACCAAATTTGAGGACCCAAATTCTCTGTGAGTAAACATTAAAGTCCATATGTAGAATGAAAACCAGTTTATTAAGAATTTTTAAATACAAAACTCATATACATTCATTATAGAAAATCAGAATATATGAATGAAGAAAACCAAGAAAATAGAGAATACCTATAATCATACCCAAAGGCAATCACTTGGAAATCTTTCCAAACTCTTTATACATATACATGTAGTCTATATTTACATTTATATTCTAAAAAGGAATCATGCCACTCACGCTGTTTTGTACTTAGGTTTTGGCCGCATGGTCTCACATGCTTTAATGATGATTATATGTTGAATAGGGAACAGTATGCATTGAGACCAAAGCCAGAAACCAACAGGAGTCTGGGCTATAAACCTTTTCTGTGGCTTATTTTTCTAACTATTTTCTAATATTATGCAGTAATCATTACTTACCTATGGAACATTGATATAAAAATACTTGTTCTTTCTGATGCAGAGATAGTTATGATGGTTAACACAGAAGTATTGTCCCATGTTGCTAGTCTATTGTGATTTCTTGTTCCTGTTGATCTTTTCCTTCTGAATATAGTAGCTATTTCAAAGCACATAGCCCTGAAAATGATAACCGTAATATCCAAATGTGAAGAGATTTGCATCTGTGGAACTTTTTAACATAACACCTAAAAGGAAAATTAGTCTTTATTTCCATTGAACATTTAACCATCAGAAAATGTTGAAAGGCAAAATCACTCATCCCAAGGGTAGAAGTGATTTTGGAGGGCATGAGCTTACTGGTGTAAAAGTATAGTTGTCCCTTGGAGTCCATAGGGAATTGGTACCAGGAGCCCTGCCCTGAATACCAAAATCTGTAGATGCTAGTGTCCCTTGCATAGAAGGGCATAGTATTTCCATATGCACCCATAGACACATGCCTTCCCATACTTTAAATCTTTTCTAGATGACTTACAAAACCTAATACAGTGTAAATGCTATGTAAATTATTATAATACTGTATTGTTTAGGGAATAAAGATAAGAAAAAGTCCATACATGTTCAGTATAGACAGTTTTTTTTCCTCCCTGAATGTTTCTGATGCATGGCTTACAGAATACTTAGATGTCAAACCCACAGATACAGAGAGCTGACTGTGTATTTCTAATCAAGGGATTATAAAAATCATAAAAATCTTAGAGTGGAATTTGTCCAACAATGGCAAGTCAAACTGTGATAGTCTCTCTTTGTATTCATGGACATTTGCATGGTTTTTAAAACCCTTCCTTATGCACTACTTTTTCTAGTCCCGTAAACCCAGTGCATAAGGAGTAACAAAGAAGAGAGCAAAGGCTTAAATTTTAAGAACTTTGTTTTTGTAAAAGACGCATTGCCATTAATCCCTCGTCAAACACTGCCCCACAGTTCAAACACGTTTATTCCATTGTTCTTAAAACTTTGAAGCCGTTCTGGAAGTTTTCTTTTGTGAGTGTCTTAGTTGTGCTCTGATATCCTGAATTATTTCAAAATGTTTGCTTTCATGATCATTTTGATTTTGGGAAGAGCCAGAAGTTCCATAGCACCAGATCCAGTGATTAAGATGAGGATAGACCATAATGTTTTTACAAGCCTGCTTTTCCATTGGATGGTGCTTGGCAGCAGTATTCACCACTTTGTTTATCACTCCTCACAGAAACACTCATGAAAGTGGACTTCCAGAATGGTTTCACAAAGTGGCAAGAATGAGGGGATAAATGTGTTTGAAGCAAGGAGGAGCATTTTGAAGGGGATTAATGACAAGATGTCTTTTACTGAAATAATTTTTGAATTTTTATTTAGTATATGTGCTGCCGAAGTGAGCACTTAATTTTTATTTAAACATTCAACATATATTTTGATGGCGATTCATACAAGAATGTGAACTTGGACAAATCAACATCATTATTGTTCAGAGTTGTTTGTTATTAAAACAATGTGACATTTAGCACCCTCATGCATATGTCTTTGTACATTTGGCAGAGGTTTCTATAGTATGTATTCCCTGCATGGAAAATATTATATCAAAGGGTATCCATATTTAATATTCTGATAAACTAAAGCCAGAGTATCCTCCACATGTACAGGCAGCATTAATTTACATTCTTGCTAGAGTGTTCAAAGGACCATACTTTTCAACATTTACTATTATTAGCATTTTTTCAATCCAGTGAGTTAAAAAAATCACAGTTTGTTTATTTATTTATTTGTGTCCATCATTACTAGTGGATTGGAGCATTTTGTCATGTTTATGTTTCCCTTGTATTTGTTTTCTGTGAAATGATTTTGTATCAATTGACCATTTTTCAGTTGGGTTCTTTGTTCCTTTTGGATATACATGGCATTTAGGACTGTGTATAATATATACATTTTATTTATTTAGGAACATGGGTCAGTAGACATAGGGTTTTCTTCCTTCTCTTTTGCTTTTCTTGACTGTGTGCTGGAAAATTACCAGTCTTTTTCTAAAGTATGATGCAGTTTCAATAACTTTAGAATGATTTATCCTTTGAAAGTTGGTACATCCAGGATAGCCATTTGTTCTGATTTGCCTGAAACAGTTCCTATTTCTCATATTGTCCCAGCTTAATTATTAATAGCACTGTCTTTCACTCTCCAAAGTGTCCCAGTTTGGCCAATAAATTACACAGTCCCCCTAGGGTGAGCACACTCATAAAACCAGCAGAGCCCGAGGCATTGGGGGTGTGGATCTCTCACAAAGTTTTCTGTTTCTCATATGGTTGTTGTCTATTCAGATTTTGTTTAATTTCATTTTTAGTCATTTTGGAAATTTATATATTTTCTTAGAAAATCATTTCACTTAGATTTTGAATTTATCAGTATATGTTTCCATAAACATCTCTTTTTTAAGTACATTAAAACTATCACCCTATTTTAGTTCTTACATTTATGTTAAGTCCCTTTTCCATTTCCTAATATTAATCATCTTTTTCTTTTTAGGCAGATATTTGTCTGTTTTTAAAATCTTTAGTTTATAAAACAATGTATTTTTGTTTGCTAACTCATCCATCTCTGCTTTCTTTGAAGTTATCATTTTATCTTCTTTTTCTAGATTTTTATATCGAATGTTCAGTTAATTGTCATTCTTTTTATTTTCTACAAAATACAAAATAAATTATGAATACTGATCTGTATGCTCTTTGGCTACAACTCTGGTTGTGGCCATGGTATCTTAGGTTGTGAAATGGTGCTTTCATTATCTAATCTTTAATTGGTTTAGATTTTACAGCTGTCTCTTCATGTCAATAAATGTATGTCAATCATAGCTTTCCATTGGGAAGACACACACTCCTTTCTTTAATCTATCACCTAATTTTGGAAGTTTATATTGTTCGAAGTTTGTTTCATTCTAACAAACAATGTTACAATGAATGTATTTGTTCACTTGTTCATTTTAGGAATTTTAGGAATGGAATTTCAATCAACGTATATAGTCACTTTTTAAACTTTTTGATGCACATTTCAAAATTTCCTGTTAAAAAGATTGCATCAGTTTTTAAATTCTCATTAGCAGAGTATGAGCATTCTCACTTCCTCACTTCCACAGCATGGAAAATTACTAAGTGTAGGCTAAGCCATGGCTGTACCTGTGGGGTTACCATTACCTCCGAGGCTTCTAGCATTAGAGGGAGAAATGAAATCATAGGATCAAAATGTTCAACCTGGAAAGGACTTGAAAATCAACTCATTTAGCCACTTTTATTTAATCAGGAAATTAAGCCAAATAAATTTTTCTGCTTTCTCAGTTTTCTACATTGAAAAGATCTCAAAAACTGTTCTCAAAGCATCATTGGTAAATGCGTGTACTAGACATGCTACTTATTTTAATAAAGAATATAAATCCCAACATAGGTATATATGCACCAATCATCAACACATTGACTGGATGCTAACTAGGTCAAAATTCTAAATGTGTAGAGTAAGTTGTATGGTTAAATACTTCATTTGGAATACTCAAGAAATTACTTTTTATTTATTGTCAATAGAAACGTAACAAGGATTTTTAGCACAAAAGCCTTTCTACCCACCAGATTTTGTAGTCATACCTGGTTGTTTGACTAAAATCCATTTTAATCTCATGAGACACTGTGACAAATTTAAAACAGATCCATCGAGCCTCCCCTACTCCCCTAAACTATTTTAGATTGATGTCAGGTGCCAGATAAGTTGGGGGGTTCAGCACTTTTCAGCCGTGGATCCAGTCCTTTCTTTATCAGGTGTGTCCTGGTCTGGCTCTGCCATGACTTCTTCAAAGAACAAGAGCAAATGTATTGTGATGCGGAGTGGGCATTTGCAGGCACGTGATCAGTTCTCCCAGTGACACGTGACACACACACAGGTTGATGGAGAGTCATGGAACACGCAGCAAAGGGACCATATGGAAACACTGAAGGTGCTTTGCAGGATGGTCACATGGAGCAATGTGTGCAGTCATGGGGATGTGAGAGATGTGTCATAGTAGAAAACCATCCCCCTTGCAACTTACTGGTGATGAGAGATGCAGGAGAAATGCAGGCTGGAGGATGTCTTAAGAGTCTTCAAGATCAATGAATGGAACTGTACTGTTGGAAAATAGGCTCTGTAACTTCAAAGCAAGAAGTGAAGAAGCAGGGATCCCTGTCCTGTGTTTGCAGCTCAGAGAAGGTATGGGTAGCATAAAAGGGATTAAACCAGAACCCCAGAGTCACCCTGTGAAGGATCAAGTAGGAAAGGAGAAACAGGAATGCCATTTGTAAGTTTTATAAAAGGGTGTAGTGGTTGGATTAAGACTGCAGTCTAAACCTGTAGAAAGATCAATTAACCTTAGGACTATAAGCAGAGCACTGAACTTGTCAACTAGGACCTCTTTCTCCAGGTGATAGTAAGGATGGAAGCCACATAGCAAAACAATTCTGAGCAGACGACTTGGAGGAAGACGGTGTGGGTTATCCTTTTTAAGGAGTGTAGAGATTCCTCAATAAACTAAAAGTAGAAATTCCATTTGACTCAGCTATTCCCTGGCTAGGTATCTTCCTAAAAGAGTTAAAGACATCATATTACATGATACATGCATACCCATGTTTATAGCAGCATGATGCATAATAGCAAAAGCAGCCTGTATGTCTATCAGCAGATGAATGGATAAAGAAATGGAGTACTACTTTGTCATAAAGATAAACTTGACTCATTTGTAGGAAAATGGATGCATCTTGAGATCATAATGTTGAGTGAAATAAATGTTAAGTGAAATAACACACACTTAAATATCACATGGTTTCTCTTACATAAGAAACCCAAATTATAGGGCAAAATAAAAGATAAATAATAGGAAGTAGGGAGATAGATCTTTCTGAATGGGAGGGGATCAAGGGATGAAGGGAGAGGGAGGGGAGAGAAAGGGGATGCAAAAGGGAATTAAGATGTGTTATGTACATATACAAACTCCACACAGGAAATGTAAGCATTATCTGCTGCAAACATGTACTAAAAAATAAAAATAAAGAGGTTGGGAAAAAAAGAAGTATGCAGGTGAAGAAAGGAGGAGGGGACATGAATATAAGCCAAGAGCAGCATAGAACTAAGAAACATCTTTATTTGTACGGGGATGGTAACCTTGTTTCTAGACAGAGTGCCACAGAGAGAAGAAGTGACAAGACACAGTAGGGGCATAGGACTTTGAGACTCTGAGTGTTCTGTTATATTCTATTAATATATTTCTGAAACATTCCTTCAACTTTAGCCTGCACCTTATGCAGATGGAAATGCTAGAATTGCTAGGAACATTAGCACAGCTTTGTTTGTTTGTTATTCAGTACTGGGAATTGATCCCAGGGAGCACCCAGCTATATTCCCAACTTATTTATTTATTTATTTAGAGAAGGGTCTCCCTAAGTTGGCAACCTGACATCAAACTTGTCATCCTGCCTCAGCTTCCTGAATCGCTGGGATTATAGGTGTGTACCACCATGTCTAACTACTTTTTGGTACTGGAGATTGAACTCGGGTCCTTGAGCTTGTGCAGCAGGTGACGGAACCACTGAGCTAAATCCCCAGCCCCGCCACGTTGAATTTTAAAAGCCGTCTCCATTGGGGGGAAAATGTAAAATGTAACTTTATGTTGATGGAACATGAATTTAAAGCACAGTTCAACACCTCACTGGCTACAAATGAATGGTATTTTAAAAAATAACAACAACAACAACAACCCATTTGTTATGCTTTTCAGCATAGCTAGCCAAAGCAGTGGGTAAACCAGTTTCATGCAACAGATTCTGTCTCATTTATTAAGTTGATGATTATCTTGGGGTACTGCTGAGAAAATCTCCCAGCATAAATTTTGTTGCAATTCAGCAAAGGAAGATCATTACCCTTAAAAAGATCTCCAAACAAGGCTTCATTTGTATTTTGTAATCTTAAAGGGTTGACCTCATTTACAATTTTTTAAAACTAGTAGCCATTTCCAAAAATTTCTTTAAAAAACTAAAGCTCTTGGTTTTTCCACTTATTGATAAAGATGTGTGGCACAGTTTAACTGACTTTAAACTGTTTTGGCTAGAATACTGTTTTTAATCCTTTTGCAGAAGGTGCTGGGAGAGCCTCAAGATAGCAAAATCTTTGAGCTTTGCATTCCTTTTATGCGACCCTAAGAGTTAAACTGCTACACTGGAGGATTTTTCTTGAAAATTAACTTAACCGCAAATCTCTTCAAATTGTATTGTCGGCTTCAGTGCAGGGCATGAAATAATTTTCCATCTTACCCCGCCATCCCTCGAAGGTCAGACTCTGAATTGGGCTGTTACTGTCTTGCTGCAGAGTTTCTAAGCTACGTTAATTTTGGGCCTGCCATTGATGGATGGAGCAGTTTGAATTCTGACATGTAGCAGGCTGACTTGAATGACCTGCACAGGCAGATGTCAGACTGTTATTTCAAGCCCATTTGTCAGGAAGGAAAAACAGCGTCTGTTCTGGCTGTTCTATTCTGAGGTACCAACGTGGAAGTGTGCAGATGTGTCCTACACTGGATATAGCTCGAAGGGGTAGGATATATTCGGTACTTATATAATACGTTGACACTTAGAGAAACACCAGAGCAGTGTGTGGATTCTGTCTTTATGTGCTGTTTCATTTTGTTAGTATATGTAAATATTTTTGCACGGATGGTCACACAATCACTAAATTTATTACTGAATACATACACTACAAAATTATTTGATGATTACAGGGTGTATCCATGGAACACATCTTCACGCATCCTTCTGTGGATAGCTAGATATCCATGCCACTGAGATCACTGAGCATATCAATATGGCAGACGCACAAAGAGAGACTGAATGGATTCCTACGAGGCAAGGAAGGTGACCCTCTGGAGTTAGGAGTGAGAAGCTGGGCAGAAAGTGGGAAACCAGAAAAGCTACAGGGGAGAGGCACTATTTCCTCTCAGAGACTTCTTTCTCATAGGGCTGCAGGCGAACAGTCATTCATAGGATGAGAATAGGCTGACAAACCATCTCAAAAAATCAGAGAGAATGGAGTTAGAATCAGGAATCAGAGCTGCTTTCATGAGAGACCAGAAATAACTCTGAGTTCGTGAATCACTGAAGCTAAAGCCACCCAGGCCAAAGGGGCACCTTCCCTCCTCAAGCAGCTGCTTGAACAGGAGGAACAAATTAGGTGGGAAGGTCTTCTGCACTGCCTGAATCCAAGGCTCTCTGCAGAGGTCTTGGAAGATCATGGACCCGCTCTCCCCATCCCACCTCAGAAGCGCCCTCTCTCCCCCTGCATCTCCACCTTCAGGGAGACCAAGTTGCAGAGACTGACTTTTGTTTGGTTGCTGATTTTCTGTTTTGGTGAAGTAATATGTGCCTACAGTTTCAAAAAGCAATACTAAAAGTTTGTCAATACAGATAGTACTTCCCTAATCCACCTCCCACCTCTAATCCTGGTTCCCAAAGGGAACTATTTCCCATTCATTTATCTAAGCTCTTCTGTTGTTCATGCTGCTGTGCCTCAGTTTATCCATTTAGGACATACACATTGGGCTTTTATTTTAGAAGATTAGGATCTGGCTGTCATGTCCACACACCCTTGCTCATCTTCCCTAAGTCAGTATTGTATTTCCGTGCTGAGCACAATAATGTATGAAAGTTATTACTTTTCTTACACAATGGGTTTTTTTTTTTTTTTGCATTTTCTTAATTTTCTCGGTGAGTCTTTCTATACCTTCCAGCCCCTTCCTAACAGATTCTTCCTGCATGTGTGTCATACCTTTCAGGGTGTTCTTCAGATGGCTGTTTACTTCCACTCCAGCACACGTGGTGACTTTCTAGGTCTTTTTCAAGACTCTGTCTTTTATTCTCAGTCTTTTGTTGTAACCTAGAAAACACTATCCCCTCTTTTCCATTTTTGGTTGCTTTTCCTGGATGTTTTGGTCACTTTCCCCGGGGGGTTAGGCTTTCTTCTTACTCAGTTTATCCTCATTTTGTTAGATCACTTACTTCACTGGTAGATTTTTCAAAAAATATGTATTGAGGCTGGGAATGTACCTCAGTGGTAGAGCACCTGCCCAGCATCTCAAGGCCCTGGGTTCAATCCCTAGCAGCCCCTCCCCGCAGGGGGTTAAGAATTTAAATATCTAAAAATATCTTTATCTCACCCTGAAGCATACAATTTGAGTATAAAATTCTAGTGTGAAAATAATTTTTTTTCTCAGCTTGTTCAAGGCTCTGGCCTGTTTTCTAGCTTAGAGTGCTGCTGCTGAGGGGTTGAATGCAGTGCTGGTTTGACTTGGTTTTCATGATTTTCTTTTCCCATTCTGGAAACATCTAGAATCTTTTCTCCAATATTTTTAATTTGTGAAGATGTGCCTTATCCTGCATCTGTTCACAAGCTACTTGGAACTTTTTAATCTGAAGTTTTTATATCTTTTTTTTCTGTGAAATTTTCCTGATTATCTCTCTGGTAATTTCTTTACCTCTGTTGTCTTTTTTTCTCTCTTTTAGAGACTTTTGTTAATCAAATATCAGATGTGTCTGGGCATAGTCTCTAATATTCTTAAATGTTTTCCCTGTTGCTTCTCCATTCTACTTTCAGGGAAATTTCTTCTGTATTATCTTCCTGCTGTTTGTTGTTGTTTTTTTTTAAATTCTGGTAACATGATATTCTAGTTTTTTGTTTAGCTGTCAGTAGGGTTCTGTTCTTGTTGCATAGATACAGTGGTTTCTCTTGTCTTTATGAAAGTATTACTTCTTTGTTAAGTTTTCTTTTGCTTCCTGTATTGTTTCCATTTCATCTGAGTTCCTCTTTTCCTAGTTTTTTCAGCCCCTGTCATTCAGCTTCCTCTAAACGTTCTGTGTTCTTTGACTTTGTATGTTTAAGAGGGAAGCTCTCAAACATTGATTAATCAGCCAAGATGGGACAGGGAACGAGTCTTCCCATTTGGAGATGCCCAGATGGTAATCTCTATAGGAGTGGGGTTGACTTTTCCCTAGACAAAACCCCTTTAACTTCTTGCCTGGGGACCAGCATGATTCAGCTCAAAAATATGCACCCAGCACTCTCAATTCCTTCCAGAGCCCAGCACCTGTGAGTCTCCAGCTGCTTCAGCTGAAATAGTCCCTAAAATAAACCAAGAAGAAATGAAGAAATGAAGCAGAAATTCTCTCCTGGCTCTGAAGGATTGGGGAGAAAATATAGAGTTCTGTGCCTTTCACAGACTTCCAACCCTCCTATTTATAGTCTTTGTAGAATTCTGCAAGGAGAATCTGCTTTCTTCCCATCCTTCCACAGAGACTTATTTTGGCTTCACCTGCTCTGCTAAGGCAATGATTACTCCTGCCATTTCTTTTTCTACCAAAGATTTGTTGACATTTCACATCTGCTGTTGTCTTCCCTTGCATTTCCCTTTCCCTTGTGGGTTTATACAGTTTTTATTCTTTTATTATTATTCTCCCTTTTTTATTATTCTTTTTCGTTCTCATTATTTTAGTGGGATTGGGAGAGGAAGCAGAGATAAACACATGTTCAATCTAGCATGTTTAGCTGGAAGGCGATGAGGCTTTGCTTTTAGACCTGCTTTTAATGCCATTGGCTTTGTACAGAGAAACTCTTGCTTCAGAAAGGAGAAAAATCCTCATTTCTCATTCTGCCCTTGCCACTGAGTCTAAACACAACCCAATAAGGTGGCATGTTTCTGTTTTAATATTAACTTTCATGAGAGAATATGATTAAAACCACTGTGTTCTCAAGAGTATGCCAACAAAGAACTCTTCAATGACTGTGGAGCCTCATGGGGCTACTGTAAACCCACGGTTTAAAGCTTCTTGATTTGGCATTTTCCTTGTGTGGACAAATGGGTTTATCTTCTCCAAAACATATTAGTGGATTTTCTTGCATAAACAGCAATGAAAAAAAATCAAGAAGACAAAAGAAATAGTCTGGTGCAATATAGCTGAGCAGGGGAGCTGTTATTTGCACGTTTAGTCAGGATCACAGTGGCAAATTCTACTATGGACGCGATTAGGCTATTGACAGAGGTTCCAGGATGGGCTACAGTAACTTCTTTGATGGGAGGAAAGTGGAGGGGGAGATTGTTTCCTTCTACTCACCTACAAGTGTTTTTTTTTTTGTCTTTTATTTTGTCCGACTTCTATTAAACGGGTCATTGGCTTACCTACTTGTGTGCCTAGGAGTCTAATAAAGTGCTAATATTTGCCATTTTATGTCCCTCTTCTCTTTTCAGAGGCCTTAGTCCCTCTCATTGGAAATAAGGCCCAACCCCAAGTCCTACTTTGTGACTTTCACTTTAGACTAGTGTTTTGGAACATAAACATAAATAGTCCATTTTAGGAGAAAGAAACTGGGCTCCTCATTCATTCATTCATTCATCCATCAAACCTTTGTTGAATACTTTGTATGTATCAGGCACTGTTCTTTTTGATGGGAATAGAGAGATGGGTGAACAATTGATCTCTAGATCTAAAGATTAATATTCTAGTGAGACAAACATTTAAGCAGCCTGAAAAAATGCAGTATAACAGGAACTAAAATACAGGTTTATTAATTTAACAAATACTTATTACTGGTAAATTTTGTGTGACTCTACTAGATGTTAACATACAAAATAGAGGCCTTCACAAGGCTCACAGGCATTTGAACTCATTTAAAGACCTCTGGCAAGAGTACAAGTGAAAACCCTATTCCATATGTCTAAATATTGAAAAACCACAACAAAACACATCCTGTTAAATAAGACAGGAGCAGTCCCTAATTAGTGATTCCATTTTGTTCCTTTGCAATGCATTCTATACAAAATAGTCAAACTTTCTAAATTATATATATATATATTTATATATATATGGTTAAGTCATTTACCTGCCCCAAATCAAATCCATCCTCTATTGATTTCTAGTTACTGTTATTGAGCATCCTTATATATGTGCCTTTGTTTCACATTTATAGTTATCCAGCTGACTCCTGAAGGATATTCTTCACTGCCCTCAGGATGTAATATACACATTTGTATTCATACTGATAGTGTATAAGAATGTCTGTTTTCTTGTACCCTATGTGACACTGGATATTCTTATTTCTTAAAAAATATTTACCAATTTCATAGATAGAAATACATCATTGTTTTATTTTCAAGCCTCTATTTACCAGAGAAGCTGAAAATACTTTCATGTTTTCTAAGTCTTTTAGTAGCATTATCTTGATATCAAATTCCCTAAGCCTGTCCTTATCTTGTTTCCTGGTTGGATATTCATTTTGTACTATTTAAAATTTCTATTATTTGTATACTAAAGTTTTTTGTGTTTTGAACAGTATACAAATTGTATTTTTCAATTTCTTGAATTACGGTCTTTTAATACAAAAGTTTTAGCTCTTACACCAACCTATAAGTTTCTTGATGGAATCCTTTATTTAAATTGTAAATAATAATATATTTTAAACATTTAAAGAATAATACAATGGATGCCTATACACTCACCATCCAGCTTTAACACTGAACAAACACACGTGTGCTTATTTCAACTTACCTTTTCAAAGATAAAACAAGTAGTTTTAACTTTGTTTTTAGCCAAAAGTCACTGATCTACATATACTTATTTAATACAGGATATTTTTCCTATTGATATCAAATGAAAAATTAAATTATATGAATTCTTATATGTATTCAAGTGTATATCTTTACGTTTCCATTGATCTGCATATTTGTAAACCAAATATTCATTGCTTTTAATTGCTGTAGCTATACCTATCTTAGTATCTTATAGGATAAACTCTTCTTGGAACTTCATATTTTCTCCCAACTCTCTAGCAAATTTTGTTTGTACCCCATTTGATGGCTGGAAGCATTTTATTAAGTTCTACTCCTACCCCAAAGAAATTTACAGGTTTTATTATAATTGTATAATTGTATAACATTTATAGATTAATTTAGATGAAGTTGATAGTTTTACAATTGTTTATTAACATTTAGCTACAAATAAGACTTTGTCTTTGTATCTATTTAAACTTTGTTACTTCCTGCTGTAAACTATTACCATTTTCATCATATACATACCATGTAATTTAAGAATATATTTCCAGCAATTATACATTCTGATTCACATGACAAATGGCATGTTACTGTTGTTTTTTTCTACTGCTGACATGTAGAAAAGCTTTTTTTAGTGAACTGGTTTATGATTTGAGGTCTTGCTGAACAGGTTTAATTTTCATAGTTTTTCAATTGATTCTCTCAAGGTTATCAGATAGAAAATTATGTCATTGGCAAATAATGATGATTTTTTTCTTTCTTGCTAGTATATAGTACCACTTACCTATTTTTCATACCTTATTGCTTTGGCCAGAATTTCTAAAATAAGGATCAATATGAGTAGTAACAATAAAATCAGGCATCTTTGTTTTATTTCCAGAATTTTACCATTAAGTTTGATATTATGTTAGTTTCCAACAGAAACCCTTCATTGGGTTAAATATGTATTCTTTTGTAGTTTATTATAAATAATTTAGTTTTAAGGATCATGATTTTGAGAGATTAGGAATATCCAGTTGAAAATATCAAGCTAAGCAAAGAGGTCAGGTCAGAAATTTCCTTGTTACACCTGAGAGTTAAAATTATAGGAGTGGATGTGAAGTTATGTGAAGAGATACCAGTAGTTCAGTCATGGAGAGTGT
Source organism: Heterocephalus glaber (assembly GCF_053883595.1). NCBI lineage: Eukaryota > Metazoa > Chordata > Mammalia > Rodentia > Bathyergidae > Heterocephalus > Heterocephalus glaber. The sequence continues at coordinate 15,638,265 of NW_028258137.1, read as the reverse complement.
GATAATATGGTTAAGAAAGACTGAAGTATGAAAATAAGCTACTTAGTTTCATTTTTCTGAGGTTACTGGTGATGCTGAGAGGAAATGAATAACCCCATTAAGTACAGATTAATTGCGATACATACTAAGGAAAGAAATCAAATTACAAGGAAATCAGAGTACATATCCACAAAAGGGAAGTGCCGATATTAAAAAAAACTCTTTCAAGTAGTCTCATAGCAAAGGATATAAATGAGATAAACTAGTAATTTTCATTGTATGAAAAGTCAAAGGAAGTGATAGACACTGTTTTTCTTGTGTTGTTGTTTGTTTCTTTTATATTAGTATATGTTTGTGATACATAATAATTACATTCGTCTTGAGGAAATGGTACATATACATATACATCTTAGTCATTTTGACTTCCCCTTCCCCTTTCCTAGATCCCTTTCTCTTGTTCATAAAGTATACCTCCCTCTTTCCTATCGTGTCTTTTATTTTGTTCTTTACATTACAAGAAAAACCATGCAAATTTAACCTTCTATATCTGATTTATTTCAGTTAGCATTATGGTCTCAAGGTGTTTTGGGAGAGAAAAATGTTGATGACAAAGGAGAAGAGGAATAGCTGAGGGAGGTGAATTGTCAGTGGATTGCTGGGATGGTCAGTGATGGTCAGTGGCCGGTCTAGATCAGTGGTGCCAAACCTATGGCACACGTGCCACAGTGGACTGTTTGTATCATTGAAAGCGCTAGAAGGTTGGCCATCACTGGTCTAGATCTTACAGTGAGAGCTTAGTTTTAGAAAGGAGAATAGATAAAAGGAAGATTATTCTGAGATAAAATAAAAGGAAAGGTCATTTCATTTCCAGTCTACCATTTTAAACTCTACCATAAGCCTCAGACATCAGCTTCTCTTACACAATTTTATAAAACACTGCGTTGTGTGTATATGTGTGTATGAATGCATGTGTGTGAGTGTGTGTGTGTGTGTGTGTGTGTGTGTGTGTGTGAAGGGTTATTCCCTGGGCTGAAAACTTGAGTAGCATGCAGCTCTGTGTACCTCTGGCAGAAAGGTGTAGTTGCTAACCAGCTAAATAATTGACCCATACAGTGTCATCTTCTTTTGGCTTTAAGAAAGAAGGAATACCAGTGAATTATGTAGCACTTTGCTAGAATAAAACATATTTCCACCAGTAAGAGGTAGTTTCCTACCTTTTCTCTGTAATTATACCACATAAAGACATTTGCCTAAATTTCTTTTTTACAGGGAAACTTCAACAAGATTACATAGAAATAAAGCACTGCAGTTTGCAAATTTTAGTTTCTCCCTCCACTTCTTCCACTCCGCCCATTGCCTGAAATTATTACTTATATTGTTAAACTGATCCTTAATGAGAAACTAGCCAATCTATTGTGTAGGCAAAAATTTTGGAAAGGATGAACTGCACAACTTGTACCACTGCTAAGGTTTTGGTTGATCTGCTTTTACTTTTTTGCTTTTTCTGTGTGCTTTTACTTCTTTGCTTACAAATGCTGTCATCAGTAAGGGACAAGAGCTTGCTTGCTCTAGGAAGCTCGCCCACTGATACTCAAAGAGCAACTGCATCTGTGTTTTAGACCCTTCGTGTAGATGGTGTGTCCTTCTCACTTGCAGGACCCGTGTATACAAAATGGGTTAAAGAGCCTACTGATGCCATGAACACAGAATCTGTACTGTGCAAAAGCTATATCTGTAAAATAGCTGAGAAACATACTGGCAATTAGTGTCAATGTAGTTATGAGTTTTATAATTAAATATGAGTGGTTGAATTGCTTTCTCCATGACTACATCTTTCCCCAGTTTAAAAAAAAAGACCCTAGACTTATTTCTTAAATTTCAGCCAATTCTTTGAATAAGTCACTTTCAAGTAAAAACTTATTTGAAGGAAAGGAATAGAAATTGGTCCTTTTTAAAAAAAGAATATTAGAAAAGCATAAAATAATATGTGTTTAAATATGAGGTTCCCAGGTAAAGCAAAATAACCTCCAAATTTCAAATTATATATATTTCCTTTTTAACTATTAACAGCAAATAGTGTGTATATAACAGTGTCTGTGTATATATATGTCTCTGTACACTTGTATATATAGAGATAGATCTTTGCATCCTGCTTTGATCTCAATCATATTTGGATTATTTGTCTATAAAAATGTCAAGAATATTATTTTAATCATTTCATAATAATCTCTCTTATAAACATCAAAATTATTTCACTATTTTCCTTTCATTGTACATTTAGGGTATTTAAAATATTTTACTATTAGAAATAATATTTTGTTAAACATCGCTTCCCTTGAATTTTTGTTCTCCTCCCAGCCCTTTGCCCAGAGAAATGGACTTGGGGACTTGCAGAGCATGAGCCATTTTTCAGACCCTTGATACATGTTGCTGATACTTTGAGAAAAGCTCTACCCATCCAGGACATGAGCACAGCCACTGACCTTGAGCAATACTGTGTTTCTTTCCTTCCTTTAATTTTTTCAGCTATAGAAAAAAGTGATAGAGAATAATGTAGTCAAAATAGCGCCTCCACCCCAAATGGCACCTAGCAAAAGAAGGGAAACATTACGAATGTCCAGGAAAGGCTGATCCTCTTCCCTTTCCTTTCCTCTAGTGGCAGCCTCTTTCCTGAGGGTGGCTTTTTCATTCTCTTCTGCGTCACAGTACTTCTCTGGCAGATGACAAAGCAAGATTGAATTGTTGATTTGATTAGTATTTCTGTAGTTACTTGTGGGTTTGAACACATTTCATGCTTTTTGAGTAATCTTAGTTCCTGTCTCTTTGTACATGGGCCTTTGGCTTTTTCTCATCAATTTCCATATCCTTTCTATGTGAAGGAGATCAACTACTTGCCATATTTGTTGAAAACATTTTACAGTTTGTCTTTTAAGATGGTTTTTGAAATGTAGAAATTAAAGCACAACAAAGCTGCCAGTCTTTTCACATTAACTCTGTGCATTACCTGATGGTCTTTAATCCTTTTGTGTCAAGTCTTTATGGTCTCATAATCTAGCTTCTTGAGTGTAGTTTTGTATGGCCAAGTACTTACCTGCATGGGCTTGGTTTTTAAGTGCTGATGAGACAAGAGTAATCTTTTACATGCTCTCCTCTGCCAACTGAATATAACACTTTCAGGGCTAGAACCATTTCTTACTCTTTTCTTTAATTCCCTGCTTCATACTAGCCCTTGCAGCACACAGAAGTTGCTGGATACATTTGTTAAATGAGGAAGTGACCATCTATCCCTATTATGCTTGCAGCCACTTTACTGAAAACGTTTTATGACCCTTTAGAAATCCATCCTGGGGGCATTTTCTTTCTATTTTCTCTTACCCTATTATTTTTCATTAGATTGACAGCTTAAGGAAAATTACTTACTTGCTTTATTTAAATAAGCCATATATCTAATTAGAGATGCAAACCATTTTATTACAGAAAAATTCAAAATATAAACACCAAAAAATTAATGCATGCTTCTTCCACTCATAAGACAGAAACTTCTTATTGTCGTGTAACCCCAATTCTATGCATGGATTTGTAGTTTATACATAGCTAGAGAGAAATGTTCTCTAGCTGGATGACACTTATCTGAAGTAGACAAGGTAGATGCACAGAGATCAACTATTTTAAGTTGCAAAAGCTGCTGTTTTGTAGCTGGAATTTCTTTACATGCTTTTTCTTGAAATCCAAAGCTCTGAATGCTACCCTTCACGTTGTCAAAGAAGACGTAATTTTTAAAAGACATTCAGAGGAAGAATGAATATTCGCAGATAGCACTTGGTATTTGTGAGTTGTGTCAGTTTCAAAGCTTTTGCATTCAAATCCCCAGAAAGATGGCTGAAATTCATACCTGCCCCAGGATCCAACTCCATCTTTCTCTTTGGCATCTTCAGCTGCTCTGAGTGGTGAGAGCCCAACTTGCCCTCGTGCTTCCCAACCACTGCTCCACGTGGAAATGTGTTCTCTGTTTAATCTGTGAGAGTTCCCTCAGCTGTGCAGAGGCCTCCTGCAGCAGCAACAAGGCTCTTACCACAGGGATAAAACAAAGGAAAACAGACATAGTCTCCTGACCCCTTTCTCTGGGGATTTCTTCCTTATTGCATAGCCAACTTGTTCTCCCCAAAGAGTAATATTTTAAAATATATAATAAAATAGCAACATTATTGCCATTCCTCCTAATAATGATGAGGAAATTCAATGTTGAGCTTGATGCTTTGTCCTTAACTTGGACCATTTCTCCTTATTCGTCTGTGAGTTTATGAGTGATCAGCAAGATACATGTGGAACTTTCTATTTCCTGACTGTTGTTTCCTGTGTCACAGCTTGGTTTAATGCAGCTATAAAACACCATTAATGAGCTATTGTGCCTGGTATAACGGTGGTGGTCAGTCTACTCTTCAGATCTGGCCTCTTCCGCTTGGGTTACTGGTCTCCATTTTCTTTCGAAAGCACAGAGCTTGGTAACACTCCGTATCCTGAAAGATGCAGAACAGCCCCTGACACCATTTCATAATGTGAAATTGTCTTTAATGACTTTATGGCAAGGCAAAGCTGACATTTGAAGATTATGCATTACATTTTGCTCACTGCAAATACAGAAAAACAATGCAGGCGCCGTGAGATCCAAAGGTAAAACCTGTTACTTCTAAGACCAGTTTCTCCCCCTCCAAATAATCAAATTCATGTCCAAATTCACTTTTGACCCCCATTAAGGGCTTTTTTAGAGGTGGAGCTAAATTTGGAGACTTTTGTTTATCTTAATTCTCTTGTTAAACATAAACTGCTGTAACGAAGGTTGAAATTAGATTAACATTTTCCAAAGTGTCTACCTTTCAGTCTCACTGAAGAAAACCTCTGGAATGTTTTTTTTCAGTGAGCTGAAATATCATGACACCTGTCTAGACCAATTAGAGGCAGAGCGCAGTTGAATCTTGGCAATAGAAATGATGGATGGGTTGGGGATGGTTTTAGTGACTCATTAGCAAAATGCTACAAAGATAGAAAAGTTGTTGTGGTTTTTATTTTCATTTGCATCAGAGCCTGCTTCAACCTGCACCATTCTCCCCATTACCTCTTTCTTGTGCAAATGAAAGAAATTATTGGTTTAAACCACCTCCAATTTCATATGCAATCTGCTTGTCACCTGTACCTTTTTAGTTATCCCAATCATATTTTTAACTAGTAGAATTTCCAAGCTGGAGAAAGAAAGTGGCGGGGTAAGCTGCCTTAAATTCATCTCTTTACATCCATCTCTGAAGCACAAGTGATGGATGTGAGTGGATTTTGCTCCTTTTTTATTTATTTTTTTTTACTTCATATAAATTTATGTTGTTTGGGTTTGCTCTTGTCTTTTATTACCCTCCCCCTACCTCCATCTTCTTCTCATTCCCTCCTGTGATTAGCCCTGTGGCAGGTGCTTCTTTCTTTGGTGTCTTGGAAAACACCAGGCCTCTATTCGTATTAAGTCCACAGTATCACAAATGAAATTTTGATTTGGGTGCAGAGTTGGCCCTGCTTGTAATATGAATCACAGACACTAGCAATGTGATTTTAAGAAGCTGATTTTTTTTTTCCAAGAAGGAAGGAAAATACAATCTCTGAATCTGCTGGAGCGAGATTGCCAGGCTTACTTACTCTAAACAAAGGGCTGGGCAATCTCAATCCTTCTGAATACTGTATGAAATTCCAGGCCACATACAGAACAGGCTGGAAACAGAGTGTGCAGTCGAGATGGATTACACCTCTCCCAGTATTTACGTGTTGGTGGCCTTGTTTGTGCACACACACATACAGCACACGGGAGGTGGGAGGAATAGGTGGCTATTGGGACAGATTTATAGTTCCCATCACTGCTTTCTATCCTTTGGGATCAACTTTGTCACAGGAACACCGGCAGGGGCTTATTACAGTGTGTGACAGCAGGTGTGGGGCTGTGTGCGCACTGTAGATTCATTGTCCTCCTGTATCAGGATTTATACAGCCACACACCTCTTCTTTTTCCAAGGGCTGGCTCGGCACTCAGTCATTCATACATCTACAAGGCTGGGCCTGCACAATGCCTTCAGAGTCGGTTCCGGGATTCTGTACATCCCAGCAAGGGCTACGAGTACATTTAAAATAAGTTGGTTCAAAATGATTCCTGCTTCTAATTTTACATCCTTAGGTTACTTATGGGACATGAATACAATTGAAAGCAATGGGAAATCCAGATGTTTACCAATATGATTCACAGCAATTAACTTTATAAATGTAGCCAAATTGAGTATGAATTTATTGAGTATCTTCTATGGGCAAGGCAGGTCTAGAGCATCATACTATAAGAAGCATAAGATAATTAAGGTGGAGAAAATCCAACTTCTTAGGATTCAGTTGGCTTCATGCCCTCATCTCCCTCTGGACTCTGCTTTCTGGTGAAGAAACCTTATTTAGGATCCTGTTTAAGTTCTTTGGGACTGGAGCTCCTTTTCAAGAAGCCATTTTTCCAAGCTTGAAGAGTAGAAATGCGTCATGTATAAGTGTTTTTTTCTCCCCTAAATGGTTCCATACATTTGAACTCCAGGAATAGTTTAAGTTTCTTAAAGCTGTTGGAAAGTGAAATTTTTTAAAACCACAGGGAAAATTGGGGTAATAGAGTATGTTTTAGAACATGCTAACATATCCTAGTGATTTGTTTGATCATGAGAAAGATTGTCCAGTGCTTTTATTATTCCCAGATAAGTGGTAAAATGATTTAATGGTTGGAGGTAGACTTCTGGGGTAGTTACTAACTAGAATGACTGGACACTGACCTCAAGAAACCCAGAATGCTGGGAATACTTTGCACTAGCTTATTGTATAACCTACCTCTTGGTGCTGCATCTGAGTCTACTTCCCATTAGTAACTACTTTCTAAAAGCCTATCAAGTCTTTCCCAGGTGTGATCATTTATATGAATAAACAGTTCAGAAAAATGTCCACTGCAGACTTACTCCAGTTTCTTCATCCAAAAGAGCTGAAGTTGTAAGAATTGAAAATCAGGTTTCTCTCTTGACAAACTGATTAGTTTTTGAGTTGTTTCTATTTCTGGACCTCCAACCTTCCAACTAATAAAGGATCTAAGGAGTTTATAATATTCTCAACTACTGCATTACCAGACTGATCTTTCTGAAATTCAAGTCTGGTTGCATCTGGCCTCTTTAGTATCTTCTTTAGCTTAGTAAATCAGACCTTTCATGATATGGCTCCTTCTACCTCTCTGGTTTTTTCTCTTCTTCCTTCAGCCTGTCCCAAGTTTTAGCAATCATTGGCAGTTTGGAGCACATTGATTCTTTTTTCCATTGCTTCCCTGTGTTTCTTTGTATACATCTTGCCCTCTACCCCTTATTGAAACTTCCTCTGCTTAGGTATTCTTCCTATTTGGAAAAATCTTCTGTCTCCTTCAAAACATTGTTATGGTTCTACTTTCTAATTACAACTATATTATGTCTCTTTTCATGTCAAGATTCTCTATAGCAGTGCAAACTTTAAGTATGATGAATTTTTTGATATGGGCAATCAGGATACTCATATATACATTAGAGGTAAAATTCTGTCTTTGTCTCTTTATGTCCTATATCAAGCACAAAATAGATGGAGAATAAATATTTATTGGGAAGAATGTTGGGGAAATTATACAAGTTAGATGAAACAACTGGAAAACAAAACCAAATAGTATCATATGGGTGGTAGAGGCCTAGGTATAAATTGCACCATGTATGCGAAGTTGGGGATGGATGGATGATTGGTGAGTCTTCTAGGAAAGTAGAAAGGATGAGTTAGATATTCATGGTAGAAAGATTGTTTGATAGAAGAGGAGTAAATCCCAGAGAAAAACAGTACTGTCAGCAAAGAGCAGTAAACCATCCAGTGGTGATCACAACAGCTAATTCTTCTAGATGGGTTCTCATTTCATATCACTTAATTCCTTTTAATGAACATCACTGATCATATGAATGTTCAAAAATAATTTAATTTACATAGGTTTTTATGTCTTTTCATATAAACAGACTTAGAGTATACATCCCAATTTTAGGTTGTGAAATTAGATTCTAAATGTTCTGTGAAGATTTGCAAGTAGGGGTGAAAATCTGCCGGGGCAAAATGGATTCAAGGAAACTGAGGTTAACAGAAAGTGAAAACCCACAAATTTGTCATTATGTGTAAAAGAGATCATTTATCCTTATACTAATGTTCTTTAAGGATATTATTTCATGGTGATCAGGGAGTGTTGAGAGCTTTGTGATGGTTTGCTAATGGTTTCAGGACCACTAGCATGAGCATCACTTGGAACTTGTTAGAAATGCAGACTCCTGGGCCCCACCCGGGACCTGCCACATCAGACTGCATTTGGACAAGCTCCTCAGAGATGGAAATACCATTGGCCACAGACTGACCTTTGGGTAATCTGACTGGCATTGTTTTTCAACTGAATGCTCTTATCTGAACCACAAATACACAGGAAATGACTTGAGAGGCCATTTTCTTCATCTCCTCAAATTGGTACACAAAAACTATGTACATTCCAGATGTGATGTGGAGCTAAGAAATTAATTCTTCTTATACACAATGAATGCCTTGGAGGATTAGGGTTTAATTCTCTCCTAGAATCCTAACCCAGAATCCTGAACTTGAAGGAGGATTCAGGCGCTATCTGTTACATTTAAACTTCATTAACTATAAACCCATTGAGTGAGGCAGGTGTGAGCTGCAATCCTACTGTGAGAGATGTACCTTCCCATTGTTGAAGTGCTATATATATGTGTGTGTGTGTGTGTGTGTGTGTATTCTGAACTATCAGAAAACATAACCAGCTTCATAAAACAGCAGCATTCTGACAATTCAGCAGACTCGGCCTGCTTGATTTACAAGCCTGAATGGTGCGGTTCTAGCTATGGCTGAGTTAAGTAAATTAAAGTATGGCGCATGGTTTTTATATCTTCTCATCTGTGTTGCTATGTTGTATTTAAATGACTTCAGAACTAGATATTTTTCTCAGAACTCTAAAATAAAAATCACCTCTCCTCCCCCCAGAGAATGAAGAGTGGTCACTAGAAAGGTGGTATTAGGAAAGATGATGTTTTTCCATGGCCTGAGCCCATGAAAATAGAGTCATAGTCGGCACTTTTGGGTGACTTTCTCCATTAGCATTCATTACTATGGTCACATTGGTCCAGCATAGGAAGTGTGTGAGAGACTAGATGTGAGGAAGAAAGAAGCCTCTCTGAGCATGAGGCAGCATTTGGCCTTGCTACCTGGAGTAAGAAACCAGGGAGAGCTGAGGCGCATTAACAGCCAGGGACTTCTTAGGGGGACCTCCTACAAAATTGGATCAGGCTTTCCCTGGCAGTTGTATTAAGCTCACACGTTTGATGAAATGTGCTTATGAAGTCGGCATATTTGGCTGGTTTCTTTTTTCCTTTTTTTTTCTTTTCTGGGGGATAGATTCTTTATTATCTGCTGAATTCATTTCTCTCTGTCAATATTCTATAGAAAAATGATGGACATTCTATAATTTTGGCTTTGATATTAATTCATAATTTTGATGGTTCTACCTTAGGGCCGGTCTCTCTCTCTCTCTCTCTCTCTGTCTTTCTAGCCTTTCCTTCTTTTCTTCCTTCCTGCCCCTGTCTCTAGGTTTCAGGTTGTTCTGTCCAGCATCTGAGCTTATGGCAGCTGCGTCTCTCCTTATTGCCTTCGCACACTGCTGGTCTTTTTTCATATTAAACCCACAATAACGGCAATGAAATTCAGATTTATAGCTGAAAACCAGCTTATTTGTAACATAAACACAAACACTGGAGCAGTGGAAACAGCAAGAGGAATTTTTTTCCTGCTTTGTATTTTTCCTTTCTTGGAACTTCATGACTTGGGTCTCAAACAAGTGCTATTTTAAAATTTTCTGGCACCATGTAATATAATTGATAATAGTGTTTAAGCGACATCTAATATCATCCAGCACAGTGCAAAGTGAGCCATCCCAGGATATGAGCTTAAAAAATTGCATTAACACTTAGACAAAATGAAATTTTTATACTTGATTTGCTCATGGTTGGACAAATGCAACTAAACACAATTTGAGCTGTCACTTTGCAAAGGGGAAAAAATATGCAACTTTAGAATGTTTCAAATGAGCCCAATATTAGATTCTATAACTCAGAGTGACACGGAAAATACTATTTGCAACATGATTGGTTCATTAATATTTGGTAATTGCAGTACATCATTTTAAAGGGGAAATAAAAATGCAAACAAATTGTTCCTAGCTTCCAGTCAGTCATTGCTTCTCAGCTGCCACCACCAGGAAAGGTTTGGAAGCTAAAGGATACAACGGATTGGGGACATTATATTTCCCCCTCCCCACTTTCATTTTGGAAGAATAATTTTCATCATAAACCAACATGTCAGACAAAGCATCTACGTTTAAAAAAATATTATTTCATGATTTTCCACATGCACATTTGATGTAAGCCCTGGAGGTGTATTCCCTGAGTACCTATTACCTCCATTTTAGGGAAATTACATTAAATTATTAGTGACAAATTTACTTGTCTGCCAATGTATTTTTCTGGAATTTTACTACAACATCAATACTTGGCTGTTTTATATGGGCCCTCATTTACCTGTCTTTGAAGGCAGCCACCCCTTGGGGAGCTCTGTCTGTCACTAACAGAAGCTAAAAACAGTCTTTAAGTTTAACATTCACAGTTTTGAATTAGATGGAAAAATATGTTGCACTTTCAAAATGTAATGTGCCCTTCTGCATTTAACAATTAGGCAGCTTGCTTTGTAATCCACTGTCTTGCATTTTGGACAAAGAGAACACAACACAGATCATCACCAGGTACTGAAGCAGGCAGGGACAACAGACACGATCTTTAAGGGTACAATATGTTTGCCAGGTTTTGAGGATGGGGTGGATCAGGTAGATATTCGTGTTTCTCCCATTTATTTCAAGAAAGTCAGTGCAGAGCCAGTTCACTGTGATGTGCCTGCACTGTGGGCTTCAGCATAGAGAGCTCAGAGCTTCCGGGAGTTGGGAAGGCCTCCAGGTGCCAGGGCAGGCCAGGAAGCTGGCAGAATCTCAAAAGAAAGGATCCTGAGTGTGCAAGTCTCCATCTTTTTGTTACAGTTTATTTCCTTATTTTCTGCAAATAGAAATGTTGGAACCCAACCCCATATTCCTTTCCAACAGACAACTCTCAGAATTCTATGAACTTCCGACTTCACAAAATCTGGATCTATTGCTAACTTGGGGTCCTGTTTTTGCTTTGCATCTCAGTTTAGAGTCATAGATCCCAGGAGCAGAGGAAGCATGTGTAAGACATAGAACAGTTACACCTCAGACTCTCAGAGTTCCATTGAAGGGAGTGATTAGACAGTTGAGCAGAAGTTATAAAGGAAAGCTTGAGGCAGAAACAGAAAAAAGGAAAAATATTAAGCAAGAATGTAAGTCCTGGAGAGGGGGTATGTTCATCTTTCTGGTTTCCTACTGAGGCAGAATTATTGTCCATTAGAATTTACTGAAGTGATGCTTGGCTCCGATGACATTTTAAATTCTCCTCCCCTGGACCATGTCTGATTCTCTGAGTTGTATGTCTGTTTTTCCTTTGAGATCCCAGAGTTACTTGGTGGAAGATTTCACATCATTTTTAATTGAAGATCTGAGATTCCCCGAGATGATCAATCTTTTTCTTGGCATTAGTAAGAATATATTCAGAATTTGTTATCATAATATTTAAAATGGGAATTATGCAGATGTTTCCCCTAAATTCTCATGAATTGTTTTCTTCCTATGTGTCTAGTTCTATATGGTTTAAACTTTGGCAGTTACCTATTCTTCCCCTTTCTGTACTAGCCAGGAGCCTCCATTTTAAAAGGTCTTTCTTTTCCCTCCCCAAATAAACACAACCATTTAGATCAAATTAACTCGAATACCTGTTTCAACTGACCTAAATTCATCCTCTGCTATGGCTTGGGAGATTTGACCTTAATTAAACCTCTATTTTGCCAGAGAATGAGAGTGCTGGAGGGGAAGACCATATGAATTTCTACTTTCATTTCAGGTGGAGCATGTGTAGCACCTGGGGACAGATTGTTAATGAAATATTTGTTTTATCCGGCAGTGCTTTGTCGAGACCTAGAAATTTGGCAGTTTGGCAAGTCTAAATGGGAAAGAATAGTAGGTAACCCTGCAGAAGGAAGACAATAAGAAGTAGGTACTCTGGAGGGAAAAATAAAGGATAATGACTCAGGACAGAGCAGAGGGGACCTAGATACTATAAGAAAGCAGGATTTCCTTCCAGCTTCCACCCCAATATCCCTTCCTCTCTTAATAATGGTTCTTGGGCTAGACAACTAACTTCAGTTTTCTATTTCGTGATCTTAGCCACCATGTAGGATGGATTCTATGATCTCTATTTTTGTCTATAAAGAAACTAAGGTGCAGAGAGGTGTGACAGCTTAAAGTCATTTCAAGTCTTGGCCTTAAAGGACTGCCACCAAGGTGTGCCTTATTCAAGATCGGGTTCATCTCCTCTCTGCTCAGCTACCTACCATTCCTCCACTACTTCTGAATGTTGAGCTCTTCGAAAGATTGACTATTAATTTTCAGCCAATTTTAGAATATCTTGAAGTATGATGTTTTATAATCTCTGAAGATATTATCAAGGTTAAATGAAGAGCAGTTAATAAATAAAGATGTAGCCACATGAACTTTGGTCATAATGTATTGCCCTTGCTAAGGGGAAAAGGGTCTGTTAACCTGGGAACGTAAAGGTGATCCTTCAGGAAGCCGGGCAAGCTCGTACTCACCATCTGAGTAAGGAAGGAAGGTGGGTTGCTATTCATTCAAACCAGAGACTGTTAATGGTGGAAACGTTGTCTCCCATACTCCCTCCACCCCCAGCCATGAAGGCTTCGTGATTACTTTAAAACAAAAATTTTGTAAAATGATTGGCATTGCTGAGTGACAGCCACCCAGTGGAAATATCCTCAAAGTCGTTTGGTTTTTGTCTTCATTTATTGCACTAACAGTGACATTTATATTTCTTTGACACTCAATCAGTGACTCCATTTATAGGTCGCAATCCCAGAAACAGATGTGTGCTACTGTACTTGTACTTTTTGTTCTTTGGGGGCAATCAAAACAGAAGATGTTTTTGTTGTTTCTTCCAGTATTGTGGTGCCTACTAATTGAATGGAGTTGTAGCTCTAGGTCTTTAAAGGTAGCGTGTGGGTTAACTTAATCAATGGATAATGACTCTTTACTAAAGCCTGCAAGGGTGCTAGGGATTTGAGAGGTACAGAAGTGTAAGATATGATCCTAAATTTAATCAAACAGCTAATAGGTTTACAGAGCATCCCGTGATAAAAATGTGAGCTATGGGATAGAAACTACTGGGAGTCTTCAGAGAAACTTTGTGGCGACCAGTGACAGTTTGTGAATGGGGTAGTAGTTGCTAGGCAGGAAGCAGACCAGATCATTCCTGGTGGGAGGCACAATAGAGGCTGGAGGTGGAAATGCACTATGGTCTACAGCTGAGGCTGGGTGTCAGGAAGAAGTGGAGATCAATTTGATTGGGGAAGTTGAAGACAGTAAACTTTGTAGCCATTCACAGGGAGGCGCTGCAATAATACAACTCTCTGAGCTCTGAAAAGATAAAGCTATTGCTGGAAATGCTGATAATTTTGCAGATGTATGCTTTTATTTTCCCTATGGTAGTCATTTTTATTAATTTTTTATAGCTCTGTGTAGAGTTTCAAAAGGGTCCTTGTCTTGAATCTTCTCACAAGGCAGTTTTATATTTAATTTCCCTTCTCTCTCCATCTTAAATATCATTGATGTGAGAACTGGTCAGTGTTTTCATGGACTAGGGCATTTCCAATTTAAAATAATCTATTTTCTCCTATAAACATTCTCTAAATTATCCATGGTAGTTATCTGTGACAAGTCACAGCCTATTACACCTCATGCCCCTTGTTACATACTAGGCCAGTGTTCTGGTTCAGAAAATGTGATCTTCTAAGCTATGAAGGGAGAACAACAGAAGGTGAGTTGGCAACCAGAAGTGAATAAATTGGTGCCAGAGACATATTGTGTCCCCCTGGTGTCTTTAGGGCAAACCTGAGTTTGGGCTCACAGCTTTACCTTCAAAACTTTAGCAGAGTTCGTGTTGCCTTTAAAAAAAATTCAAAACAATTCCCAATAGGCATCTGTTTCTGTTATAAAATAGAGAAGTTGAAGTTGGAACCATCCTTGGTTTGAAATCCACCTGTGTCTTGGTTCTTTAATCCTCCTGTAAATTGTCAGGAAGAGACCTAATTTTGAATATGGATTCTATCATTATGAGGTACAGAACTCTGTGTAAGTTACTGACATTTTTCTGAGCCGCCATATTCTCATCCGTCAAATGAGAAAGGTAACATTCTTCATAGGCTTATGATAAAAAGCTACATAAAAATAAAGAAGCTGACCGAGTGCTTGGCTCATAGTAGAAGATCCTCCGTGTCTTTTCTATCCTTGTGTTTCTGACCAGATGGTGTTTTCTAACCCAGGAAGGGCTAGAAATCAGCAAAAATGTAAGAGTACCAGGAGGAGTGATGGCTGTCTTGCCTCCAACAGCCTGAGACTGTGAGCTAGCTCAGTTATGAGGAGCTGCCCAGAGGGTGGAATACTGGAATGATGATCGCCATTGGCTGACCTGTAGACTCTGACCATGATGCTAGTGCCCATTTGTAACACATGCATTTGCAGACAAAAGCAGGCCCTGTGGGTTGCAGAGATTTTTCCATTCTGAGTGATCTGACAGAATCTGAACATTGGTGAAGGACTTAGCAAAGACTGGCTCTGTTGCCTTGTGGGTCAGTGTACAGAGCTAGGAGAACGTCACAGGAAACTCGGCATTGGGAGTCAAGAGAGATGCCAGGGACATTATTAAAGACCCTCAAGTGAGACTGTATGAATGGAAGGGATGGCATCTGGGTGGCTGGGAGGTGTTCTTGTTCTATTCAGAAAATACATCAATTCTAATCATTTGAATGCATTTTTTTAAAGCAGGTTCATATCCTGGCATCCTCTCTATGGGATTTTCTTTTACATCATGAGTTCCCATCAGTGAGCTTTCTTTGTGATTTTCCCTTGAAAAAACAGTCCTCACAAAGACAATGCATTTGAACAGCAATAACTCAAATGACTGGATCTATTTTTCTAGAAATTTAAATAAAGAAACCATTTTTTTAGGCACGTGCATCTCATCTATAATTCTCTGTTCAGTCAACTATAGAAATTTATCTCACTGATAAAAGGCATTGAATAAGTAGATAGTAAATTTTCTTGACTTTTTTTTACCTGTTTTATATGTTGTATCCTGTAAGTCTTAATAATGGGAGACCATTTGTTTAGAATACAAATAATTATATCATATGTCTGAATATACCTGTGCTGTTCGTAGTGTGTATTTCAGCAGCTTCTCCAAGAATTCACATCTCACATTTGTCTTACATATGTGGTGCCTTTTATTTGCCCTTTGCTATTTTCCTCACCTCGTTGTCAGGGCTGGAGCAGGGCTCAGCACACGCATGGTCTGGCTGCAGCCGAGTCTCACATTATGAGAAGCCCATCCTAAAAATTACAGCTGATGCCAGAGCCCCCGCCTGCCAGTTGCAAGGGCTACTTACATTTCAAAATGGTGGAGAAACAAGAGTCTGGCATTGAGCAGAAAGACTTCTCTGTGCATTTGCTGTTTACAAACTCATCGGCACCTAATCTCTCAGCTCAGCTCAAGATGGAGGGTTTATGATTAATACAGTTGATGCAGAAAATGGCCGAGTGCTTGGCTTCTTTTAAATATATCATGCTCAGTGCACACAGACTCCAAGCATCAGTTAGAGAGAAGTGACAGCGAACTTGACCTTTCTCTCTGAATCGCATGTGGAAAAAGGGAATTAGCCTGCTACAATAGCACTTGAACTTGCTTTAACTTATCGCTTTCCTCTTTAGAAGGAGGAATGTACGTTAGAAATGTGAAATCACCTTCAAGCCTCATGTTGTTTAAAATGAAACTACACTTCCTCATCATATTAATTCAAATATGTCTTTCAAAAGAATTTATTTAAGGTGATCATAAACAGCAGGCAAGATTTTTTCTTTCTTTTTTTTTAAACAAACCTATATTTGCATTAAGCGTTTAATGTGAATTTTCTCTGTGTATATATGTGTGCGATGTGTATGTGGATACACTGAATTTTGCAGTGACTGTTGAACTCCCCCAGGACAGCATAGGAATAATAGGTCCACTAGTGAGGTGCGAGTTATAAAAGCTTTTAAATTGGCTTCCATGTAACTGGAAACCAAATAAATGGCTATGGAAAATGCAAAAGGAGACCTAGCAGGATTTTTTTCTTTCATACTTGCCAATTACTGCTATTAGAAGATACAGTTTGTTCTGCTTAGACCTGAAACAGCAATGATTGACATAGATCTCAGCCAATCGTAATGTTCCCTGCTCAGCTGTCATTAACCTGGGCTCACTTACCATGATGTTAGACAAAGCTGAGTGAAAAAGTAAAAGCACATTGTTACCCCAAAGCTCATCAGGTAAATATGCCACAGAAAGAAATAGAGCTTCCCTGACCTCTCTGACATTTTCAAACTGTTTAAAAGCTGAAGTTAATTCTTTCTGATGGCCTTTCATCTTTAGTTGACAACAGAGAGCCCCTAAGTGGTGACAGCTCTTGTCAAGTGGGACCATCTTATCAAAAACAATACCCTCCAGATCTTTCCATCCAAATATTCTAATCTAAAATAATTGCATTTAAAATTTCATGTCACTTTTATGTCTGCCCTGATTCATCCAGGTATGAAACCACTCGAATTTCTTCCTGGAACCTCCTTGAAGCTTCAGAGTTTCAATATTGCAAGTTTACAAATGCGTCATAGAGGCAACATGTAAGCAGTGGAATTGTAGAACTGTAGCTGGAGTGAATGGCTACAATTTGTTCTACTGTGTCTCTTATTTGTATCTACATGCTTGGAAGGTGTTTCTGCTTGTGTCAATCCCTGTTCTGTCTCTGTATCTTTGTACTTCTTGCACTCAACCCAAGCTGCATAAAATTACATCTCTGCCAATACAGCGGAGATTCCGGATTTGGCTCTGAGATGATGTGAATCATCCAGTGAATATTTGGAATGTTAACACTGTGTTTTAGTTATAGCTTCCAAACTCATTCAATTTGTGATTTGAAGGGCCCTGTGATTGATGTGTAATTGTAAGCAGATAGTGATTTTATTGCATGTCTGCACTGGATTCCAAGTAATTTGTAGAAGGGCGTTGCTGCTTTATGGATTAGAAGGGAGCTACCCCTCCCCCATTAACAGCCCCTCTGAGAAAGGTGGCTTTGTTTTAAAGGACTCATTTATATCTTTGTTTTAAAAGCAATGTTTTGGACAAAATTCTGCGACAGACCTGTAATGTTCCTACCGTATGAGATCTGGAATCCCTTCTCTTGGTCCCTGACCCAGCTCTATCAAATGCACTATCCCGGGCTGTTTCCATCATGGTCTCTCTCCGGCCCTGCACTGGGACATCACTTTCCACTCACCTGTTGCTTCCCTCCACCCTCCTTCTAGATCTACTTCCTGTGCTAGAGCCCTGGTGTGTTAAACAGTTTTAAAAATAGTTTGCCCCTTTGGACAAGTTGTTGAGTTGAGTTTGTTCAAAGGGAGGATCTCGTTTCAGACTGGAAGGAAAAAGTTCCCTGACTCGGACCAGTTTTCATTGTTAAAACAGCAGACACACTTCCCATTCATAAAGGAGAGGCAGCCTGTCCAGCCTTTTCTCCAGCACATCAGTCAAAGGGTCCAGATTTGAGCAGAAAGAGCTGCAAAATAGGATCCTTTAAGATCTTCCTTGATTTCAGCCCTGAGAGGAAGCAATAAAAGCAAAGACATGTCTTTCCCTTCAGAGTTGGCTTTTCTCTTAGATATATAGCACCTGCAGAATCTTTTTATTTTTCATTTTAGGCTTTTACCCAAGAAAAGAAAAGGAGGAAAAAAGAGACCAAATGGTGTTTACATCCTTCAAAAGACAACATGAGAAAGAAATGGGATGTTCAAAATAAGAGGCTCTGTTTCAGAGCTGAGCGTCCATCTACTCCTGGGAAAATTGTACTCGGAGCCGGAGTTGTTCCCACATTGCATGCAAACCCCTGAATCTTCTTTTTCAAATGCCTGGGTGACCAGTCAGAGATGCTCCTGATAGACAGAGGCAGCTCTGCCGCTTTCACTTGTATCCCATTCCCATTGCATACTGTCCCCACCCCGCTTCCCTGTTCACACCCCTTCTTTGCCTTTCAGACACTTCAGACCTGCTTCAGAAAGTGCCAAGAAGGATGTGCTAAGTGTGTTCAAAGTGAGGGAGATGAATAGCAATGTGTCTTACTATTACAATGTTTTTTAAACAATTTAAACATTCATCATATATTTTCATCACCCCTATAGACATCATTAAGGATGTGACATAAACCTTCAGACGTAGCTCTGTTTCAAGCAAGGTAAAAGAGAAGTGGTAGAAAGCCCAAACTCACTGTATCACCTGCTCTTTGGATGGAAAGAGAAGTTCTAATAGAAAACAGCAGTGTGCAAGGGTGTCAAAGAGGTGAGGGTTCAGATGCTGGGGGTCAGGGCTCAGGGTTGGTTTATTGATGGATTGATTGATTCTGAGCTGGAGATGGAGCCCAGGGCCTTGCACATGGTAAGGAGCGCACTATCGCTGAGTGACACCCCCAACCCCTAGGCTTCCCGTTTGATGAGGGCCTTAGCAGAGCTCCGACTGCACCCTCCCCTGCCTCAGCTCTAGGAGCTCAGTCCGGAACTGTTTTGGCCAGAGCGGTGGGCCCAGGTTATTTATGCAGCACTGCTCCCCAGATGCACGGAAGGACACAGGCCCCAGTCCTGGATACTGCCCCAGTTAAACCGAGTGCAAAATCTCCTCCACAGGATGGACTCCAGAAAAATATTTCAAAGCAGCTGTAACTCACCATTCAGACCTCCTAGGGCCACCTTGTGACCCTTTAAGGTTATTTTAAGGAGCACCAAGGTCTCCTCATGCTTGGCACTGGGAAGTTTCTACTAATTGCTTCTCATATATAAATGAAAAGTCACCTTTGTCCCTTAAAGAACAAATCACAACCATCCTGTTTCCAAAAAACTTCCTTTCAGTTTCCTAGTAAGTCTTCCTGTCCTTATGAGTCTTAGAATTCTGCGTCATCTGTGAAGAACAAATGCAAAAACTAAAGACATGTTTGATTTTTCTTGCATAAATGAAAGCACACAGGGAGTCAACCTTTCTTTGTTACTATTTCGTTGAGATGTTTATCTGTCTTCTGAGCAGTAAGGAAAGAGCCGAGAGGAGGTCCTGGGTGGATGTGAGTGTAAGGAAAGGCACAGCTGACGGGTCCCTCCTAGTCCCCACGCAATGTGACAGCGGCCGAGCCTGCTGACATTCCTGGGATCCACAGACACTCATCAAAGTCTGGGGCAGGTTTTCTCTGTAACAGAGACCAGCGTTAATCTTCTGAAACCTGGACTTTAATTTTCACAAATATAAAGAAATATTCATTTCCTATGTCTTCTGTTTTCCAAATTTGAATAGAATCAAATCTTTCTTGTTGATATTGTATTAATCTTTTAGAGAATTTCCTAATCTCTTAATTTTCTTTTCCTTTTAGAATATTAAAATGTTGGGGATATGATTGGAAATATCTCCCCATCTGCTTTCTTTAACTTTCTTAAATCCTCACTTCTGTTTTTTTATTTCATTGAATTTTATTTCCTTTTTTATCACTATTTTTGTGCTTTCTCTTTTGAAATACCCCTTCTTTCCCTCCCTCCTTCACTTTCTTCCTTTTTTCACGACCAGATACACTATTCCTACGTTCCCTTTAAGGGCTTTTAAAAATTATTCCAAGATGAAATCTTTTTTTAGTTATAGCAAAAGCAAATTGTAATACCATGCTTAAAGTGTATGTTTCTTTGCTTTTAGAATGCAGCTGATTTCATTTAATATTTTGGAAATGTCAGAATTATTTTCTCCTTATTTACTCATCAATGACAGGATGCTCCTTACACCATCTCAAACTCCTTTCTGCCCGCAGTAGAAACACATCATTTTGTTTTGTTCTTAAACCACTTTATTGTGATGTAATTTACATACCATACAATTTATCCATTTTAACTATTTTTGAAGAAATAGAAGCTTCCTTATTGCTTAACTGCATACATTTATTTATTATTTGAAACTGGAAAAGCTACAAAATATGATCAAATAGAAATCTTAAAACATTCTAGGAGCCCCCATCCATCCATTTTAATGCATAATTTTCCTATCACAGCAGCATGTTTGCACCTCTGGAGTTAAGGTCACGGCAGCGTTTGCATTATAAACCCTTTTTTCAAGGGTTTATAAATGCAGCTGCTTTTGTTTGCTCAGGACTGAAGCTTGCCTCATGAGGTTTCCATGTAATAGAGCAGCTTTTGGCATTGAGTTTTCTTTAACTAAATTAAAATTTTAAAACACTGTGTTGCCCTTTAAAAAAAATCATTGTTAAGTGTCAAAAAACCTTGGTAGGAATTTCTCCCCAAATAACTTTTTTATGTATATGTAATTTTTAATTGCTTCTAGTTTCTAAAAATCCTCTACTATTCTTAGTTTGTGATTAATGTTATTTGCCTCAAATATTTACAAATCTAAGTCCAACTTGATTTATAAACTAAAAAAGCATGTTATATCCAATTGTCTTTTGGCATTATTAGCAGAATTATTTTACAGTGCACAGTACAGCCCAAAGATGACTTGGAAAGATGAAGAGCCTGTCACAACTCATGACATGGAGAGTTTAAAATATTTACAAAGAAAACCATTTATATTTTTAGGATCATATTTTGCCCTTTTCAAAACAATAAAAGTAGGTGGTAGAGGACACAGAAACAACCATAAATTATTAAACTGGTTTTAAACATTAAAGAATGAAGATATATGATCATTAAACAAAATACGATATTAGAATGTCAGTTTAAGTGGAGTATAATTGAGAATCGTGACTTTGTTTGCACACAATTGCCAAAAACTTCTAATCAGACCATCACTGGATAATTTTAGGATATGTTTTACTTTTCAATCACAGACTAGTACGTAGCTGCCTAAACCATCACCTTACATTTCTGAAGTCAGTTTTCACCTACTTCAGTTTTACTTAATTTAAAAAAAAATCAAATTTTCATGCAAATTTATGTTTTGTATGGAGAGGGTGAATGAAATCAAAGGGAAAATATTATTAATGAATGCTGTGTTCTAACACGTATAATTTGATGAGAATTTCTCTTCCCTGAAATAGCTATAGTACTCAAGACAAAAAGCTTTCCTCGTCTCTGTCAGGGGACACCACAAATCCTCAGATTTCAGTGCCTCTTTTCTCTCACATCTGTGTTTTGTTCATCTCACGTGGTACCCCTTCCTCAAGAAAGGTTTGTTGAATGAACAAACGACTGTCTTGCCAATTCTAGAAGAGGTAGGGGGACTTATTTATGGATAGCAATCAAAACCTCAAAAGCCAAAACTGTTTTTCTAGCCTCTTTGCTACTTCCTGACTTCTGAAAAACAAGACAAACCAGCGAACAAACAGAAAGAGTTGATCTGGATTTATGAGACCCAGGGCAAGGCTGACAGCTGCAATTGATGGCTCAGCTGTTTGGGGTCCAGTTTGGTTTCCAGCTGCAGCTGACAAGGGCCATGTCAAGGGCAGGAGAAAGGTCATTTCCGAATCTTCCTGTTGTTGGAAGATTGTGCTGCTGGCCCAAGCGCTGAGTTACAGTCACTTGACTTACCAACCCTCTGGCTTTTCACAATCCTTTGAATTCAGAACATATGTGTCCAAGCCAAATGATGTCTAACCACATAAACAGAATTCTGACCTAGTGTTAAGAAAATAAGCCTATTTGTTCCCTGCTAAGATATTTCATAATCTTTACAGGGAGTTTCTATTAAATCATTCTGTTTTCACCAAGCATTGTTTAGTTATTCTATAGATTTAGGAACATGAGAGGAATGGGGAAAAATCACATTGTAAGTTCAGTTCTATCAAGTTTCCCTCTGAGTCTGGTGTTTCCGGTAACAAACTGTTTTTCCTGTTGGGAAACAATGACAAGATGGACCTCACAGTGCTTTTAGTCTCAGCAAATGATGCATTTTTCTGCATGAAACAGATTGAAGGAGATGTACAGCATTTAGCATTTCTATAGAGTGCTTTCTCTCAAGGAAACATGACTTTCCGTATCCTACATTCACACATGGGTGACAGAAAGGGACACACAGTACCTAGAAAGAAAACACAGTGATAGAGGTATTGTATTGTGGTGAGTCTTTATATCATCAGATTTCATCCTGAAGAGGAAAAAAAATTCATCGTGTCCTGTTCCTTTCTTCTTTCCCATTAATTCTGAACAGTGCTTTCTCTGGAGGCAATGTCATTGAAAGTGAGCACTTTGGTTTTTGGAAAATCCAAGATGCAGGGTTCCCTTTGAGAAATAAAACTTTTGCTCTTGTTTCTTCCTCTCTGGCAGTGGGGCAGGATCTGTTCAGCCTGTCAGAGATGGTGAGGAACGAGAGAAGAGGGTCGTATGAGGCCTGTGCTCCATACCACGGGGTCAACAATGGCCAGGAACCATTTGCCTGGGCAGTTCTTCCATCACCCATGCTCTAAGTATACAGAGCTGATGCATATTTACATACTTCACATGGACCAATTGAAATAATGGCTGGAATTTTTACAGGCTAAACAATTGAATAAGTAGTGTCTCTTTGTTTTCTGTGCAGTGAGCTAGACTAAAATGAGGATTTGATCTGATTGGGTTTGAATTTTTGGATGTAGCTGTTCTCATATGACAGCTCTAGAAAGCTTTTATGAAAGAATGCTTTTGAACAATTCCCTTTCTCTCCTTTCCTTCTCTCCTTCCTTCCATCTTTTTCTGTCAACCCCCCTAAGCTTTTCCCATGAAATACCACCTCCCCCATGGCTGAGGGTAAAGTCCACAGTCCAAATCCTTTCGATTTAAATTTTAATTTGAAAATAAAACTGGGGTGCTTCCAACAGTCTCTGCTGATCCCCTCTGTGTGAGTCAGAGTGTTCTAAAGGAAATATCCTTTTCATTGTGGACAACACTTTCCATTTCCCTTCTGCTCCTCTTAGGGCCAAGTTGTGGAGGGCTCCAATCTGATCCTTTTATGTTTGGAAATGGAGGAGGTGTCAAGTCTTTGGATTTGTCTTGATCATTTATTTTCAGAGAGCAGGGAGTGAACACTGTGTGCATGATACAGGTGCATGCTGTAGGTGGCTATGATGCTATGATGAACAATATGGTTGGACAATGTAGAAATCAGCTGATGGAGGAATGAGGACAATGAGCAAGTCAAATGATTTTGCACGCCTGCATACTTCTGAGATGGTATGAAGTTAGACACTTTGAAAGAGTGATTCCAAGCATCCAGAAGGAAAGTCTCAGCTTGTGCATACTGAGACTGGAAAATCAGAGGGATTCATCCCATTTAGAAGGGAAGAAAACATCAGTTGCCTCCTGCTGCAATTTATGAAATCTGGGCATCTCCAAGTACTGAGGAGGAAATAAATGAAAGATAGAACCTAAGAAATAAAAAATAATTAAGACATGCTAATAAAAAATCCAATTACAGCTATATTCCACAGGCAGTTGTCAAAGCCAAATGCCACTTTTTGTTCGTTTAAAGTGTTGTTTTTCTGTAGAATATGTTTTAATGCTTATTCCATCTGGAACCAGTGGCCATAAAGCAACCAGAGCTGGCACACGCTGTGTATCCTGTCCCTTTGAAGACAGCACCAATCTATTGGCAGGTAATTACCACGTGTTTAGTCATATGTTAATATCGTATCACTTCCAATGAGCAAAAGGTTCAAGAAAACATTTTGTGTGAAAAAATGTGTTGTCTGCTTCTGATTATTGCCATTAACACATACTGAGCTCTGGAGGAGTTTTTTTCAGTTTTATCAAAATGAAAAACAATATTGTTGTTTTCCACTTTTTAATAATCTCTGAGGAAATAAGCCATCTTACCTGATCTGTTTATTTCAAAGTAGAGGGAGTAAAATTAAATTGAACACGTATGTTTTTAGTGCCTACTATGCACAAGCATCACATGTTAGGCTTACTATAGGTTGGAATTTCCAACACATACTATATTGCGTTTCAGGGAGCTCTGTGCAATCATCTTTTGGATTCGCTGTTGAA
The DNA here is from genome assembly GCF_053883595.1 of Heterocephalus glaber. NCBI lineage: Eukaryota > Metazoa > Chordata > Mammalia > Rodentia > Bathyergidae > Heterocephalus > Heterocephalus glaber. The sequence goes on along the minus strand of NW_028258137.1, from coordinate 15,613,913 downwards.
AATGGGGCCAACTTCAAGAAAGTACATAGAAAAATACAGGAGCTGTGTGGCGTTTGTGGACAAGAATTTCTCAGGGGCTTAATGCCAATTTCCACATATTTTTTTTCCATCTTTAATCACTCTAAGTAGAATTGCAATGTCATCCCCCGTGTCACTTTTATAAATCACACACTTTCCCTGTTCTTTAAGTGAGATTATTCCGCATATACTGTAATCCTTTTGTCACCATGCTCAGTTAAGATGACTCAGGATGGGCTCTGGCTGAAAGTGACAGTACAGTACACCTCAGTTCACCAACTTGATCCTTTCCATGATTTTGGTCCCAAAATGAGTTGGATGAGAACCTGATCAAATTCAATGGTTAGGTTCAATGTTGACCATATGGGGAAATTTGATTTGGTTCTCATCCAGTTCAGTTTGGGACCAGAATCATGGAAAGAATTGAGTTCATCCACTGAGGCACCACATATTCACACAAATTTGAAATCAATCATAGTTCTTTCACTTTGATTCCTCACTGGATCTTCACAAATAGTTGTGTTGGATGATGAAGGGTACCAATTATCTTCCCCATTTGATAGATGAAGAACTGATTGACACTGCAGTCACCTGGGAAGAAAGTGGGGCTGAGGTTTCCTCACTTTTCTTTTTTAATATTATTTGATTGGTACATTTTAGGTCTACAGTATAATGACATCCATCATTGGGAACTTGCACCTTTACATAGTCTCTCTGGGTTCTTATTTTTCCCCTTTCCCCTGCCCTCCCTTCAACCCCTCCATCCCTCCCTATTTACAAAGACTTTGTTTCCATTTTTTCATTTTCTCATATTCATTCCATTCCTCACTCTTAACTCAGGCCTTGATTTCTTCTTCTAGCCAGGTGACCACTAACTGAGGCCCTAGGTCCAAGACGAGCCTATTTTTGTAAAGTTTCTGTGAACCAAAAACCCCCAGTTTTTACATTTTAAATTATTTTATAAATACCCATATAGTAGCTTTCTTTGTTTTACCTGTTGCCCACAAAACCCAACCTATTTTCAATCTGGTCCTTTAAGAGAATGTTTAAGAAGGTTATAGTGACACATGCCTGTAATCTCAGCACTCTGGGAGGCTGAAGCAAGAGGATTTCAAGTTCTGAGCCCAGGCTGTGCAACATAGTGAGACACTGTTTCAAAAGAAAAGAATAGGGCCGGGGATTTAGCTCAGTGGTTCTGCCGCCTGCCTGGCAAGTGCAAGATCCCGAGTACGATCCGATCCTCAGTACCAAAAAAAAAGGAAAGAAAAGAATAAAAAGGGGTTGGGGCTTAGTGCAAAGGTCCTGGGCTCAATCCCTAGCACCAAAACAAACAAAGAAATAAACACAAAAAGAGTGTTTGCTCTTCTCTGTATCAGCCCCTCAGTTCCCACCCAGTTCATCCTTCCTCCATATAGTATGCAAGCTCTCCCCATACATTCAGTTACTGACTGGGTAATAAAGGTGTCTGCTCTTTCCTCACCCACCAGCACCACACACACACACACACACACACACACACACACACACACACACACACGCGAATACTATCTGACCATTGAACTTATCCAGACAAACCCCAAAATGCCAGCTATGCCTGGAATTCTGACTTAATTGGGACTAAGGTTAGAAATTGGGATGTGGTAGAAATGCAAAAGATCTAGCGGCTTTAACTGTAGTATCTGATTTCCAGCATAAAATTGGTTTCAGTCAAACCTAGGACCCCAGAGATTGAGCTTTCTCTTGCGTGCTTCTAACAATAAAGGCAAAGTGGTGCTCACCTTTCACTTCCGTCTGTCTCCACAATGAGGTGATTCCGTGCAGTTCTTTTTAGCTCATTTGCCACTGTGACTGTTTTTAACTAAAGACAACAGAGGGGAGACTGTTGCTAGAAATGATTTTCACTTTGAGTGTCTTGGAAGTGTTTGAATGACCAGATTCTCCCCCAGTAGATGTTTCTTTCTTGTTGGGGTGGGGGTGGGGTGAAGCACAATTAGCTGCTGGTGTCATTTTAATTTTCAGCAATAGAGAATCACTGTATTTTGTAAATACAAAGAACCACCACTAAAAACAGAATATAAAAAAATTGTGTCTTTCATTTCCAATGATTATCAATATACCAGAGTGATGTGGAAATAATAGTAAAAGTGAGATATTTTGTGGCAAATTTGGGGGTAAGGTTAGCAGTGTAATCTGCAAGTTGTCTTGGGGTAAAGGCAGCAGCCCCAAATTAGTCTTCTCTGGGCAAAATGGAAGTGGGTTAAGATGGGCCTCTCAAGCTGAAATCATTTGTCTTTGGTTACAGCAGAGCTCAGGCAAGGTTTGAAGCAGAATGGGGTCTTGTGAGACCATCGAAGGCAGGAATGGCAGTTTCCTTCTGTCCAGTGGTCCAAATAGCCAAAGGAAGTGAATGGGACTGAAAAAGGAATATGAAACACAGGGGTGAAAATGGACTTTCTTCAGTCTCAGTCTACCCTGGCGGAGTTTAAATGCTGTCCAGATGTGGTGGGCAGTGCTGGCATCTCATCAGAGGTGCAGATTGGGCACTCTTCCGACACTGGTCACCCAGTGGGTGCTGACCAGGCAGCGTGTTAACCAGCCACTGCGCTAGGCTCACGCACTGCTGAGCAGGGCACCTGTGTTCCTGGGAATTCAATTTGGAACGGCCTGCTTGGGGGTTTTGGCCAATAGTGACATCTCTCTCTCTATAAGATAATGTTTATTTAAGATAGTATTTATTAAAGATGCTTCCTTTCCAGAACTGTAGCATGTAACCCAATACAGAAAATGAGCAAGAAATTGGAAAAAAATGACTTTAAAAAATCTATATTACTTCTGCTCAGATCCCTCAGAGGCACTAGTCCAATACCCATAGTTTTACTTATTTTCTGTTTATACATAAGTAAATAAACAGAATATAAAAATTATTTTTATATAAATATATTTAAGTTAAACAGTGTTGCACTTACACTATATTGATTTCTAGTCTTCTGTTTATTTTAATTAATGGTATAGCATTAATATTTTACCTGAATCTTTTAATGAGTATATTAATGGAAAGATATACAATTTCATAATTATATAATAATTTGTACATTTGTTCTTCTAGTGTTGAACAGGTAACTCACTTCAGTTTTTCTGTTTGTTACAATAAATAATGTGATAAAATTTTAGGAGGGATTTCTGGAAGTGGGATAAGAAGTAAAATCCCTTTTCAAGATTTTAGAAAAGTTTAATCTATTTTTTACTAGCTCTCTCTGAGATCACCTCTCACCACCTTCCAGTATTCTTGCATTTTTTAATCTTTGTCAATCCAGTTGTTTAGAGAACATCTCGATGTTTTAATTATATTTAATTTTTATGGATTTATTGACTAGTTGTATTACCTCTGAGGGTTATCAGTTCATGTCCTTTGCCCATTTTAATCGCAATATTCATCTTTTTCTTACTGAGTTGCACACTATCTTACAACCATCAGATGGTAAGATTTATAAATTCTTTTTCCAAGCAGAGTAAAGGGAGCCAAGTGGAAGCAGACAGAATTAGGAATTCATAAAGGCCGAGGTCTCCCCTGGAAGATATAAATAACCATAGGTCATCCTTCCTAAGAGCCTTTTTTTTTTCTTTTTGGGAGAAGACAGTGTGGAAGATGAGCCCAAGAAAAAAGGCCCAGTTTCTCTTTCTTGCACTTCAGGGTTCTGGCTGCTTTTCAGAGTGGAAAGGAGTTTGCTTCCTCATATTTCTCTTACCACCTTTTTCAAACTAAAAGCTCTTAGTTTTGTCCTTTTCCTACAGTCTGAGTACTGCATTAAGTAGATTTCTTTCTGTATCCAAAGTTTTTATGTTTTCCCAAATTAAACCATTAAAATATTGTTTTAGAATAAAATATTTTATGAGATAAACCCCACCATCCAGATTTTAAAATGGTAATCTTTGTGTTGTAGTTGCTTCATTTTTTTTCTTTTATTAAGAAACAGTGAGTCATAGCCTCTAATCCCATTTTCCTCCTTCTCTCCTGAAGTGGATCACTTTGTTCTGGTCGTCTTATACTTTTACTACTCCCAGATATTGATCCTACTATTCTTTATTCTTTGTTTTTCAGTGTTATATGAATCATCTGCTTCAATAACTTGCTTTCCATTCACTTAACATTATTTTCAAGATGGTGCCACTTTTTAAAAAAATATTAAAGTGTACATTTAAAATGCTTATATGTCAAGAAATTTCTGATGGAGGAAGGTGGGAAAGGTGACAAAATTGAACAAAGAGCAGTAGTGTACTGCAGGATCAGACATAAAAGGAAGTCTCTATTAAATGGCTGTTCTGTTGGTTTATGGTGAGGGACATACAAAATCATAAATCTGTTCTTGGCCCTCTATAATTTTTATTTTGATTGAAGAAAAAGAAAGTAAAAATAAACATATGACAAATTAAAGCAAAGTGCTAAACAACTGTTAAATAACCGGACAAGAAAACTTATTAAATGTCATAAGGCAGTATATGTTTACATGTCAATTAGCTGGGCATGGTGGCACACGCCTGTATAATCCCAGCACCCCAGAGGCAGGGGGAGTACCATGAGTTCAAGGCCAGCCTGTGCTACATAGTGAGTTCAAGGTCAGCCTCAACTACATACTGAGACTCTGTCTCAAAAAATTAAAAATAAAAAGATGAATTGAGTTTTCTAACATCTAAAAGCTGGAATGAAAATATTTTTGCTAATAAAGCACTAAATATTTTCTTGAAAAAGAAACAACTCTCACTTCTGGTGTCAAGATTTTCCTCAATTATTTATTGTCACCTACTCTGGGCAAGCAGGGCTTTGTGCCTTGTTATGGTTTAGGTCTAAAATGACTCCCCAAACCTCACGTGTTTGGAAAGTGACTAGATCATGGGAACATTGCAGCTGACTTGCTGTTAGGAGGGGAGGTCTGGTTGAATGATGGAACAGAATGGAGGGGAGAGATAGCTTGGGGAAGAGAAAGCTGTAGATGTTCCATCATTCAACTCACATTTTATCTACTAACGTCACTTCGTTCTTAGTGCTATGGCTCTGTCTCCTCTAAAGCTTAATTCTGGTTGAATTATTTTTTTAAATTTCTATTAATAAAATCCCCCCTTTTTTCATTGAGATAGGCTGGAATGTATTGATCCATTGGAAATTGATATTTTTTCACTATTGAGTCTTCCCATCCATGAACGTGGCATGCTTTTCTATTTATTTGGGTCTTTCAAATTATTTCAATAAATGTTTATGTTTATTACTAGAGGTATTGGATTTGTATGCTATTTTAAATGGTCCCTGTAAAACTTTAATTGTGCTTGAATGGTAACTTTTATTTGAATGCTCTAGAAACATTGTTTATTTTACATTGGTTCTACTTAATACTGCCCAATTCTCCTATTTGTGCTATTAGTTTCTACTTAGATTTCCTTTTAAGTTTTTAACCTTCACAGTCATATCTTATATGCCTAGTTTTGCTTTGACCTCTCCAGTCACTACAGCTTTTTATTTCTCTTTTGCACTGGGTGTGACTTCCAGAATAATAATGAATAGGAATAGAGAGAGTAAGCATTCCTCCTTGCTCACAATTTCAGAGAGAGGGATTTCAGTATTCCATGAGTAATAAGATGTTTGCCAGAGATAAATGCCCTTTATCAACCAAAGAGTTTCTAGTTTGCAAAAGTTCTTGTATTACATGTCAAATTTCATTCAACTCTTTTTTTTCTTTTGGGATCTATTGAGCAAACATTTTTTCCTCTTTAATCTGTTAATAGGATGACGTTCAGTAATTAATTTTCTAATGATGAACAAACTTTATTTTGGGGATAAGTTGTACATGATCATGATATTTTATTATTTTTATATACTGCTGAATTTGGGTTGCTAATACTTTGGCTAGAATTTTATGTGTATTTTTTGAGTGATACTTTCTGCTACTTTTCTCTCTTATAATGTCCTTACCATGGTTTGGTATCCAGTTTTTGCTAGCCTCATAACTGAAGAATGTTCCCTTTTCTCTGTATGTTAACAGTTTGTATAATATTAAAATTATTAATTCCCTGATTATCTGGTAAATCTCATTGGTGAAGCCATGGAAGCACTTAGTTTTTTGTGTAGGGGGAGTTTTTGCTTACTAATTCAATCAATTTTTCAAAACGTTTATGGGACTATTTAGGTTTTGTTTTTCTTTGAGGCCATCTTTGTTGTTTTTTTAAGCAGTTTTATTTATTTTCAACCTTTTTGATATAAATGTGTTTATGATACTTTATTTTTCATATCTGCAGCATTGATAAGTAATCTCCATTTTTATCACTAATACTGCTTTTTAAAAAACATTTTCCCTTTTTTTCTGGATTATCTTGCCCAGTGGCTTGTTAGTTTTATTCATCTTTTCAAAATTTAGATAATAGTGTTTTAGATAGTAGTGTTCCACTGCATATTTATTTTCAAGTTCCATTTGTTTCTACTCTCACTTTTATTGTTTCCTTCTTTGTACTTTTTTCTTTAAAAAAGACTTATTATGGAAAAGTAGAGAGAATAATGAAAAGAACCCTCAGGTACCCAGCATTTACTTTCAATGGTTGTTGGCCTTTGGTCAGTCTTGTTTTACCTATATCAATACCCCTTTTTCCTGCCCTTAGACTATTTTTAGGCCATTTTCCTAGTCAGAATGTGATTTATTCTACAAAATTTCCAAATGATCAAGACACATGACTTTTTTACATTTTGCAAATTTTCATATATACTTAAAATGAGAGAAAATAGTATAATGAACTTTAATGTACTCACCATCCAGAAACTCTCAATTCATAATATCTTATTTCATCTATATCCCTCCCACTCCCCTCTCCCATTGGCTATTATCCATCGAAGCTGAGGACTTCATAAAGTCAGCGAACAGTAACATTTTTCAGACCTAAAATTGTTAATGATTTCCTGCTGTGGGCTTCTTACTCCATCACTATGACCAGCAATCAGCTGTCAATATGTTGCCCTTGCTCTTCTCAAGTTAAACTGAGAATTGTAAGGAAATGTCTCTATCTTGGTTATTCTGAAATTTCACTATGACGTGCCTAAATGTAGATTGTCATTTTTTTTCCTGCTTGGAATTTATTAGGTTCTGTGAATCTGACTCCTATTACATATTAATTATTTCACATACATCCTCTACCCCATTCACATTCTCTTCCTCCCCCCTCTGCCCCTCACCCTACCTTTCCTTCTGTTTTTTTCCTTTGTCTTTTTCTCATGAGACTTCAGTTGGTTGTATTTAGAATTTCTCCATCTAAATTTCATTTCTCTTAATCCTGTTTTGTTATTATCTATATTTGAGTCTCTCTGTACTATACTCTAAATTCTTCAGATATTTCTTCCAGTTCACTAATTCTGTCTTCATCTGTTGTTCACCTACTCTTCAGCCAGTTCAGTTTTTGGATTTTGGTGTCAAAATTAATTTTTTTCAAATTTTGAAGCATCGTATTTAATTTGTTTTTCACTTCATTTTCATTTTTTGTAGTGAATTATTCTTTTCCTGACTTCATAATTTTCTTTTTTACGACTTCAGTCATTTTATGTCAATTCATGTCACTGTATCAGAATCAAATCAGAATCCAAATCTATTTGGGATTCCGTTTGATGAGATTTGTTGATTTGACTTTAAGGTAGTTTTTTGTCATTTATTTTGGAAATTTTGATTGAGTTTATCTCATTAACGTCCTGGGTTGGAGCATGTATATCAAGAAGGAGGTTGAAGTAATTTCTGGGATTTATTTTTTTGCACATATACAACTTTTTCCTACCTGATTTTGAGTGTAGATAATTTTATTATATCCCTGATGGAGGATGGCAAAATTTTTTTCTACCCTGGCTGTCACTAAGAATAAGCTTTCAGAGGACCCCAGATTGTGTGAAGGTTATTTTAACTCTATAGCACACAGGGCATATAAATCTTATTTTCCATCTCTATCTGGTCATTCAAATCCAACTCTCTGGGGTCCTCAATTTGAAATACATGTCCCTGTCCCAAGTACGCTATCCACAGTGTCAGTCCATGTGACTAGCTCTTTGGTTTTTCAGCCCACTTTTTCTTCATGGTACTGAAAATTTCTTTTCTTCCTTTTGTAAGACTAGTTACAAAATTTAAAAACTGTTGTATTTTATTTGGATTTTCTAGGTTTGTTTCAGTGGGAGAAATTTAGTTGAAACAGATATCATAGGTTCACTTTTGGGGGGAGAGAGATATACAGGTGTGACAGTAGATAAAAAGGACCTGATATAGTCACAGCATGTTGAAATTTTCAGAAATACTTTCTAAAGTCATATTGAGGTCATTCTGGGAAAGCAGTGGTTTGTAGATATTTCTCACAACCCCATAGCTGTAATTCCTCTGCATCCTAAGACTAGAACAAGGTGCAAGAAATGAATTGCATAGCCTTTGATATTTGGATTAATCAGTGCTACAATTTATTGAAGACAAGACAGTACCATAGAAGCCAGTACTTCACAAAGTTGTTAGTACCTGGAGCTAATTCCCAAACATGAGCATGTGAGTTTTAAATGCCTCCTATATGTCACCTGATGTCATTCTAAGACAAGAGGTGGATCAAGATGGGAATTCTGGATGGCAAATAGTTTTTGTTAGAGTTAGGCTTAAATTCCTTTATCTTAATAGCAAAGAAGACTGGAAGTTTTTAGGAATGAGTTGTGAGTCCATTTGGGGTTTTGTGTGAGTGAACATGTGAGAACTTTGAGATTTGAAGATAAGATACAACCTCCTGAAAGATGAACAAAAGCTAATGTGAAGAAAGTGTTCACCAGGGTTTCTAATTCACCATGGCCCTGTCTTTATACTGACTGGGTATTGTTACTTCCCTCAAATTCTTTGGGAAGGAGATTCTTACCTGTAGGGTTTGGTTTTATAATTTTCCTACTTTGATTTCTCCAAAAATCTGTGAGTATATTTGCTTTCTATATATCAGGGGTTTTTAATCATTATCCAGATCTATAACTTGGCTCGTAGTTCAATTATGTTATCATTGTTTTGAAGAGAATGTTTCAGTTACTGTCTTTGGAATTTGAAAGGAAGAGAGAGTATATGTAGATGCCCACTGTTTTGAATAGAAAATTTGTTCTAAGCTTTGACTGATTAATGACATGGATGGTAGGTAATACGACTATTAAACCCTTACTTTACAATTTTTATATTAGAATGACCATTTAAATATAATACCTCAAAATCACTGCTATACTTAAACATTTTCACTTTGATCCTTGGGATCCATTTGAAAGTAACAAGGCCCCACTTATGCAAAATAATTTTTGTTCCTGCAAATAAGAGTAATTTCAGATATGAACAAAGAAATAAAAACTATACTACTTTCATCCAAAACACCAAGATAGAAATAATTAAGCATGGTTCCCAATGGCAGCCAATGGTTCCCTTGGCTGAAATATTAATGTAAACAGGACTTTAGAAATCATTTCCATATTTCAAGAAATCATACACATAAAGGCGAACCAGTCTTTTATTAATACTATTGGTTTATTCTCTATCTTGGTACCTTGTGCCTCAATTACAATATGTACTTTCTCTTGAAAATGTTTGGAGAAGGCCAACATCCTGGCTATTTTTTAATTGAGAAAATCTTAGAAGTTGAGAAAAACTGAGAAATTTTTCTGAATCCAATGACATGAAAATAAAAGAGAGAAACAGAGACACAGAGGGGAAGAAAGCCACCATCATCTTTAATGAGGTGCAATTGGATTAATGCCTTACTCTGAAAACTGGTAACCAAAAGGAAAGAAATAAATAAGTATTTATCTGGTCTTCCTTAAATGAATTATATTTCTGAGTAACTAAATTGTCCCAGTAAATGATGGAAATTTTTTTTATACAGAGGAATTCTACCTTACACATAGGGAAAGAATTATAAAATTAGATTGTTGCTATTTTTAAACCCCTGATGAAATAATTAGTATTTCATAATGCTTTCGTTTAATCCTCATAACATGTAGGTTTTTCATACATTGTACAAGAAGAATATCTTATATATTATATATATTTTTTAATTCAGTTTTGCATATAATATATAATGAAAAAAGGTACAGGTAAAGCAAAATATGGAGAGTAGAATGTTGGTAATGGGAATACAGAGGTTATTTCACACTCAAAACCAGAATAAATGCATTTTGATTCAGTCTAAAAGACTAGAGTGAGAATTAAAGGCCAGATTTTAGTTTTAACTCCATATAAGGAGAGGTACTTTTACTAAGACATATCCCTTCTTTGAATGTCTATTTCTCTGTCTATAAAGTTTATACCATTTTGTGTTATTTCCAGATTTGCCAATTAGAATTCTGATCTAGGTGAGGGAAGAGGAAAGAATTCTGTGTTGGATGTAAGCTTGGATGAACTTTTTATATTCTAGTCCCCTCTTTTAAAATCATAATGCATATTAGCATTTTAAAGCCTTTGAAAACTTCTAGCAAACAAGGAAGTAATCAAATAATTCAACTCCTTAGCTTAGTGGTTCTAAAAATATTTAATGTAAATACCCTTCCCCTTGTTTCTTTCCATTTACATCTTGAAAGTTGGGGTAAACCCTGGACTAAATGATTTCTAAGGACACTTTTTTTGCTAAACTTCTAGAGTCTATGATTTTGTAAGTCTTTTAAATGTTGACAGAGCATCGAAATAACCAGTTAATACAGTAGAAAAAAAATCAATCAAATCAGTTGTCTGACAGAAGTGCCTATTTAATTCAGTCCAAATGTTTTATCAAGTAGCCCCAGGTAGACCAGCTTGAGTATTGAAAAAAATAACCTTGGCAGCCTCCTATGAATCCAAGCTTTGTTATATTTGTGAAATGCTGAGCATGAGCAAAGCCACAGCATTCATTTAGTCTATCACAGTGATCAATGTTGATCGTTCAACAGTCAGTTCGGCCCCAGTGATTGATGTCAATCAGAATGTCCACCATGAGAAAATTCATAGTCTGCATGGTTGGGGGATATGTCTCAAGACCTCCCGTGCCTGAATCTGAGGATATTACTTCTCTCTCTCTCTCTATCTGTCTCTCTCTCTCTCTGTCTCTCTCTCTCTATATATATATATACACACATATATAATGATTTTCCCTGTACATACCTGCCTGTGATAAAGTTTAATTCATAATTTTGGCAAAATAAGAGATTATCAAAAATGAGTAATAATAAAACAGAACAATTATAATAATGTATTAAGATTTCCAACATTACTATTCTTGCACTTCAGGGCTGTTATTAAGTGAAATAATGGTTATTTGAACACAGGTACTGTGAAATCACAAACAATTAATCTGATAGCCCAAATAGCTACTAAATGACCAATGGATGGTGCATTAGTTAGGGTTCACTATGTATATGATTTACAGGGTAGGTTCACAATGGCTGCATGCTGAATCAGGGGTTTAAGACTGCAAAACAGCCATCTGGGTGCTGGAGGAACAGAGAATCCAGTTCAAGGTCGAAGGCCTAGGTCTCAGCACAGAGTCCATGTGAATCAGTGTTGGAAAACCAAGGGCGCTGATGGCAGGCTGGAGATCACTGGAAGCCTGAAGAAACTGAAGACAAATATTCAAATGCAGTGGTGAAGACTGGACCAACTTCAAAGGAGAAAAAAAGGAAGGCTTCCTTCTTTTTTCTCTCTTCATTCTGTGCAGGCTACAAGCCTATTGGATGGTGCCATCCATATCCAGGATAGGTCTTCCCTCCTTAGTTTGCAGTCCACGTGTCAGTCATCCACGGACACACCCAGGGCTTTACTAGCCTACTAGGCTGGTTTTTACTTAAGTCCAGTTGCCATATCACAGTGATCAAAGACAGGTATCACATACAGTGTGGATGTGCTGGACAAAAGAATAGTTCACTTTTCAGGTGGTGTGGAGTGGAACAATGTGAGATTTTGTCACACTATTCAAAACAACATGCAATTTAAAACTTATGAATTATAGCTGAAAGTACTGATGCATGCCTATAATCCAGCGCTCTGGGAGGCTAAAGCAGGGATCTCCACTAGCATCCAGCCTGGGCAACTTAGCAACTTGTGAGACCCTGACTCAAAACAAAATGATAAGGACTGAAGACATAGCTAGGTTTGAAGGTCCCTGGGTTCAATCCCCAAGACTGAAGAAGAAAAAAGTAACAGATTGTCTATATTTGGAATTGTCTATTTAATAATGCTGAACTGTGGTTGTTCATGAGTAATTGCAACCACAAAAAGTAAAACCACAAATAAAGAGTGAGTTCTGTATTGTCAAGAAACACTGAAATGACCACCATAACCTAATTTGGAATAGGTTTGATATTTGACCTGGAATATGTTAATAATCATCGTATTTCCTCCATACAGATAATTTGGCTGATCTTCACACAATTATTAAAATTAATAGGGAGAGAACTATAAAAATATGGAACATATGAGGAGGCCTGCGATTGACCATCTAAATAATTAACTTCTTGTAAAAGAAATTTAGATTTTCTTCCTTGATGATAAATGAAGGACCTAAAAACCAAAATATACTTTCTACTCCATACCCCAATCTTAAGGGAAGAGAACACTGTTGTCACAAGTTTCCTCATGTTTGCTGTTTGTGGGATTTTTTGAGATTGGAAAGTGAGGGGGAAGGCACATGGATAGAATAAAAAACCTGCCTAATTCTATGCCTATTCTATGTATAGTTATATATAGTATGAGTTTTTAAGTTTAACTTTTTATTTTGCAATAATTATAGATTCATATGCAGTGGTTAGAAACAATAGAGAGAGATCCCATCTAACCTTAGGTCATTGTCCCCCAATGATACCATCTTGAAAAACTTTCTGATGCAATATCACAGACAGAATCACAGTGTATGACTTTTGAAGAGTTTACAAGTGTCAAAAGTAAGGAAAAAAGAAATGGGCCAAGATACGGTTTCTGCATGAACTTCCTTTTATATTGCTTATTCACCTCCTGTGTTTTAAGAAAAAAATCCAAATATAATATTTTTATCAGTAATGAGGCATCCTGATACATTTTCTTTCTGCATGTGCATAACTAAATCACATTTCTGCCTGTGTGTTAGTCAGCTTTCTGTCACTGTGACAAAATATCTGAGAAAGTCAATTTAGAGGAGGAAAAATTGACCTTGGCTTATGGATTTAGATGTTTCAGTCAGTGACCATTTGACTTTGTTGCGTCTAGGCCTGTGTCAAGCTGAAATATCCTGGTGGAAAGGTGTGGTGGAAGGAAGCTGTTCACCTCTGGTGGCCAGGAAACAGAGAGGGTGAGAGAACCTTAGAGAAAGAGGGTGGAAACAAAATATACCTTTTAAAGCCACACCTCTAGTCACGTGCTTCAATTAGACCTGTCTCCTAATGACCCTTTTTAGTTAATGAGTCCATCAATGGATTAATACACTTGATGTGCATGGGTTAATCCTCATGGTCCAATCACTTCCACAAAGGCCCATCAGCTGGCAACCAATTCTTCAACACAATGAGCCTTTGGGGACATGGTGAATCCCAAAACTATGTAAAGAAAGTATTAACACATTCAGCAACCACTTTAGAAATAAGTATGTTGTTGCAAATGCTTCTGCGCCCCTCTGGAGTCTTCCAGAATATATCAAGTCTCAAAATGTTTCCAGATGAAACGGATGCAAATTTATTCGACTCAAGACCTAACTCAAGATCTCATGGATTGGCTGACTTGTAAAAGTATGAATCGTCCTGGATTCTGAGTGTTGCAGGGAGTACTCTACAGAACACTTTTCTGCTTGGGACGTTTGGATGGTTAGAATCAGCAGCAGAGTGTTGGCTGGTCCCTGGCCATTTACCTTTAACAGACTTTTCCTTCCATGTGTGTCTATGATGATAGAAGAATCATTTCTTTCCTTTCCTCCCTTTATAATAATTATTTATCTAAATACTTGAGCCAGATGGAAGCTGCTGCAGCCATAGGTGCATTATCTATTCTTGACCATGGCTCGGTCTTCTGGTGATGCGAACGTGTATGCGCACCAAGGGTAAATATTTGACTGCTGTTCCAACCACCATTGCACGGCCCTTGAGTGACCCTGCATTAATTAGCTGAGAATTTCAGGGCTTTGAATCTGATTGAATCAAAATATTGTTTTTTACAAGTTGATGAAGGCTCTTGATTGATGTGGGCCCTGCTGATTCTTTAAAGGATTAAATTGTATGTGCAGATTGCAGAGGCCTGGCTGTTACTGCTTCAGTGAGGGCTGTTTTTTAACAAAGGTAAAGCAAAATAGTTCCATGGAATGTTTTCTTCTGTCTGGGTACCGTGATCACTTTAGTGGGCATGTACTTGTGTCAGTATAAAAGAATTAGAAAAATCGAGGGAAGCGGTCAAGAAAAATATCAGGTGGAAATGGAAAGAGGCAGAAGAGAAAGACAAAAAGAAATGTATGAGGGAGGAAGAAAGGGCCTGGCTTCCATTCATCTTGAAAATATGTTTTGTGAGTGCATCTCCCATGGTAAAGCCTGCCATGTCTTGCCCTGGGTACAGGAGAGGAACGCAATCATGGAGGTCTGAACTGGTCAAGGCTTTGAGGAATTGAGAGGCACGCAGCATCTCCAGCGAGATAGACTCGCTTGGCCCCAGGTCACATGGCTTTCTGCCCACTGACCCAGAGAGCCCCATGGCATGAATGAGACGTGACAAGGCCCAGAGTTGGTTCCCTGGTCCAGAGAAAGGGCAAGACAAGCAGAGCTCAGAGCGGGGACTGGTGCAAATAAAGATGGAAGGAGGAGGAGCACAGATTTCCTCCCTGCAGACCTCCCCACATTCCGCACAAGGCGAGTCTCAGTATGTTGCCGTCTATGTTTCTCTTACTCAAGTCCTTTCCTATTGGTCTCATGGGGATGGTTTTTCCACCTGCAAGTTTACAAAACTTTAATCTAATTTCATTGTGCACCTGTTAACTTGAAAAATGACTTGTTCTCATGGACTCTGTGTTGTGTAATGAATCAAAAGCAATCAGCATACAGAAGAAACAATAAAATAGACGACAAATCATCATGGCCCAGAACAGGGAGATTGCAGAAGGTCTTAGCCAGCAACCCCTTACACAGCTTCTGAGAATGAACCCTTGGTGTTTAAATACTTCTGGGAATACATCACTTCCCCGAGGTTTCTTTGGGGGACAGATTAGCTGGAATCTGGGATGTGTTTGAAGTTCTATTCTTCTTCTATGGGTACCATAAAAGGGCTCCTGAAAATTAGTTAAGCTACAGTGTGCAATGGGGTGGGTAGAACATCATCACAGGTGGCACATGGAAAGAAGGAACTTGTAAGAAATGAAATTATATAAGCCTATGGCTTAGTTTTAAAAAAATGATATGTACAGAACTTCATGGGGACCCTTTAAAAGAGTGTCAGTAAATGCAAAGTAGCAGCCTTAAAATTAAACACATAGGGATGGAAGGTGAGGAACACAAAGGAGCAGTGGGTAGGATGTGGTCAGTGGGGAGGATCCAGTGGGCTTGAGGGTCTTCAGAGCACCTTGAGAGACATCTGTGGGAACGCAGCAAGACTAGGGGCAGTCCTAATGGACAAAGGAAAGGGTCTAGACATCAAGGCACTTGGTGTTTGTTTGGCTTGGTTGAGGCAGAAGGATGAGGAGGTAAAGGATGTGAAAGTTTAGGGAAGCGGCCTTTTGATGGAGAACCTCGAATGACTATCAGGCTGAGATACAGAAAGCTGAGGTGGGTGGTGGGCATGTACTCAGAGATCCTAGCAGAGAGATGCCAGGAGGGGAAGCCCTGTGTGAGGATTCGCCATCAGCATGAGCACAATTAGAGGCTACACATTGATGCCTCAAGTGAGCAGGTGTTTACCTGCCAGTACCAGATCACTTAAGGGAATGAAAAGTACACAATTCCCTGGCCACTGACTCCAGTGCATTGGATTTTATAGATCTGAAGGAGGGCCTAGAAATGGGTCATTAAAAATCCCCTACTCTAGGGCTTCCAAACCTTAAAGTCCATACAAGTGAGCAGGAATTTCACTGACAAGTAGGTTCCTGTCAAGGAGATCGGGGGTGGGCTCTGCACACACCAGGCTCCCCCAGGCCTCCCCCTTTGTGAGAGGACTTCAGGCCCAAAGACGAGGGAGCTGCAGGTGCCCATCAGGGTAGCACTTTACATTATTTCTCTGAGCAATGGGAAATAAAGTGAAGATTTTTTGCCAAAAAAAAAAAAAGAGGACATAAACATTTCCATAAAATAATGAGAACATTTTCTTTTTGTATTTATATTAATCAGTCTCATTGTACTTTAGCATCACCTTTAGTGGAAAAGGATAACAGAAGCCCTTTTTAAAGAAAATAGAAGTCTGAAGGTTTCCTTGGAGTATATGAATAACGAATTATTCTTCTAGGTTATTATTCCTGTTTTAAGAACCAAGCTGGCATTGGTTTAAAGAAAAGGAAGAAGGAAGTAGGAAAAGATAGGAAAAAGGGGAAGGGAAGAAGGGAGGGAAGCAGACTAGGAGGCTGGAGCGTCACCGTAGGCCTTAGTTGATTGTGGGAGAATATATCTGTTGTGAAAGAGAAGAGATCCAGTGCAAAGCTACCCTAAAATCATATATATGTACATATATTCATTTATATTTATGTGTACATATATATTTATATTTACATTTTCATTTATATTTATGTATATATACACATGTGTACATATATATGTGCATTCACATAGCCACATATATACACACATCATCTATACATTGTATAATATATATGTGTGTGTATGTGTATATATCTATAGAGAAGGAGAGAGAGACAGAGACAGAGAGAACTGAGCATGTGGGAAGTAAGCCGTTTAATTTTAACATAATAATTGCAAATATTATAGTGACCTGTAATGTCTGCATTATTAATATAGATAATCTAACAGATTATAATCATCATAATAGTTAGCCACCTTTGATATGTGCCGGTAGTAGACAACATTCTGAGACTGCACCTGAGCGCTTGACCGAAACCTACATCTTTAAGCACAAGCAGCTCCAGCTAAGACCTCTGTCCACCGCCGTTCCCACCTTCTGTTCTCTGTGTGTGACAGCCCCATTTCCCTGGGCAGGCAGAACTCCTGCTCTTTCTATGCGAAGGGCCCAGGGGCCTCTGGCATGCTGCAACTTCTGGTGTTGCAGGGCCTCTGTCCTTTCACCCAGAGCAGTCAGGGAGATAGAGGGTGTGCGTGTCATGGAGAAGTCCCAGGTCTCCACAGGTCCGCTCCCCTTCTTTGCAAACTGGGAGAATCAGGAGGGTCTTTGGTGCAAGGGTGCAAGTCAGAGAATGGCAGTGAGGTAGGGACTTCTGGGGCCGCCTGCAGCAGGTTAAATATCCTTGCAGAAGAGCAGTGCATAAAATGTGTCCCTCCCCTCGTTCACTATAACTCTCTTATTATCTTGGGCTCAGGTGTGTTGTATGAATATACAATAATGGGGATAACAAGATGGTTTGGGGTCACGGAGGGATAAACCATGGTGTAATCTAGCTCCAAAAGCTGTTCCGGTAATGAAAATTGTAGAGCAGTCTTGTGGCTAGTTTTGTAATAAAGATATACAAAGATGAATATAGGTTTCCAGGAATTAATCTGAGAGCATTTGATACAATTTATACTGGAGTGGCTGCATGGAAGGCAGTTCGGTGGACAGGATTCCAATTTAGGTTGATAGAGTGCTTTGGGATCCCAGGGAGGAGGGGCTCCCTGTAATTGGGAGATGATTTTATTTTTGAAATGCCGATCTCTTGGCTTTGTCAAAGGCCAGGCATCTGTCTGCCTTGCCTGTGAATGCAGCCAGGCACAAGGCATCGAACCCCGCCGTGCAAGCTCCTGGTTCCGCATTCAGCATGATAGACAGGCATCCTGTTCGATTCTTTCAGAGGGGACCCCAGGACACACTGCAGTTTATTGTTGTGATTGTTTGGTGGACCAAGCCTCATTAGACCTACAGAGTGGGGAGGCTCAAGACAGTTTTATGTCCCCTTCTTCGTCCTCCCTTTCCCTTTTTGACCTGCTCAAAGTGACCAAGTTTAAGGTTCTTAAAGAGTTTTCACTCTGAAACCAGAAGCTTGAGTCTAAAGACTGTGCAGGATCTGTTCGACTTTGTCTTTCAAAGTGTGACATTCTCTGGTGGATAGACAGGTTGGGGACAGAACTGGAGACAGCTGAATTCAGGCTATGACTCTTTCAGAACAGGGTTTCCTGGCTCACCCTTATAAAACAGCCCCAGACCAACCAAAGGATGTGAACTGTGCCTATCTTACTGTAATGTTATCCATTTGATTCTCAGAGCTGCCAGTTTGGGGAGAAGTTCTTTTTAAGACTATTTAGATTCAAAACCTATTTGATGCTCTCCACTGACTTTTCTTTTCTTTTCTTTTTATTTTTAATGTGGCATTAGGGAATTAGTCTTTTCAACTCTTGACTGGGTAGCTGTTAAGAGAGGTTTATGATAAAATTCCTGCTCTGCTTAAAATGAATCAGAAAGCATTTGACTTCTGATGCCCTCCCTTAGAACTTTTGGGCTTCTTATTTGTAATTTTTTCACTGATTTAGTTATTAACGTATGAGTTTATATATCTAATCATGTATGAGTTTATGTATTTATAATTCACCATAAAAAGAATGATTATTAGAATATCTTTTCATACCCAATTTGAAATGCTGCTGTCACAACCGCAAAAGAGTTTTGTACCACGTTTTTATTTATGGTATGAATGATCACTTAGTATTTCATGTATTTTTAAAAATTGGCAATATAACTGTTTGTTGCAGTGTATGGGAATGAAATGTAATTATGACCGAAGGCTTTTTATTTTTTCCATTTTTAATTCTACCTTAATACTTTCTTTAATAACGTATAGTGACCTGCATACTATACATATAAGATGGTGTAAGACGTGAACTGCCTTTAATAACAAATAAAAAAGCAGTTTGCATTCAGCTGAAAATAGCCCACAGCTAAAATGAAGGATATAGCTCTGTAGCCAACGAACCCAGGGAGAGTTTAATCATTTAGCCTGCAGATTACAACTTAAGGCATTTTTTAGAGGATTTAAAAAATATATATCTTCATACTCTGGAATTTGCTTATTACTTAGATAAATCACCTTTTTGTTTAGCACAAAAGAATGAAGCTTCTAGGTTCATTTTTACTTTTACACTATTTTAGTTTAGATTATCTTTCATGGGAGGTGGAAGTGGTATTTCTAGATGCAGCAAAAGAGAAATAAATGCACTTTCAATTGTCAGTAATATTTAATTTCTATCAACAACTTCTTAATTGTTCTTCTGAAAAGCAGAGCTTTAATGTGTCAGGCTAAATTAGAATACAAAAGAAATCAGAAATTATGCTGTTAACACTCCCCATTTTTAGATACTACTGATTAGATTAAAGAAAATTATTCCTTATAACTTCACTATAGGAAAGCTCTGTGTCTAGTCATATCTCTCCATCAAAATAAATTAAGAAAAAAATGATTTCTTAATACAGTGTTTGCAGATTTTTTTATGAGAAGGAAAGTTTGTAGCATCAAATTTTACTCATAATTTGTTCTTATTAGAAGCTCTTGTCAGGGAATTAAACTTTTTAGGTCTGGGCATTGCTTAAAAATACAGAGCCTATCATGATGTTTTCTTTATAATAAAAATTAGACTAATTTTAATTTAAAGAGATTTGTGAGTGGATCTCTTAGGAATTTTGTTGTTTCATTCAAAAGTTAGCAGACCAGAAGAAACATTACCAATGATGCTTAGCTTACACGTCGATGAAAAACAAATCCCCTGTTGAAATGAACTAGATATTTCTTTTAATACAAAGAGATCAAGCTCATACCTCAGAAACTTTTGAAACTTGAGAAAAACTTAACTAAATTTCTTTCTGACCTCTTTATGATCAGACACCTTTAATATTGTGGAACTTGCCATTTATTTGAGGATCTTTGGCTTCTTAGCATTCATTAATACCACTTGGTGAGATGAAACTTTTGTTGGTATGCTGGGAAGGCATAAAATAGAGGAATATGAAAGGAACCAGAAATACATTTTAATCTTAATGATTCACAAATAGGCATTTTCTTATTGGCATGAGATCATACCAATGTTGTAAAAAATCAATGTGTACTTAACTTCGGATGAAAGTTACAGAACAGAAATAAGCATCTATTAGGGAAACATTATATGGGTTTGCATTTGTGATGGGAATCCTAAGGATGTTTTTGAATATGTTAAGTTTTTTGGCTAACTTGGTGATGAAAGCGTACGGCAGAACAAGTGTGTTTCTGAACACAAATTTGTAAGGAGGGCTTTGATATCTTTATCTTTAATGTTTCAAAGAAGCTTTGTTGAAGTCTAGTTCCTGTAAAAGGTATACATGGAAAGTGTCAGATCACAGGAAAAAGCAACTTTTAATATTCAGAGAATAATTGTTTTTTTAAGTAAAGCTTGGAAAACTGCCTGACAAGCCTATTTTTAGGCAAGGAGATACTTCTGCCCAGTAGCACACTCTGCCTTCTCACAAAGGAAGCAATACAAGGACATCTCATGATTGCTGTTTATAGTGAATGATCAATTTGTTCTTTTTCTTCTAATTATGCAGGCTAAGACAAAAAGAGACAAGTTCCTTGTGGAATGAACCTGTCTTCTAAAGCCCCACCCTGCCACCAATAGCATTTGGGTGTTCCTCCAGCCCTGCCTAGGAGGGTGCGGATTTGTACGTACAGGTTTCACTGGCAGACCTAATTTCAGAATACATAATGCATGATTTTGAAACCAATTTGTTATTGTAATAAAATATTTTTTAGGAATGCATGGAAGTACTCAGGAGGAGAATGTTAAATTATACATGCATTGTGGACGAGTGGATTCATTTAGCTCCGTCTGCAGGTGAATCTCCCTGTGACCTTGGCACTTGCTGGCTAGTATAGAATAACAATCAAAGCTTGGATTGGAAATCCGACCATTTCCAAATATTAACAACTTCTTTCAAAGGAAATGCTGATTTCAGCATTTATGTTAATGGCAACATCAGTATCTCTTTCAGAGTTTTTAGGGGGAGGGGGAGAAATAAAAAAAAACCAGGCACTATCTTAATAGGATTAAAAGCCAGCCTTTTTATTTTCAAAATGCTAATTTGTTTTCTGCATTCTGTTTTCATATCAGGGCTTGTTATTCACTATCCTAGGATCCACAGCCCACTGAAGACTCCTAGAATTGCATTGGTAATGATAGGAAAGTGACATAAAAGGTTTCTGTCGGCAAGAAATTCTATATTCCTCCCCTAGGCATTGCTGCCTTTCTTATAAGTCAACTGGAGAGAGAGCCTTCAGAGATGGAGGGTGGGGGAGGACACCATGATTCAGGCCCCTGGCCTTGCTCCCTTCACTTACCCTTCCCCATTATGAACGAACTAGAGTCATTAGAGAGGCATTAATTGAAACAGCCTGTGATCCATGAGTCAGCTAAAGTTCCGGGGCTGGAGAAGTTGGGCTGTGAGTAGAGTTGCCCATGGCACATGCCATTCTGTAATCTGCTTATCTTGCAGACTTTCTACCACCATTCACTCATGGCTGTCTGTTGGACCCAACAGTGAGATAGAGAGTTGACCACAATTATTTACGATGCAATTTGTTTTCAGATTCTTTTGACAAACTTCACCACCAAGGAAATTTGCAAGCCAGCATTAGGCCCTTTAAACCCTGAAGTCAACTCAGTCTTTGGCTAGAAAGGGCTATATCATGCCTCAACCTGGTTCTGGCCATGAAGAATGGGACCCACAGGAGCTAACCCAGGTTGATAGGGGACTTCTCTGCCTTTCTCTTTGCTTTCTCCTTTCCTGTCCAACTGAGGGAGGAAGAGAAGATGTAGAAAATCCAGTTGCGGGCAGGGTGATAGAATCGGGTGTAGCCACCCAAAGGAGCAGGTAATTTTGAGTCAGATCTGTTTGGCAAATGAGGTGTACCATTTGGGGTAATCCACGTTCCTGTGTTAACCCAGCAGGTGTGCTAATGCAAGGCAGGTTTCCTCAGTGGCCTTATTTAGGGTATGTTGCAAAGACAAAAGCTATTTAAATGCCCACCAAGACATTACCAAAAATATTCCAAGTCTCAAACCCCTTTCCTAAAAACTAGGGGTAAAATACTAAAGGAGAAAGACCTACACTCTACATTTTGCTCACTTGTGTTTTAAATAGTTGTTTAATGACCTATAAAGTCACTTTTCTATGAAAAGAAACATAAAGGAATTTGGCGACTAAAGAAAGTAGGGGTGCTGCTGAGGCATTCCCTTCCAGCTGCTGAGAGAAACCAAGCTGGTTGTTTTCTAGGTTGCTTTGAATAGTGTGCCTGTGTTCATCTTTCTTTCCTTCCTGTGGACTTTGTTGGAGAGCATCAATATTCAGACTTATTTCTTTTTCCTCCCAGAACATTTGGTTTGGTGGCAAGGGTTGAAGGGGTTAGTTTATTTTCTGTTTCAAGGAACAGCAGACAAAAGGAGAGGCATCATCTGCATTTTGCTTAGTACATTGGTTTATATTCAATGTCGTTTTGGGAAAAAAAAAGAAAGGAATCCTTCAATTAGCATTGCTCACCGAAACAAAGAGTTTGTTATGTTCAAGGCTTGTTACTGCAAAATTCTAAGGCATATAACATTGCAGCCTGTTGCCATGAAAATGATGTATGAGTCATGTCTTAATTAAGGGGCTCTTAGGCTAGAAGATATGCAAGCAAATCCTGACTTGGAATGGGAATGGAACAAATTGATGGAGCCTGTTAATGTCCTCTCTAACATTAAAAGAGATTCTGTGTCTTTATATGGCAGTTGAATATGTATTGTGGGGTCTCGGGAAAGAAGATGATGGAAATGACCTTGGGAGCTGGGAATGTCCTGTTTAGAGAAAATGCAGGTGAAGAGGCTGGTTTTAGCCCAGTTTAGGAAGCACCCACAGAGTGTCCCAAAAAAGGTAAATGAGAGACTCTTCTAGGGATGACAATAACAGTTACTCTACATCTTCTTTAAGTGCAGGGCAAGGAACTTGAGACTCAACTTCCCACAGAGAAGTAGTTCGGATGATGCATTCATTCTAATGCTTTAGAATGCTTGAAATGTGACCCCCATTCATGTCTGCCTAGAACCCCAGAATGGGGCCTATTTGGAAATAATGTCTTTGCAGATGTAATTGGTTAAGGATTTGGAGATAAAATCATCCTAGATTTAAGGGTGAGCCTTAAATCTAATGACTAGTGTCCTGATAAGACAAAAGAAAGAGGAGAGATTTGAGACATTCAGATACACAGAGGAAAGAAAGCCCTTTGAAAACAAATGCAGGGACTGGAGCAATGCTGTGGATTGCCAGAGCCACCCAGCTAGGGAAATGGTGTGGAATAGTTGCTCCCTCAGACTCTGCAAAGGAACCAGTCCTGCTGACACCATGATTTAAGACTTCTGGCTTCCAATAGTGTGAGACAATCCATTTCTATTGTTTTAAGCCAAGCCACCAAGTTTGTGGTCATTTGTTATGACCACTCCAGGAAACAAATGCACAGGAGAGTACAACACTCATTTGGGTAGTTTTAGCCAAATAGAAGAGAACCCTAATAGAAGATGTCTGATTCCCATTTGCCATCTGCAGAGGCTGGTTGGTCTGCCTTATATGGTATATGGATAGTCTAGAGTTAGCAGGACCCAGGGCCCCCGGCACTAATAGATCTTCAGTTCTGTCGGGGAGGGATTAGAATGACAGCTCCAGGAGGGGGCACCCTGGGGCCTCGGGGCAGCCCTAGCCTAGAACTACTTGGCTTCCTGTCAAGTAGGAAGTTTAGATGATCCAAGGAGATACAAATTCAAGTATCTTGAGAATAGATCTTTTCTCTTAGGGACCAAAAATATATTTTTGTATGCATCACTTTTTATGCCCTAGAATTTGGCTGAGGATTCTTCTGAATACAGAGAACTTCACCAAGTACCCATCATTCTCCTGTGCTGGAGGTGCAAGTTAGCCCCACGCTGTCAGGCATCCATGTGTTCAGAACTCCTTAGATACTTATGAAAGTCCAAATGAGAATTTTTTTTTAACAAAAAAAAAAGGACTGGTCTGTGTGGTAGAGTCAAAACAAGAGCTAAACCTATACTGGGAAGGGAGCCCTAGATTGGCTAGTGATCTTGGACAAGTCATTTAACCTATGGGAACCTTATTGTCCTTATCTGTAAAAACAAAACAAAACAAACAAAAAACAGACCTAGTTTATCCTTTCATGAGTTCTGAGGAGTAAGCAAGGTAATATGTATTAAAATGTTTTGTAAACTATCAAGTGCCTTGAATACCTGAATATCTGAGCTGAACAGTGGGGAGAAGGACCCAGAGTCAATTTTTTACTCCTTAGCACCATCTTGTGTTCAAGTTACTACTCCTGAGTTTGAGAGTCCTACAGTACAAAATGGACCAGAGGCCACTGAAGAATTCATTGGAGTTTTCCTCCTAATGCCATTAATGTGCAAATAAAAGAATAAAACTGAATAAACTATGGCCCTCATACTCCCTGAGAATTAGCATCTGATACAAACATTTGACAGTAGATTTTTTTTTACAACTTAGAAAGCATGGCAACTCAGAGGCATCTCCAAACAATCATTCTAGTATTTCTTTTCTCAGGAGAACAAAGAGATACCTAAAGTTGAATACATTGCTTAGCTACTAGCACTTACAACCATAATGTGAAGAGATGACAGAGTTTGACAGAGTTTTATAAAAACCTGAGCAGGCTTGAGGGGGGGGGCGGGAGGAGAGAGGAGAGGGGGAGAGAGGAGGAGGGAGAGGACAAGGGGAGAGGGGATTATACTGCTGAAGTTATGAGGATTAACAATGGGTAAAACTCAAAAACAGAGCCAGTTAAAGGTCTAATGATGTCAGGGGCTGCCAGTAGGGCCCGGTCGGACTACAGTCATATGTTGGTTCTGCTCCATGCACTTGTTTGTGTGGAGTTTGAACTGGTTGTGGTGGGTGTGGAAGTGGATGGGTAGGAAGGAGGTGGTGGGATAGTGGCATTAACTGTGGTCTGCTGGGGTAATATCAGAACTCATATCTTGTTAGGATAGTTGGTACAATTTGAAGGTACAGGAAATGAGTCTCTCCTTCAAAGAATGGCACCAAGGGTGAGTGGTAATGGAGATGAGGCAGGGATGCCAGGTGTAAACCAGAGTGTGGGGTAGAAGCATGTTGCAGAATGGGACAGGGGAACCTGTAGGCACCAAGCCCTGGGCCCAGGGAAGCTAGGGTTCTTGCAAAACCTAAGGATGGGATCATTGCTGCATGGTCAGGTTCATTTCCCACAGGGTCAGAATAGAAAGAGGTTGAAGTAAACCCAGAGGTTGAAAATCTTCTAGACATCGAGATGGAGCTGTGATCTTACCCTAGTCCTAATGCTGCCTGATTGACAAAAACCATGCTTGGGCTTAAGAACAGCAGCTGTTAGACCTTGCCTTTGGCCCGTTCTAGGGTGTGTCCTTTGGATTTTAAGTGATACCTACTAACCTCACCTCACCACTTGCTTCTTTATTGTAAAGAAACTCCAAAGAAATGCTTGGAGTCACTTGTGGGTTGTTTTTAGTAATCTTCATCTACACATTGTGTATCTACATGGATATTTTATCTTCCCATCTAGACTAGAAACTCTTTGAGAATAATGTCTATAACCTTTAATTTTTTTTTTCTCTTGAGAAAAGAATCCTGTGACTCAAAAACACACTTCCCAAGGCCCAGGAATGGGTGCATGACCTATTCCAGGTGGCAATCAATTGCCTTCCACATTTTGATGGGTAGCAGGGCAGGAGCGAGGGATAGGATGATGGGGAGGAGGTTAGGAGCCCGTATTACACTGATGCTATAGCTCTTTCAGTTTCACTCAACAAGGAGCCAGGCAGGAACCAATCACAGCCCGCAGTACTGAATATTATCATGCGTGATATTAATGCATGTGAAAATTGGACATTTAAGACTGCACATTCAGGGGCTAATCACGCTCTTTCACATCCTCCCATCGCCCAGGTCTTGGTCTTTGTCTTCATTTATAAAGACTCTGGGTGCTGCTGGTTAACTGAAAATTTCTGGAGCAGTATTTTCAATCACTGGCATTAGAACTGCCACTGAATGGTTTACAGTATTTCAAGCCAAGGTCTCCTTTATTGGAGGCAAGGATTTTCCGCTTATCTTCCTGCAGTGGTGCAGGAGCTTTGCTAGGGGGTGAATTCTGAAGTATCACTTAACAGCAATCCGTTTCCTTAAGATTCTTGATAACACGGCTTGTATTTCACTACTAATAAATAGGAACAGTTTCATAGTGAAGCGTTTTAAGAACAGGAGCATTTGATTCTCTCTCTCTCTCTCTCTAATTTTGTTTCGTTGACCCTCTCATTGTTACTTTAAAGCCATCTTTGAAAAGGGGGACATCTCTATCTTCTCTGGCTAGATGAGTGAATGAACCTGCTTTTCACAGCCACCTTAGAGAAAGCTCTGCATCCTAGAACATTTTAGTCACTACCCTGACAGAGAAATCCCTAAGTCAGGTGCTCTCCTGCCAGATCCTAGGAAATACTGAGATCCAAAATATATTCCCCCAATCCCAAATATTCTAGCTCAGCAAATAAATTTACCAGACTGTCTTTGGAAGAAGGTGTGAATGATCCTATCCCATTTGGGTGCTTTAAAAATGTGTCCACTCACATCAAAAGTATCACTGTATGGGTTTATTTATTTATAAATATTTATGTGGGTGCTTTGTTCTAAAAAGAGGAACCCAGGTACAATTAGGTTACTTGCTGTTCACAGCTGAACTGCAAGCCCGTTCCAGGGAGCTGAGTGTGACAGCATGCACCTGTGATCCCAGCACTCTGGGAGGCTGAGGCAGGAGGATTCCAAGTTTGTGCTCAGCCTGGACAACTTAGTGACTTAGTGAGACCTTGTCTTGAAGTAGAAAATAGAAAAGGGCAAGATAGAGCTCAGTGTGTGGCCTCAAGTTCAATCCCTAGCTCTGCATATAAACAAAGAAACCTGCCCTGGGGTGCAGAGACTGCTGCACAGTATAATTTCTTCACTCAGCTTCCCCACTGAGACACAGGCATAATGCACGTAATGCACGATGATGGCCTGAGACAACTAAAATTGACTTTTGATTAGTATTGGTGACTGGAACTTAGTTGTTTTGTTTCCTTTTTGAGAAAAAGCTTATAGACAATGAGATTTTCCTATAATCTGAAGGAAAAGGAGAAGGAAATTATTGGGGGAGATGAATTGTCTTGAGTAACATAGAAAAATAATAAATTATTCAAAATAATATAATTATTTTGAATTTTATACATTCCAACATTGTGATAATTTGACGTGTTTAGAAAAACTTTTAGGGGGCCGGGGATTTAGCTCTGTGGTTTCGCCGCCTGCTGTGCAAGCACAAGGACCCAAGTTCAATCCCAGTACCAAAAAAAAAAAGAAAGAAAAACTTTTAGGTTTCTATTATAATTACCCTAATTTTCTAACTATGGACTATGACAAAATTCAACAGCATTTCTAAAGTAACTAAATGGTTTTAAGGATTTTAGCTAATTAATTTTGATACACAGTTGATTTTGATACACAAGTATTTAACTTGTGATCTGTATTTTTTTTTTCCTAAGGCCTTCTACTTAAAAAACCAGTTATTTTATTTTTTGGAGACTTAGGTAATTATGTATATGGTAAATGTGGAATTTTTATTACAATTTTCAGGTTCAAGTGGTTCATTAAAAATGATCTTAATGCATAGTTCCCATCTGCGTATGTATAAAAACTGAAACTTGTTACCTGCCTAAGGTCTTCTGTTTGTAGAAAATTCTAGAACTCATGTCCTATCTCTGTAAGTCAGGTGAGCTGGAATCTATTATAGGGTTGTCAAGTTTAGCAAATAAAAGCACAGAACACTTGGTCAAGTTTGAATTTCAGATGACCAACGAGTTTTATTTTCCAGTATTAACTTGTCCCCAATATGGAATGTATGTATATGAAATATGTTAATGTATTACCTGTGTATATGACAATGCTGTAAGTTACCTGGCAGCCCTAATTTGGGAGTGATTTAGCTTGTGTTTGTTCCTTTAATGATTTCATACCATTTTGCCTGTTTGTTACTTAAACTTTCCAAGATCTCTGTCTTTTAAATATGGGACAGAGTACTGGCCTTCTATCTCCTGAAGTCTCTTAAGTGGACCTGTCTTGGACCTGGAGTAGAAACAACTTATACAAATGGAGTTTCAGAGACTACATCCCTGAACACCAGTGTGTCACCCTCCCATTTCCTGGTAATGGAGACCATTTTAAGGTACAGATGGTTCCCAGGAATAGCAGGTGCTGTTGACCCCAAGTTAAGTTTGGAGTCTACTGAATTCCCAACCAGAACCTCTTCCATAGCGCCTCGAATTACCCAGAGATTCTATCGTTCTGTCCTGGAACCACTCCAGACCCACCTCACAATTAAAATGATGGTGACAATAATTCAGGCTTTATGAAGTACTGGCTTGATGGGGTGACATAAGAAAAGAACTACGCAGCCATAAACATGAAGAACAAGCATGAACTCATGACAGTCTTGGCATCAAGTACATGTTTTAAAAAATCAGTGTCTTTAGACTAAAATAACATTGACTTTTGAAGGAACTTTGCAGCCCGTTCCAATAGTGATGGGTCTCATAATGGGTTCAGTTTTGTTTCCCCTGCCAGTTATATGCAGGAGGCTCAAAGGAAGGTGTCTTCTTGATTTTTAGCACAGTATTTACTGTGATAATAACCTTAAAACCTTTTACATATCTGTAGTCCCCGAAATCTCCAAAAGATGCCTGTATTTGGAAAGTCATTAGCGCCTTGTAACTTGCATAACATTTGGTGCAAAAAACCACTCAATGGAGAACAACGAAAGCAAAACAGGGAAGAACTTTGACAGACAAGCTCCTGATCGGTATGGCACTGGAGTTTTTTTCCCCCCTCAGGTCTTTAGCGGATGAAATGTCAAGTGAAACAAGCCCTTTTTAATTCTTCGATTAAATCCAGCTTTTAATAACAAGCATCCTGGAAGAAGAACAGATAATATTTGTCTTATGAAACGTAGCAGCCAGTTCCTTTCCTGAACACAAACCTGCTCGCAGGACTTTGTCATGGGCTCAGGCCTGACAAGTTTGTCGATGCTCCAGCTAGTTAATTAATCAGATCCAGATGTTGCACGTTAACAGTTTTCTCACTGTCCCTGCAGCCCTGACCCTGCAGGGGTTGGTGACAGAAAGAGGGACTGGGGAAAGCCTGAGTCCACCAAAGGCCTTTTTTATTCCAAGAATTTCTGCCACGTTATCTTTCTCCTCCTGTGTTTGCTTCAAACGTGGAGCATTTTCGCTAGCCAGCAAGAAAACATGGGTGGGAGAAAAGACACCACCAGATGCAGCAGGTTAGATCAGACAAGCACTCAGACCCACGAGAAGTCTGTGCTCCTTCTGTCTGCATTGTTCAGTCTCCTGACATCTCATTGGGTGGCCCATTGTGTCCTAAGCCACACTCAGAAGGGATGTACAGACGTGAGAGAAGACCCAAAAGAGAAGAATTTCATCAAAGCCCCGCGACACACACGTCACACAGTTATTTCCATCAGCGTGCTTCCAGATGAACTTGTATTTAGAAATGGATGAGAAGGGGGAGGGTCAGAAAAAGGAAGGAAGAATATAAAAATAGAGGTGTTCTCTTTTGTGTATGGGGCAGAGGGTTCG
Source organism: Heterocephalus glaber (assembly GCF_053883595.1). Classification (NCBI taxonomy): domain Eukaryota; kingdom Metazoa; phylum Chordata; class Mammalia; order Rodentia; family Bathyergidae; genus Heterocephalus; species Heterocephalus glaber. Next base: position 15,584,071 of record NW_028258137.1, on the reverse strand, counting down.
TGTATAGGGATTTCATCCTTAAAAAAATCTTGAAGGTTGGTTTTGCCCCTTGTCAAGAGCCCCTCCAGCCCACTGTCCACCCACGGTGGCCATCCTGCTACTTGTCATTAATAGCACCTCAGCTTGCCGCTTTTCGCGGACTGGCCCCTCCCCCATCTGCCTTTGCAATGGGAAATAAGAGGCCCTGATAGTTACTCCAGATATGGTAGTTTTAAAAAAAAATCTTGAGCTTCAATACTGTTTGACAAGGGAAACAGGGCCAAAGCGCTGGTGTTTGGGGTGCGTCTCTTTAGAAAGTTCCAGGTGCCTTTGCGCTTGGAGTGCATGGACTGTTTATGAGTCAACGTAGTCCTTGTTTATTGGGGTCTGTTTTCTTTCCTTCTCTCTTGAAGAAACCTGTTACTCAGTGGGCTATAAAATGGAAAATAAAGATCAGAGGGAGTGGAAATAATATAATGTACCTGGGTAGAAACACTAGAAATCTCCCATAAAATATAAGATGTTTAAAAATTTGCACCCTATTATGCACTGTGGCCTGGTGGGAAGTCATGCTCCTGGCTGGTCCTTTTGGTCTTGTTCCAGGACATCTCCCTTCCCCAGCTCTCTTAGCTGCCCACAGGAGGGAAGGCCCCTGCAGGACCACTGGAGGGGATGAATGAAGGCAATGGAATTTGGTTTTCGTAGTTATAATCGCTTTGGTGTACACTGAGCTGTTAGACTTCACGGAGAGGCTCCAAAATGGCTTTGGTCTCCATGCAGCCAGCTGAATGGTGTGATTTTGGGGTTTGGGTGCAGCAGGTAGATGTCCTTTTTGAGCTCATTCAGTGGCCTGACAGATGGTAGAGGGCTAATAAAATGTGTTTTCCCAAAGCCTGGTTCCGGCTGGCCTTATAGTCTTGCTTCTTTTGGGGGAGAATCAAGGGTGAGTACTGAGGATTGAACCCAGGACCTCACACGTGCTAGGCAAATGCTCTAACACTGAACTACATACCCAGCCCTTTTTACTTTTTTATTTTAAGATAGAGTCTTGGGGAATTGCCCAGGCTGGCCTAGACCTCACAATCTTCCTACCTCAGCCTACCAAATAGCTGAGATGACAGGCATGCGCCAACATATCTAATGCCCCGGGCTTTCTTCTTTGTATCAGGCAGCCTTTGTTGACGAGGATTCTGGACCTTCTCCACTGCCCCATCAGGTTTGTGCTCCTGGTGGCTGGCTTCCCACCAAATCCAAGCAGATGACAGTCAACCAGGCTAGAAGTCCTGGTTCACCCTGCCCAGCCTTGATCATCAGCAGGCTGTAGTCACCAAGGCCCTCCTAGAGCTAATCTCATTTTAAAACAATCCTCCAGCCGAGGGTGTTCAGTCAGATCAGCAAGGTGGGGAAACCCAACCTCTCACCTCTAGATGTCAACCCAGTTTGCATGAAGTTACCTCCCGGAAGTCCTCCTTTCGTCCCTCTGCACATCACCTTTCTATCTCTCTTCTTTCCTTCTATCTCTCTTCTTTCCTAACCCCACCCCCACCCCCTCCATAAAGCCCCAGTAGGTTTTTCTCTGGAGAACAATAAAGGCTGTCTTTGGTGCTTGTCCAGAGCTCAGAGGGAAAGTTGAGGTCAACGTGGCAGGCTGTACAGCTTTCGTTTGAAGCAAACAGATGGTGAAGGTTAAATGACAGCTCTCTGACTGCCTCTTTTGAAGTAATTGGAGATAATTTGTATTTTGAATCAGAACTTGACCATTGTCAGAAGGGAAGAAGGTTAATATGGAAATGATTTTACATTAGCCCCTGTTTCTTACATCGCATCCCCCCCACCACCTCCACTTCTTGCTGTCTCTCCTTCGGATCCTTGTCTCTTTAATCCTTGCTCCGGGCAATTGGTAAGATTGTCTCTAGGCTCGGTGTACCGTGTTTTAGGCCTTGGCCGTTATGAAAGCCAAGGACAGCTTATTAAGGCCAGTGATAATCTCTTCTTCGGATGCACGGCTGTCTTCCAGAAGTCCAATTAAGGCCGTGAGTCAGCAACCAGATCTTGTAAACCTTGGGCTCCTTACCTAGAACGGTTTGCAAACAAATGCACACACTGCTTCTTCATTTCTGCTTCCCAGTGCAAACTGACTTCGCATCACAGAGAGCAGAGTGTTTGTATTTAAGAAAGGGGCATGCTTGTCTTTCACTGCCCTCTACCCTCCCTCACCAGACACTTAAGAAAATTTATTTTAATTTCAAAGCCTGGCTTTGGGGCCCCCCTCTGATGTGAAGTGTGGTATTGTTTACCTCCTGACTGCATCCTTTCAAAGAAGTTACAGTACTCCCTGAAATGCCACTCAGGGAGGGAGGGAGAGGAAGAAAGCCCCTGAAAAAGAAGAAATACCTTGCATGTTGGAGAAAGGCTCCAAGAGAGTGGCATGTGGATTTCCCCCCTTTCCTCCCCTTGCCATGAATTCCCTCAGAGCCAGTTGGTTCTTAAAGGGAAGAGGAAACGAAGTTTGATGTTCTTGTCAGTATCCACCGAAGGGGACCTGGGTAGAAAAAGGTTTGCCTTATGGAGGTGGCCATGGTATTCATCTGGCCAGCTCAACCCTGCATCCTCGGCACATTGCCAGGTACCAGGCCCTTTCCCAGAAAGCTCAGGTGGAAATGTAACTTCCCAGCCCAGTGGATTTTAGGCTTAATGTGCACAGCTGGTGAGAATGGGGGAGCCCATGCCCTGGCGGATGAACACTGCTCCTGGCGGCCCCTGACCTGCAGGGGATACTGGGTAGGACAATCACCTCCTAAGTGTCAACAGGAGGGAAATACAGCACCAACTGGGTGAAGATGAACCTCAGTCCTTCCTGTTTAGATGTCTGTAAAGCAAGAAATCCACAACACTTGACCACAAAAGAATTATAGGACAGTAAGTAATGTAAAAAATAGAAGTTTTATGTTGTGTCACGGTGAAAAGTTTGAATGCAGAGAATCCAGAGAGCAGGGGAGGAATGTGAAGACTGAGATCTGTCGGCAGCATGTTTAAGTGCGATTTGCAACAGAAGTGCCAAAGGCAATATTGTATTTTATTCATATACATCTGGTTTATTATGAAGCTCATTTCCCCCCACTAACTTAGGGAAGGAAAAGGAGATATTGTCGTGTTATTCCTAGCTTTTTCTTAACCACCCAAAGTAAAGAAATGGCTATAAAACCTTTAGAAGCAATTCAAGTACCTCGGTGGCTTTCATCAGACATTCTCTGTACAAGGACAAGAAAAAAATCGTTCTATCTTTTTATTTTTACTTTGCTTTAATCTTATTTGATGATGTCTCAACAGGCTGGGACATGCTTTCTTGGATGGCAATTTCACCGCACCATATGTGTCTCTCACAAGATAGCAGAGTGAGATGAATCTTGGCAGGAAGAGAACTAAACACATCGACAAAGAAAAGAAAAAATTTATTTACTTAACTCCCTGTTGCCTGCATACATTTCCCCCCTTGTACTGTGACTCCTGGGGCTGCAGTTCAGACTCCGTTTGTTATAAACAGTTGTGTGAAATGCAGCCCCCCATTTATCAGTTCTTCTCATCATCTGCCTTAGGTTTTCTGAAAACCCACATTAAGCATTTCAGTGATCAGATGATGAAACATGGTGAATGGAAAGAGGAGATCTGCTTCTCTTCCACCTTCTATGTGGGAGAAGCCCCAGGCCTGACCCTAGAAACAGCATGAGCCCTTCTTCCCCTCCCTCCACTTGTTTGGTTGTGGAGCTGGCCAGGTCGGGTGCTCCACTCTGCTTCATGTACTGCCACCATCTTGTCAGGTTTACATTGGACTTGGGTAGCCTTTAAGTCATCAATAACGTGTTAACATGACCAGCGTATGCAAGACAGGCCGCTGTCTAATGACTGTCATTTCAATGTAAAGAAGTTGCTGCTGGTGACATTGGAGGTGACTACTGGTCTGGGCTATATTGGAAGGTGGCTCCGATATCACAGTGTTGCAACACTGGGATCAAGGACTGACTCAAAGGACAGGCCAGAGCCCTGCACCCGATTCCTTGGTCACCTTAAATGGGGTAGGGCTAGGCCATTGGGTGCCATTATGTGTTCGGGCCAGCGGGGCTCCAGTTCTGGTTGACAGTGCTGGAACTATAGAATGTGTATAATTTATATTGTTTGATGCTTTCAAAGAATGACTCAGAGTCCTGTTGTGACCTCTGGTAAACTAGGACTCAGAGAAAGAAGCTCAATGAGCTATTTGAAAATGTATTGAGAGGTAGATGAAATCCAAAACCAAATAAAAATATAAACAAGGAATAAGTTTCATCAGCCACAATTTTGAAGAAAAAGCTACAAGGCTTCTGTTCCAAGTAGCAATTTAAAACACTTTGAAGGTTTGTTTTATTGGGGCAAAATGTCCTTGCTTGATTTGCTCTTGGAGCCAATGAGCAAATGGACATTACAGTCCTTGTCGCCCCAGGGAGTAGACTCACTGGCCATGTGACTAGGAGAGTTAGCAGAGTGTGTGGCAGAGATGCTTTGGGAGGAAGTTTCCCTGGGGTACTCTGACTGTGGATGTGAATGGGGAGTCTCCAAAGGAGACCTCGGTCTCACCAATGTAGTTAAATTCAGAATTAGCTGCTGTCAGATATGCATGTTGACCAGGACATTATTTTCCAAGAATCTCCCAGGCAGAAGGATCAGTGTGGAGCTGGAAAATCTAAGTGGTTTTTTTTTAATACATAAAAAGCAATATAAATGCAGCATGGCAAACTGGCATCTAATGTTCTTTTGCTCCTGGACAAAATGCCTCTTTTCCCTCATTTCTACTCATGTCCTCAGAGAACAGAGTTCAGGGATAATTCAGTCTTCTTTTTTCTCAGAAAAATACCTAAGATTTTGTGGTTGCGTGAACCCATCCACTGACTTTTCAGTTGGAATTCTAGTTGCAGTGAGAAAACAAAAATGTAAATGTGGAATTGCAGTTTCTAATTGTTTAAAAAGTCGGGCCAATTTTATTAACTTAGTGAATTCCATATTTTACATCTTTTTAGATTGTCCTGGAAACTTGCAGTTGGATCAGGATAGAAGAATCATTTCTGAATGAAATGGCAGAATGTTAGTATGGATTGCAGGGCTAATTTTTCAATTACTAATGGTATACTTATTAAGTGCTAAAAAACATGTATAGGGCATAATAGATGTATATTTCTCTTAATTGTGCACTTGCTTGGCTTTGCAAATTGAAAGGAAGAGGTGGGAAAATTACTGAAAGCAGGATGGAGAGAGATGGTTACCGGCAATGATGTAATTTCCCTTTGGTATCTCGTCCCACTAAAAACTCAAGAGCACCCCATTATAAATACCAGATCAATGCAATTTATTTCTTGAGTTAGGGCTCTAGTTAGAAGTCTATTTGGATGAGATGAGTAAAAGATGCATGAGTATGTGCTCGCTCCTTTTCCCGCCCTCTCCCTCTCCTGCCCGTGGGGTGTGTGTGTGTGTCTGTGATGCACACCCCTCCCCCACTCCCTACTCATTTACTCACAGACATATCTAGGCTGGGATTATTTCTGGGATTATTTATATCCTCTCAACATAAAACATCAAGGTGGAGTTAGCAAACGATGATAGTTGTGCGTGTAGATACATTGTACACATCGTATCAATTGTATATTGGAAGAAAAATAAACCTAGGTATGGTGGCACCACAGGTTAGCAGAGTCCAGAGTATGGCTTGAGTGTTCAAGGCCAGCCTGGGCAGCATAGTGAGACCCTATCGCTAAAAATAACTCAACAACAGCAAAAAAAAAAAAAAAAGAAAAAAGAAAAGAGAGATGAGTTACTATAACACTTCTTCCACAAAAACATATTAAAATATAAACCCTCTTGAATAACTTGAATTCTAGGAACCCACAGAAATCTTCAGGAACAGGATATGATAAAGCGAGCAGTGTGTGGGTGTGCGTTGTAATGCATGCAGTTATCTGGAATGAAACAGTATTTAAATCGATACAAATATGAGATGTAACCTGCATGGTTTGATAAACTGGCTCCTCTTAGAAGAAAAAAAAAAAAAATCCAGAATTTTAGCAAGCTCCAAAGGTTTCAGACTACCCCAGGAGAAAAAGCATATGAACTCTGGGAAAGTCTCTCTGGTTTGGATAATTCAAAGTAGACAATGAGACCCTGGCAGGAGCCCCACCTCCCTCACCCTTGGTTAAACATATCACAGCTCACAGCTGCTTTCCTATTTGTCAGAAGGGTGGTTAATAGTTCAGAAACCACATTATCTTTTTAATTAGATTTTTACTTTTAAGATAAAACAGATGAATAATTTGGTCAAATTAGTCTATTTGTACTAACATTTTTTTTTTTTTTTGCTAATTGTGTACTTAATAACTACAATTGCTCCAAGGATGCAAGGTAGTTTCTGTTAGAGTCACTTTTCAGTAGTGGGGGCCACTTAAAAATTCTCCCTCATTTCCCCATCTAATGCTATATCAGTTAATTCTCAAGAGGAATCCAGAGAAGGTGTTAAAACTGGGATAAAAGCATCATAATACCAGAAAATCTGCTCTGTCAAACCACAGGCTGTTTGGCTGGTGGGAACACAGAAAAAAAGTAAACAGTAGCGATCGATCTCTCATGTAACAGAAGGTTTAGGTATAATTTGTTTAAACAGAAGCAATAATGATTATTAATTCAACCTTTGAATGCTAACAAAGACTTGGTTTTTGTTAGTTTGTGCTTTAGATTCATTTTCAGGCTCAAGTTTGTTTTAGGCTAATGCTCCTATCAATGGGAAATGCAATTAGCTTTAGCTCCCACTCCCCCTACCCCCAAAACATGTTTGGTGTTTGGTGATACAAAATAAAATACTTTCCTTTCAGAACATTGCCTGGGAAACATTGTGATCACAACAGTGTTTTGGGTTTTTTTAACGAATTCTTCACTTCCCTGGGAAACAATAAGGAATTCTTTTTGTTCTTTGCCACAGAAGGTGTAACAAATAGATTTCAAAATACCTGCACTATATAAATGGTGCTGAGAAGAAAGGGAAAAATCAAAGAAAGAAATAAAAATTACAAAATGGTAGAGCCGGACCACTTTATCCACAATCCATATCAGCCCTCATTATTGAAAAAACTTTGGGAAGGATCCTGGTGCCTTGTTTTTCTCCTTTTGACACCTTCACCTTAAAATGAGTTTCAGTTCGACTTATGTTTTTTGGTGTAAAAGGGACACAATCCCTGGAGGAGCTGACCACAGGGACCCCTGGTGTCCTCCAACAGGCAGCCTGCTACAGTGCCTGCTGTCAACAGAGGCAGGCTCACAGCGGGGTCCAGCTTGTCCCGTCAAGTTTATCGTCCACTCCATCAAAGGGTCTAATGGTCAGCAGAGGGGGCTAAATGTGTCCCCCGTGACCTGACATTAACAGAGTGGACTGGTTTAAGTGTTACTGAGGGTGTCTCAGAATGATTTGGACGCCAATACCCGTTTCCCTCAATGAACCGTCATTCGGGTCATGACTCAATACAGCTTTGCTCTGACACGGCCCAGCCCCGAAGTGCTCCTGAGGGACCTGGCCTCACCTCGGGACCAGCAGACAGCGGGGCTGATCAATGCCCTCTGACAACAAGTGAAGCAATCACCTCTCCCCTCACCCTCTCCACCCTGTGCACCTCCCACCCCTCACCCGTCTGACCAGCTTGAAAATGATAAAGATAAATTGTTTTATCTACACGTAGAGTCTGACACCAAGAAAAGACGGGGAGAATGAGAAGACCCACCCAGTAGGTCTTGAGTCTTAGATTCCTGCTTTTTGCTTCTCATGTAATTTTGATGGGGGAAAAATCAGGCTGCATATCAAATGTAAAGTCGACTGGTTCAGAAAGGAAAAAGAGGCCGGCGTTTTGGTTAATATTTTCTGTTCAGACATAAGTTGGCATATAAACATTGGCTTTGTAGGTGTTTAGGAGACACGGGACATTTTCTGTGTTTGGATTGGGATTTTGACAAAACCATATGCATAGGAAATAAATTTAAATCATAAGATTCTTTAAGAAGCAGCTGTATTTTTCAAAAGGAAACCAACAACATAATACTGATGTGAGAAATCTTTAGAAAAGGCTTGAAATACTTTAAAAAAGAAGACTCCCTGCAGAGTTCTAAAATAACCATTTATACCATTTTTTACATTCCTATTTGTTTGGATTTGAAACAATGCTAAAGACGATAGAAAAATGTGAATATTCTATTCCTATCATAACCATGTTTTCTTCATGATTTTTTAAAAAAACTGTAATAATGCCCAAGCAAGAATGTGAGGCATATAAAAATATAAATGCAAAATATTTCACTCGTGTTTGAAATACTTGAGAAAAACTGAGTTAAAATGTTTAAGAATTATGTTTCATGTACTAATAATAATGCTATGTGAATTCAATGTAATATTTCTTCTCAAAATAATTTAAAATTATTTTCTCTTAGGCAGAAAAGGAAAAAGCATTTCTGTTCAATTGAGGCTTATAATCGGGCATGATTACTTCTGAATTTTTTTTTAAAAGTGTCAAAAGAAAACTTGACTTCAAAGCATCACCTTTTGAACAATTTCTAAATGTCCCTTTTATAATTTCCAAGAAGTAACTAAAATTCCATGTAGATTGTTTATTTAACCAAATACCTATTTTCAAGTTTTTGGCTGCTAAGAGCCATCTCCACTCATATTTTTCCGTTTGCTAAAGTAAACTGGGAAAGTAAATCAAAGGGAAAAACAGTCAAATAGTTTTATTTTTGATGAAGAATTATAATTTACTAATGTTTTTTATCATTTGATGTCTCATTTATTTATCTTACAATTCAAAAGCACATTTTATTTACATAATTATTTATACAACTTATCATTCTTTCCTAGCTTTATTATTCCTTTTTCTACTTTGTTTACACCTTCTAGCAGAGTGAGTACTTTGTGTACACAGTGTTTCTGGGTATTATTTCAAAAATTGTTTATATTAGTCACTTAAAGATGATGTTTAGAAAATGTACACGTTTATGTGACTCATTGGTAACAAAAGATTGAAGTACATTTTATTCTTTATATACTAGCATTAATAACAGATTAATGTCTTCCTTTCTGGAAGCACAAATATTTGTTATATAATTGCACTTTAAAAATTAAAAAGGACTAAACACCCAAAGTGTCAAAAGTCAAGCTTAACAAATTTAAAAGCAATGAAATGAAAACCCAGTTAAGCACAAAAGGGCCTTTTTTAATTTAGTGAAAAGCTATTGCAAGAACTAAAGAAGACGAGATCTGTGCCTCTAGTATTCGGTTTATTAGGTCCAATGCTCGTCTTCAAAGGAATATCACAGCCGTGTGGCATTTAAGGATTTAGAGGAATTCTGAGAATCTCAGTGCTTTTTGCCAAAATGGATTCCGTGTGCACTCCAGCCATGAAAACTGATTTAGGATCTTTTACTCAATCTTTTTTCCTCTGGCTATATTTGTACATTTAGATAACTATGAAATTATCAGTCAGCAAAGATAGAAAAATCAAGGCATGATGGACCTAAACAAAAAATACACATATTAGCAAAAGCCAATTCAGACTCCTTACAGTGGGTATGGTTACAGAGCTGGCCACCAAAATAGGAGCCTGAGAGTTTTCATATATTAAAGCAGCATTTAGGGAAATCTTCATCCACTCAAAGCATGTCAAGGTGTTTGTCAATGGTTTTAGAGTAACACTGGGCATTGTTTCTGTGTCCAGAAGTTCTAAAATCATCAGGAAAACCATCTTTGTCCTACTCTTTTGAAATAGGAATTACAGGAAAACGAGGTGGAGCAATCCTAAATCCCTAAGGGTACCACACAGCCTGGAGGGAAAAGGGACATACCACGGGGCAGAGGTGGCTTGTGTTCCTTAAGGACAAGTCCTTTTTTTGATTCAGGTTTAAATAAGGCATTTTAACCTAGTGCTTGGATAAAAAGAGCAAAGCCAACCTTGTATTATGAAATCAAATCCTATTCATCATCAAGATTGCTGGCAGAGGCTATCCACCCCCACCCCCACCACTCTAACCCCCTCCCCACTGTGGTTCTAAGGTTAGGAAGGAAAGTGACCAGGCTCTTAAGAGATCTAATTTTGGGGATGAGGATTCCTTTTCCCTCAAACTAAAGAAATAGTCAAAGAAAGGGAATTTTTTCAGGAGACAGGCTAAGAGGAAGAAAGTCTAAACTTTGAACAAAAGAAATGAAGTAGGATTTAATTTAAACTGGGTATTACTTTCTTTTTATTAGGTTTGATTGTACAGTTTTCTTTTTTCCTTCCCTTCGTTCCCTCTCTGTTTAATTTAAAGCCAATTTGGTAACATGGGGCTTGCTCTGTAAATACAAAAATAGAGTAGCACAATAACCAATGTGTGGGAGGGGAGGAAATGGGGTTTGTACCCTAGCTACAAAGATTACTGAATTTTTACACAAAGAACAAATCTCTCCATCCTACATTGTCATTAGGACAGAAAGATTTCTTTTTCTTTTCTTTTTATCATTTCAATATAAAAAAGGCCCCCTCTCAAGATGAGGTTCCCGCTTTTACAATGTTGGATATGTTATTATTATAAAATGTGGTTATACTCTCTGCCTCTTACATTAACAATGGGGACAGGGGTAGGGGGTGGGTCGGAGGGGCCTGAAATGACAGAATGAGGGACACACAATAGGATGGCCGTGACTCTGAACAAATAAATAAAACATGTGAATCACAGTCTCTGCTCTACCTCCCTCCCCCCTCACCCCCCAACTGTGATTAAATTTGCTGTGGTCATTTCCCAAATGTCTGCCTGATAAAAAAAAAAAAAAAAAAAAAAAAGGAAGAAGCAGCAGCAGCAGAAGAAGCAGCTGAAGAAGCCAGAGCCATAGCAGCAGCACCCAAAGCCTATTCTCACACCGTGGCTTAAAGCGAGGACCCTTCCTGGGCTGGCAATCTTCACTCCTGCCAATCAATCCCACGAGCACAGACATGCACGCCGCTTTCATTAGCGCAAATGCTCCACATCTGATTGCTGTCTTCCCCAACCCCCCAAAAAGAAAAGGAAAAAAACCCTAGGAACCCTCTAACACCAACTCTGCCCTCTTAATAAACCCCTACCCAAACCACCCCCAGCGTCACACTGAAACCCTAGCCCCCCCGCGCAGGGCTCAGTAATGGGATTTCTCATACCCCTTCCTACAACCACCAGTGCGGCTTCCCAGCAACCTATCGGATGCACAGGGGGAGCAAAAGAATACATTTTAATAAATCGAGGGGAAAAATGATTTGGGTTCTGTAGCCCTGTTCTTTAGTAATAGAAAAAGGTGAGGTTGTTGGGGGAAAAGGGAGGGGGAATTTAATATTGCCAGAGATAATAGCAACTATGTTAATATCCGGAATTTTCAATGTACCATAAGTACATTTTGTTTTTCCTTTTAGCACGATTTATAATTAAAGATTTTAATCTGGCTTCACATTGAGTTAATAAGCCCTTTGATTGATTAGGATTCATAAAATTGCCATTTCCCGCTGATGCTTTGTGTTTCTGAGGATGTTCTTTTGAAAAGCTGGGTTAAGGTGAATAGGAAGCAGCCATTGTTTGGGCTGAGCTGTGCCAATTCTGGGAACTCGGAATTGCTTTATTCAGAGTTTGTCCTCGGCAGTATCTTGTTGTTCAGCCAAATTAATGCAGATAGCATCTGCTGGGCTCCAGTTTAGCCAATTTTAGGGGAGAACTTTTTTTTTAAATTTCAGCAGGTGTTCCGCACAGTTTTGGTCTGCATCCTGACCTGTTCGTCTGCTTAAATAAATAAATAAATAAACAAACCGCGGCGAAATAGCATCAAATTGATAAATAGAACGTTACAAACTGTTTCAAAGATAAAGGAGAGAAAAGTACAAAGTAAATACATATGAATTCAGGAAACCCAGGAAAACTGGCCTCCGATTTTTTCTTTTCAAAATTCGACTTCAGAGGCTATGCAGCCAATAAATTATCCTTTTGCATTAATGGCCAATACTGCAGTATGTGGGAAGTGTCCTCCTTCAGCTAAAGGGATGTCTTAGAAATGTAAACACAAATGAATAAACAGGAGAGAGCGAGCCAGGCGGGGAGGCAGCTAGACGGTGTGCTAATGCTGTTTATCAAGTTAAATCATATATCCTGCCACCCCCTCCTTCCAAAACCAAACCAAAATTAAGAGCCAGATCAAGAAACAACAATAAATTCTGAGAAGAAAAAGAAAGACAGAACATGTGAGGAGGAGCCCATGATTGGAAATGTCCTGTCAAAGGGCCCCTGTCCTTAGAAGGTTATTGTACCCTGCATGTCTATATGGGGGTGTACAACAGACTATCCCCCCCTCCGCACTCATTTTTATCAGGGGAAGAAAAAGTGACTGTTCAGCTTCCGAAGGGCCTCACCGTGGGGACTGAACCAGAGCAAATTCCCTTTGTGTTTCTTGCTCTAAAGCGACCTGCTATTGTTGAATGTGGGGGCCTCTTGTAAGATCCAGCCGAGTGGGATGTGAGCAAAATCTCTCCCCCATGACCCTCAACTTGTTTGGGCATCAATTCTGTCTCTCCTCCCCGTCAGCCACCACAATTTACCTGGCGCAACTAGCATTTTTGTATCCTTTTATTAGCATCCGGATGTTCTTCAGATGCGAACCCTTTTAGGACTAATGAGAAAAACGGGAAGCCATATCCAGGGGTAGGGAGCCGGGAGCAGGCCTCCCCCCAGGTGGGCTAGCAGGTGGCTGCGGCCTGGCTTCTGCCCCACGCCAGGACCCGGGCTCTGCCTGGCGTCTGTTTGTAGCCTGAAAGCCCCATCTCTGCCTTGCCTCAGATCTCATTTTCCTACGCACCTTCCGTCCTTCTTGGCTTGAGCCCCGCCCACACCCCTGCGTGGTGATCTGGCCCTCTTCCCTGGCCCCCTTTTCTGCTCAGCTTTGGCTTTGCCACGGAATTCCAAACACCAGGACAATGTAGATCGCGACCAAACTCGTGCGGTGAAAAGAGTTTGGGTTTCCAAAGAGACAGCAGTGTCCCTATGCTTCCCGAGGAGTCCCTGCCTGGCCTGTGGTGACCTCGTGAAATTCTGGATGGGCAGCCTGACTGGTGGGCTTTGAATGGTGACTAACGAAGATTTACCCTATGTGGGGAGCCTCTCCAACCAAATAGAATATGCTCTACTGCATTCAGTTTTTAAAAAGAAGGAAAGAAAAAGACTTAGAAAACAAAGCCTGACACATGCACTTGTGACAATGAAGAAATAAATTTAAAACAAATGCCCTCTTTTTTTCTAAGCCAGGTCCTAGGCAATGACACAGAGAAGGAATAATTCCCGGTGCAGTGTCTTCCATCAGTTAAAGGTACCTTTGAATGAATGTCAGCTCCTTTCTACCTTAGTGCCAGTCGATCGATGCTTCATTAGGGCCGAATTGTCTTTTGCCCATGCAACCTTGAAAATAGTCCCTTTAATTACCTGTGAGGAAGTCGAGGACCCTCCTTGTCTATCTCTCTCTCCTTTCCCTGCTCTGTTTTCTCTCTCTCCCTCTCTCTCCCCCCCTCCCCCTCTCTCCCTCCCCCTCTCCATCCCCTTCTGCAGCCGGAGGCTCAGGGAAGGGGGGGAGATGGGGGTCACTCACGTTTATTCAGTCAGTCTGAGTACATCACTCCTTGATAGAGGAACTGGGAGCAGAAGAGACGGTGGGGGCAGGGGACTTGGACATGAGAAAAAAAAAAAAAAAAAAGGAAAAGAAAGAAGTATCGGACCCTGAGGTGAGAGGGCAGGGTTCAAGTCCAGACTACAGATCTATTGAAGAGTTTTCAGCCAGGCAGGCCTCCACTTGACTTTTTCATCAGCCAGCTTTATGGATTCTCAGCTGCTCCCTTTATATCACTGCTTCTTACATCTCCCTGCTGCTAATTACCAGGGGATGCTAAATAAGCACAGAGCCAGGCCCTGCCTGTGCCTCCAAAGGATACTGCATAGGCTTCATCCAGGGCTCAAGGAAAAGGAGGACCTGTTGGCTACATATTTTAGAGGGACCAGGGAGGCATGCACAGCAATATGTAATCCCTCCCATTGAAACTGAAGGCATGCCGAATAATTGTGGGCCTGGCAAGTTGGGTACAGGAAGAAAGTGCATAATCGTATTTGTTATGCACTATTAAAAATTCAGAAAGATTTTAAATTCAAGTGATAATCTGGTCATCCTGAGGGATAGGCTTGTATTTAATAGCCAGGTATTTTTACCTATTCAATTATGATGAGAAATATTCTAATGAAGTCCTAAACCTCAGCTGGGGAATGTTCATCACCTGTGTGTGCTCTTTTAGAGGCGTGTTAAAAAACATACCTGCCCAAGCCGAGCATCCTCCAAACGTGGTAATTCAGCGTCTTCCTTGGAAACCTTCTTCCTTCCAGTGGTCCCCTGGCACAAGAAATAGATGGCTAAAAACTACAAAGCTCATTTGATCTACTCTCCAGTGGCTGTATTTCTATCTAAGCAAGGAGTCACAGGTCAGGAGTACATTTTCCCCAAAATTTACACAACAGAGTGAAGTTGCCTTGCCCTACCTCCTTCCCAACCACACATACACAGACCCTGAAGAAAGAGACTCTGAGGTGTAGGGTTCCTAGATAAAATGTGGGATGCCAGTTAAATTGGAATTACAGATAAACTACAAATAATGTCTTTAATATAAGTATGTCTCAAATATTGCACAGGATATGTTTATACTAAAAAATTATTTCTGTGTTTATCTAAAATTCACATTTAACTGAGCCTCTTTCTTTTAACGTGTTAAATCTGGCAACCGTGCAGACTGCCTGTAAATCCAGATATTTTCAACAAATAAAGATGACATTAGTCACTTCCAAATAACATTATTATAAAAGGATTTATTGAAATATTTTGGGGGTCTAGTTTGTGACACTAGACCCCAAAATGAAATGTTACACCGTGTGTCAGTGCCGCTGTGCCATCCAGTTCGGCCTTGACACATAAACTCTCGCAGTTTCAGTGGTTTCACTGGGCAGGTGCCCGTCTGTTGGGCATGGCTGTACACAAATGAAAATGCTGGGGACACATATTGCCTATTGCCACCTGTGCCTCCACTCCCTTTGCACACACTCAGAGCGCACGGCCGCCACAGTCTTCCTACCTGAATGTATTACCTACTCCTCTCCAGGCTGCATCCACCGTGTGTGTGGACCGCACTGTGAAGCCTGTACACCCAGGCTCACACCTTCGGGCCTGGCCATGTGTGGGCCCTTCCCACACATGAGATCCACCGCTGGAAACTGCATGGGAGAAAATGTACGCTGCGGCCACGCTCAGGACTTGACCTGCTTCGGGGAGCTCTAACATCACCGCATGATGCGGAAAGCGGCACGGAGCAAGGAGTCAGGAGAACGGGCCGGGAGGGGAGGCAGAGAAGGAATGGGCAGGGCACCCTGCATGTGCATCCAGTGCCAGAGCGTGAGCGGTCTCTGTGCGCCCAGTGTCCCTCGAAGGAGGAGGCAGGAGGGAAGGACCTGTGCTTGCTCTCACGCACTGGGTCAGAGGGCATCTTTAGAGGCTTTATTGAATCTGCCACATAAATAGAAGAATTAGATTTCTAGTTCTGTGGTTTTGATTGGGTGTTTTTAATACATGGGGTAGGGTGTGGGGAGGAGGACACATCAAAGTGCATGTAAATTTTCTGGGCCCCGTATGAATAATAATAAAGATGGGAATATGTACCAGGTGCTGTTAGGTGCAGGGTAAGGGAGTGCAGAATGAGACACTGGATTAAGCTGATCTGATGCTTTTGGGTAGCTGCTGGGCAGGTGGGATCAGAGCTGTCATTTCTGGAGATAGCAGAGGAAGTATGGTTTTGAGATGACTGCCACCAGAACAGCATGTCATTTTCTTGGACCCAAAGTCCCCTCTATTTGTGAAGAAGAGGCCAAGCAATGTGTGCCCACACCCACACCTCTGCTTGCTCTAGGAAAAGCAAAGATGGTACTTATGGGCCTGCTGCACTTGGACGAGTATATTCATCACCAAGGAAGTGTCTGATCTACAAACAGTGATGATGCTGAGGAATCAGGTGATTTTCCGGGGATCACTTTTAAGTGGAACAAAGAGGAAGTAGTTAACTTGAAAAGGGGAAATGTGTCCCTGTGGGACTTTAAGGAGTCAGCCAACAGGATTTCTCCCCAGGAGAAAATAACTATTCTTTCTCTTCCCTCTTTTCCTGGTAGTGAAATGACTTATCCTTCTTCACTGACTAAGGAAGAATGTAGAGACAAGGACTATAACTTCTTAGGAAATCTGGATGAAACTAGAAGGCAGAACTTGAGGCCTTGAAGAAAAGGGGTTATTTTCTTAGTGGATTTTCTTACTGTGAGGTTTTCTTATTGTCAGCCCTGAAAGTAAATTATAAAACTGTCGTTCACTATTGTGGGCAGGGGTGGGGGGGGCGTTGCATGCAAAGCAGAAATGTTCTGTTTCATTTTTATTGGTGTAGGGTTCAACCAGCCAGTACAGTTTGGGAAACAGTTGTTCCTGAAGAGTGTAGCAGGCACCTCATCTTGGTCTCGTAACGCAGGAAAAGCATCAGCCATGTCAGACCAAAGAACAATGCATTTTATTTCAGTGTGTGTTCAAAAAATTATGAAAATAAGCTCCCAGACTCTTACCCTAATCCTAGTCAGCTGGTAGCAGCATAGGGAGAGCTGGTAACAGCTGTGATATTCGGAATCCAGACTTCTGCTCTCAAAGCCTGGATGGCCATCATGTAATCCATGAATTCCTGCTGATATTCATATATGTGCGAGTGTCGGGAGGAGAACAGTGTGTCTGAATATACTGGGCATCAAAAAGCAATTTCTTGCTGCAGTGAGTTTAATGTATTCAGTAACCTTCTGTTTATTTGGGTATTATTTGCTGAAAACACTTGGAAAGCTCTGGTGTAAGAGTGTAGGAAAACCCAGGCTGAGTGTCGATACAGAGCTTCCTCCCTCTTCACACACCAGAGGCCCAGACCAGGCGGGAAGGCGGTGGAGGAGCCGACTCTCTTTACTGCGCAGCATCAAATAAGGTCAGTAATGCTGCTGCTGCGCCCTCTTCTTTTATTGTCCATGTTATCCAGGAAACCTATAAAAGTTCCCGCTTTTGATATCTTGACCCACGGTGTTGCTTGCATGCTGCTTTGTGGTTTAGAGATTTAAAGAAACAGAGAGGGAAAAGGAGTGAGAGAGAGAGAGTTGGCCTTAGGTGATAAACAGCAGTGTAAGGCCAGAGGCCTTATAAAAAAAAAAACAGATGAAGAAAAGAAGAGGAAGGAAAAACTATAAAAAGAAGAGAAACAGCCATAGCAACAAGGGAGTTTGGAAATGGTCGGGAGCTTGGGGGAGGGCTACATGGGGACACATAGGTGAGGATGTAAAATCAGTTTCTCCTGAGAACAGTGGAGGCTAGAAGCCCAGACAGTCACAAACTCATTTGCACCCACAGCAATTGCTGAGGCAGATGCATGTTGCGCACGTGTTTACAGGGTCACACCGGCACAAAAGAAACACTTGGCAATCCACACATACCCTTGCTCAGCTCTCCCGGTGTTCAAAGACAACAAAGCCTTGTTTGATAACTTAAGTTATTGGTTTGGGGTTTTACTGGGAATTTAGATTTCTATGTTATCACTTGCCCCTATATACAGTCTTCCCTCTCAGGATCAAACCTTCTTGGGGGATATCATGCATATCCACTGCCTGGTCTGTGGCCAGTGGTACTTCTCCCTTTAAGAAGTCTTGGTTGGTAACTTTGCGTTTGATGAATGCCATTACTCAGGTGACCACAGTACGCTGTGTGTGGCTTGCATATCATGTCTGCCCACGACAAGGTGACTGTTGAAAGAGTAGTGGAAAAAAGTAGATTTTTTTTGTTATTGGGAGTTTGAGAACCAGGAAGGGAAGATCTACCTGTTTATTTTTTCTAGTTGTTTCCATGTGGGGTATCAGTTGTAAACTCTCCTGTCTCTCCTGTGTTAGCTACAGACATGTGCCAGGACTGAAGAATTAGGGGTTGTGGGAAGAACAAGACCCCTTGCTTAGGAGATGGTGACACTTGTGCATTTCATCCTCCAGCTCTGGTGTCAAAATGGTTCCTCTTACTCTTGCTTGGATGGAGGGAGTGGGATTGTTGCCTCAGAAAGGAGAGAGAATTTATAACTTTTTCAAAGAGATGTAATGGTACAATCAACCATGGAGGTTTTCATTTCTGATGTCGCATTGGGTCCACCTTCAGAGCTGGTACAGAGCTTGGTGCTCAAATGGAGTGACTTTTTCTTGTTTCGTGGATTTTTTAAATTAAATTTTATTCTAGGACTCCGGTGAAATGTTTTCCAAGCTTATATAGTGGGAGAAACAAACGAGAGCCTAAGGTGAAAAGCTGCAGGTCATGACACAAAGGATTTTCCATTTTTCATTTTAGGCAGGTTTGTGAAAAGTAGAATGAAACAGTGATACAAAAATCATAGATGTGATATGTATGTAGGCCAGGTGACAGTGTACTGCCCACCTTTCACACTCAGAATGATCTTCAGTGATCACTTGGTTTTATTCTCACTGTTTACCCAGAAAAAAGAGTCAGGATGCAGAAATGATTCGTTAGTACAAATGTACCTTGGTATCCTCAGGCCATGGATTCTAGGAACTCACATCACCCAAGGAATACAAAATCTTCAAGAGACTCAGGTCCCTTAGATAAAAATGGTATAGTGTTTGCATATAATGTCTCTACATCCTCCAATACTTTAAATCATCTCTAGATTACTTATAGTACCTCAGATGCTATAAATGCTATGTATAGCTGTTATACTATATTGTGTAGAGGAAAATGACAAGGAAAAAAATCTGTATGTGTTGAATATAGATGCAAAACTTTTTTTTCAAATGTTTTCGATCTATGGTTGGTTGAATCTGCAGATGCAGGATGGAGGGATTTGGAAACCGCATATAGAGGGCTGACTGTATAATTCCAGGAAAGTTATAAAGCAGGGTGCCCCATAGATAAAGAATGAAGACAAAGATGAATGTTACTTTAAGCAATGACCTTTCCAATACCACATCAGTAAGTCCCAAACTCCTTGTTGGTGTAGATTTAAAAATACTACTTTTGGGCTTGGAAGTCCATAGGATTTCAATAAAGCCAAAGGGGCCAGGGATTTAGCCCAGTGGTTTCGCTGCCTGAGGCGCAAGCGCAAGGACCCGCGTTCAATCCCCGGTACCAAAAAAAACAAAAAAGAAGGAAAAGAAACCTCAATAAAGCCAAGACCTTAAATGGTCAGCTTGATGCCTGCACTCCATGTCACTTCTTCCTGGTAAGGGGTAAGAGCAGGCCATCGTGTGGCTTCCACCTCATTCCACGGGATCTGCTTGAGGTACGGAGATGGGCTTGGGCTGTCTGCTCTTGGTGTGCTCAGAAAATGTCCTCTCATTAGACATAGTGGTGCCGTCTGTATTTGTAGGCCTTAGAGGCTACCCCTGAGGTCATGAAGTTGTGAGTCTAGAACTGGAATCAAAGCACAAGGAAATGCTCTTGAGCTTTTTTTATTCCTTAGGGCTGAGAGTACTGATGGCGATGTTGAACTCTGACCATCAGCTGCTGAAGTTTTGAAGATAAACATCAGCCAGAAGCATCATGTCTACTCAGGGCTCAAAGACTCTGTGTTGAGAGGACAAATTCAATTGGTTGTAACTGAGATGGGTCTCTCATTTGCCCAGCATGTGATGAAGTAGATAACTTATTGCTGGTATCTTTTGGATGCTCAGGTCAGATCCACCCTAAGGCAAATTAACATGAAGTTGAAAGGTAGGATCGGCCGCTGCTCGCTGTGTGAATTTCTTTTTTTCTTTTTTTTAATAAAGAATGTCATTGAATTAACCTATGCAAATACATCTTCCCAAATAATAAAACACAGATCCCTTAGTTAAATGTATGCCTATCATGTATTGCTCTCATTTTAATAACAGCAGATTAGATCCTCCTGTCACGGAGCCTGCAAACGTAGCTTCTGACAAATCTAGACTCTCGTGGGCTACGCATGAGCAATGCAGAGAAAACCTCAGGTGGCAAAGGTGGCTTTTACCAAAGCACATCTGACTGCCGTGATGTTTCCTTGGGTGAATGCTGGGTACCACTTTAGATGGCGCACACAATAGTGTTTCACAGTTTATTTATTCTAAAGTATATTAAAATATACTTACACATGAAGTCCACTACTTCATAGGTATTTTGGCTTAGATTACAATTAAATCAGGTCATACTTTATGCAGATTGAAAGAATTGCATTTCTTTTCTGTGGTACATTGACTTCGATGAGAGGCAGTTATGGCAAGAATCATAAAAGTTCTACAAGAATTTCAGGAGTGGGCCCATGAAGATTTATTGGGTAACACTGGTCAGTGTAAACGAAGCCATAGCTTCCAGAATTTTCACTGCCAAGAATCTGCTCTGTTATTTTCTTCCTGATATAAATTTTGTATTTTGAAAGATTTTTAAAATTATTTTTTTCTGATGTAAACTTCATACTTCACAGATTCTTTTCAGCTTACACAAATGCACTCATTATGTAGTAATTCTCTTTTGTATTTAAAGATACCTGTACCTGCTGACAAGCATAAAGTAATCAGTGTGACTGACTGAATTGGTGTAACTCAGGCCAACCTCAATCAACTAAGCATAATGCATCCTTAAGACATTTGTTTGCAAGTATCCCAAACCACCTGCAGCACATGCACTGATAGGGAATTTGTTTTAAAGATTATGGGGCATACCGAATGCAAGGGCCAAACATTTGGAACAGCTGGAACAGGAACTGGGAGGTGACCAATCTGAGGCAGGATTCTTTCTTGGTCTCATATTGCTGGTCCTCCTCACAAATTTTTATTCTCTCTCAGTACCCTGTCTTTTCCTGTCACTCTGTCATTGTGGGAAATGGAAAGTGTCTGTCTACACAGCTCCTGATGTCAGATCTCAGCAGTGTGAAAGCCTGACTCTCTCAGGACTTAATTCATCTCTGGGGAAGAGACTGGCTGTGGGGGTCAGAACTCCATTCTGATCTCACCCGTGAGATACTAAAGTCTGCTCAGACTGGTTCCAGAGAGATCACTAAATTTACAGGAATTTTAGCAAGCAGGTTGTTGAATTCAGCTATATTAAAAATTAAGTTAAGCTCATAAGTAAATGATAATGATTCAAAACAAATCACTTCCTAATTGTTTTATGACATTTTACTATTATTGATGCTCTTGAGGCTATTCGAGTCTGTTGTATCTCTTTGCTGGAGCTACCATTACTATATACTGGGGTGTTATTATTCATCTTTCGTCAACTCTGCATTCAGTGATACCATGTTACCAGCATGTAGGAGAATTTGTACCACAGAAATGGGCAAACACTAAAATTGGAGGAAGAAATTTTTGCTTTTATTTTTTTCCTGGAGAGTTGGTTGCTGAACATCTACCAGCACATTCCATAATCTAAAGCACTCCAGCTGTCCTGGGGCCAGTTTCTATCTCCCATAAGAAGTACTCACAGCATCCCACCCATAGATGGGGTCATGGGAGCAAAGTTATTAAGGGAATCACGGTGAGCTGGGATAAACCCCTAAAGGTCTTCCTTTTATACAAAGTAAATGTCCTAGAACTTATTCACTTGTTGGTATAGGCTGTGTTACAAAATACCACAAGAAAGACTCAGATACCGTTGTAGTTCAGCCACTGTGGTGATGATGGTGGTTGTTGTGGTGATAATGTGGTGGTGGTTCAACTGTTCTTTTCTATTGAACACTATTTCAAGAGCTTGACATCTATGATGTATTTTGATCCTTAAAACACGAGTCATTCAAACTGAATTCAATTAAATTTGATAAATATTTATTGATTGCCTAATATGTTGTAGATACTGTTCTATACATGTGAGACGTATCATGAACAAAGCAGAGATCACTGGTGTTTACGATCTATCTGACCTGACAGACAAACATAATATACATAATATAGTCACACATTATAGTGTATAGTAGAAGGAGACACATGCAATGGAATCAAGCCAAGGTAGAGCAGAGTAAGAGAAACTGAAAGGTGTAAGCGTGGGCACAGGTAGTAACTTTAAATGGGATAATCCAGGTAGAAATCAGTGAGAAGATATTTGAGCAAGGGCTGGAAGGATATGGGGAAGTTTTCTTGGAAGATGTTTCTCTCTGCCCGGGACAGGGAGAACTGCAAATGCAAAGGCTATAAGGTGAAAGGATGCTTAGTGTGTCAAAGAAACATTGAGGAGACCATTGTGGCTGCAGCATAATGGGCAAAGGGAAGAGAAGTAGGAAGTCATGCAGGTGAATGAGGTGGAGGTGTTAGATCACCTTGTAGACCCACTTAAGGACTTTGGCTTTTACTTTGAAGGAAGTAAAAGGAGTCTTGGGTAAAGGAATAACATGTTGTCACCAGTTTCCAAAAGGATCACTCTAGCTTCTGTGTTGAGAATAAGCTGAAGAAGGGTCATGGCAGAGCAGAAAACCTTCTGCTATAATCCAGGTGAGACGTGATGTAGTTTTGACGAGGGTGGCAGCCATGAGCTGATGAAAAAATGATTGGGGGTTGAATTCTTTGTATATTGTGAGGGAAGAGCCAAGAGGACTTCCTGATGGATTAGATGAGAGAGAGAGAGAGAGAGAGAGAGAGATTAAGGATGAGTCCCTTGTTTTCGTTTTCATCTTGAGCAATTAGAAGGATGAAGTTGAAATAAACTAAGATGGTTAAGACTGAAAATTGGGAACAATGAGAGGAGAAAAATAGTATAGCTTAGCTGATTTTCAGATCTCTATTAAAAATATTAGTGATGATGCTGAGTAACCTATTGGATGTTCACTTTGGAGTTTGGAAAGAAAGTCTAGGCAAGACATACAAATATAGACATTCTTGGGACATAGATGGTGTTTAAAGCCATGCAACTGGGTGTGGTTACCCAGAAAATGTGGCCAATGATCTAGTAGGGAAAGAGATATTGTTGATGCAGGAAGGAAAGGAAAGACAACCGGAGAGAAAGCCTTCAGCTGGCATGAGGGGTAGGATCTGGTATGAAGTGAAGGGTTTTACTTTAGATAAGGGCATGAGTAGATTATCCGTGGTGACAAGAAGACAGAAAGTGAAAATGCAGGTGCTGGCTGATGGGTAAATTTGTGTTAGTCAGGAGTCTTGGAAATCCATTTCTGATTCCTTCACTTTCCTTGGTAAAGCAAGAAGCAAAGTCCCAGCTCAGAGTGAGGTTAGGGAAGAAGCCTTGAAGGTTTGAAATGAAAGGAGAAGTTATAGGCATCTTGGCATGGGACATGGTAAATGGACTAAATACAGTGGTTGTCAGGTAGCATAAAAAAATCCATTTGAAGTCCATGGTCACAATGCAGGTACTATTATTATTCCTATTACAGTGAGGAAAATTAGTCAAGAAGAGGTTAAGTTACTAAGTCTACACAGCTAGTAAATGGAGAGTCAGAATTCAAATCCAGGCAACTTGAATCAAGAGTTTATATTCTTACATGCCAGGAGTTAACTAATGAATGATTGAGGTTTCTCCTTCTAATGATGACTATTAATATAACAAAGTTCTATCTGTGGGACTTAGCAGATCCACAATTCAGATCCATTGAGGCAGTGTCCTTAACTGCAAAGAAGCAAAACATGTCCTGTGTAAGAATTCTCAGATAGGAGAGGAAGAAAAATAAGCTATGGATCAGTTGAAGGAGAAGTTATTATCAAGAGATTTTCAAAAGCATCAAAATAGTAGGTGATGTTGACCCGAAAGGTTGGATGGGATCCATCTAGACATTTTAGGCAGCCAGATTATACTTAGCATTACTAAAACGAAAGAATTGTGACCAGCATCATGACAGGTCTGAGCCTAAAGCCAATTAGACCTTGAACAAAGCCTGACATTAGGAAAGGCAGGATATCTTGACTCTTTAAAAAGCTATGGAATCGGTAATTCCCAACAAAAAATAATGACAGTTAGGAAGGAAGAAACAGCTATCTGGCATATATGCCCCCCAAATAATTTATACTCTCATTTCATCTCTCCTGTTAATCAGCAGCTTAAAAACAACTTTTAGGTTTTTATCATGTTGACATGTTCCTACAGAACTATCCCAATTGGCAACTGATATTTAGCCTTAACCAAGTAACTGAAGTCAGCTCAAATCCACATTTGGTTGTCAAGCATTTTCTGTGCCAGGCTCTGGGGTGATGAAGATGAATAAATTTCAGGCCTGACCTCATGAAGAGCATAATGTAGAGATAATATAGATAAGTGAACAGATAATCATTATGCCGTATGGAAAGTGCATAGACAGCAAAACATATAAAAGACAGCATCTCCAAAGGCATAATGAGCTTATCTTAATCAATGAAAGCCTCCAGAAATCAGGACTGTTGAGAGGGTTAAAAGTCACACTGTGGAACCTCTCTCCTCAAAATGTAGTTCATCGACTGGTAGCATTGGCATTCCCTTGGTGGCTTTGTATGCATACTATAGTTTCAGGTCTCTAATTTAGGAAACTTAAAGGCCTTGCCTAATGTCTGAGGCGAGAGAAGTCCATTTCTAGCCATAGAATCACATCTCTGGGTGTTCTGGTTCCGTCTGAACTGCTTATGGGAGGTAATTAGCCTGGGATTGTCCATACATTTCAACTGTCAAATAGGATGGAGTTCTTCCATCCACTCCTCTACAAAAAATCCCCACAGAAATGCATTTTATGTCTGGGAGGAATTATTTTCTAAGAAGTTTCTGTTGCCCAGTTGCTTCACATCATACCATCATACACAGTTTAAGATCACCTAATTAAGCCACAAAGTAACAGGTGCATCAACCAGGTGCATCAGCCACAATTACAAGTGATACAATGATTTCCTGCACTTGAAATCAGAAAATTTTTTTCCACTGATTTACTATGCAGGTGAAGGTGTAAAGTTCCGGGGCCTCTAACTCGGAGGTATGTGTCTTTCTGGAATTGTTCTGTAGATTCCAGTGGGCATTTTTCCATTTGTCAGCAGGACAGTGGGCGCTTGCCAGACAACGGTTATGCCAAGCCTGCCAGCTGACCTCAGCGGGCTCCGAGAAGACAGGAGACACCCTGGTCTTCCATGCTTCTTGGCCCATCTGGGTGTGCAAAGTTTGTCTCCATGGGAGGCTGTTTGAACACATCACAAAAGTAAAGCCTGCTGAATTGGCTTCTCTGAAATGGCCAGGGTAATTTTATTAATCCCTGTTCTTTGGCACCAAACTCCATGATTTTTTCTCCTTTCCTACATAGATTCTTTTTATGAACTTACCTGAGATTAATAGCAAATCCTTTGACCAGAGCAGCTTTTCCTTAGCAGCCACTCTGTCCAATGGAAAAATTATCATCTGCATACAAGGGGTCTAACCAGCAGAATGAGATTCCATACTGACCAGTGGCTACATAATTTAGACCCTCAATATATTTTACTCTATTTTCAAAGTAGAGGAAAAACTGCTCACCCTCCAGCCTCATCACGAGTATTGTTTCCATATAATGCATTTATGCTCTGCGACCTCTCTCTTGGCATGCTCATATTTTATCCCTTGCTGTCCTCAAGAAAACCCTAGCTTATTAATTGTTAAGCATGTTACGGAACTAGGGATTCATTATATGCTGTTCTCAATTCAGAAGCTTGGACAGCCAGCTGCCTATCCTGTATCCAAGAGGCTGATGTTCAGCAATGTATCATTATAATGTGGCTGGTGTAATGAAGCTGAGGTCCTGGGTGGGATTCCCATGGTGCCAGTTATCTTGGTTCTCTGGCTGGAGACTATAACTCTGTTCTGATACCATGTGTGGTGATGGCCAAAGCCAGGCTGAATAAGACACTCTGACCAGCACATCATCACTACTTCTCAAGAACTCGGGGCACATTCCCTAGAGTTAGTGAGGATGTCCATTCCTCCTCCAAACCCACACCAAGTCAAAGCAAAATTCTTCCTTATCTGCTTTCCTATTGTCCTTCCGAACTGTCATGATACCTATCACTTTCTACTTTAGATGCCAGTAATTAGTGTCCGTGTATTATCTTCCCCACTGGGATTGTAAACTCCTTGAAGATATAAACCATATTGAATATATTTTTATATCTCTTACAATGCGATTGCATGCTCAATAAATATTTGTTGAAAGAATAGATAGAAGGATGAATGGATGGTTGGAGAAATGGTATAAATAAATAAATCCATAAGTTATCTTTGCAGATTTGTTGGCTAGTACTTCTATTGATATATGTCAAGGACAGATAACTCAAAGACATAAAATGTAGTATAATAATCGTGCATGATAATGATGTTACATCCTTCAGAAAACTGATAAATCTGATAAGGTAGCATACACTGAATACTCATAATATGTTGATAATGCATAGAATCTCCCTTTCCACTAACAGAACCAAGTCCTTGCAGATTTTTCCAAAGCTTCATGGGCTGCTCCCATTTTATAGAAAAGGAAAGTAAAACACAGAGCAGTTGGATATATAGCTGGACAAGCAGAATTAGTGGGTGCATTAGTTATCTGTCAATTCATAACAAATAACTCCAATATTTAGAAGTTACCACAACAAACATTTGTTATCCCAGCTTCCTTTGGTTAGGTATTTTGGGTGTAGTTTAGCTAGATACTTCTGATTCTCATGTGAAGTCTCCAAGAGAGTGAGAGAGAACAAGAGGCCACAGTCTTTTTGTAACCTAACCTTGACAGTGACATCCCATCATGTCTGCTGTATTCTATTGGATAGAAATTCCTACAATGCCCCACCTTCACTCTGGAGAGGAGGTAATATAAGGGCCCAGCTTCCAGGTTATCTCAGTCATTGCCAGCTACGGTGGTACCCAAGACTCACAGAAGGGCTATCCATGAGCTGTTTCTGGCCTGTCTGTACATACAGTGTTGGGTCAGAAGATGGTGCCAAATAGGAGATCACAGAAGCAACCTGTCTTAAAAGTGAAATCTTTTTTCTCTGTTTTGACAGAGTGCAAAAGTAAATGTGACTTCTCCTAGCTAGGAAGTTTTACTAACAACCCTTCTCACCCTGGGTGCCACCCAAGCCTCCTGCCTGAACTCTCTTTAATAGATAATATAGAGGAGTGATACATAGATACTGATGGATTTCTGGGGAGTTCCAACAAATGTTTAGCCTTGCTCTGCATCCACAGCAAGCACTGTACACTGAGGGACCCTGAGATGTCAGGATTGCTTTCCCAAAAAGAATCAAAGGTTGAAATGGTGAGTGAGTGGGTGGAGGAAAGAAAATTCCTTCTTGATGTTAGGAATGAAACCCCATTCTGTACTCTGGGGGAAAAAAATGCTTCAAATTCACCAAAAATCCCCTAGGAATTTATTCTGTTGTGTCTTTTAAAGTGAGGATTGTAGGATAGATACAATCAAAGAGATACAGTATATTGAACAAGGAGCAGAGGGTATTTTTAAGCCCCTTTTCCTTGAATGGTCATTTGCCCCGAAAGTCCACTGTTAGTGCCAAATCTCCTTA
This sequence comes from Heterocephalus glaber, assembly GCF_053883595.1. Taxonomy (NCBI): domain Eukaryota; kingdom Metazoa; phylum Chordata; class Mammalia; order Rodentia; family Bathyergidae; genus Heterocephalus; species Heterocephalus glaber. The sequence goes on along the minus strand of NW_028258137.1, from coordinate 15,556,456 downwards.
ACTCCTTAAGCAAGATAATGACATTTTATTAAAGAGCAATTGCTGGATTATTAGCCACTGGGCTTAAAACACTGAAGTGTCATCATTCTCCTGCTCCCTTCGGCTCAGATCAACGTGGTTTAAGCTGCTCCTGTGATGTGAAGTTCATAGCAAGCAGTTCTCCTCATCCCCACTCCGAATTAACCAATAAATTAGAATAACTAAGTGAGAAAGGATAAGACAAAGGCAGTGTCAAAAGTAGAGGCCAGGGCCTGGGTCATTTTGAATATGAAACGAAGCATGGTTTATGTTTTGTATTTTATAGGTTTTAAAACAAAGTTAAAGGATAACATTAAGGATCGTGGTCGGGGTGTTATCTTCCGTGGGGTGAACACCGTGGGGGTGATGAGGTCATAGCTTATGGCCAAGACTTGGCTCCTCCTTTCTCTGTAACATTTATTTTCTCCAGCTTCTGTCTAATTAATATAAGGCCTTGCTTGAGCACACTGGCTCTCATTGGGCCTGTCACTCGTTAATCAAGCGACCCTTCTAGCCTTGGGTAATGACCTTGAAAGAATATATCAGCCCATGATGGCGGAAGTGAGGAATTAAATTGTTTCTCTGAGTGCTTATGGTCATTGCTGACAATTTATATCTCACAGCTGCCCTGGGCTGGCCATGCTGGCCATAGCACAGCAATCATTTTCCTGGCCAGGAATGGATTGCTTGCCGGACAGGGACCAAGCTGGCCTCCTGTACATCTCCATCTTTATGCTCCTTCCCCCTCCCCCTGCCTTCTTTTAATCACGTCTTTGTTTGAGAGGCAGGGATTGCAGAAAGTTAAAAGCTTTGTCATTAAGGCCACCAAGAGCCAGAAGCTTGGGGTAAATCGTGTGCCTGACTCTTGTCTGCTTTGTCTCCAAGCACACTGTTTTTGCCTCTGCTGATGTAAGGCTTAAAAGGGAAGTGCCTTGAGAATTATGTTAGCTCAAAACTCATAAGAGAAAAATTACTGGAAATATTAAAAGGCTGCAGAGGGTATACTGTGTACAATTGATTAAGCCCAAACCTTTTCTGGGTCTTTCTAGGAGGTCAGGCAGATATTGGCTGCTGGTCCTGAGGGGAACAGGGAAGGGTGGGGACTTTCATCCTTTTTATCTTTTATGGGGGTATATTTAGACCTAGTGGTATCTTGATGTGCAGCTAAAATTATACCCTCATGCCAAGACAAATGTTATCTGTACCCAAAGTTAAGTACCATGTGTCCTCTTAGAGTTCATGCACCCTTCCGCCTCTATTTGCTCATCCTGAAACTAAGTAAGTGAATTGTGAGAGCTCTTTTCCTGTGAGATAGTCTTTTCATTGTTATACTATATTACAGCTGGGTTTGCAAAAGAATTCAGAAGGAAATTCATCCCACTAGCTAAGAGCCAGCAAATAAATCGCATAGCTACAATGACTGGATTTTGTGTGCAAGCTTCGTAAATGGAGTGGCATAGCTTTGATTTGGTCTGAGTTTTCTCAAGTATGTAGACATTTGACAGTGACCACTAAAAGTACGTAACTGAAATTTTAATGAAAAGAAATCACCAGCAGGACTCTTCAGGGGTAAGAGAGAGGAAGAAGTTGGCTTGTGATTACTGCATCTTACTGGCTGTCTGCTTGGTACACAGGTCTGTTTGTTGTTTCTGAACTCTGCTTTCAGAATTCTTTCTCCTGGTTTCTATATGACACAAGTGCTTCTGCTGGCCCCAGTCCATCCTTGAACTTGGGGACAGTCCTTATGTTAATACATTGTGCAGAGCAGCTAGCAGAAGGAAGTAGGCAATGAAGAGAGTTTCTCTCTAATTGCCCAAGCACTTTGGGCCTCCATGAGATAGCACGAATGTTCTTTCTGCTCTCCGCCTACCTGGGGAAAGACTGTGTACAAACTCAAAAAAATTAATGGCCTGACAACACAAATACCAGTAAAGGCAGATTAATAAAATGCAAGCTGACCACATACCTGATGATCCTGATAAGCTTTACAGCAAGATGTTGTCCCTAAGTGGGGGGGGGGAGCAAATAGAAGCAGGGTTGTATCATGTTTATCTTTACAACACCCAGTAGAATGTCTTCCATATATATAAATGAATAAAAAAATATGTCAAGTGATGGAATCCATTCATTCAATGTTCAGAACATAGTTGAGCTGGTTCCTTGGCTCTCTAGGATGTGCTGTGTCTGGAGCTACCACAGAGGTGACACTGGCCCTCTGCCTTCTTGTTTTTCCTGCCTATGTTCTCATTGAAAAAGTCTAAAACTGAAGGTCAGAGGCCCCCCTTCCATGTGGCAGTCCTTCTACCATGCCTCACTCAAACATCAACTTTGCAAGAATCGCCACTCCTGGGGACCATCAGAGTCTATAAATTTTAAATGAATGGGTCAGACTTACTAATCTCCACAGTTCTTCCTAGCATGACATTTCCGTAATTCTAGGGGAATGCCTGTCACTTTCTGAGGGAGAAAGCCAAGTAATAGGAAAAAAATGTGTTTATGTATAAAAAACAGTCAGGATTGCTTGGGCCTTGCACATGGGAGGTGCTCATAAAGATGGCTTGAATTGGCCAATGGAAGGAATTAGCTGACAGATGAGAAATACCTCTGTTCAAATCTCTCAGCCTCCTGCCCTTTCCACATGCAGAGATTCACGCCAACTACTTACCACAGCTCCTGGCATGAGCAAAACTGCCAGAGTGTCATTTTTTAAATATATAGTTCTTGTGATAAGGCTATTTACCTGAACAGTTTGCACACTGAAATGATGGAGATTTTGAAAGTTTTCTTTCCTGTTTTATGGAAGTTCTCAAAATCAATCCATCATCCTCTTAAGCAGGGTCAGTGAGTTGGTTGGATTTTTTTTTTTTTTTAAAAACCATCTGTGCATCTATACTTCCAGTGATGGAGGTCTGAGTATGTACATCTAAGTATTGTAAATTTGTTTTAATACTGGATAGAGTTTCTTTGAGACACGGATGAGTACTTCATGAGATACATGTGAGAGGCAAGGCAAAACTGAGGAAAGGGAAATTTCTTTCTTTGTCTTCCTTTCTTTAAGAATTGACACATAAAAAAACACAGCTTTCTTGCTTTTGCCACATGAGTATGTGTGTTCCACCCACCGTGTGGAACATGCTTGTCTGAGTGTTGGTGAACTCAGACGTGCAGGGCAGGCCACTGTGCCCTGGGAAGACAGCATCCATTCTGCCTCTAAGGTGACACCATTAGCACAGCATATATATTTAGTGAGAACACATCTGGTACCCAGTTCAGAAATAACCCAGCATCCAGGTGTGGCAGTGCACGCCTACATTCCCTGCATTCAGAGAGGTTGAGGCTGGGGGATTGTAAGTTCCAGCCCAATCTGGGCAATTTAGTGACTTAGTGAGACTCTGTTTGAAAATAAACAATTGAAAAGGGTTGGGGATATAGCTCAATGTGAAGGCCGGTTCAATCTCAAGTACTGGAGAGAGAGAGAGAGAGAGAGAGAGAGAGAGAGAGAGATCACAGAGCTACCATGTTAGGGATTAAATTGGAGTGGTACAAGATTTCATTGTACTCAGTAGGTGTCACGTTCCAAATGTTCCTTACTAAATAGCTTCCATGTAACTATTTGTTGATTTACCTTTAGAAAATGTTCAAATATTAAGAAATCCCCAATCATTCTCTAAGAGGTCATGCAGTATACTACCATAGTGTGTGAGATATGAATAGAAATTAAAGGACCCCAAACTCCACTTTCTGGGAATCAAGAGGAATCCAGGCACAACCTGACAGTGGGGAAGTGGGCTTCAGTAACTCTCTCCTGCAAGTCCAGGCCTTCCGGTATTAAGTTCCTCCTCAGGAGCCAACCTGACCAGGCTGCGTAGTGCTCTGCTCCACCTCTCCCATGTGACCTCTCCCTGCACTGCACCAATTCACTGATTTCTTTTTCTGAAACCTAATTCTGTGCCTGACCCTGGGCTATGTCCTGGGAATCGGGGATACACAGCATGTCTAGAAGCTGTTCCCATCCTTCAACAGACCCAATTCAAGTGAGATGAAGAGAAATATGGTGAGATCAGATCCACACTAAGTGTTGAAATTGAAATCCAATGGAACAGGCACTTGTTGAACAAGATGGGAGCTTTCTTAATCTTTGCAACAATACTTTGAAGGAGGTTCACACTATGCCTGTTTTATGATGTGTCTCTAACTTCTCCAGCTATGTTTGCAATTTTTAAGGACTTTTAAAAATCCACAAGAATTTCTAATGTATGAGTTCCCAATTTTTCATAATCAGTGTTTCTAAATGTTGCACTTGTTATGCTCAAACACGATAGGCATTCATGCTCTGTTGCCAAACGTCATTGATTGAATAATAATGAATTCTTCTTCCCATATCCATTAAGTAAAGGCGTATTTAACTGACAATCAGAGCCTCTGTGCATCATTAGATAACCAAGACTTCCATGCAAACTTGCTAGATTTCTTGCTGAAGGGAAAGGAACTCAGCAATTTCATCAAAGCTTTTGAAATACTTGTCATTATGGGGAAATACTGCCTTTGTAAACTTGGAATTCTAAGGACCAAGAGCTAGAAAACCACTACTTTCATGGGTGGGAAACTAGGCATTAGAATAAAAAAGTGAAAAAATTTGGTCAGTATGAGCAGCCACCATTTTGAATAAGGTCCCAACAAATGGGGAAAGCTCTTCTTGGAGTTTTCCCAGATTTCACCTTTTCACTGTAATTTCTTATAAAGGCTTCTGTGAGAGCCACCAGGGAACAGGAGAGTGATGTGGAGGGATTGGGAACAGATCAAGTATGGGACTCAGTGTGAGAAAGGATATTGCCACCCCACACTCTACCCTGCCATTGGGTCTGTGGGATTTATGCGTGTGTGTAAGAGATGGCCAGTGCTATTCTGATAGGTTCATCAAAGTTAGTGGGCAGTGACTGAGTAGAACAAATGGGCAGATTAGCAGGACTCAGTGTGCACTGATGTAGCAGGATGTAACGATTGCCATCTAGTTTAAGCTCAATAATCAAAGGCAAGAACTGCCAGATTGCTTTATTCCCCTATGATATTCTGTTATACCCAGTATTCTAAAGTTCTTAGGATTCCAAAGAATATTTTGTGCCCCACATTTTGTGACAGTTTTCCTGGCCTCTCTAACCTGGACTGAGAGTTTATATCTCCTTTCTCTTCAGGGATATTAGCTCATGCCAACAAATTACCATTATCAATTTGATATAGGATGGTCTCTGACTTCCTTTTCCCTGTATTATTTTACAGACTCTTCCAAGGCTGGATCCATGTCTTCATAATTATGTCTTTTTTCAGTGTAAATAGTAGGTGCTAAATAAATATTTGTTAAATTAAATTGATTTTGTCTAAATTTGCATTTAACTCCATAATTTGGTTTATTCATTCAACAAACATTTATTTCACATCTACTATGTACACCTGCTAGACACCAGATATTTGTAGAAATAAAATAAATGGAGACAGTAGATTCTTGTAGAGCCGAGGGGCTGAGAGGTGAGGAAGCTAGATGGGGATTTTGAGTAGCAACTCAGCTGCTTATCTAAATCCATTGAAAAAGGAGCTCAACATTTACGAGCTAAAATTTACCAAGATAATTATTTTATCATTTTAAATTTTGCAATTTCCAAAATCTACCTCTTACTTTAATGAAAGATCACCATTATTCTTTACTTAATGCATGAATTTAGAGGTAATAGATTTTGGGAATTGGGAAGAGGACCAAGAGATAGAGAAAAAGAGGAGGGAGAAGGGGAAGAGGACACAAAAAGAATTTAGATTGTTATGAACATGTCCCAAATCCCCACAATGAATATAATCGTTATGACTGCGAACATGTACGAATCAAAATGAAAGAATAAAATATAGAGGTAAAGGTTATGTAATTTCAATTTTAATTGATAGAATTTGGTGCAGTTTATGCAAAGCTTCAGGAAATGGAACTTCGGAAATTAGACATGATCATAAAATATAACAGTTCTGGAAAGACCAGGAATATTCCATTAAATATTTTTGAAGTGAGATTTAAAACAACACTCTAAAAATTGGTTTATTATCTAAAAAGAAAATCTCACTTTTCCATCCCAAATGTGAATTTCTAAAAAAAAGAGGCTGGCTTGAAACCAAATCATGTTTACAATGTGTCTCTATAAACCAACCCCAAATGGCAGCAGTTTCTGTATCTTCTTTCATCTTTAATTATGTACCTTGCATTGTACCTAGAATACTGTAATTTTAATTTCTAAAAAAAAGCATCCTCCTTTGTTAGTTTAATCACACTGCTAATAAATGTACTTCATTTCCTAGAAATTTTTCATTTTGGAAATTAAATAACCTTAAATCCTGGTAGTCTGTGAAGAATGCCTGCTCCATGCTTGAGCATGGTCTTACTCAAATGGTTTCTTGGTGGCAGCTACCTGGGAGAAGAAGTAGACCTGGATGTAGTGACAACTCTGCTCTAGCCTATGCTGGTGGGAGTACTATAAACAGGGAACTGTCAGGGCTGCCTTCTGGAATCTTCACCCACTAAGGTCCCTGGGAAGAAGGGCTCTGGTGAAGTGAGAAAAGACAGTGAGGTGATGTAAGAATAGTGGTCTCATTTGGGAGAAAGAAAACAGAAAGGAAAGAAATTCCTGTCCACCGCGGTACAAGTGAAGAATACAGGACTGAAAGGTACATGATAAAAATCAGACAATTTATGAATAAGAATGAATAATAGGCCTAAGTAGAAAAGAATGAAAGGCAGTTAATAAAGAAATAATTCTTTTTTTAAAAAAAAAAGCCAAATAATTGAAGTACACATGATTTTAGCAAAATGTAGATAAGAGTTTAAAAGTGAAAAATTTGTGAAAATGTCTTCTAAAGAGACAAAGTGTAGTACATTTAATCTTCGATAAATGAAGACGAAAAGAAATGGTTCTGTCATCAACGATGCAAAAAATATCATTTTTTTCCTAATAGAAACTTTCTACCTCTTGATTTTTCTGGTGGCCTTTTTGTCCTAAATAACTATCAATTAGAAATGGTAGAAAAATGTTTAGACATTGAGGTCAAAGAAGGATGGGTCAATTTGAATTTCCCACAGTTCAGGAGATGGTTTCTTTTTCCTTGAGAAGTTGATGGCCTTGGAAATGTTAATATCTATCTGCTTACTTAAATGAGATTTGGGAAGTTCACATTTTCCATTAGCAGACATTCTTCGACTTTGCAAAATCTCCTTTCCTTCACTGCTTTGCCTCTCACATGCCACAAATCTCTCAGTGCTTTTTACTCCATGGCATAATGGCTACTGTTCTATTTGGCTGGGAAGACTTGTTAACCTTTGAATGGCAAACTGGTCGCCAAGTGCCTATCTGATGCTTTTCAAAGACCTCGTTGGACTCAGAAATGAAGGCAGGCAACAGGGCAAAATGGGAGGGAAAATAGCTTATGATAAGTTAGAACAGATACATGGAAATTTGTTTTCTTTCAGGAAAGTTTGCAGTGTTCAAATTTGCTATTGGAAGAGTCTGCTGCATCTCCTTCTTTAGAAGTCTTTAAAATTCTTGCCTCTTAGATAGTAGTTAAGTATGTCTGTCTCCAGGTAGGGTCTCCCAGCTGCCAGCCCAGAAGCTAACTGTTCCCCTCTGCCAAAGTTTCGAGTGACACCTGGTCTCTTGATTCCCAGAATGGAAAATGAACAATGATTTCTCCTTACTGAAGGTTAGAGACCTGTGGATAAGGTGACCTCTCAGAATCAGTCATTTGGCAAAAGCTAATTGAACAAGGCAATAAAAGAGGAACTAATGGAAACATTACAAAAGTAGATCCTAGGAGTGTGCTTCTTTATTTAGGGAAATCAGACCTAAGCACATGAAAAAGAGAGAGTATTTCTGAACATTGTGTTCTTACTCTTAAATCAGTACTGTAAATAGTCCATCAGAAGGGAATGATAATATAATAAGGATATGTTATCATCACATGTTGAAATGATAATGTATTGGGCAATACATTAAGTTGAGTAAAACACATGATAATAATTAATAATAGGAGGTACTATTGTATTGATATTACTTTTACCTGTTTCTTTTTACTTTTTTTAAGATGTAGCTTTTAGAAAACTTAAAATTCTATGTGCAGGTCACAGTCTATTTCTATTAGGCAGCACTGCTTAGAACTGAATTATTCAGAATCTGTGTCTTTGTATCTGAGAACTTTTTATGAGATTGGGGCAGATGAAAGTGATTAGAAACTAACATTCTCCTCTCCTCCCCATTGGTCCTCAACCTAACCTCAGGAGTCAGGGTATAAATACTCCAGCTCTCTCCCTTCACAGATGAAATCGTCTAAGGTATTTGTTTTGTATCATTTCCAGTATTTTTCTACAGTTGCCCTCTATGATGCCATTCCCCTACTGCTTTTCACTGTTCTGCCCAAATAAGCCATATGCGTTCAGATTGCTTGGCTCAAGGACTGAGTCAACTAAGATAGCCAGACAAGAAGGCTGTAGGTCTAGGCATGGCATTTGAAATGTGAATGAGATTTGCAAACATAGATGGGAAGGGACAGTCATCTGTGTACTTATCACCCATGAATTGTATCGATGTGTATGGAAAAAGATAAGACATTGTGAAAGAAGAGATAACCATGCTTGTTGGAGATGAGATGATAAATATTTCTAGAACAATGGTGATGATTGAAAAATAGAGGTAAAAACATGTGCAGATCTCCAGAAATGGACTGTCTCAGTTGCTTTGGAGTCTTGCAGGACACAGACAGCTTCTACCTGAAGTTGTTGGATGGTGGGAAAATTGTAATCAGCACTGTGCTTTCAGAAAGTATCACTTGAATTGAGAATATGGGAAGGAGACAACGGGAGAATGAAAGAAAGCAGACCAACTCAGTCTTTCTGGTTGTGGTCGGATGATGAAGAGTTCAACCAGGGTGCTGGCAGGCAGAAGTTGAACTAATGACTAAATGTGTGTGGCGGTATACAGTTTATCAAGCATTTTCACAAATTTAATCTCACTTTATCCTTCATCAACCCAGGTAAACAAATGCAAACAAACCTTTTGAAGAAAGAAATGGCAGGGTTTGACATTCAGTTGGAAAGAAACATATCGGAGATGAGACTCATAGCAGGGAGAATAGTGGCATCAGTGTCAGTCTCTGTATCATCCACCCAAATCACTCAGCACATGCTCATGAGCACCTACTGCATGTCAGATGCTACCCTGGGCCTTGGGAATACAGTGGTGAGCAAGTCAACAAAGCTCCTGCCCCTGGAGTTCACATCATGGAAGACAGGAGGCAGTAAGGGAAGAGGAAATTGATTTAGGGAGAAAGTGATGATTTTGGCTTTAGATATAATGGCCCCAGGTTTTGCTTTTCAAATGAAAATACCTCATGTTCTACAAGTACTTTGAACTGTCATTCTAGAGAAAGGGCTGAGCAGGAAGTAGATCTGAGCAGCACCTGCAGTGAGGTGAGACTTGAAATCTCTAATCACTATCCTATTGCAGCTACATGACATGTATCACAACAGAACATTCAAACAATCAACTTTGCATACAGTATGAACATGACAAACTTTGGTACTTGAATATATTTGTGTGTGTGTGTGTGTTTATCTCATTAATGCAGTTATATATAAGTATGGACACACACACACACACACACACACACACACATACACACACATGTATTTTCTGACCATACAGTTCGATGGATATCAGCCATGGTAGAAGAACTTGCTGCCTAAGCTTTCTCTCTGCAGCCTCAGATATGCAGCCATTTAATGCTGTTCTTTTTTTTTCATTAATTTTATTGGTACATTTTAGGTATACAGTATGATGACATTCATCATTGGAACCTGTACCCTTATGTGATACATCCTGGTTCTAATTTTTTTTCCTATTCCCCTGCCCTCCCTTTAACTCCTCCACCCACCCCTCCCTATTTACGAAGACTTTGTTTTCATTTTTTCCTGTTTATTCCTGCTCTCTCTTTTTTGGTACTGTGGATGGAACTTGGGACCTTGCACTTGTGAGGCAGGCAGCGGCACCACTGAGCTAAATCCCTGGCCCCTCGTCTTCTCTTTTCTAATGGTGCTCCTGCCTACTGTCGGGTTTGATGTGATTTAACTCTTCAAAATGCAGTTGTATAGGTCACAGCATTGTACTCTTAAAAGAATCCATGCGTCAATGTCCAGCTAGTGATGGTGAAGAGCTAGCGAGAGAGGTGTTGACAAGATTCCTCCTGCTTTCTGTCTTTGAATGTGAATTTATTTCCTGGGGATTACTTAGTTCCTTGTTATATTCTGTGAAAGGCAAATGACCAATGGAAACAATGTGTTTGCCATTGTGCAGAGAAGGCAATATCTTGACTAACTCTACATCATCTTCCAGATGGGTTTGTTTGACTGATGTAGCCCATCAGTCCAGCCACACAATCCTGCTGTTTAAACAGCTGGTCAGATGATCAAACTGGTTAGACATAGATACAGCTCAAAGAAACGCCTCCTAAATGGAGTCCCAGATTCCTCTATGACAGATTTTAAATAGTCCCAGATTCTTCCTAGACATAAATCATTTCAAGGGATTATTCTCCAGCCTCTTCTCCATTACATACTTCTAAAGAAACTGTATTTGCCGATTCTTGGATTTGTCTTCCCAGTCTTTTCTCTATTCTTCTGTCTTTTTCTTTTCTCTCTTCCTTCTGCTTTTGTATCCTAGTTTAAGTCCTGCTTTTTGGCCTCAGACCTCTACCCCATCATTGCTGTTCCAGGAGCCCTTTTCCATATTTGACTTGGTTATCATTAGCCAGTACCTTCTACTCCAGTTTAGCACGGTGTATCCTGCAGATCTCTAGGTGTACAGAATTGGTAATTAGTAGCCTGGGAAGTTTAACAAAAAGATGACAAGGCTTGATGAGCCCCACCCAATTGTTCCACCCTCTGCACAGACAAACCTGATTTAGGTCACTGAAAGTTATGTAGATACTGGTGTGAAAAGGGGCCTTCAGAAATTATGCTTCCTAGCCTTGGTGGGATTCCAAGCATTCTGGGCAGGAGATGGAGGAGGGGAAGAGGGTAGGGATAGCAAGCTTCATCACATAGATCAGATACTTGGGCAATGAGTTCCCCTCACTCACTCATCCCTAACAGCCTCCTCCAGCTCAGTGGCCATCCCTCACCAACCTTCCTCTTCAGACTTCTAGGCAGGGAACAGGGGAAACATACAGTATGGCAGCAGGAGTTAGTCTCAGATCAGGAAGGCTTTGTGACTAAATCACATGGCCTTTGAGCTTCAGTCCATCCCTTGCATAGCAGGCTTATTAATATATATCTCCTAGAGTTATTGATTATTACGTAAGATGGTAGATGTAAAGTTTGTTCTTAACCAGTAGTTGTTGTGCCAATAGTGGGTGTATATAATATTCAATTTCTTCATATAGGAACTGGTACTTAATAATAGCACCTAATTCATAAAGTAATTATAAGGCATACACCTAAAAACAGGTATGAAATTCTTAGCATAATATTTAGCAAAGCATACACCTCAATAAATGGAGGCCACTGTTAGTAGTAGTAGAAATCATCATAGCACTTGCCAACCAAACTCAGATACATCCATTCTGGCTGTGGTATCACTTCCTTGTGATATCTCCCCTTCCATTGCCAACCCCTCCTATTTCTGTGGAGCTCTCCTTCTGGCATAGCTGAGGACCACAATGGCTGTATCTTCCTGCTTATTCAGTGCCTCCTTCAGGGTGGGCATGAGACCAAAAAAAAAAAAAAAAAAGCCATGCACTTCCTGCTGATTCCCTTAGACTGATCCATATATCTCTTTCTCATACCCCCTTGTTTCTAGTCTTCCAAACCTGCTCTTCCCAGGCTCCTGACAACCCAGGCATTTTCCCTTGCTTAAGAATATGTCCGAATGTCCGTATCTCAGACCATTTTGCCTTCATCCAAAACTAACCTGGTGTACCACTCAGAACTCTTCCTTACCATCTCCACAGTCTTGTGTGCCACTGAGGGAGGCTATGAGATCATTTATAGTTCACACCAACATACTGTGCCAGTGTTCCTGTGAACTAGTCCCAAGTTCCTTCCTCTTCCATTAGCTGGTCACTGAGAGATGCCTCTACCATCAGACAAGTAGTGTAGATTTAGGGAGCTGTTGGTCCAACAGATTTAGTAGGTGAGGGGGCCTGGGCCACCCATTCATGTAACTCTAGACCTTCCCAGGCCTGATCCTGAATGTCTCACCATTCCCATTGTAGAATGGTTTGTTGATCTGCCTATCCAAACTCATAAGACAATGAATCTAATGCCCAGTTCATGGCAGCCATCTTCAGTCACATAGTCACAGCCTCAGGACCAAATCCCAGTTACTGCTAGAGTTCAGTTTCACACTGGGACTGCTCGTCCAAGAACTATCCATTTATCTCACCCATCGGGACATGAATTTTAGCCACATCCACTGTTCTCTGATTACTGTTTTAGCCACCTTACTCATTACATTAATTATAATCCTCCCACCTGTAATGATTAAGTACTATTATCTGGCCTCCATCGTTCAAGAATCCTATTATCTTCCCTGTAACAGGGAAGCTCTGTTCCATAATAGCATTTCTTTTCCTCCATCCTGACCTACAGAGAACAGCCACCAATGAGTCTCATACAGGTTTCTGTGAACACCTCACTAGTGTGTCCCTATGACTTAGTGAAAGGAGCATCCTCTGGGCCCTGCCAGGAAACATGGTCAAGTGGTGGGTTCTGTGGTCTCAGATAATAAATCTATTGCAACATTCCCATTCCCATCTCTTGACCCCTCTGACCCTTTCCTGACTATAGTGCCAAAGCAGCCTTACTTTTCTACCCCATGCTCATCATGATGCCCAAGCATCTTTGAAGCCACCCTGAAAAATACTAAGACTGGTTTCAGGTGTCCTTGCCAAATCATTGAGCCCTGAGACATGACGGAGTCTTCTTACTCCATTCAATTAACAGCCTATTTGCCCTCTTTTTCAATAGTCCCATTTCAACACCCTTTAGAAGTCTAGATCCATTCTCATGGAAGGTCTACATTCCACTACAAATTTGCCATTTCCTGTGGTTCTTTCTGTGCATAAGCTATTTCATCCTGGAGCAGACACTTTATTTCTCCACTTGAGCACCTCTGAGGGCTAACCCTATTATCAGGCTAAAGGTGAAGATGGGCTGAGACAATGAATCTTGAGGATCAGAAGTCTGACCTTGCAGGAACCTGCTCCAGGTGAGGCCTTTGCAGGTGAGGCTAGGTGAAGGGAAGCTGCTCTTTTCCAGCAAAGGGCTTAAAGATGCTTCTGTCAGCTGTAGGTGATCAGGGAAATAAAAAAATTCAATATTCTCAAGATTGTCTACCCAGTTATTGCATTTCAGTTTTTAAGGTCCCATTCTTTTCCTTTTAGATTCCAAATTTAGGCAGAGGACCTCTGATAAGATTGTGCATTTAGTCTTCTACCCATAAAATTATACCATGGGCCTAATTTTCAGCTCTACCTGCCATGTCAGAATTCAAGGTCGCTGCCATTGAGACTCCCTGGTTTTCACACTGCCTTGGATCGATAGTTATCTAATCGGAGCACATCAGTTTTGGATGTTTTCCAAAACAGTTAACAAAATGCATCCAACTCCATAATATTGTAATGAATCAACTCCATGATATCCATTACCGTTTTTCAAGGCCAGGCAAATTTCACAATTTCATGGATTTCCTTCAGCTTACGTGTGATTCTAGTCTCCCGCATATGAGGATTTTAGTAACTGTGATGCTCACGTCAAGGTTATCACCATTCCTGGTATCAACTTCCTTGGCCAGGGTTTGCCCACAAAAATGAGCAGAGAGGTTATTTGGGGAGTGTCTGGGAGTAGGAGGGAGGGCTCTTTGGGAAGGAGTCAGGGAGGGAGAGCCCATACAAGGCTGCAGCTTTTGGAGTTGGCCATTGCTCTAACCAACTGGTGTTTCATCCCACCTGGACCTTCCAAGCTTGGTCTCAGAACTGCCTGCCTGAGTTAGGGAAGGTAGAGGCCAGCTGGCAACTCCTAGGTACTGCTGCTGAAGTTTGGGTAGGTTCCTCCAGGTACTTCTCTTGACATCATCAAAGCCCGAAGCCAAAGGTAGGATGCACATCCCAAGGGTTTTGGTTTTTTTTGTTTTGTTTTATTTGGAACTGGGGATCGAACGTGGGTCCTTGCGCTTACGCAGCAGGTGGCAAAACCACTGAGCTAAATCCCCGTCCCATCCCAGGATTTTAAAGCACTGTCTGGTTGCACCTGTGCAGAATTGCTTGTCATACTCATGTTTGGAAGAGGCAGTAGAGAGGAAGTGAAGGGGTGTCTCTGAGTGGCCTTAAACAAGGTCCCATTGAAATCTACTTATAAGGATCTTTGTAAGCTTTAGGGTATAGACTGAAGGAGAAGTTGGCCAGGGTGCCACATTTCTTACAAGAGGTGAAGGAAAAAAGATGAAGTCTTCCTGATTTCTCTCCCTGATAAAGAGAACTCTGAACTGCTGCCACTGGTGGTTGTTCAGGCTGGATACTGCACAACTCTATGGGCTACCATCACATCACCATCATGCAGATTGCTCCCTTTGGAATTCTCTAGCGCACCACCTGCACAGGAAGCTATAGGAAGGCAGAGTGAAAAACAAGTGATGAACACCTGGCTGGAGCATTCACTCAGTACGAATGTATTAAGCACTTAGCATCTAGGTGCTGAGGATGTAGTGGCACAAGAGACAAACAATGTCTGCACTGTCAGGCAGCTTACACTGTAGTGAGGTAAAAGAGTGAACAAACACACAAAGTGATACAATGCTAGATGGTACAAGAGGAATTAAGATAAGGTGATATACCAGGAAGTGGCTAGGCAGAGGCAAGGCTAGGCTAGGCAAGGTTTGGTAATCAGGGGTCAACCTTCTCAGAAAAGGTGACCTTAGAGTCAAGATGAGAATGAGAAGAGGGAGCCAACCATACCAAGCTTATAGGAAACAGACTCCAGGGAGAGAAAGCAGCTTGTGCACAGGTCTCAAATGGACCCACTGGCCATGTCCGAGATAGGGAAAGCAAGCCGAACTGTCTGCCCAGGTGAGAGTGCTGAGAAACAGTGGGTAGATTATCAGAGCCCCCACATTGATGTCACTGGCAGATGGATTAGTGCTGTTGCTGGTAGTGGTGTGTGTAGGGGAGGTGGATTGGGGAAGGAAAAATCATAGTAAGGATGGCAGTGTGGTTGCGCCATTTCCCAAACCATAGGGGTCTGGGTTTTATTGAGTATGTACAAGTTCTTAAGGTGGGGACAAGGAAGCCATTTCAAAAAGAAGAAACAAAACAGATGAAGCCCAAATATGAAAATATCCCATTCCAATAACCAGCTTGTTCCTTTGAGGAGCAAGGCCAAAGTCAAAGAAGCTATGCTCGAGGAGGGAAGATCGCGAAAATATCTACTTCATTATTATCAACTTTGTGCATTCACATTTCTCCATGAAGCCACATTTGGGATGGATTTTTATCCACTGCCACTGGATTTCTGTCCACCAAAGAATACACAATGTGCCCTGAGTGTTAATATTTGAACCTTTGTAGGTTTGGTATGGGGATAGCTTTCTCCCAAGATCTATTCAAAAGACATCCCAGACCCTCAGCACAGTTCTCATTTTGGTAGAATTGTCAAAGACACAGCCTTCTTTGACAAAGGAGGAGAGAGAGACACTCTGCTTCTATTTTTGCCATTTAAGGCCTGCATCTCCCTAAGCCACAGGTTTCATTCACATCTGGACCATAATATACCATAGCATCTGTGTATATTTCCAATGTGTACTCTTTTCTTTGGATGAAGTTTGCCTGTTTTTGATGATGACTTGTTGGATAATGGAGAATAAATTGAGTATGATTCAGGGTTGTCCAAAGTTCAGCTTGCACTATTTCGCTTAACTGATTCCATGTGATAAAATGAAAGCTTTGTTTCTGTGCTCTGCTCTGCCTAACTCACGTGTGTAATGACAGTCTCAAGGAGCCGGGTGTCAGTGCTGCAAGTCTAATGCCCTTTCACCTGCGTGGAGGAGCCCATGCTGGTGGAAGGAGAACATTTTCCCTAGACTCTGTCTCCTTTTTTTAAAAAGGAGAAAGAAGGCCGGGGATTTAGCTCAGTGACACCATGCCTGCCTTGCAAGCACAAGGACCTGAGTTCAATCCCCGGTACCAAAGGAAAAGAAAAAACAAATAAAAAGGAGAAAGAAAAAACAAAAGCAAAGAACAGAAAAAGAAAGATAGAAAGAAGGTGGCCTTCACTACGAAATCTAATTTTTTTACATAAAAAATAGACATTTCCTCCAAAGCATAGTGGTTACACTTGAACCTTCATATTGCTACATGGTCCAGCTGACTCCTTTCAGAAGGGAAGCTGAGGCCTTGCAAAAGTAGTTCTACTACTAGAAACAGAACAAATGTACTACCCTCTTTGTGATCCTTGACAAGATATTGCAAGGGTGCTGGGTGGCTTGGAATGGCTTTGTTTCGCTAATAGGATCAGTGAGCATTTGGGGGATGTCATTTTACATGAATACAAAATGATCAACCTTATATTATCCTTGCCTCCTGCCCCGGGACAAACATTTGTTGAACATCTACTATGTTCGGATGCTAATCAAATTCAATCTTACAAAGTTTTGTAAGCTCATTGGAATTATTTCATTTTATTGATAGAGTGACTGCGGATCAGAAAAGTTAAAAATTTCTCTGTAATCACATAACTGAAAAATGGCACAGCCAAATTTCATTCATCCCCTGATACAGAACCCAGTGGAATCCCTGTCCACTGTGTGTCTAAGCTGGAGTGCACACAGATGATCTTGTTTAAGCAGTTCTTCCAGAAGTCACTGTGGGATCAGAGTTATTTTGTTTTGAACTGAAAGGAATCTGGCTCCTAAACTCAGTAAGCACAATCCCACAATCTCTTCTGGATCCACCGCAGTCCACATTACCTTGTTTTACTATTGAATTCCCCTTCCCTCTTTCCTGATTCAGTTTCACACTTCTCTTCCCAAAATAAAACACCTGCCTGAATCAGACTGACTATCTAAAGGGGAAAAAAAGCTGTAGGCAGACAGTAGGACAAAAAGACTTGCTAAAATCAGAATAGGCATTGAACATTTCCCAAGAGTGTCAGTACAAAACCAGAGAACCTAGAGACAAAGGGAAGGAAATAGTATTCCACTTGCAAGTCCATGGAAGGAGCCAGATGAGAAGGGTCATGTTGGAGCCCTTGAGGTAATGCTTTCTATTACACGCTGCACAATTTAGAATGGATTTCTAGACACAAAATACACATTATCGCCTTGGTTCAGCCAGGAAGAGGGCTCTCTCCAGCCATATGCATATTAAAGTGTGTAATCTCACTGTTACTATGGGGAAATAATTTACAGGATCATGCAACCTGCTGTCTCCTGTCATCTGCTGGGACCCTCTGGTTGCCGTGGCTGCACATGGGGACTTAGCTACCGAGTTAATGTCACCTACTGTGTAAAATTGCACCTAAGCAGAAGGAGAGGGCTGATTGGTCTCGGTCAGGGCTACATGCCGTGAAGGCTTAACTAAGAGAAAAGCCATCTGAACCCCCGTGGCTCTTGGCAAGGGGGTGTCTGAGCCAGACCTGCCATGGAAATCCACTTTGGTCTCATAGCATAGGATCATTCTGGCTAAGAGGCATGGGCATTCCTATAGCAGGCCCGTGCTACCCTTCAGCGCATTTCCTTGGGATTCTGTGTTAACCTAAGAATGTGAGTATTCAACAGGGAAAAGAAATCTGGATGCCAAGACATTTTTCCCACAATATCCCGTTTAGTTAAGGGAAGAGAGAATTAGGAGGTAGAGGGAGGTAAGGTGGGGGAAATGGAGACAAGCCTAATTATTAGATATCTTAGGCATCCCTAAGTACCAGGTCTAAGCCATCCAGCACCCTGGGAGTTTGGGAACAAGTAGGAGTTCATAAAAAGATACATAAACTTGCTGTTAAAGAATGTGGCATCTCTTATCAGGCCAGGCCCAGGGATTAAGAGACTGTGAGAGCCAGTCTACAATGAAAGAGCTATAGCCTAAAAGCAAATCTTTTTCCTCCTCTGGATTTCTATCATCTTAGTCTGCAAAATGGTGGCATTTGGATGAGGTGAACTTCAAATCTTCTCAGCTCCCTGCCTGCTGTCGAGGAAACTCCTGAGTCTATGTCATTCGCATCCCCCATATGCTGTCTGGCAGGACGCCTTGCACGAAGTAGTGCATCGAAGTACTGAGTGGCAGCTAAGAGAACGTCACTGTGGGGCAAAGGACCATCCCTGGGCAGAGACCAGGAAAGGTCTACTCCAGTGTGTCCAGCTGTGTTAATGTGGCCCTGCTCCTGGCTTCTACTCTGCAGTTCCTCAAGCTTTCCATCCAGGGAACAGTGACAGTCAGTCTTTCAAGATAGGCAGCAGAGTCTCTCAGTGTCTGCTGCTGGGAGTAAAGCGAGATGCAAAAATCTGAGATTCTGAGATGACCAGGCTGAGAGCCAGTGCAGAAGTTCTGTTTCCAGCTGAGGAGCAGTTAAGTGTTGGATCATTCAGACTCTCAGCAAAACAGACTGGAGTGGCTTCATTCTCCTGCTGAACTGCTTGGCTCCTGATTGTGGTTCTGTGTATTCCCTTCAGCGTGGACAGGTTTAGTCCTTGTGCGGGGGTGGCCAGCTAAGTAGTTAATGGACAGCTTTCCTTGGAAGAAGGGGACAAATCGCCCCTTGACTTCGCAGTCAAGCCAGACAGGGTAGTTCATTATTGAACAGGGCAGGGGGAAGAAACCAGTTAGAGAGAGAGAGCAGTGGTCAGCCCCACGGTGGCTCATGTGTCTCCACCCACCAGTGACGCCAGCTGTCCCTGAGAAGCCAGATGTGTTTTTCATGTGTTTATCTCCCCTGTCAGGTGGTGCACTGCTGCCATTCTGCATTTAGACCGCAGAGCAGGGAGAATATACATATATATTTATATTTATTGTATTTCTTCAAGCACATTCATCTGAAAAAGCTTGGGTTGATTAATATTTTCCGCTGTCCGGTAACCATGGCAATAGGGTCAGCAGATATAATACTTAATTTAATCTTCCAGCTGCCTCAGTGTGCTACACCGGGATCCCGAATAATAGAAAGCCTTTTGCCCCCTCCTCCCCGTTTCTCTCTCACATTCTCCCTCTCTATTTTTTCCTCTCTCCCTCTCTCTTTCCCCTCATATATTATCTTTGCCAGTGGCTCCCTCACATGACCCAAAAGGAATACACTGGGTTTTTTCCTCGTTTCGTTTTGTATATGCACTTAAAATAAATCCCTGTGTGATTCTGCTTCCCACCCGAGCTGTCCCCCCTTCAACCACCCAACCGTCCTCTTCCCCCTCCACCTCCACTCCCCACCGCTCCCCCCACCCAACACTCCAGCAGCCAATCCCCACGGAACGACAGGAAATGTGGGAAGATCCTGATAGCTTTCATAGCTGCACCGTAAGGGTTATGAAACACGCTCCTCGGCCAAATGAGCCCATGCCGACTCTCCTCCCCGCCGCAGAGCCAGGCGGTTGGCTAAGAGCGCCTTGCTGGTCCGATTTGCTCTCCAGGTGGGTTAAGTGCATTGCTTTGTCTTCATTTGGCCCAGTTCCCTTGTGTCATATCTCTTTATTTTCCTTCTCTTTCCTTCCTCCTCCTTCCCTCTGATAATTATCTTTTTCTTTTTTTTTTTTTAAGCTACCATGTTTTTGCACACACTCAGCGTTTGGTTGGTTCTAGGAAAATGGAGAGACTGGTTTTGAAGCTTAAGTAGACTCTGATGCAGGAGCAGTTCAAAACAAAAGCAGTTTGGAGAAGAATCAGGGGGCTGAGGTTTAGGTTGACATTTTTGGTTTTCCCGCTTTCAAGAAAGCTGATGTGAATTCTTCGATTGGAACCCACTTGTTTCTTTTCCTGCTCTGCTTCATCAGCCTGCCATGGTTTGTTTATTCTACAGCTATTAAAAGAAAACATTCAGATTAAAATAAGACTTTCGTCCCCAAGCTGAGATGGGAGTGAGATGAATATTTGGGAAAGAGAAGGGGGAAAAAGAGACAAATGGTGGGAGTATGGGTGTAAGAAAACTAGCAGTTTTTCCATTTCGGTTTATTTATTCATCAGACTTTTATTAACTTGTCATTGACTCAAACAATAAGCATATTTTCTTACTTGTGCCCCTTATTTATATTATGTTACTTTGCAATAGTAAACAATTTCCAGAGCAGAACAGGACTTTCTTTTAAATGAGATAATGAACAACTATCATCCTCATTTCTTTCTTGAAGAAGCATAAACCTCAGTCTTTTCCTTTGGGATTTCTTATTTTATTTTTGGAAGAAAGATGTCAAAAACATTATAAGAACACGCCAATTGTGTGTCCGTTGACCTCAATATAAAGTTTGTCCAATTCAGTTGATTACGTTTTCCCAAAATGGAGGAAGCCTCCTCCATCTTTCCTTGGCAACGGGTTTTGTGCATTCGGTATCTTTGCTCTCCCAGGGCGATTCCCTCTTCCTTTTTCCTCATTCCCCTGTTCAGGAAATGGTGCATCCAGTTAAATCATAACATCGTCACTGACGCGTTAGTAATCACAAGCTGCAGGAGCCAGGTTGGGGATGGGAAGACCAGGATGTGTGGCTGTCAGTCTCGTGCAGTGGGTGCCACAGTGAAGTCAGAACCACCAAGAGCAGGTATGTGCAGTCATCTGCTTTGGCAGACAGGTTTCCTGTTAGACCACGTGACATATGTAGGGCAGGCTGTGTGCACAGGAACGGTTATGACCTAAAGCAGAAGGAAGCCCATACTTGCCAGTGTGCCCAGTACTGCAGACATTCTCAGACAAAAGTACCTGCAGATTTACCTTGGGCTCTTAACACTATTTACGTGAGTGACCATGGCATGCTGACCCTGGGGCATGACAAACATAAACAGCCAAGTATGCCCATATGAATCAGGGCCTGGAGCTCATCACCATGGCTACAAATACCTCACAGATGAAATTGTAGCTGACCCCAGGCCACAGGCCTCTGTGGCTGCATGCTGGATCCCATTTTAGGGATGTTTCATCTAGCTCTGACCAGAACATCCTTTGAGAAATCCAGAAAGGGTCCAACTGTTCTGTGTGAACACAACCCAGGGGGTTTGAAGCATCCCATCACAGTGCCACCTGATATGATACACTGGTGAAGACACCATGAGTGGAGTTTTCTGTTGTGGTTGGAAGTAGGATGCTGGTATATCAGGAAGGTGTTTTCAGATTTCAAGGAGCCAAGAGGATCTGTGTTTACCTCAGTTAATGGAGTTTGCTTTAACAATACCCAGGGAAATGAGGACATGAGAAGATTCTCAAAGCACATAGCTGGGCATCACAAAGAACTGGGTCATCATTTGATGACATTCAGTGGCTCCATGGGTTAGCAGCCTGTCTTCATCTCATAGGGGAACCAGGCCATCTTCTCACTCCTTCAGCTGCTGAGATGCATGGCCCCTACTCTTGAAAATCCACTGAGCATCAGAAAGACCCACTCATCTCCTCTTCTCTGGTTTCTACTTCTACCAGCACCCAACCTCTGTCCTCTCCTCCTCACCTCTGTGGACCTTGTGGCTTCAGCACCATGTGACTTCTGCTCCCTGATAGCTTGGCCTTCTTTCTGTGTGGTTCCCGATGTCTGCTTTGAGCCCCTTGACAGATCTGGAGTCCACATACTCCTTGAACAACAATCTCAATGATCAGTCATCACAAGGTATAGAATAGGTCACTTCATGGACCACTGCCACCATATCTACGATTGCCTTGGGGTCAGGGGTTCATCTCTGACCCTCTGGTCAATTACTGGAGCCATGAGGTGCAAAGAAAACATAAGGAACATAGTCACAGTGGCTTTTCAGGTTTCTCAGCCAATACCTTTAATCATTGCATGTTCCAGGGTCCTCAGCTTAATGCTGCCTGGTGCATCTTGTTGGCACAGGATACAAGATTTTATCAAAGAAAACCAATGGAAAAAATGTGCGTTTCCAAACTGCTTTCCTTAATGCCCTTTTAGAAGTTCTCATTATATTCAAAATGGACAGGTTTCTTGATCCCTTTTCTGCCCAAACAGTGACTTTTGAAGCGGTGTCTTCAACCACTTTTCAGTGGTTGAAAGGAACAGAAAAAAAGAGATAACCCATTGCTTATAAGGGGCATGGTTTATCAAAGTAAACAAATGGTTCTTTTTTTTCTTTTTCCTTTAAATCCTGCATAGTAGCAACCCACCCCTCTCCCCTGCGCCAGGGTCCCTTCTGCAGTGTCAGTGGCTCCTTGGTCCTCTCTTCAAGGGCAAGATGCCAGCCATGGCTTGCAGACATTGGAAACGGGCTGGCCCTCCAAGTGTCCATCTTTTCCACCCAACAGCTTTTCTTTCAAGTTTCTTCTAATTTTTCTAATTAATTTTGAGAGCTCTTTGAGACATTTTCCATTTTGTTCACAGTTTGAGTCCTGCTCTGAGGTATTCTCAATAAATGCCATCGTGTCTTTTGCGGAATTCTTGCAGTGTAATAGATCCTTCGAAAGAGGCTCATATTCCTGTTTAATTTAGATGCCCAATCTGATTGTCAGTTTCAATCCAGCAATGGCTTTCATTATTGACAGTAATCCATAAATCATTAGCACTTGCAACACATTTCAGAGAGGCAAGGGGGAGGCAGCTGGCCAAACTGATCTAGAATTGGAAAGCTCCTATATGATGTGACTTTTTTCTATGATTGCTGGGGTAGGTTTTCTTTTGAGCCAGTTGTTTTCAGTTGTTTTTTGAGAGCTGTTGTTTGAGAACAGCTCTCTTCCAAGGACTCAAAGTGTGTGTGTGTATGTGTTTGTGTGTGTAGAACACTTTATGCATTTTATTTAGTGTACATTTTTGTGACAGATGAATATTTTCTTCTGTTCATATGTTTTCTTCTTGTAATTGCTGAATCTCTTATAACATGTGTGGTTTCCATTCATAAAGTTCCCGTCTGAGTTTTTGCAAATTTGCTTTGGTTGGCTCCTGTGAAAGCTGTCTCTCTCTCTCTCTCTCTCGTGTTTGGGCATCAGGTGGCTATTTGTACCATAACATGAGGAACTTAAAGGCAGTTCAGCTGTTCTCCCAAATGTGTGGCTTGGAAAGATCCAATATTCCACAGTGTGAAAAACACAGATGTCCTCCTGCACTTCAGAGAATGCCTGTCAGTCAGTTGCCACCTGTTCAGAAAGGGAACCGCCAAATGCAAAGTGGCAGCTTGTCACCAACTTCCCAACCCCAAATGCACAAATTAACTCCTGCCTCCTCATGCAAGCTCATTTGCAACCTGCACAAAGATGCCTCTCTCTCTGGCATGGCAGCACTTAAGGGAATGTCCCTTGGGTGGATGAGGCTGCAGCTCCAGTTGTCTTTCTTGGCTGTGACCCAACTGAGGAGGTCATGGGCATGAGGGACATGAGCGACCAGGTAGATGCCTCTCGCTTTCTCCCTCAGGCCATCAGATTCCCTTTAGCTACATGGCTTTTGCAGGCTGCTGCCTGGGATGCCAAATGAGGTGCTCATTTCAATAAACTAGTCCTATAGTTTTGCTCATAACTCCAGTCTCAACTTCAGGTGTCATAAACACAGAGCTCACAAGTTTAGAGGGGTGGAATATTGTTAGAGGTGAGAGTGGGCCCTGCTTCCTATTTCTTGCCTCTGTCCTGTAGTGAAACTTTCCAGCACCATCCAGATCCACCCCGCATATCAGAACTGAAGCACTCATTCCTCCAACTATTGGAAATATTAGAAACTGACAGCTCGCAATGGGCTCTTCTGTCTAGTTGTCCCAGGTTAAAGCCCCTTCCCCACAGAGAGCGTGCAGCCCAGCTCTAGAGCACCCTGTCAAATGAGGCCGTGGTTTTGTCTGGATCACAGTTCAGTTTCTTCCTCTATCCTGTCCTGCTTCCTTCACCCCACCACAGGAGACATTGCTCTCAAGAATACACCTCAGTAATATTTGGGTAGAACATCTCTTACAGAGTCTCCATGCCTGAGACCCATCCTCATTAATACCTGCAGTGCAGGTGTTGTCACTGGAGACCTGAGAGACATGGTCTGGTATACTTGGCTCTCTGCTAGCCAAGTAATTACTCTTGGAGTGAACCTGTGTGTCCACTCCTACTGCCGAATTTTAAGGTAGTTCTCATCTTTTGGAATGATGCTTTGACCAACATCTTCCATAGAGGCATTCCCTTCTTCCATTCTTCGGGGTGGGGGGGCGGTGTCAACATTTCAAGTCTTTTAGGAACTGATTCTTTTTAGTTTCTATATTGACCTATGTAAACATAATAAAGAGCACAGGTATTGAATATACAGCTTACAGGTTTTTACATATAAAAAAATTTATACATACTCATGTAGCCAAATGCATATCAAGATGTTGAACACATCCAGCATCCCAGAAGGCTCCTTCATACTCGCCAGTCAGCGACTCCATTCCCAAGGCCAACTCTGTTCCAACCTCTATCCACATGAAGACAATTATTTTGCACATTTTGTGTTTCTACCTTTTATTTATGTTCTTCAAAATTAGTTGAGTGCTGCTAGAGTAATCACTATCTATGTTATGCTTTTGATACAAACATTTAGGAGGCAGCATGCAGAAGGGAGAGAGTCACAACTCAGTATTTATACAGAGTGCCAAAAAGTGTAAGGGATAGAATGGTTAGTATCAAACAAATGTGTATCCACACAGGCATTTATCACGTGCATAGAGATGGATGCAAAACACTACATAACCAAGATGTGGAGTTATTTATAAATCAGCAGGACGTCTGGGATGGAGTGGGAAAAGTCATTAGGCCAAAACTTTGAACTTAAATTACGATAAGCAATTTAACCTCTGGATCTATTCCATTTTTTGTTTTCTAAAGGAGTCATAATTTTGTAAGGCATCACTTTCTAATTCTATAATCCTTCCCCCTTCCCACAGCACATTGACAGTCCCTGCCTTTTCCTAATCACATCCTTTGGGGTGCTGCAACCTTTGTCCCCCTCCTTCTGAAGCTGTTGCCAGGATTCCCAGAGCATTTCAAGTAGCATTGCTTGAGATCTACAACTGAGTATTTCTTTCCACAGGAAAAGATAAAATGCAGGTATTGTGTAAAAAATGTGGCTGTGTTGGCGACATTGTCAGGTGGTCTCTGAGCGGCTGAGGACAGAGGAAAGCTGGAAGCAGATTACTGTCTGGCTCCCAGTCCACATGCTGGTCAGAGCAGTTGGAGATGATGGTATGGCATCCAGGTTTCCCCCTGGAATTTGTCATATCCTGTCCAGGAAAAGAGCCTGTTCATATGGGGCTTAGATTCAAAGGTAGTGGAGGAACACTAGAGGCAACCCAGAGCCTAGCAATGGTGGGAGGCCAGTACCACCCCAGCCTGGAGGAATAGAGGAAGAAGTGGTGGCCCAGGACCCAGGAATCAGGGTGCCTGGTGGGAGCGAGAGTCACAAGAAGGCTGTCAGGAGCTGGAGCCATGGAGCAGCCTCTGGTGAAGCCAGCAAAGCAGAGAGCAGAGAGAATGGGACAGGGAAGCGGGCAGAACCACCTGGACCCTCCCTCACTTCCACCCTCTTGGCCCCTGCCAGTGCCTCCCACTCACCAGTCCCAACCAGGGGCCCTTTGACAAGAGAGCTCTTGGGAAATGTCCTTTGAATGGGGCAACCACCCCCAGGCAAGGGAGCAGAACTGAGAAGGGGAGGCATTGGATCTGGGAGCAAAGCGGCCAATGACCAGGCAGCCCCCCTTTCCCATCCTTCATTAATTGAGGAAAAAGCAAACCTTCCTACTTTGGTGGAGAGCTCATTTTTTAAGATGTGCTTCTAAGAAAAGCCAAAGGCTCAGCAGTTAGTGTGTCTTTGTTTTCAGGGCCTGGGGGCTTCCCGGGGAGGCTGTGCTATGGCAGCTCTGTATCTGCTCTTTGGGAGTTTATGGATGCAGCGCCTTCCTTTAGGATTTACAGGCTTCTCGGTTTCATAAATCAGTGGTGTGCGCTCCGTGTGGGAGAGTCTGCAAATTCTAAACTAATATGTCGCTCTTTTTCTGTCTAGCATCATATTTATGTTAAGGTTCCATAAATCGAGCTCTACATTTCTGCAGCACGGCTGTGATGAAAAGTGATGTAACCAACAATAGGAAAGAATGGAAATTAAAATGCAAGAAAACAAAATGAAATAAAAATTCATGCGACCTGCAGTGTAAAGCCGCTTATTTCAGAAATGTGCCTTGATGAGGGGAAGGAAATCAAGTGTGTGGCCTGCATTGAGCCATTTGGCTGCTGAGACATTCAGCCTGTCTTTTCTGTGTCAAATGTGCCTTTTGCTTGGGTCCCCAGAAAGGTTTCTGGGTCAGGGGTAACTGTGGTAAGCCTCTGATTCTTAATATCTTTTCAGGGGCAAAATTTCCAGAGGGATCTTAGGGTGAATTGAGATCGGACTGTACGAGCTAAACTGCCACTTTCAAGGTCCAAATTTCCAACCAGCAGGTGAAGATAGGAGTGAGGCCCAAGGAAACCCTTCTAGGTGTGCGCCAGGATTCTGGGATTTCCTGGCTGGCCTAGCAGACCAGAGCAAGGCGGATCTCAGCTGTGCTGAGATTTCAGTCAGAGCATTTACCTCAGACAGATTTTTCACGTATTTTAGATGCACTAGTTTCTTCCCTTTGTAGCCAACTCCTAAAAGGCTTAACTGTTCCAGAGCTAAAGAACAAGCCTGCTAAGGGATTCACTCTGCTGGTAGAGGGCAGTAATTTAGAAGGGAACCTACCTCAGCACAGAGCCCCTTTTCTTATGGGATATTTGCTTTTCAGGTTTCTTTACTATATTTGAAATCTGACTGAAACATGAGGTTATGCATTAGATCAAAGAATAAAAGGTAATATTTTAACATGCTAAAGGAATTCTGCCAGCCAGTCATAAGTATCAATCCATCACAATTATTAGAAACAATGTACTCTGCAGCAGTAAAGAGATACAGCCAATATGCAGACACACACTAAATAAATTCCCTGGAAGACTGGCTGTTTCCTCCTCTGCCTGGGTATAGGCAAAAGCTGTTTATATATATATATATATATATATATATATATATATATATATTTTTTTTTTTTTTTTTTTTAAATGGTGAGAGGTGGAACTCAACAAGTACCACATTTTAAATTTATTTTCTGGTTCCAGTCATTCCTGCAAAATTCCAAGTAGATCTTGTATCCAGCACCCTACATTCCCTCTTCAAATTAATAATTAATTTGATCTGGATTTGGGAGTTTAATAGATGCATACTAAGTTTATAAGACTAATGATTATATGTAAGCATCAACAAAAAAGGCCTTTGAGGAAGACGAAATGAGAGGCAAGAGAAAGAGACAAATTGATTTCCCTTAGAAAATGGGCCTTGCCTGAGTGTTCATGCTCATATGGGTGGCCATTTTTGTTTCTGTTCTCTTTCCTTTCTTTTCCAGACATATCTTCATTAGCAGAGAGAATGCTGGAGGCTGCCCCTCTTTCCTGTAGCCATTTGCTTTACGTAAACCAGCTAGCAAACCGCTCTGTTCATATTGATGTAGACATTACCACAAATCGCCACTTAGGGACCTGAACGAATTGACTAACTGGTTTCAGATCCAATACACATAACTTGATCAGACACAAAGTTTAAGTACACTTGCAGGCACGCCAACTACACCTACCGGGAAGTGACTCTTTGGCTGCCAGCTAAAGAGGCCCTAAGGGAGGCCTGGGAGGAAGGCATGCAGACCCCAGGCATGGCAGCAAGTCTGAAGGTTTCCAGTACCAGGAGAGCCCAGGCTAGAAAGAAATGAGAAATTCTGGGCGGGAAGCAAGTCAATTTCAGAAACAATGTGGACACTTTGGATCAGGTTGTGCTTGGTACAACTTTTGTGAATTTGGTGTTTTCTCCTTCCTTTCAGCAGCTCTGAGGTGTGGGGACTGAGTGTCAGATGACCAGGAGATGATCAACTCAGATCAGAAAATTCTCTGCTGGCCACGGGTCAGCTACGTGGGCATCTCCTCACCTGTCTGCCACATGCCCAGGAACAATGACTTCTGAGTCCATTGTCTTCTCGATACTGGGGAATTGCCTGGGTGGAACCAAGGAAGGGCCTTGGGAAGAAGGGTCACTTTGATCCTCAGTGGTCAGGGCTAGTGTGTTGTGTGACCAGGGCTGAGGAGCCCATCCGCCTGTTAGTTATAGGTACAGTGAACCAGCCCCATCCCGATTAAACTACTGATCCTGGAGAGGGTGGCTGCTCATTTCCAACCCAAGTCATCCTTTACTGAGTCTAGTGCTTCTCACTCCTTTGCTTTATAAACGTTGGTTTTTTTTCTGTAGTCATCTTGGGAGCAGAAATGCTGTTTTTCTGTGACATGACGCATTCCTTTGGTATATTATGTTAATAAAACTTAGCAGGCTGTATGTGCAAGTGGAGTAATTGGTTGGGCATGTAGCCATGGAAGTTTCTGGAAAAAAAAGAATAATGAGAAAAATCTGTCATTTCAACTGATGTGCATGAATCTATCTGCATAGATGTGTGTGTACTGGGGTAAGGGCAACAGTGATAAAGGAGAAACAGACAGGATCCTGGCAAGAAAGGGAAGTACGGTCTATTAGGAACAGCAAAACAACTGGGAGTCAAGAAAGCCTGAAAGTTAGAATGGGGCAGAGGGGAAGGGACCAGTTTTTGGAGAGAGGTGAAATTGGTTAGACTTTAATGTATTTATATTCTGATGTACATATTTAATAGTTTTGATTGTCTTATCTGTTATGTAATGTACATTTATTAAGCACCTACAACACAGCCAAGGCACAGTGGATACCAGTGGAAAATGATAAGGATATGGATAAAAATGATATGGATATGGATACCAAATAAAAATTACAGTCTAACAACAGTTGTCCAGGGACGGACAATGGAAGGGTTATGAAATTTAGCAGTGAAAGCTTAATTCTCACACACTGAAGTAGTTTAACAATAAGGGTGACTTTAAAAGTGATAGAATAACAAGGACCAATAATAGAGAAACACATTGAATACCTGTATATACCAGGAATTGTGCTGGGGAATCTCTCTATATAATATCATTCAATCTTCACAACCATTTCATAATGAAGAGACTTTTAACCCATTTTACCTTTGTGGTTTAGAGAGGTTAAGGTGCATCCCACATGTTATAGTAGAAGACCTGGGTTCCAAATTTAGGTAAATCTGATTCCAGATCCCTCACCTGTTCTGTTCCCTGGTGGCAATATGGATGTTGGACCAGGTGGAGAGGGAATGATGTTAGGGACCAACTAAGGGAATGAATAACAATAAACACATTATAATCATTCGATGGGGATTACAATAAACATACCCCTCCAAAATTAGACCAAGAAGATGAGAGAGGAATCAGATTCCAGAATCTTATGAGGACTAAAATCTCCAGAACTGAGTGCCATGTGGGACTGGGTGGATAGGAAGAGTTGAGAGTGAGTCCTTTTTTAAGGTTTCTGCCTTGTGTGACTGGATAGAAAGGTCAGTGGCACCAGAGAAAGTGAAAGGACTCTTGGTGTCAGAAGCATAAGGTAGCAATTAACTTCGTTTTGAATAGACTTCATGTAAACAGATGGCTGGACATCCAGATAAACATAACCAATAGAAAGTTGGATAGATGGGATTTGAGAGGGCTTAAAGGTAGACGTACAGATTCGGGAACCATCAAAAAGGAACCAAAGTACATAGCTCTAAGCAACAATTTGCCCCTGACCACCTTGCTCAAAAGCACTCCATGGGCACATTGGGCATTTGCCATTTTCTGGACCATCTAGTAGACCAGAGTTTTCCAATATCATCACCACTCACAATTTGGGTTAGACAACTCATGATTGTGGGGTCTGTCCTATGCATTTCCTAACCCTTTCAATGCTGGTAGAAACCACCACTCTCCCTCTCCTTCCAGCTGTGACAGTCACAACTGTCTCTAGACACTGCCAAATGTAATTTTGCCTCTGCCTGAAAACCACTGAGCTAAATCAAACAAATTCCATTCCAGTCTATATCACTATCTATACGCACACATATCTCAAAGCCACACTTACCATGCACAGAAAAGCACATATATTCCATGTATTATGTATACCTGCAGTGGGAATCAGTTGCTGCCTTTGTAATCATATACACAATGGAAAGTGACTGACAGGAAGTGGTGAGGATGCTGTGTGCTTCTGAATGCATTGGCACCAGCCACTTACTTATAGTTTGAAAACTTTTGAAGCATGCTTAAAATCACTTATTATACTTTTATTTTTCCTGTGTCAGATAGTTGGTGTTCACGAGCCCTCCTTGGGCTACCTTATATTTTTGTTTTTGTTTTTTTGGTACCAGGGATCAAACTCGGGTCCTTGCACTTGCACAGCAGGCGGCGAAACCACTGAGCTAAATCCCCAGCCCGCTCCCTTATATTTTTGAGGCACCCTTTCAGTCAAGTTAGAGACATGATTAGTTCTAGTCAATGGACTGGGAGAGAGAAAGTGACTAAATGTGTAGAAGCCAAGTGCCTTTTCCAGCTCTCCTAACCTGGCCCTGTAACCCTAGAGGCCACATTCCAGAGGACTCAGCTTCAAGATCAAGAGGAATTGCCTGCACCATGTCAGATTTTCCAACAATACAATGTGTGAAGGAAGCCATTGGAGGCTCAGAGTTTTATTTGTTACCACAGCAGAACTTAGCTTTATCCTAACTGATAAGAATCCCATGAGCACAAAAAGCAGGATGAGCAAAAATGTTTTAATGAGGCTTTGCCAAAAGTATATCCATTTTATAGGAGCATAATAACCACACAAATACCCACCAAACAGAGTAATGAGATAAATGTTAGTCACAGTCAGAAATCTGACCTTATATTAGGTATTCATTCCAAGAACTATCAGCTAGCTATCTCCTCTGTAGTTTTCTGGTTTTGATGGAGAGGTGGATTTTTATTTTATATTTTTTAACACAAGA
Organism: Heterocephalus glaber; assembly: GCF_053883595.1. Lineage (NCBI taxonomy): Eukaryota > Metazoa > Chordata > Mammalia > Rodentia > Bathyergidae > Heterocephalus > Heterocephalus glaber. Next base: position 15,525,292 of record NW_028258137.1, on the reverse strand, counting down.
TTGTTAAGTAGAGCTTGTGTCAATGAAAGGTGAAATTATGTGACATACCAATTCAACTTTGATTTCAGATGTATCAGATTTTCACTAGTATGAGAAATGAGAAAATTGTTTTATGTGCCTAAAAAGTTTTATAATAGGAATTGAGCCAAACTTCATAAATCTGTGATGTAAAAAATATAAAAAGCTCCCTGTCTCTGGAAAATATGTCAAAGGAAGTACTGGAGTTAATGTGATGATTCTTATACTGGGTATCTCAGCCCATGAAGCAACTGATATTATTACTTCATTCTAAGCTGCGGTGGAATTCTTCATAAAATTGATAGCATGACTGCTGCTAGTACTTCCATTACATTACCTTTAAGGTGTAAAATGTAAAGGCTTTAAGATACTCTTCCAGAAGTATTTGAATAAGTGCAAAGGAATTTTGTGGGGATTGGTTGTACAACAGAAATTTGTAAGAATTATATAAATGGTGCATCTCCTGTGTTTCCAGTTGATATGATTTTTTTCATATTTAAATAGCATGAATGGAGACATGATTATCATTTTATGATGTTATTGAAATGCAGTTCAGACAAATTTTGACATTGTAGAATGCAAGATTTCAGTGACTGATCCCCTCTCTTGAAAGAATGTTAATACCACTACAATTACTGAGAGCTTTGTTTTATTCCATTGGAAAAAAAAAACTTATCTGAAAAAATTGTTTTATGCTGAGTTAGAACATTGGTGGTGTTTATAAAGTGGTATTATTACTTTTGTCCTTGTAATTCTATTCTTACAAAAAGTCAAAAAAGACTATTTTAAAACTAGAAATTATTTGTGAATATTTTCTCTTACAATTGAATTTAGAAGAAAGATTTCCAGGATAATGTTCCTTAAAGTAAGAAAGTTGTAGGAGAAATTTCCTACCAGTGGTATTTGTTGCAATTTGAATTAAGTGCATCAGGCAAAAGGGTATGTGATGTTAATTGCTGAATTATTCCAGACCTTTGAAAGGGAAATCTTCCTCCTTTTATAAATTATGCTGGATTCAGTTGGAAAAAAGCCCTAAATGGGATGATCTGGAGAAGATACGGAATCATTTCTACGTTGCTCATCTCACTTTGTCATAAAATGATCTTTTTAATGAACTTTCAGTTCTTAAATCATATCTTAATGAGAACTTGCTAGCCAGATGGTAAAGAAATAAAGATCAGATATAGTTGAATGTGCATATAGATTTTCATCAGGAATACATTAGAATCCCAAACATAAGAAAAGTACAAAACTGTCTTCTCTTACTCTCTGATTTAAATGGTGGGATCAAGAGGCCATTTTCCCTAACAAATATATTTTAGATACCAGAGAAGGCATTCATATGGTGAAATCTTTCCTGATAATTACAATAAATTACTCAGAAAATTAGGAAATATAAAGACTAAATGAGCATTGAACATAATAATAGTAATACTGAGTTTGCCATTTACTGGATACTGTGCTAAATGTTTTGTATGATTTTATTTAATCTCTGCAACAGCCATATGAGATAGGAGGTGTCAACATACCCATTTTACAGATGAGGAAACTGAGATTAAGTGAGTTGCTCAGGGTCATCAGTGGGTAGTTAAGTTCATATTTGGTTCTAGAACAAATGTTCATAGTCACCACACTGTCTTCACATTCTAACAACTGGGTATATATTGAACATCAACTTCAATATTGATGAGGAGATGAAAATAAAAACAATTGATGTCTAGGCTGGCAGGCAACTTTTGTGGGTTTTGTACATTCTGTCATCAAGTTTATTCTCTGGAAAACCATGTTTCCTTAAATCATAATCAATTGCGTAGAAGAGGTAAACTTGACTAGTGAAATTTTCCCAGCAGAGTCAAAAGGCCACCCCACCCTCCATGTTTCTGCATGCGCAGGAGTCTAGGAAGCAGCCATGGAGGTTTAACCATGTCTCCATCCATGTCACTATCAACAACTTCTCTGTGTCCCTGGGCTTGCTCTGCCCACCACTGTCCCTGACATCCTGCTGCATGAGCTCTGTTATTCTTTTGACTCCTCTGGCCTTCACTCACCCCCACTGAGACCAGTGCTTATCCACATTGTGTTTCTCACTGCCAGAGTGGGCCAGCTCTCCTTCCTTCATCTGCCTCATGGCTGCTGCCTTCTACCTGTGGTGATATCATTACAGCTTGAAACAGATACCCCTAATGATAGCTCCACTCCTTTAGCTTTCCTTCAAGCTTCTTCTAGGCTCTTCTCCCAGGGACCTTGGAGCAGGTCCTTATTGCTAGGTTGTACATCACTCCTCAAATTAGAAGCTTAAAACAAAAATGGCATACTGGCTTACTATTTGCAGGTGGGCCATTCAGGCTGGACTTAGCTGGGACAGTGCATTTCTGCTCCACCCAGTGTTGGCTGGGCTTACTTATAGGTCTAGACCTCAGGTGGATCAGTGAAGATAGCCAGACCCGTCTCTCTCCATGCGGCTCTCTTCATCAAAAGCCAGGTGCTGAAGGATTCCCAACAAGCAGCCAGAGAAAGACAAATGCCAGTGAACAAGCACTTTTCACATTTTTACTCACAGCACATTTAGCTAAAGCCCACTAGCGAAAGCAAGTCATGCGATCATGCCCAGAGTTAATGTGGGAGGGCACTAAGCAATCATGTGGTTACAAAGAGGTGTGATCCATTGGGTCAGTGCTGCAAAGGCATTAATAAAAGTTCCCCTGGGATTCACTGGGAAGACATTTTGGTGCCTGTGTTCCACCGTGCCACGCCCCAACTGCCCATTGTTAACTAAATTCTTTATTTGATATTCAAGGCTATCACCACTGTGGTTCCTTTTCTTTCCTTTTAATAAGTCTCCACTCAAAAATCCTCTTCTCTAGCCTGTGTCTCTGTTAGCAGGCTCTTCCCATTTCCTCAAGGTCAGACCCTTGCTATTTCTAAATAGCAAGCTATTTCAGCTTGAGGAATACTATTCTTCTACCAAACTCCAATCTCTAGTACCATTTCCCATCATTTCATTTTGCTATTGATGTCATTTTATAAGCCTTATTTTTTCAAGCGGGTTTTATGCCCAAAAACCTATATACTAAGATATAAATAAATACTCAGTAACTTGAATTGAATGGAACTTATGGTGGAAGGAATTTGCCTCTCTGTGTTTAACTGTGAATTCCTTCCAAGAGTTGAAGTGGTCTTGTTCTGAGTTATGGGTAAAGGCTGAGATCCTCAAGTGTGCAGAGCAAACCATAGCACGCTGAAGTATGTATTCTTTGAAACATTCAAAAATAAAAGCAAACGCCATTCGTGAAAATAAAAATCAGGGAAGAGAGACCATGGATACAACAGGAAATGAAGAACATTCTGGACTAGAATGGAAATTGCATCACAAAATCCATAATGCAAGCAAGCACCATCCAGTAAATGCGGTACTTATTTGAAATGTACACTGGACTATCTTTATGTTTGGGATTTGCTGGGGATTATGGAATTAATGGCTAGCTTTACTGGCAAGTCCAATTTTCCAGTGCAAAAGCGGTGTTGGTGAAGCATTGTCCAGCTACACTGCAGACAATTAAGCTTTGAGATGATCAGATGGCATTCACTCAGCACATGCTTGTGGCTCAGCTGTCCTGTGTCAGGCACTGTGGGAGCAACCAGACACATAGGTGGGTCCTGTCCTCATGGTGCGCACAGCTAGGGAAAGTGATCAGAGGAGTTTGTAAGAAGTTCTGGTTTGGGGCACTTGGAGCACACGGAGGGGGGCGTCCCTGGACTTGGGAGATCAGAGAAGGCTGGAAGACTGCTGAGAGGAAACAGCATTAGGCAGAGACCTGAGGGAGGGACAGAGACAGAGACAGAGACAAAGAAATTGTGGCGACATCTTAGTGGGCAGAGGGCGTAGTTTATGTGGAAGCAAGGGATGAGAGACAGTGGCTGGGCACCTGAGGAAGGAAGAGAGAAATGAGGTTGGAGAGGTGACCAGGCCTGAACACCGCAGGTCTTGTTGGTCATGTCTAGGGACAGACCTAAAACAAACACCTAGACTCAATCACAAAGTAGAAGGAGGGCATTTCATCAACAAATTGTTTTCTTTGAAAAAGAAGTCTCTTTTGAAAAAAAAATGAGCGTCCATTGTCTGTCCCCCACTGTCCCCCCCCCGCCAGCTTCCCTTTGCATCACCTGGATTATACCTAACGGAGTATTCTTCATTTAGAACTAGCAGGCACTGGGTGGAAGATAGTCCCCTCTACTGAAATAGGGCCTGGATGTTCCAAAAGGACAAGGAACCAGTACCTGGGTTGGGTACTTCCTCACTTACCCCATCCCCAGAACACCCATGGGTCCCATGCACAGTGACATTGTGCAAGCTATTTGTCATTTCTTCTGACTCATTTTTCAACCGTCCATTTGTCTTTGAATGACCTGATCTATTTTTAGTGTTCCTCGATGTTTTTGTTAATTTTCCAAATGCATGCAACTAATCATTTGCTCTTTCTTTACCCTTTGGAGGACAAAATGGGTGGGATCCTCTTGTAGCTGTGTCTCTGAGGATCCCTCAAACCTTATGAAAATTCCTTTTCTTATTTTTTTTGTTCCTCATGGGAAATGCTGTCTGGTTTTAAAGATGTGCGAATGGCTGTATCTTTCTAGTTATCCAAGTAAAAACTTCCTCTTTCTTTCTATATTTTAACGTTGTGCATTTTTATGAAATGTGAAGTAAAAATAAAGTGCAAATCGATGCATGAGATGTTCCTGTGTAACTGGAGGAACATAAATGAAAGACATTGTATTTCCAGAGAGGCCTTTTTCACTGAAGGTATTCCTCCCACAGAACAAACAGATGATGAAACAAAAGAAATCGGAAGTTGATTCCTCTAAAGCAGAGACTGCTTTTGAAACTATCAGTCCTTCACTGCCTTGTGTGCTTCCAGAACAGTTATACAGCAGTCCTCCCTCCAGTGATACCATGGCTCTCATCTGGGGTAAATATGGCGCCAGTTGACCACTGCCCTTGGCTCTCCTATGCCACACAAAGGGCTGAGCTCATTCCAGGGCCATCTGATATTCCAGTGGCCCATCTGCTCAGCAGGCACCTCGTTCCCCAGGACACAGAATTAGGATCTCAAGGGAGTGCAGAGGGCAGAAGTCTCCAAACCTTTCCTGCAGGAGTTTGAAGCTTGATATACCATGACTGGAGGTTTTCCAACTGGTATCTGAATTGGCAAATGATTAGAGCCACCTCACTCAGGAGTGAAGCAGAGGACAAAGCTCAGCTGTGGCCAGGAAGGTCATTAGAGGAAGGAGGAGATGCCCCGTGGAAAAAGCAGGGGCCTCCAGATACAGTTCCAAAGCCACTCTCCTCACCCAGGGCTCCAGGCTGGGGTGTGGCCCCCAGCCGGCTGCACCTTTCCTACCTGCCAACCCACCCAGGCTCTGGCACAGAATAGAAGCTCCTTTCCCTAGACCCCTCTGCAAAGTTGACATTCATATTCTAGCCGCCCCCCCACCCCGCACACGGAACATTCTTGTAATCAAGTTTGTGCACCGTCTAGCAGGAGATTTCAGACTGTTTTCTTATTACTAAATGGAGAGGTATTAACAACACAATGCAGAAATTAAAAAAAAAAAATAAAGGCGGAGGGTGGGGAGTAGGGGGAGAAAAGAAAAGACAGCCGCCTGCTCTTTTCTTCTTGGTATTATTATTTGTGACAAAGCCCTCGGTCCATTTTTCTTCATAATTTGCAGGACTCCTAATGGGAACAGCACCTCCCAATTACCATGGCTGCCAAAGGCTAATTTGGTTACCCTCTGGATCCACAATAGCGAAACTGTGTCGAGCCTTTGTGGATATTTGCATACTATACATACCAGGAATGTAAAACAGCTGCCTGGCCCCTCTCCCACTATCATGGCAATTATGGGTCATTAGCTTGCCCCCCCCTTTTTCTTGTTCTCATCTTCCAGGGTCTGGTAGTCAGTGGTAGGCAGCTGACGGATTTGCAGAGACAAGAAATGAGAAAGCGGAGCTGCGTGGCCTATTTGTTAACTCAGAGGCTGACGAACTGCCACTTGAATAGCACGAGCACAGCCCTGTGCTTTTATTTCTTGATTACCTCTCCTCCTCCTCGTCTTTTCTTCCGCCCCCCTCCTGCCCCTCCCCTTCTGCTGGGGAAGGATCTTGGAGAGTTCCTGCCTGGCCTCGCACGTGTCTATGAGTACGAATCTGTCCTGACAACATTTGCCCGTTTACCTGGACCTCAGAGCCAGGGGTGGGCTGCCGCTTGGCACTGGGGGACATGCTTATGGGGATCACAGCTCAGCCGTGTAAGGGCAGCCTACAGCCCCACACAAACCCACATTCAGGAGCGAGATGCCTCACTTTTAAGTTTTCTCATTGACCCTCAACCCCATGGAGGAGGGAGTGGTGGAGGGGGAGAAGTAAAGAATAAGAAGGAGTTTAACCATGAAGCTCTCTTTTTTTGCCATGAGTTGTGTCTTGCCATAGTTAATGGGAAGTTATAGTTTTGAATATAATTTTTCCCTTCAAGCTGCTAATTTTATTGACAATATGGATAGATTGAAAGATCCAAAGCTTTTGTGTTGTTTTGTTAAAGCAAATAAGTGAGGCACAAATGTAAATTACATCTCCAGGTTCACATTAGAGGTTTGCAAATAATACTGAGCTAATGGTTATTGCAAAGGAAAATAGCACTGGGATCAATATTCTATACAGTGGAAGGCGATACCTCTCTCTCTTTTAATCACCTCATTGCAGAAATGGCATTGAAATTTGAAATCTCATTTTCTCCATTTGTACAAATTGAACATAAATCACTATGAGTGAGGGGAGGTGGCAGGCGGCTTCACTCTTTGCGGGATTGCATTACTAATTAGTGTTGGGCTAAAGCCCTGCACAGCCTGGGAGAGGCTTCCTGAGACCTCTGGCCAAATGCAAGATGCTCTGGAAAGCCTGGGCCTGTGGGGGAGGGGCTGGACCCTTCCAGTGGGGAGTGGGTGAGTCCAGGGTCAGCCTTGTGGCCAAAGGAGACAAAAGGCAGAAGGCTTTCAGACCCTCATGTGCTGTATCATTTTCTGTGCTGGGATACCAGTTTCTCCCAATCCACTTAGATTTCAGCGGGGTCAGGATGGGTAGGACATCATATTCCTGATGAGAAGCAAACAGGATGTCAGCTCCCATGCCTCACCTTTTGTCTGTGGCCGTAGGAGTAGGAACCTGGGTACCAAAGTCTGAAAAGCCCTGTGTCACAAGAACTGCTGTGTACGCCCCAGCCCACCTCCTGCCCACCAACAGCAATCTCCATTCCCTTCCCCGAGCCCTTCCTTTCTCCTCTGTACACACTTGCACTGAGTGGGCTCTCTCTCAGGGTTCTAAGCTGAGTGATGGATATTTTTTACAGCAATGTCAAGGGGCTTCTGTTATTGTACCCACTTCAGCTCCACTTTCTCAAGTCACCCAATGTTCCTTGCAATGAACTCCGATTGGCTATAAGGTCATCACGGGAAAAGGGGTTAAGACCCTCTTCTGCCTCTCCGGGCTGAATTATCCCACGCGTGTGCAGACCATTTCTGGACTGCACAGATATGAAGGGTACTTTATTTTGCCAAGAACAAGTAAGAAAGTTGGTGTGTATGATTTGGCAGGGGGAGAATGAAGCACAGGGGAGCTAGGCCTTGCCTTGGCAGGAAGAACTCCTGGATTTGGGACTTTGCGCTGAAGGATTTGTGAAGACTTTGCATAGGAAAGAGCTGTAGGCAGTCCTTGACTTGTCCTTCTGGCTGGCCACTTACCCTCTCACTTAAAGTAAATAACATTCTGCTGGATGATTAATGGAGGATGTTTAGTTCATTAAACTTGATATCCTGAGGGCAGGATGAGCTAGTAAAATATTTATATATTTATATGTAAAGCTGATCACGTAAGGGACAGTGTGGGCAGATTAGCCAAAAATGGGCCAACTAATGCCCACCAAGCCAAGGACCCAGTAATGGCCACTAATATCCGGATGGAGCCTATGGGTCACTTTAAGACCGGAGAAAGACACTTTTTCATTCCCAGCCAGGTAGGCCATTTAAAAGGCACAGAGCCCTGCCGTGGTGAAGCAGGACACCTGGGCAATTGCAGGGATGGCCATGGCATCTCGAACACTCCAGGCGTATGCCCACCCTCCTCTGCCTGCCAGTCCATGCCCACACCTGGGGAGAAAGACAGTGACTCCCATAGAGTTATCGGTACCCTGGGAATTTCCCATCCTTCTCCCCATTCTCGCAGTGGCTGGAGGAGTTAAAAGTAGGGGAGGTGAGGGGGAAAACCAGAAACGAAATTTACTACCTAAGGCCCCTCTCACCCATGTCAATAGATGAAAGCAAAGGAAATACAGCAGAACTCATCCAAACAGTAAGCAGGTGGTGGCTGCTAATAGAGAAGAAATAAAAACCTTTTAGAAATAAGAGCTGACTACAAAAAAACATTGACAAAGTGGAATAAAAGTTCTGAACAATCAGTTCAAAGAAAAGGGTGTTTGAAATAAACCCTTAAAAACATTTCAAATGCTGAAAGGAAAAAAATAGCTGCTTCAGATATTTGAAGCCAGGATGACTTAATCTGGAGAGAGGATTTTTTGGGTTCTACTAGAAAAAAAGAAAGAAGGGAGGAGAGCTTGAGGGTAGCAGGATTCAGACAGATGAGGTGCTCATGGGCTAACTTGATTGCCAGTCACAGGTCCATCACCAATCCTGGGTTGACCTGGGGCTTTTAACCTCCCTGGGCCTCCATTTGCCCAGCTATAAACTGGGGTTACTAATAGAGATGTCCTCTCACCCCACCTAGGTCCCAGAGGAGGAATAATAGCATAATGGACCTGACCCTATTGATGGAAATTGTGTCACAGCCATTTTGTGCCCTCCACCTCTGGAGTCCAACTAGGTATCCTTACCAGGGCTTTGGGGGAACCTTCCCCTTTTGAGTGAGATTCTGCATTCCCTCATTCATCTATTCATCCATTTCCTGTTGTGCATGCCTGTTAGGTGGCAGGTATGGCAGCACTTGATAACAAAATGTGGGCAAACACACTATTCCCTCCCTTGGGGGATCACAGGTTGAAGGAGGCAGGCAAGGCCACAGGTACCACTGTGTGAGGGGTAAGCATGAGGTATCCTGGGGCCACCCAGTGATGCTTCCAGGAGGAGGTGATGACTAAGCTCATTTCTGGCACATGGGCAGAAGTGCTTGGGTGTGGTCTGGGAAAAGCATCTCCAGCCAAGGGAACTGCACATACAGAGGATGAGAGGGATGAGTTGTGAGACTCATGGCAGGCATTTGGGGCCCAGGGCCAGAGTGGAGACAGAGCCTGAAGTGGGAAGCAGGAACTTCACCACTGGGACTTGAGTTAAGTCAGAATTGCTGGGTCTGGAGTTAATCATTATGGTATCTCCCCAGGTATTGACAATTCAGAATTTCTTTATTTTTTCAAACCAGCATCCCTAGCAAGTGGCTTCTGTCTTCAAGTTCATCTCATTAGTAAGGAAAGAAGAATAGACAGCACCCAGCAGATCCTATCACAGCTTTTTACAAGTGAGGGAGTTGGGATTTTACCTAGGGTGTGGTCTGTGGCCAGGATTGTGATGAGATTTACATTCATCTTCCATACACACCCTATCAGATATGTACCTGACTCATCTGTTCTTTGAAAGAGCTAGGGGTCCCAAGGGATGGGCATGTTGAAAAACACTTACAGATAGAGAAGAAATTATAGAAGTTTTCTGGAATGATAATAAAACCCAAGACTACAAACCCATAGGGAGCCAACATGTCCCACTTTGCCCAAAGAAGTCCCAGTGTATGTTTTGGCTGGGCATGCGCACCAGCTTAGCATTTTCATAGGATTTTACTCTTATTATTATTTTAAACAAAGTACCACTCTTTATGGTTGCATTAAAATATGCCAAAAGGGTGAGTAGACCTCCACTTGGTTCTCTCAGCTCTTGCCACGGTCTCATGTAGGTGGGCATGAGATAGAGTTCAGTGAAGAGCTCTCATTTTAACTGATAGTGAAGTCTCTCAGGGATGATGCATCTCCTTCTTGCCATGCTGTTCTAGACAGAAGCAAATAGGGGGAAGCCTGCAGGGGGCTTGCTGAGCGTGAGCGGTGCCCTTAGGTGCGAGCCCTAGGGCCACTGAAATCTTCAGGTAAGAAATGACTCCTGTTACCCTTACCCTCTGCCCTGTGCAGTGGCCAGTGTGTGGCCCACAGGATACAGCAGGCCACTGAGAAGCCTGTTGGCAGACACCAAGGGAATGAGGAAATTCTGGGGTGCATGTCATGGAACTATTGGTCCATGCTGGAAATAGAAGCTGAGCTACACACCCTGCATAGAACGTAGGGGGAATGATCTCAATCTCTTTCCATACTAGCCTTGTCATTTACTACACAATTTAAATCTATAACTATTTATTTTATTACTTGCTAACATTTTTATTTCCAGGTGATATCTTTTGGCAGCAAGGAGATCCAAAAGCCAAAAGTGGTGTTTAATGAATAATTGGTGAATTTCCCTTCCTTAATGAAGTCAATAGACAGGTGACCGTTGCAAAACATTTACCGTCACTAACCATCCACTGTGGCAAATGACACTGTGAAAAACAGAAGATAAAATTTGCCAACAAAACATCAGCACCAATTTAAAAACCCTGGTCTAGGGCTACAGCTTGGTGGTAGAGTGTGTGCTTAGTGTGCAAGAGGCCTTGGGTCCTATCCCAAACATCTTAGCCTCAGAAAAAAAAGAAAGCTAAAAGAAAAAAACTAGTTATTTTTTTAAGAAGACTATCCTGTAGTTTATGAACTTGTATGAATCCAACAGAGGCTAAGCTTACAGATCCTTCTGAAAAATATTGTTTTTATTTATATCCAGTGACCAGGGTTGTTGTTTTTTTTCTAAATTTCACTCATTTTTTACCCAAAATTTTCTTATGTACATGCAAAATAGGAAGTGTTTGCAGTGAAAGTGTTGGTAATTTAGACAGAAGGAAAACTGCAAACCATTCAAAGAATACCCATTTTATCAGTAAATTTTTACTTCCAAGTTAGGAAATCAGAATAGAGTTTTCGGAAGTTAATTCCAGAGGCAATATATCTGATGTTACTGTTTTACTAGTATAAAATTCACTTTGGTTTGTTTTGATACTGGGAATCAAACTCAGGACCTTGTTCTTGCAAGGCAGGTGCGGTGCCGCTGAGCTAAATCCCAGGCCCTTAAAATTCATTTTTAAAATAAAATTTTAACATAACATTGAACATAAAAATATTAGTTTTTTGTGGTGATAATAAATATTCAAAGCACAGCTTCATAGTAAAAGCAATGTCATTACAAAATTAAGAAAATTAAGGAGCAGAGATAGATTTGGAGTTTGTTACAGTGTTCATATAATCCATAAGTTCCTCCAATTACATGCATTGTTAGATCAATTAAAATATAAGTTGTAATGGTATAAATTTACAAATTTTTTTACACTCTGTTAGAGTAGTTGAACCGCAAAATTTTGTGATCAAGCCGATGTTGAATAGAAAATACTGTGACATTATTCACTTTTCTCTCTTCTGCTTGCCATCAGTGGGGTTTTAAAAGCTTTTTCATCCTTGAAGAATTGCTCTGTAAATCACCTACATGTCCTTCATTATTATTCAGCTTCTTTTGTAAACAGATTTGCAAATTTTGGTTGCATTTTATTCAGCATCTATTGGATGTCTTTAATCAAAATCTCCAAAGAATAATATGCAAAGAACTTTAAAGCATTTAGCCACTTGAAATTGTTGAAAATAAAGTTGGTAAACGGAAAAACAATGAAAATTTATCCCTACAGCTAAGGGAAAACAACTAAACAAATTTAACTGCTGAGAGCACAAACATTTTGGAGCATTTTATGTTTAAAATTATCATTGCTCTTTGAAATATCTTGACCAATAGAATTAATCTTTTGGTTGATATTTCAATTTTTATTTAGATAAAGTTATATGCTTGCCAGTAGGGTTTGGAGTCATAATTTAGAGACAACTTACTTGAAGAATTTCTCCATGCAAAAAAAAAAAAAAAAAGTGTCTGAAAAAATATTTGGGCTTAAGTATTTACATACTTTAATAAAAAAAAGAAAATTCAGGTTTAATCTAGTAGAATTTGCTTTGATTTTATAAGACATCCATAGTAACTCTCATAAGCATCTTCTCAATTAAAAATATAATCTATAGTAAGATTCCACTTACTATATGCTAACGATTCAAATTTATTACCAATAAAGTAAAACAAAACTTTAATACTTTTCTGTAACACTTCAAGAAGTTTTAAAGCACAGCTCTGAAAAAGAGTATGTGAAATTTTATGGAACAAAAAGATTAAAAATAAATCCATGTTAAAAATACATTCTTTAGGAAAATACTATAGCATAATACCATTAGAAATAGATATGACTAAAAAATTAAAATACATGAATATATAAAAAGCACCAGTATTATCCTAATGGTATTATTTTATATTCAGCTAAGAGATTTAGGAAAGTAAAACATTTTTTAAATTTTGTTTTAATGGACAGGTATATAAAGTGTGGTCAAAAGATATGGTTAATACTTACATTTAAAAAATGTATTACAGTAAAAGACACATTGCCAAGAATGATGAGATAAGTGGGTTTGAGTCAAAGGGGAGTATTTTGAATACTTTGAAAGGGATTAATGACAATGTTTCTTTTACTGTAATAAATTTTTTTATTTAAACATTCATTTACTTTATGATCCACCCCTTGTTGATCAAAGGTTTTCAGGAATTTCTCTCAAATAAAAACATTATGGTGTGTCCTTATTCACTTGATCTGGCACTGTCTTACCTTGTATGTTCTCCAAAATCAAAATGATCATGAATGGTAAACATTTCAAATTGACTGAGGACATCAAGACAGCCACAACAGCACAACCAAAGACACTTGTGAAAAAGGATTTCCAGAACTGCTTCAGAAGGTAGCAAGAATGATGGGATAAATGTGTTCAAATTGAGGGGCAGTATGTTGAGGAGCATTAATGACAGCATATTTTTTTTACTGTCATGTAATTTTTAAATTTAAACTTTCACTGTATTTTCAATCATACTTTATATGTTTTATTTATTTAGTAGAGAGAACTGTATTTCTGAAAATGGGTTTTTAATAAAATTATAAGTGCCCAATATGGTATAGTATTGGTGAATAAGTTAATATTTTAAATTATACAATTTTTATTATTCCTAGCACTCCCTGTTACTCTAAAAAATGTTACCCTTTGGTTGTTAAATAATATGGCCTCCTCAATAATAGGAATAAGAGCGAATGAAATATTCAACAAGAAGAGATAGAAAATGGGTTGAAGACTTAGAAAACAGTGTGAAGTACAGGGAGAAACAGTGGAAAGACACTGTCATTAATGCCTCTTGGAATACTGCCCCTTGATTTGAACACACTCATCCTGTCTTTTATGGGAAGCCCCAAGAAACACTTGTAAAAGCCAGACATTGGGCCAGTGACCTCATGATATAGGATCCCTCTGATGGGAATTTCATCCCCCAAAACCTTCCATTCTGAAACAGTTTATCTTCAAAGAGAATTAACGTATCGAGTAACTCTTCACTGATGATTTTGTTCATTCACTGATTCATCTGTTACTCATTTCTTCACCATAATCTATTTCATTGAAGCATTGGCTGAGTGTTTACTATGTGCCAAGCACTTTGTTAAGTAGGCACTTGTACAAAACGGAATGTGACAAAACTCAAAGTGTGGGTTAGTTCTAGAGGTGGGCAAGGAAAGCAGACATGAGGCTTGGGGGACCGAAGCAGAGCATCTGTTTTTAGGAGGCATCAGGAAAAGGTACTCAGGAAAGGTGGTGGCTGCTGTCCCTCTAAATCAGCCTCCGCTGCCATTGCTGCCACCACAGCACCCCACCCCCCACCACTCCCGTTTCCCCTTTGCCTGGCAGGATTCTACATCAGAATTCAAGCCACTGGTCTTACTCCCTTTGCTCCCTCCATGTGCTTTCCAACTCTTATTTCATTCCTGTCTCATCTCAGTGTCCTGGAAAGACTTGTAGGACCCAGTAGCTGTTTTCTATTCCAGGTTCCTTGTGTGTTGTTTCTGCTCACAGAAAAAATACAGTTCAAGCAAATAGTGCTGTCATGGGGATCTTGTGCAGGCATTGGAGGGGAGCAGGCCTGGCCAATGGAGTGCTCTGTTTGAAATATCTTGCCATCTTCAGAAACATTTGTTTTTATTCAGAAGTGTTCATTTGATGTTTCCCTGACCCATGAAGTTTCCCTATGGGCTTAAGCTCCCATTTGTTAAAGAAACAGATGAGAAAACCAGTTCAATTTGTGTTTGTTTTAGCATTTAAGACAGCTTACTGTGAGATGGTAGAGTTTGGATATTACAGGTAGCAACAGATTCTTTTTAGCAGGCCTGCAAGAGAACAGAATCTCATGGCTGATCTAGAGGAGGAAGCAGGGATCTAGGAATAAATCTATGAAACAGATCAGTGAGTGGCACCAGAAGTGGAACCCTGCAATTTTTCTGGGACTCATTTAACTTGAGTCAGATGACTCAAAGATGAGCAAGGGGACTCTTTCTCTTCAGGCAGATCTTGCCAACTGCTGCTGGTTCCCATATATCTCAGCCTTTGTTTTTGCCCTTCCTCTATTCAAAAGGGAGTGACTGGACACAGTCAGCTGACATAGATTGTTATCTGTTACCATTTTTGCAGTGACCCCTGATCTAGTCACTGAGTTCACACTCACTGAGTTCATTTGATGAAGAGAGTTTAATAATGGCACTCTTTGCAGCGGTGAAAGGGTTTAGGAGCTGATGAGAGATGTAGCTCCTAGGAGATTGAAGAGGCAAGAGGAGGAACCATGTTCCTGAGCCCTGATGAGAGGGGTGATCTGTCAGGAGCTGTGGCTTTAAGGGGGGAACACAGGTACTGCCAAGACCATGATGAGGCAGCAGAGGAACTGGAGCAGCCAAATACCCCAACTTCCGCCATTTGGGGCCTTCTCAGTGGTCAAACCCAAATGGCAGTAGGAGGAAAGTGAATCTGAGTAGGTGGCGAAGGATGGAAGATGGATGCTGGTTCTAGAGGGGCGAACAAAATAGTGCCCTTCTGACTCGGGGAGATCTGATCTATCCACAACTCACCATGCTGTTTATCTCATTGGTAACAGAAATAGAAAACATAACTTTTTCCATGTGTGATGGAGCTTTTGCAACAAATCTGGAGGTTTGTGGCTTGATCAAAATACATGGTGTAAGCAACTGAGTTTCTAGTTCCACCAAGCCAGCTAAGGGTGACTTCACAGGGTGTCACAATAGGCAAGGTGACCCAGGAGCTATATCTTTGCTTTTTCGATATGTCTTTTATTTGTATTCAGTGATTTGAAAAATAATTAAGAACCTGAAACTTGGCTCATGTCTCAGTTGACTGTGGGACCTTTGATAATCCTCTATGAGTATTTTCTCATTTGTAAAATAAGGAAATAAGGATAGGAGTTGATTTAAACCCTTTTAGCCTTGAATATTCAGTGTGTCTTCAAGTCAAAAATCAATGACCACTGGGAAGAATCACATGGTTATAGAGCCAGCCTCAGAAATGAGTATACAGAGAAGCAAGAGGAAGTTTTTTTTTTCTTAAATTCTTTTATTGGTACATTGTAGGTATACAACGCAATTACATTTCTCATTGGGAACTTGTACCTTTACATGATGCATCTTGGTTCTTATTTTTCCCCCATTCCTAGCCCTCCCTTCATCCCCTCCACCTTTCCCTATTTACAAAGACTTTATTTCCACTTTTTCCATTTCTCATCGTTTTTCCTTTTCCTTCTTTCCTTTCCCCTGCCCCTCCCACTAACCCTACGGAACTTTTCTTCCTATTTTGCATTATCGATTATTCATTCTAATCAATGGTACATTTTAGGTATACAATATAATGACATTCATCATTGGAAATTTGCACCTTTACATAGTCTCTCTTGGTTCCCATCTTTCACCCTTCCCCTGCCCTCCTTTCAACCCCTCCATTCCTCCCTATTTACAAAGATTTTGTTCCTATTTTTCCATTTTCTCATATTAATGCCATTCCTTTCTTTCCTTTCCCCTACCCCTCCCACCTCCTTCCCCTTTGCCCCTTTTCTCCCTATTTCACATTACCTATTATACATTTTAGTCCTTATTTACACTTTCATTTTCTCACACCAGAGAAACTAGTCGGTATTTACACCTGTGTGTCCTATTTATTTCACTTAAGAGTATTGCCTCAATGTGCATCCATTTAGCTATAAATGTCTCCAATTTCTCATTTTTTATGGCTGAGTAGTACTCTATTTTATTAAAAAAACACATTTTCTTGATCCAGTCTCCAGTTGATGGGCATTTGGGCTGTTTCCAAGTTTTAGCCATCACAAATTGTGCTGCTATGAACATGGGTTCACATATATCACTGTGGTATGATTCTTTTAATTCTTTGGGGAAGATCCCCAGCAGTGGACTAGCGGGGTCAAATGGGACTTCCACTCCTAGTTCTTTGAGGTATCTCCATACTGATTTCCACAGTGCTTGCACCAGTCTACACTCCCACCAGCAGTGGAGAAGGGTTCCTCTTTCCCCACAGCCCTGCCAGCATTTGTTATTGGTTGATTTCATGATAGCAGCCATTCTTTCTGGAGTGAGGTGGAATCTCAGCACTGTTTTCATTTGCATCTCTCAAATGACCAGTGATGTTGAACATTTTTTCATGTATTTATTTGCTATTTCTACTTCTTTGTCTGAGAAATGTCTCTTCATTTCAGATGCCGATTTTCAGATTGGGTCTTTAAATTTGGGAGGTCTGATCTTTTTAAATTCTTTATAGATTCGAGATAGTAGACCTTTGGCTGAGGAACAGCAGGTGAAGATTTTTTCCCCACATTGTGGGTTGTCTCTTCGCACTGCTGGTGGTTTCTTGCAAGAGGAAGTTTTGGCATGCTCAGAGGACTGGACCAATCACGCATCACATCGTCAGAAACAGAAGGCGAATAGGTTGCTTCTGGCTGTGGAGCAGGCTAGCTTTCATGTTTAAAGTGCTAGGTCCTTTTAGGTGTCTCTGAATGAGTCAGGATCTTTTCTATAAAACTCACTAAAAATATAGGCGGCGGTAGCATCCTCCCATTCTCCTAGAAAGGGAGCACGGATAGTTCAGTTTCCTTATGTGAGATCCTATCAAAGGGGGTCACTAGTGAACTAGTAACTGACTACACCCCCAAGAGTAACATGACCAAAGGATCCCCTGAACTCTCCTTTTCCTAGGATTACCCCAGTCAGTTAAGCCTGCAGGGAAGGGTAGACCTAAGGACAAAGGAGGTTTTGAAAGAGAGAGATTCACAAAGTGGCAGTGTCTCTTGCCTACATTAACAAATGTAGGGTATGAAAAGCCTACCTCAGCCATTTCTTTACCTGGGATTCAGATTTGCAGGTAGCACAATGGGCAAAATCAGTCCCCAGAGGGGTGCATCTATGCTCCACTTGCCATTTCATAAAAATAGCTCCAAAAGCTCAAGTTACAGCAGTTACACATCCAAAGAGCAATCAAGATTTCTGCATAGCATTGTTAATTGTTGATGATGATAACATGTCTTGTTACCAGCTTTTCTTTAATGAATTCCTTAATAGGTGTCATTAGATGTAAGTGTTACATTACTTCCTTTCAGAAAAAAATATTTAAAGAAACTACCATAAAAAAAAAGTTCACTTGCTGAATCAGCCCAGAGTTCCATCCTCAGCAATCACAAAGGCCACTGTAGAGTCCTGTTTTTATTGATCATGTGCTCACATTGTCTTCTTTGGCTGTTGAGAATCTGGGTCTTTGAGGGTAGAAGCAAAAGTATATATTCATCCAAGGAAGGAGGCAAAAGGCTTCGAATTCTAAGAAATTCACTGGATCTCGTCAGAAACATGTAGCCATGATGAGAAATAGATAAACAATCTCAGTTTGTCAGCACCCCGTGTAGGGAATTAAACTCACAACTTCCATGTTAATGATACTTTCACATTTAATTTCCTGTGTGCCACCCTGAAAATGTATCTGTTGAAAGTGGAATTTCACTCCATAGAGCTGTCTTATTAAGTGCACGCGTGTGAGGTTATGCCTGTCACAACAGGAAGCTCGTTTAGAGCTGTAATTTAGGGACAGGGGGAACAGAAGAGATTGTACCATGTAGGACTATCACTGTTTTCTTGATGCCATTATTACTGTTACTCATTACTTACTCATTAGCACTAAGCATTAATAAGACCTGGGTAAGCACTAGCAGTGTGCTCATGATGGTGCTCCACACAGACCATTCTAGATTATCGGTGCACCAGACAACCTGCTAAACATGAGGGCAGATACCGACCACCCGGCAAGGAGTGGGTCTGGAATCCTGTCAGGAGGATCTTGTTACAGGGGCAAGCCAACATCGCCGAAGTAGACAGTGTGTTAAAGCCTCCATGGCTATAGCACAAGTGTGTGTAAGCAGTAGGGGAAATGCTCAAAAGGTGTTCCAGAGATGGGCAGCTTTGGCATGGCCTGGGAACCTATTAAAATGAGCAGTCTTAGACCCCACTGTAGACCTCGAGAGTCAGGCTTCCAAGGCAATGGGTGTACACGCTAAAGGAGGAGGATCATGGCTCTAGAGTGGTGACTTTCCAACTTGGCTGAACATTAGGGTCATGTTGACGGGTTTGAAGAACCCCAAAGCCCAGGCTTCAGCCAAGACCAGTTCTGATAGAATCTTGGAGGTCTAAACTAGGCATCAGCCTAGCCCCAAGTTCTGAAGCCACAGTGTGCACACTGGTGTTCAAAACCAACCTGGACAACTCCCTGTGGTGACCCTCCATCCTCCAGCCACACCCATGTCCATCGGGAGAACCCTCAAGCACTCAGAGGTACCTGGGTGGCCCTTCTTAGCCCAGTGTTCTGCTGATGGCTTGTGGCAGTATACTCCTCACACGGGTGGCTTGTTTTCCCATCAAAATGAGATCACCTGTTCAAATCTCCTTGACTCTCAGGCAGTTTCTGCCCTTTTTCTAGGTTTTGCTTATCTGAGTGAAATAAAGGGGCTGAATGATGGGCAGGCTGGAGAGCCTTGCTCTGCATCCTCATGCACCTCAAAAGTAAGGCCTTTGTGTTTAGGGAGCCTCCATTGCCTGTCTCTAATACAGTGATGCTAATTATATTCCAAAACACTTCTCACATACCTCCCTATGCCATCAGGCCAGAAAGAAGACCTGGGGTCAGTTGGTAAGCTCAGAGCTGACCCTAAAGACAGACAGGGTGGGTGGGAAACTGGATTTGTAATCTAAGCATTCTAGCGAGATATTCTCCCCACTTTGAGTGAAACTTGTTGTCTTTTGGATCTTTTTTCTCTTCTTTCATAGTGATATGATATTTTCTCTGCTGGGTGCATTGCTGCCAAGAGAAAGGACTACATTTCTTGGTCTCACTTGCAGCTACATGCAAACTTGCAACTAAAGATGTGTATCAGTCAGTTTCCAGAAACCATCCTCAAGGGGCTGCTGGGCTTGCTGTTATCTCTCTTCCTCTTTGCTTTTTTCCATTCTATTTTTACTTGGATATAACTGTAGCCATCTTGGACCATGAAGATTGGAACCATCTATGGAATGGACAAAAATTCTTGAGATGTTGAAGATATGGAGTCTTGAACCACTTCCATTTGGATTTGACTTATGCGAGCATGAGATGAACATCCATCTTTAAGAAAAAGTTATTTGGACTTGTCTGACCCTTCCAATTGAACCTAGTCCCAACTGCTTAGCACCTAAAGTTTCTTCTCCACTGGCCAAAATTCCACTTTTGAAGATTCATTTCTTTAGATGTTAAAGATTTGTCTCAGTCTTTCAGGAAGATCGGGTAAAGTATGGATTCCATAGGAAGGGTTCAAATTTTAAATCTTTATAAGCAACAGTCTTAGCAGGTTGTCCAGCCCTGGGGAGTCATGCACTCTGCACTAAGAACCTGAATGGCAAGAAAAAAATCTGCTCTTTCACCATTCTGCCAGCTGTTTGTTTTGCGGGGGGCAACATATCTTGGGCACCGTATAGACATGGGTTGACTGCCTTGGATCCAGTTACCTATTTTGTTTCCTACTTTTATTACAAAAAATTTCATACATACAGAAAAGTTGAAAAAACTTTATAAAGAAAACTAAAACACTCACTACCTTATATTCAACCTTTAGCCATGGGATCCACTTGATTTATCATAAACTGTCCATTTAGGCATCCCTCTACTTACCTATCCTTCCAGCTTTTATTTTTTAAATAATATTCCAAAGTAAGTTACACGCATCAGTACACCTCTCCCTAAATATTTCCTTGCTACCTAAATTTTGTTCATTTTTACAACTTCTTTTCTTTTTCTTCAAGTCCATTTCCCTGCAAGTAAGAGGAGCAGGAACTCTATGACTCCAAATTGTGACTTAGAGACCTGGATAGTTAAGGCTTCTCTTGTCTCTCCTTACACCTGAACTCATTGGACACTTAATGAAAGTCACAACCAAAATAAGACAGATGGGCTGTTCTTTCAGAGATACCTTGCTGCTTCACTCTCTACTCTTCAGGTTTCTCCAAGGTTGTTCTCCAGGTTTCCTTGGGCTTCATCCACTTTCTTGCCTGACTCCTGATTAATCTTGTGACTTCTTGAGGTATAAAGATCATTCATTCCCCATTAGCCAGATCTTTATATGGAAAGACACCTCCTCCATCCTTCTCTTCAGTTAGTTCTTCCTACATAAAGCTCTGCAGTGCAGCCTGCCTCCTTTTGCCCCAGCCCTAGGTCATCTGACCAGGTATTCTATACATGTCAGGTCCTACTCATATCACCCCAGGAAACCAGCTCACCTCCCATTGGCTCAAAGTTCATGTGTTGGAGGTGTTTGTTTTTATTTTTGCTTGTGGTGTAGGGGATTGAGCCCAGGGCTTATTACAATGAGCTACATCCCCAGCCCTTCTTTATTTTGAGATTGTATCTTGCTGAGTTCCTCACGGTGGTCTTGAACTTTCAGTCTTCCTGCTCCAGCCTCCCAGCACTCTTTCCATATAAAGGGCTTCCTGTGTCCAGTGAAGGTGCTAGCCTCAGGGCGCCTGAAGGAGAAGGCAAGGTGGCCTCTGAAGCACAGGGGATGGGGCCATGCAGGGAGCAACCTGTCCATCCTGTCCAGGGAGCAACGTTAGAGAAAAAGCTGGCTGCTCTGTCCTTCAGCCAGGTGGGGAAATCACAGGCCCTGAAGAGTGCGCTCAGCCCTCAGGTTTTATCTGTTCTCCTATCTGTTCTGTCGGTGGCTTAATTCTGCGTCTTGTAACAAAGGCCATGAGGAAAAATAGCCACTAAGTCACTGACATCAGAGAGCCATACAGAATATTGTCTGTGTTTCTGTCCTGCCCGGCCTGGGCTGAGGGAGTGCAGATGGCCACAGGCTGCTGCCGCCTGGGTTTGTGAGTCCCCTGACGCAAGACCCTGCCGGCCTCCGGCATGCGAAAGTCCAACCTGACCTGCTCCAGCACACGACTTGCGCCCCACCTTGACAGGTCCCCACCGTGTCCCTGCTGCGTCCCCACCTTCCAAGGAACCTGAACAAAATCATCCAAGCAGTGGCCTTCAGTGGCTGGGAACAGATCAAGAAAATCAACTTTTCCGTTTGGACAAAGGAAAGACAAGGAGAGAGAACTAGAGGCGAGTCTGAGATGAAGTTGGACCCCAAGCCCCTTGGTGTGACTGAGCCCCAGCACAGCTGTGATATTAGCAGCCGGCATTTGAGGCACAATAATAATTCTTCAGATCAAAGCGGCCCCGTCTTTAGACAATTATAGTAAAATTGAAGCTCTCCTCTAAAAGAAACACATGCTCTTGTTGTGTTTTCCCCTCTCCCCCTCCTTATTTTATTCTTTATGAACAAATTGGTTTTCAGGGCTATAGAAAGAACTGATTGGAAGCTTAAATTCTCACTGCCTGCCCAGGGGTGGTTTGCAGGGGTGAACATGTAACATCTGAAAGCTGACTTTTTTTTTAAATTGATATCTAAGAATAAAAGAGAGAATGGTAGGAGAAGCTGATCAGGAATGAATAAAGTCTCCTTTTAAGCTGAGTGGCCCTCCCCCTCTTCCCTCCAGAAAAGCCGGACTGTAATTGCTCACCATCACTCGGCACAAATTGTCTGCTCATGTTTGCTTTTTAATTTGGTATAATCTGGTCCATTTCGCTCTCTCTGCCTTTGAACTCTCTCTCTCTCTCTCTCTCTCTCTCTCTCTCTCTCTCTCTCTCTCTCTCTCTCTCTCTCTCTCCCCACACACACACTTTTAATTCTTCAGTACTGTTTAAAAACTTAGTAGTAATTCCTAGTAATATTTGATGGCTTTTACTAAGCAAAGGCACTTAAGAGAAAAAACTACACACACAAATGGCAACATACTGAATGGCACAAATCTGGCCAATGTCCTCTAAATGTTCATTTCTGCATCCAAAGTATGCATTCTTAAGTCTTGGTAGATGGATGGATGGATGGATAGACACAGACAGATAGATTGACAAACCCCAAAGTGAGGGGAAAAAATGGGCCACAACAAGAGAGCTGGTATCTCAGAGCAGCTGGGCTTCTTAGGGTTGCAAGGGTGTGGCTCTCAGCATGGACACACCTACTGTGGCTGTCTGTGATGAACAGGCCATCTGGATAGTGCCATGCTTGTATAGAGTCCCAGCCTGGGCTCCCCTTGTCCTTAGGCCTGTGCTGTCCTCCTGTGGAGGCTGATGAATCTGGAAAGAAACACACCAGTTGGTATTACTTACTTTCTAGAGGTACAAGAACAAAGGGAGGTAAGAGGGGATTGAGATGTGGAAAAAGTCTTCAACAGGTTAAGAGAAGAAGAAAACAGTTAAAGAAGCAAGTAGCAGGTAGGTATAATGAGAAAGGAGACAATCCCAGCACTCTGGGAGGCTGAGGCAGGAGGATAGCAAGTTTTAGCCCAGCCTGGGAAAGTTAGCAAATTAGCAAGACCTTGTCAAAAACAAAGTAAAAAGAGCTGTAGATGTAGCTCTGTGAGAAGGCCCCAGGTTCAATCCCCATTATGGGGGGAGGGCTGGACACAAAAGGAAAGATATCAGTTATGCTCAAATGATGGGGAGGACACAGAATCAACTATGTATTTTCTGTCCATCAGCGTCATACATTCTGTTCTTCAAAAAGAAGCACTGGACGTTATAAGAAAGCTTCCACAGTGCTAGGCCGCACGGCTCAGTTTGAGTTCTGTCTTGGTTTTGCTCTGTGCTGTGTGTCCATTCACGGTTTACTCAACTTCTCTTTACTTCAGTCTCCTTTTCTGTAAAATTGGACTGAAAGTATAATCATCCATGTGGGATTGCTTACATGGACTAATGAAGTATAAAGTGCTGGGCCACGTTTCAGGTTCTCAGTGGTTGTTGACTATTATTCCATCCAGCTTAATAGCAAATGATTTAGGGTATCAAGCAGGGTACAATCAGGGAAGCAGATGGTGTGAGTGCTGCAGTTCCTCCTTTTCCATATTTCTCTTTCTCCAGCTTTAGTTAACCTTGGTCAACCATAGTTCAAAAATTTTAAATGAAGTAAATAATTTATGTGTTTCAAGGTTTCCTGTGTTCTAAGTAGCACAATGGAATCTTACACCATCCTGCTTCATCCTACTGGGGATGTGACTCCTTCCTTTGTTCAGCATATCCATGCTGTGTACCTTACCCACCCATTAGTCACTGTGAGGCCATCTAGGTCATCATATTGTCTGTTGCAGTGCCACAGTGCTTGTGTACAAGTAACCCTATTTTTCTTGATAATGGCCCCAAAGCTCAAGAGTAGTGATGCTGGCAATTTTATCATAGCATATGATTATCTTTTTGTCCTACTTGATTATTAGTTATTGTTGTTAAAGGTTTTCTGTGCCTAATTCTATAAATTAAACTTCATCGTAAGTATGTATATATAGGGAAAATATGTATAAGGTTTAGTAATGTGTGCAGTTTTAGGCATCTGCAGGGAGTCTTGGAACATACTCTGCATGAATAAGGGGGACTACTATATTCTGGCATAAGCAATTTATTATAAATATCAGACTTTGCACAATTGTGGGAAGAGCTGGAGAAGTAAGATTTGGAAGGGAGGTTAGAGCATCAAGAAGAACTAGTGGCCCAATAGTTTCACTGGAGAATTCTACCAAATTTCTAAAGAAGAATTAATACCAATTCTTTACAATTTCAATTTCATCCAGAAAGGAGATACTTCCTAATTTATTTAGGAAGCAAGTATTATCATGATATCAAAATCAGATGAAGGTGGTACAAAAAAGGGAAAACTACAAACTTGTATCCCTGATCAGCATAGATGCAATGATCCTTAACAAAATCCTAGAAAGAAATATGCATATACCTCAACCAGAGTTTATTCCTGGGCTTTAAGGCTGGTTAAATATTAAAAAGTCAATCAACCTACTCCACCATATTAACAGTCTGAAGAAGAATTGTATGATCATTATCAATTGATGCAGGAAAAATCGTTTGACAAAATTCAATGCCTATTAGAATAAAAAGTCTCAGCAAAATAGAAACAAAGAGGAACTTTTTAACTTTATGAAGCACACTTACAGAAACATATAGCTAACATTATACTTAACGGTGAAAGATTGAATTTTTTTCTTCCTTAAATCAGTAACAAGACAAGGATTCTACTCTTACTTCTTATTTTACATAGTGCCAGAAATTCTAGTCAGTGCATTATGGCAAAAGAAGGAAGCAAGGAAAGAAGGAGAGAAAGAAAGACACAAAGTGGAGAGAGACAGAGAGAGAGAGGAAAGAAGGAAGAAGGAAGAAGAAAAGTAATACACACAGATTGGAAGAGAAGAAATAAAATGTATCCTTATTTGCAGAAGATATGATTGTCAACACAGAAAATCCCAAGGAATCTTCAAAAACAATAGTAATAAAACCTTCTGGAATAAATGAGTGGGTTCAGCAAAGTTACAAAACACAAGAGAAACATACAAAAATTAACTGTATATTTATACATTAGCAATGAATACATGAAAACCAAAAGTAGTAATATACTATCACTTGTAATATCTAAAAAAGAAATAGATATCAATATATCAAAACATGCTCAGGACTGATTTACTGAAAAACACAAAATGGTGATGAAAGAAAACAGTGAAGATCTAAATAAATACAGAGACAAACTATGTTAAGGGTTTGGAAGAGCATATATAGTAAAGATGCCAGTTCATCTCAAATTGATATATAGGCTTAACATAATTTCTACCAAAATCCCAGCAAGGTTTTTTGTAAATGTAGTCAAAATTATTCAAGAATTTATATAGAAAGAGAGAGGAACTAGAATAGCTACAACAATTTTGAAAGAGAAGAACAGAGTGGGAGCAATCAATCTACCTGATCTAAAGACTTATTATATAGCTATAGTAATCAACACTGCATGGTATTGTCACACAGATCAATGAAGAAGAATAGAGAGCCCAGAAATAGACCCACATAAATATTTCCAAATGATTTTTGACAAAGGTATAAAAGCAATTCAATGGAGAAAAGATAGCCTCTCACCAAATGTTGCTGGTACAATTGAACATCTACAGGCATACAAAAATGAAACTCAACCCAAGTTCACACTTTATACAAAAAGGAACTTCAAGTGCATAACAAAGTTAAACATAAAACATAAAATTATAAAACTTTTAGAAAAAAAAGTAGAAGAAAATTTTCAGGGTCCCTAAGATTTCTTAGACTTGACAGCAAAACAAGATTATAAAAAGAAAATTTGATAAATTGGACTTCAACAAAATTAATAACTACTGTACCAAAAGCCTTCATAGAAGGACAAAAAGACAAGCTACTGACTGGAAGAAAATATTTGCAAAGGACTAGTGTGTAAACTATATAAAGAACTCTTAAAACTTAACAGTTTAAAAACAAACAAATGATCCAATTAGAAAATGGGTATGAAAAGACCAAAAATGGTATACAAATGTCAAATAAGCACATGGAAAATTATTCAACATCATTAGCTTTGGGGGAAAATATAAATTAAATCATGATCAGATATCATTGCATACCTATTAGGATAGATAAAATGAAAAATAGTGACAACACCAAGTGCTGGAAAGAATGGTGAGAAAATTAAGCATCCATGTACTGCTCATGGGAATATAAAATGATACAGCTACTTTAGAAAGCAGTTCAGGAGCATCTTTAAAAAAAAAAAAGAACATGCAATTACAGATTCTCTTCAACTTACACTGAGGTTATGTCTCAATAAACCCATCCTAAATTGAAAATACTGTAAGCTTAAAATGCCTTTTAATGCACCTTTCCCACTGAACAGCATAGCTTAGCAACACAGTACCCTAGAATATCAGTTATTTACCCTCCTGATTGGGCAGCTGACTAGGAGCTATGTTGTAGTGTCACTTCTCTGATCACAGAAACATATGGTATCAAATTACTAGCCCGGGAAAAGATTGAAATTCAAATTATGGCTTCTACCAAATGCATATTGCTTTCACACCTTCATAGAAGTTGAAAAATTCCTAAATTGACCCATTACAAGTCATGGACCATCTATATACAAACCACTGAGTGGATGCCTAGACATTTATGCCAGAAGAATGAAAATTTACACTGATACAAAAACCTGTACATACATACTTATAACAGCTTTATTTGTAATAGCCCAGAACTGGAAAGATATCTTCCATGGGGAGAATGGTTAAATCAACTGTTCTATGTCCATTACATGGAATGCTACTCAGCAATGAAAAGGAACCAACTACTGTACTTGCACATGCAACAGTTGGATGAATCACCAGCAGACAGTTATGTTCAGTGAAAAAAACAAGTCCTGAAAGGTTATGTGGTGTTTGATTCCATTTACAAGACGTTCTTCAATTGGTAAAATTATAGCATTGAAGAACAGATTGATAGTGAACAAGGACCATAGAGAGAGTAGGAATGGTGGTGAGTGTCACTCAGGAAGCTTTTGTCGATGGTAGAGTTGTTCCATATCCTGACTACACCAGTGTCAGTGTTCTGGCTGGAATACTGAATTGTAGTTTTGGAACTGTTATCATTGGCAGAAATTAAGGAGAGGCCACATGGGGTCTTTCTTCAGCTGCATGTGAATCAACAATTTTCTTAAAATGAAAAGTTTAATTTTGTAAGAAAGGAGCTCAGTGCACCTAATGAGGGCACAAACTTTTTCCATATTTAAAATTCAACATTTTCTGATATTGCTGGGTCTTGTTGGTAGGAATTGATTTACTCAGCATGTCTCAAATATGCCTATTCTGTTGTCTTTTCTCATGTTGCTGATATCCAGCAACAAGGCCAAAGAGCGTGAAAGGTGGGTGCCCCAAAGCAGAAGAATGAGTGATTAGCTCAGGCAGCTGGGCAGCTTCATGGGAAGTCAGTCAGCACTGCGGATGGGCACATTCGGTCCCATCATTGTAGACA
The DNA here is from genome assembly GCF_053883595.1 of Heterocephalus glaber. NCBI lineage: Eukaryota > Metazoa > Chordata > Mammalia > Rodentia > Bathyergidae > Heterocephalus > Heterocephalus glaber. The sequence goes on along the minus strand of NW_028258137.1, from coordinate 15,497,693 downwards.
GCTTCAGTGGCTACAAAGTCTCCTTGACATGTTTCAGCTATTTCAGTTCCTTAATTGTTGAAAGCAGGAAAGTAGGCTGTTGGAAGTCTTTTTAAGTGTTTTTACCAAGAAGGAAAGATATACAGAAGCATAAGAAAATGAGATAAAAATGAGGGGTGAAGAGCAAGAAGAGGTGACTTGGACAGTGAAGAGGGGGCCCATGAGTACCAGATGGAAAACAAGAGGGTCAGAGGAGAAGTTCAGGGGTCAGATGTGAGATTTCTCCTCTAGTGTCTTAGGCAGCAAGTAACCACTGTGGGCCTGCAAATGTATGTCTAGAAGGCTAACAGAAAAAGCGGGAGAGGGATTTCTATAAGGATAGGCTTTTCAGTTGTCAAAAGAGGGGTGGGACAATATGCATGGTGAGCAAGAACGAGTGATGATGCAGATCAAAATGGTTTGGGCACTGTTCTGAGAGGTGGCAGAAGAACATGTGAGACAGTGAGCTTGAATGCCTTGTTGCTTAGCTAGCTAATGTCACAGTCTTCACAGAGCAGGGATGGAAGGGAACTCCTATCAGACTCACGTGTCTACACTGAGCTAGACTGTGTAGTAAGAGTGTTTCTTGCCTTCTTACACTGAGGCATCACTGTAATGCCTCCTGTCCTCTCATTTTGAACTGAATGGGGCTCAGAAATGTTTAGCAGCTTCACCAGTCATTCTGCTAGTAATACCGACTCTCAGAAAGAAGGAAACTTTCCAGCTTGTGCAATGTGATCAAAGCCAGAGACTTCCTGTAAAATGAAAGAGATGACCTTATTGTTCCTATAGCTGGGGCCCAGGATTTTCACCTCCAGTGGGGACTCTTTGGCATTCATTACCTCTTGGCCCACCAGGCCGGTTTCAAGGGGGATGCTGCCCCATGGAAGTAAACTGTCAGTTTTCTCAAAAAAAATCCTCCAAAATTGGAAGAGAACTATATTGGTTAGCGGAAAGGTGCTGGAAGGGGAGAAGGGTAGGTCCTCTCTGAAACCTGAGGTTCAGCCTCCCTCGGTGTGTGATGGTTCCCTCCCCATTTCTAACCTAAAGTAATTGAGGATTTCCTTGCCTTTACGTCTTTCTCATTCCAGAGCCTAGGGTCTTCCTTTGCACTCTGCCAAAGAGGAGTTATGGGGAAGACCTCTGACTGGCCATTCAGCTGTTTCACCTAGAATGTAATTGCAAAGTTTAAATGGGAGGTAGAGATTTACCAGTACGTAAAGTATATGCATATGGTTTTCAATAGTTGATGCTTAGTAATTCTTTGTTAAATAAATAAATTGTTGAATACATCTTGATTAAATCTTTCCATCCAGAGAGAAGGTAGAACAACATCTGGATCCCATTCTTCAGGCCTTGGAGTAGCTATTTATTAATTTTGAGGTTGTAATTTTCATTTTGACATGGGAGCAACTGCTCTTTAGAACCAAAATAGAAGAGAAGGAAGCCTGTGACTTTTGAGTAGCACCTGTTTTCTGCCAATCTGGCTAAGGTCCTATCCATTGGAACATATTTTCCTGTACCTTGGAAGTCTTCAGCAGTTAAGTGTTCTGTACAGAGAAAGAAACATTTGCTGAGAATGTCCAGTTGTTGTGGATGTTTTGTGGATGTAGCCCTGTAATACCTTCATTTGTCTTTATCTTTTTGCTTTGTATAATACAGAAGGTGATCTCTGTAACCACACAGGCCTTCCTCTGCTGCAAAAGTTAAAAAAGAAGGAAGGAAAGAAGGAAGGAAGGAAGGAAGGGAGGGAGGGAGGAGGGAAAGGAGGGGAAGGGAGACTTCCATTTGGAAATTAATCTCAGACTCCGCCTACTTTGTGAATTTGACACACTGAGAAAGCTTTCTTTTCTTTCCTCTCCAGGTGCTTGAAGGGGGAAAGCGGGAACAAGTATAAAATGTCCCTGTCTCATGACCCTGTCAGGGTCTCAGGGAAATGAACCTGTGGAAGACAATGGAACATCCTAGCAAGTGAGGCAAAAGGTTCCTGAGTTTGGGGAAGACCACTGCCACCCACTGGCCCCATCAGAGGGAGCATCTCTTCAAGTCCCCTGTTCCTGCTGGGAACGTTCAAGGACAGTAAACATGCTTTCTAGGACTGGAGGGGTCTGAAAACCAGATTTGTTCCAGGTAAGTGAAATTTTACTTTAGGTTCTAAGAAATCTAAAGAACAACAACAAAAAAAACCCATGACGTTGCCCTCCAAGGAACACCCATCACCAGGTGGTAGGGTAGGTGCCACAAGTGGATGTCATGCTGGGAGCCCCTACCAACCCCAGTTAAAGGACTTCATCAGTTGCCACCCCCTGCTCCTCCCCAAATCAAACCAGTTCCCTCTGTAAAAATAAATTGCTACCTGCTTCTTAACAAACAAACCTTTGAGAGAGGGGGGAAAAGAGCAATATTTTTTAAAAAGGAAGAAAATTACAAGTGTATTTTCTCCTGACACAGTTTTAAAAGCTATTTGTAGCTGATTTGCAATGCTCAAAGTATTCAGCTTTTCATTTGAAATTCTAATAAGTCCATTGAAATGGGTTGGAGCTTGTTAGAAAGTAAAGGGAATGAAATGACTTTACTGCACTCTGGTTTTGCTGCCTTCTTCACGAACATCCTAAGTCTATCTAGACCTTATCCTAGGTTCAGCTTTATGTCTATGAAATATTCTTGGGTTGATGTGGGCAACAAAAGCAATGTGGGAGGACCGTAGAACCACCACGTAGGTTGTGTTGTATGTTGCCACTGGGTCTTTATTTTCCACCCTTGAATTCACATGTTCCTGTGATACACTAATGCAGTGGATGAATTCTCTCCCAACAAAGCTCCCTTTTTTTCTCAATGGCATGACTATAATGCAGAGTTTTGGGGAAGCAGTCAGACATCACAGATCAAAGGTTCTACTTCTATTCCAAAGCAAATGGCTAGCATGAAAACCAGGCCTGTGTAGGTCTTGGTTCCAAGCAAGGGGCATGGTCTAATTTTACAAGCTTACCCTATCTGTGATGGACATAAAACAGTGTCATGGGAGCAAAAATAAATCAAACAAGCAAAGAATAGTCCTGATAGGATTTGTAATGACAACTTCTGTTTTTAAATTGTTTAAAATAATAATTAGATTTATTAGCATAAAGAATCTTAATTCTTATATAATCTAACCTTAGGAAAGGACCAGGTTAGTTTTCTATGGTAGTTTTTGATGTTATTGTTCTGTTATTGTTGTTGTTAGTACTGCCTAATGCTCTAATAACCTAGCTCTCCCAACATTGTATAAATCATGAAAAGATCTTAAATATTTACATAACATTATAGAAGATTTGTGAGTGAAGTGATAAGATATAACTTATATAAACAAGATTTGTGTTTTCTTTTGTTTTTAGTCTCCTCCTTTTGCCACACTCATGGTTTGGTTTGGTCCGGTTTGGCTTGTGGGGGTGACCTAACTGGAAAAGGAAAAAGTCGTTATGAAGGTTTAAAGTGGGTTGAGGAATAAAAAGAAAGAGAAGAAATTGAGACAAATGTAAAAACAATTCTTTTGAGAAATCTGGCTGTGAGAATGAGAACACAGAGGCTTGTTTTTTACTAACCTGAGTAAAATTTCTGGAAAAACTGATCAGTTTGGTAGGTCTAATAGTCCCATTACTGTGTTAAGAAATTTAGTGGAATCTCATCGAGGAAACACTCATGAGATGTTTATTCCCTGAAAATTGTCATCAGGTTCAAAATTCCTGCAAGTTGTTATTACATTTTCTGATGACGAAAGAACCCACAAAATTCGTATCATCTGGGAAGGAGTTTCGTGGTGAACACGATTCTGTCTGGATTTTCTTTTTAGAATAAAAAGTACAATTGTACCCTGGGAACTCACTGCTAATTGGTTCCAGGAAGTGTAAGGAATACCAAGCAAATTGTTTGGACTAGAAAGGGTAGTGAGTCATAAGGCAACCAACGCCAAGGAGTTCTAGCTTGTGTGCCAAGTGCCAAACAGATGAAGAATACCAAGACAAAATTTCATGTCAAAATGTGTCAAGTGCCAAATTTGATGAGTTTCAAAGCAGCTGAATACCAAGTTATGACTGTAGTTGGGACTTGAGGTACAGGCAAAGGCATGGTGCTATTGTAGCCTCTTAGAATGTTCCAGTTCTCTATGGTTGCCTTGCAAGCCACCCCAAAGTACAATGGTGTCAGTGACAATGATGTTATGCTCCTAGGTTTTGCAGGTCAGAAATCTGTTTGGGACACAGTGGGGTATCCTGTCTCTGCTCCATGATTTCTAGGGCTCACTGGAGATGGCTCAAATGGTGAGGACATCTAGACAGGGCAGTTGAGTCTGGAGACTCTTCCAATGGACTCTGAGCTGGACTGTCCAACACGTCAAGATGGCTCCTTCACATGCATGTCAGGCATTTGGGCTGCCATGGCTAGAACCACTGAGGATGAGTAGTGTTCCTCCAATTTCTGGAGCAACCGCTTCATGTAACTCTTGAGTGACTCCACAGTAGAAAAGTCTCAGGGCAGTGAGACTTCTTAGGTGGCAGTTTATATTTCCAGAGCAAATGTCCCAAGGGAGAAATACCTCCCAATCCTCTTAAAGCCTGGGTTCAGAGGCACTTCCGCTACATAAAATCAGTCACAGGCTGGCTCAGAACTGAAGGGATAGAACAATATACTTTACCTCTTTTGGAGGTAACAGATAACAGAAGCAACTGATGGTAGACTTTTGGGAAATAAGCAACCACATTGAATTTCATCTCTAGAGGTTGAAGTGCTAATCTACTAAATCAATCATTTGATCAGCAAACATGTATTTTACCAATTACATGTATCTAGTGATAATACAAATGTGGTACTATCCTCTAAGAGTTTACATTCTGACATCACACACATACACACACACACATACGATGATCATGGTCAATCCAGCCAAGAGGAAAGGACTAGATATAATGGAAACATGCAACAAAGTGGCCCAAAAGTGACCCCTCTGGGGGAAAATTAAAGAATGTGTTAGCAGAGACTATGTTCAGTGCATTAATGAAAATGGTAGCAATTGATGGAAAGGCACTGGTCTATGAAAACTTCAGTACTGAATGAAAGTTCCTTGCACCCAACTTCTCACTCTATTGGAAATCCTGAGGCTGTGTCTTAAAACCTCAGCCTCTTCCTTAAGATGAGTAAATCTAATAAATGAAGTACCATCCAGCTTTTGTTCTTCCCCTGGGGCTTAGCTTGAGAGCAGGAATTGTTTTTCTAGGGTGAGTATTTCGAAGAAATTATTTCATATCAAAATGCACTGGTTAACTGAGAAGAGATTCTTGGCTTCATGAGACAATATTCCTGGCACCTAAGCAAGTTGGAAAAATGTTTTAGCTACCTAGAATTTGCCTGCCTGCATCAGATTTTTGAGTCTTTCTGCCAGCTAGAAGAGCTCATTTTATTTTTAATGTGATTAAAAAATTAAAATAAAGTACTGATTTTTATATATAGATGTTGATGAAAGATGTATTTTAAAGCAGTAAATTAAAATCTCATTAATATTTCAGTAAGAGTATTTTGTGCTTATCTGTTTCATCTCTATTTTTGACCTATGGCTTAGAGTTCACAGCATGAAGGAGATGGTAAAATCTGTTCACCATAAAATGTTAATTATAAGTAAATTACAGCACAAACGTTCAATCAGCCACATTAATTCTACATAAAGTGAATTATTGTAGCAGAAAATTTTGAAATGTGACTGAATTTTGTAATCTTCAGTTTCCTTCTACCTCTTACACTAACCCTGATTCTCATGTGTTTACCCCATAAACCAGGAGTTCTTTGTGTGCTGTTGAGCTCATTCTATTCACTATGCTTTGAAAGTTAAATACAGTGGCAGTCCCCATCTCTCCAAATGGTTCTGAATTGTACATAAGTCTTTTTCCCCCTTGGCAACTTCAGTGAAAGCTTTGATATTTTTCAAGCAGAGTGTTTGGTTCTTACATTGAAGAGGTTGGGCTAGTCATATGGAATAATTCTCTACTGAAAACTGATCAATATGCATATGTGTTTGTTATTATTGTATAATTGTGATTTTTCTCCTGGATTTAGATCTGTTGTAAAGTTACAGACTTAAAAATTAATGCTTTTATGGCCAAAATCCGATGGATCTCCCATCTGGCATCACCTCTTAGGCAACAGAGAAATACTTAAAGGAGTCAAAAATCTTACCCAAAGAGTATAATTTGCAAAATAATAATTTAGAAAATGCTGAAAACATCTAGAGTATAGATGGTTCATTCTGTCAACTATGTCAATTGTTCATTAGTGGCAAAAATACTGATGCTACCATGAACAAGAATACCTGTGTGAATTCACTTTGCCGTGAGAAATAGGGATGCTGCTCGGTATTCATGGGATATTTAATGTAGTGACCAGATGGCATTAGGTACTGGATACAGGAGAAGCTACAAATTTATAAAATAGTAGGAAGAAGAAAATCTTTTCATACTTGGTGCCACTAAAATACACCCGAACTCAAGTACCAAGTAGCCTAAAGGAATTGCATACCAAGGGTTTTTGCTTCCTCACTGCCTTCTGTTTAAAGCAGTATTGTGGATCTGGTCTGCCTCCTTCCACTTACTAGGTCCAGTGCATTCTCACCAGAAGGTGAAAATGTGAATCACATCCTGAGGGATCCCCTGTTCAGTTCAGATGCCTATTGTTTTTGAGCCTGAAGCTCTACACTCTCTCCTGGTCTTATCTCTCCCACATGAACATCACTGCTCCAGGTGTCTACTCTGTGACTCCATGAGAATACTAGGACTAAGTGGAACACAGAGGATGACATGTGTATTCTTTGTCTACCTGTGTCTGGCTTCTGTATTAAGATTCTGTCTTCTCATTAGTGAAGGCAGAGTCTTTGCTTTGTTCCACAGATAAGCTATTTCATTTACTACTCATGAAACTCAACAGAAGGCTGAAGCAGCCAAGAAAAATAGAAATACTTTAGAGACTTCATTAATAAGGACAATGCAGAAATGGGAATCACAGTACTATTAAGAAAAAAAGACTCCTGCTCTAAGAGGGATGAGAGAAGGAATTTCCAATTTGCTAATGGCAGAAGCTGTTAATCTGAAAATGAGGGCAGGCATTGGTGAGGCCTCCTTTGACATGCTCAGAAAATCTTGAGGATTTAAATATCTGGGAGTAAGAGTTAGAGATTTGGCACCATTAAGAGAAAAATATCACTTGCTTCCTATGAGGCTAGATATCCTACAGAAAATATAATTTTAAAAAATGTAATAAAGTTGAGTGTTGACCCCTTTGGTTTGAAACCTTAGGCAATACTATGAAAAATAAATAAAGATGAATGTGATGCTTCTATGATCGTATTTCCCCCCTTTTTTTCTGCTCCAATTCTCAATCTGGGCTCTCTCAGGATCTTCTAGCTTTTACATTCCTTTTTATTCTCTAGAAAATCAGAAACACATTTACAACAAGGTGTTAGAAGACTATTTTTAATAGAAAAATGTCTTTGCTTTGGTAAAAATTACATATGTCCACTGTATAAAAATTAAAAATGGTAAAGTACAAAGAAAAGAAAATTTTACTAAAAGTTCTACCACCCCAAAATAGTCCTCTTTGAACTGATGAGCATTTTCTCAAACATTTATTTATCATGCATTGTTTGAAAGAAAAGAGAAACTAAGCAACAGATAGAAATAGAAAACCTGTGCCCGGGATTTAGCTCAGTGATTTCACCGCCTGCTACACAAGGGCATCCCCGGCACCAAAAAAATAATAAAAATAAAAGAAATAGAAAACCTAAGAGTCAAAGAAACAGATTTTTAAAAGGGATTATGGTGACCACAGCAACTAATACTGTATTATTTATTTGAAATCAGATTAGAGGACAGATTTTAAATGTCTTCAAATGCACACGTGAGTACATACACACAGATGGTAACTCTGGATGGTGATGAATAAGGTGATTCATTGGAGTGTGGTAATCAGTGCACAATATGTACAAAAAGCAAATCATCACATTGTACACCTGGAATATATGGAATTTTTAACTTGTCAATTAAATTTTATAAAGAGACTATTTATGCCAAAGATTGAAAGTATCAAATTTAATGGTACTACATTTTATTATATTAGAACTCAGGAAAAGATTACAAAGAAGAAATTGAACTTCTGATCCTCAGAAAATAATATTTTTTCATCACAATATAGTTCTTAAAGTATCTCAGCTTTAGAAAAAAAGAGCTAAGGGAAAACATGGTCTGGATCCATTTCTGTTTAATTGCATGTTTCAGCATTGAACAGTATGGGTGAACCCCCTGCTTAAAAGATGAGAAAAGACACAACTGCCTAATTTCCTTCCCCTGTCTCCTAGTATTTCTTAGTAATTATTTTACTTTGTTGTGGTTTGTAACATTTCAGGTCTTGTTTTGAAACTAGAAACAATGTTTTGTCATATCTTTATATTTTGACTTTTAAATATGATTCAGTTTTTATATTTTTGATCAATATTCTTCAGTTTTTCTCTTTTATATTTTTGATTATTATTTAGTTGGGTGAATTTTATCTTTAAATAGAATTTTTCCCAATGTAATCATTCAATACATGTATACAATGTGTAATGATCAAACTTGGATAATTAGCATTTCCCTGTCAAAGAGTTATCATTTCTTGGGTCAGGGAGCTTTGAATTCCTCTCTTCTAGTTCTTTATGAAATATATAATAAATTTTTGTGAAATGTAGTCACACTATTGTACTGTAGGACATTAGAACTTATACCTCTAAATACTTTGGTTTCCGAGACCCAGCCTCTCTCTGACCTCTCTCCCCTCCCTTTCTAGACACTAGTGACCACCATTTTGCTCTAAGTAACCTTTTAGAAGGTTTGTAGTTAATTATATTTTAATTTTTTGCATGTCTGAGAATCCTTATTGCTTTTATACCCAGGGTACAATATGAAATAATTAAAAATGAAATAAAAGGTAACAAAAATAAGTGAATAAATAAAAGAACATTTTAGCCGGGTATAAAATATGGAGAATTCTTCAAAACTTTATAGACCTTTGTTTATTGTCTTCTGGCACTGAGTAATAGTCTTTAATCACATCTTGTAATACGTTGTTTAATTGTTAAATGGGCTCATAGGTGCCATACTTTATAATTTCGTGCTGTTGTGACTGGATATTATATTCTATGCAGTGTTTTTTTTCTTTAAAACCTAGTAAATATTGCTTTCTGCCAATAGAATTATAAATGACGGTGAAGACTGCCTCATACAAATTTTCTGTTTATAGAGAATTTGATTTTTTTTCTCTGAATAATTAAGAAATATTTTCTTTATCCTTTAAACTCAAAAATCAGGATATGTTTACCATCAGCCTATTTATATCAGTTTTTCCTATAATATACTGTGCCATTAAGGGTGTGTATGTGTGTGTACATGTGTATTTTTCCTCTAAGGCATATTCTTTGGCTTTATATGTCTGATTTTTCCCATCTGTTGAATTCTCCATTCCAGGTATATTAATTATTTTTTCTTTTTCAATTACCTTTTTTATTGTTTGTTTTCCTTTAATTTACTAAGTTTCACTCAAGCTTTTTCACTATGCTAATAATTCTGCTTTAAATTATATCTACTCTATGTTACCTGTTACCATGCTACCTGTGCTAACTCATTTATTAGTTCTATAATGATGTTTTGATCCTCAGTTTGTGTCCTAAGCTTCAGTCTTTTTTGTATCATTATGTTATTTTAATAGCTTGGTGTTTAGTGACTATTGTAGTAAATTTGTGTCATATTAAGCTATTCTATTACATGAAATGCTCAAAAATAAATTTCATTTTCTTTTTTTAAAAAGGTTATTTCATCTCTCACTTATATGTCACATTCTATTTTTACATTCTTTTTCACATCCTTAAGGAGAAATCCCTTGGGATGCTGGCTGTATGGAAGTCTCTTGCATATTCATCACCCTGAATGGACTCTAGGTATTGATATCTGTATCTCTCACATACTACAAGCCTGTCAAAACCAAAATAAAAATTTGCTGACTTGGCAGATAAACTCACTGGCAAATGGCTATAGGTAAAGATTTTTTTCTTTCAGGGTTCTGGCAATTTCTTTGGTTTGATCAACCCTTTGATCCCACATCAGTTCCTCAATACATTTATTTAATGTATCTTTACTATTTTATCTGAGATATGAAATTGTTTTCAGCAGAAGGTTTAGTCCAAAAGGATCATTTGCCATTGTTGAAAATGGAATTCCTTTCGTACTATTAGTTATGTACTTTCTTGTTTTTGCTTAATATGTGGAGCTCTAGGCATTGATCTTTGTGCTGACAGACATTGGAAAATGTATTCTTGACCAACTTTCTGCTTCATCAGAGACATATCTTTTCTCTTATAAACAGCCTAATGTGTACTACCTGTTGGATATATTCTAAGACCTTTGGAAGAAGGACTGTTCTGATAATAGGCTATGTCTCAAAGAACCAGAGATATTGCTTCCTCTCTTGGGAATGTGTTAGTGTCCTTTATCAGAGTTCAATCCACCTACTTGGACATACAACTTATTGCTGTGGAACCTTTCCTCCAAACAACTGAGCCCAGCCATTTTTTTCTGCCTCTAATAAGGGTCTGAGCTCTTATACTGCTAGGTAAATGGCTTCTATTCTTAAAATCACTTTTCTAACTTGTGTTAACCAGCTTTCTCTTATTGTGACAAAACACTTAAGAAAAACAGCCTAAAAGGAGGAAAAGTTAATTTTAGCTCACAGTTTCAGAGTTTTAGTGCATGGTTGTTTGGCCATGTTGCCTTTGGGCCTGTGGTAAGGCAGAACAACATAGCAGGGAGCACGTGGTGGAAAAGGCTGCTTACCTCATGATGGCCAAGAAACACAAACACAGAGAGAGAAAATGTCAAGGTCCCAATATCCCCTTCAAGGGCATGTCCCTAGTGATCAAACTTCCTTCCATTAAGCCTCACCTCCTAAAAGTTTCACTGCCTCCATATTATGTTGTCTTTCCATTATTGTGACAAAATACTTGAGAATAACAAAGGAGTAAATATTTATTTTGACTCATGGTTTCAGAATATCGTGGAAGTAGGAATGGGTGGATGAGAAGACAGAGAGAAAAAGAACCAGAGAGGAAACAGCCAGAAACAAACTATATCCTTCAGAACCACTTCCCTAATAACCAATTCCCTAGTATAATCCAATTAGGTCCCACCTCCCAATAAGTCCATTGAGCTATAAATTAATCAGTGGATTAATCCAGTGACGAAGTTAGAGCCTTTGTGATCCAATCATGATGAGCTTTTGGGGAGATAGTCTAGATCCAACTGTAACATCTCCCAGTAGCCCCATGGGCTGGGAACCAAGCCTTCAACACATGAGCTTTTGGGGAATTCAAGATCCAAAATCCAACTCAACATTCTTAGGCATTCCTTCAGTTTGTTTCTCTCTAAGCTGTGAGGTATTTCAGGAAAATTCTAAATATGTTATCTATGCCTTTCTATGCATTCTAAAGTTCAGGATAGAGTAAAAATCAAAACTGTAGCTTACTAAAATCATTTTTCCTGGCAAATACTTTTTGAAGTTTATGGTCCAAGGTTTTACCATGTTCTTTGACTATTGCTGATGAGTGTTTTCTTGATTTTTCTCACTTCTTCTTGTTCCTTTTAAAAGATATTGGAACAAAGAGAATCTGTGATCCAAATCCACTGCACCATCATCCTCTCCATTATGAGATTTCACATTTCAATAGCAATATTGCTGTTATACCAAATGAATGATTATGCCTCTTCATTTTGCCTCCTTCAGAAACAGATCTGAGACAAGAAAGCAAGTGAGAGCCATTTATATGTAAGGTGATCCCAGGAACTGGGAATATGAGGAAGCACAGAGGAAAGTATGGGGAGGCAGAGGGAAAAGTATGAGGAAGAAAGGAAGAGAGAGGTGGGTTCTAATAAAGAGCACTTCTTCAAACAAGTTGCCACTGTGGGAAACAGAGACTTGATCTCATGGACAAAGCTCAGGAAAGAGTAGAGAATGCATGCTTCACAGTTGTTCTATACAAGAGGAAAGGGAGCTGGCATATTTGTACACTGATGACTATAATTCATTGGTGGACACCTGCTCCTAGAAGCCTTAATTCTCTCGCACTTGCTGCCTATCACACACACAGGCAGGGTATCAGTCTCAGATGGTCTCAATGAGACATGGGCTCCAGAAATTGTAATTTGGGCTATTGTGCTGTAAAATGGTAAAATCCAAGGGAAGATGGCCAGGGTGTGCCACACGATTGTGAATTTCAGGTATCTTGGCATTTGGATAGAAAAAGGCTTGGAGGAAGCAGGCTCTTCTCAGGGCTGCTCAGATGGTTCTATTTGAGTGATCTCTTACTTGATAGCAATTACAGACCTTGGCCATTGATCCCTTCTAGTTTCTATAATAAACTGTTCAAACTTAGTGAATGCACCTATATAAAACTTAGGAAATATCTTGTGAGGCCTTAGAAAAGGTAAGAGAGCATTTTAGTCAATAAGGGAAAGCTATTTTAGCATATGTAATATATATGACACAATACAGAGAAATACATATATGGAGAGAGAGAATTTTATCAACATACACACACAAATGAATTACATTAATTATACAGTTGTCTTTGATATCCATAAGAGATTGGTTCCAGGATACCCACAAATACAAAATCTGCAGATACTCAAGTCCCTCATATAAAGTGGCATTGCTATTAGCATGTAACCTGTGCATCTCTTCCTTTGTTATCTCATCTGCTGTAATACTTAACACAATATAATACCATGCAAATAGTTTTCTGCTTTATTGTTTAAGGAATAATGACAATAAAAAAAGTTGAACCTCTCTAGCAAAGTTTTTAAAGAAATTTTGATGTGCTATTTATTGAACTTGAAGGACCTAAACCCATGGGTATGGAGAGGCAACTATCTTAATGTTTGAAACAACTGTTAAAGAGGAGCATAGGTGTGGGTGGCAGACATAGTAAGTGCATACTATATATGCTGCACAGATGCTGTATGGACACTCCACTCGAGAGCGTTCAGAATGTCATCAGTTGATTGTGTCCCCATCAATTCCCATTTGGCATACACCAAAGAATAGCATAGTTCTTATGGAAGCCACTACAGAAATCTACTCACCTAATAGTCTACTTTCAAATAATCTTCTTTTGAAAAAATAGCATACTGCGTTGAGTTTTTAAAAGGGCATGACTTTTGACTGCTCTGTATGCCATATATTTGAACGAAGTCCCACAAATCCATCCTGTTCCTCTGTGTGAACTACCTGGACTGGTTTTTTAAAAGTGATGAGTTACATTAACTCTTAACTCTGGGAGGAAAAACTAAAAAGACCTCCAAGCTTAATGATTAAGGTGGAGAAAAAAAATATTATTTAATTCAAGTCAAGGGAATCCAATCAGCTATTTTGCATATCGAGTGTATATAAAGAAAATTATATTTTAATGGATAAGTGTACTTCAGAAGTCCCACCCAAGGGATGAAATATATGTGTGCATTCATGTGATAAGTGTTACCAACTTATTCTCTTCATGATACTTGACAAAATTATCCATACTAGAAATCATTGTTTTAAAATTCCTGAGTGTTTTGTCTTATATTTCAGTGAGGAAACACTAAATTTAAGATGTCAGGCAGTGATGGTGGTAGGGTGTGTTATATTTATCTGGCTAAAATAAGACAAAGCCAAAAAGTAACATAACTCCCTAAATATATAGTGTGGAACTACTGTGGATAATTATTCTCCATATTCATAAAGGAAGAAAAGAAAAAAAAGAGGTACAGAGTAAGATAGACTCAAAGATGGAATAGCAGGGACTGTGAAAGAGAATGAATGCAGCAAAGTAACAAGATCATGAAATGTCAAACTTGGGTTCCCTCAGAAAATTTTTGTCAGCATAAATAACTTAATAGGCAGAGTGATAAATCATCAGAACAAATCTCTAAGTGACCTTATGGAGCACCCATTTGTGGAGTCTTACAGAGAAGAAACTACCATCTTTGATGAAAAATTTACATGAATGATCCAAGCAAGAGTTCAAAAGCCCTAATTATTCCCTGAAAGAGGATTGTTTATTTGTTTAGCAAAATGCACACACAGAAGGACATCTCTGTAACTTCCTTCCACAAAATCATTTCTTTATTCTGAAATCTTATTTTTTTCTTTTTTTCTTAAATTCTTTTATTGGTACATTGTAGGTATACAACACATTTACATTTCTCATTAGGAACTTGTACCTTTACATGATGCATCTTGGTTCTTATTTTTTCCCCATTCCTAGCCCACCCTTCACCCCCTCCACCCTTCCCTATTTACAAAGACTTTATTTCCATTTTTTCCATTTCTCAGCATTTTTCCTTTCCCTTCTTTCCTTTCCCCTGCCCCTCCCACTACCCCTACCCCTTTGGGCCTTTTCTTCCTATTTTGCATTATCAATTATTCATTCTAATCATTGGTACATTTTAGGTATACAATATAATGACATTCATCATTGGAAATTTGCACCTTTACATAATCTCTCTTGGTTCTATTTTTCACCCTTGCCCAGCCCTCCCTTCAACCCCTCCATTCCTCCCTATTTACAAAGATTTTGTTCCTATTTTTCCATTTTCTCATATTAATTCCATTCCCTTCTTTCCTTTCCCCTACCCCTCCCACTTCCTTCCCCATTGCCCCTTTTCTTACTCCACCTCACTCCAGAAAGAATGGCTGCTATCATGAAATCAACCCATAACAAATGCTGGCAGGGCTGTGGGGAAAGAGGAACCCTGCTCCACTGCTGGTGGGAGTGTAGACTGGTGCAAGCACTGTGGAAATCAGTATGGAGATACCTCAAAGAACTAGGACTGGAGGTCCCATTTGACCCAGATATTCCCCTGCTGGGTATCTTCCCCAAAGAATTGAAAGAATCATACCACAGTGATATATGTGCACCCATGTTCAAAGCAGCACAGTTTGTGATAGCTGAAACTTGGAAACAGCCCAAATGCCCATCAACTGGAGACTGGATAAAGAAAATGTGGGGATTTTTATAAAATGGAGTACTACTCAGCCATAAAAAGTGAGAAATTAGAGAATTTATAGCTAAATGGGGATGCACATTGAGGCGATACTCTTAAGTGAAATTAGTAGGATACACATGTGTAAATACCAAATAGTTTCTCTGGTGTGAGAAACTGAAAGTGTCAATAAGGACTTAATCTCAAATCTTTACAAGTACATCGCTAAACATTTGGACTACTCTGTATGCTTGCAAATTTGTCCCTTCCCTTCTTCATGTTTCATTGTCACATTGAGTAAAGCTCCAGATTCCTCTGGAAATGTGTGTGTTGCTATGGGCTAACTTGTGTTCCCCCAGAATTCATATGTGGAAACTCTGATCCCTCTATGGCAGAATGTGACTGCATTTGCTTATAGAATCTTACCAGAAGTTCTTAAATTAAAATGAGGTTCTTAGGGTGTGTCCTAATTTAATACGAGGGGCGTCATTATAAAAAGAAGACATTTAGATACAGAGGGAAGACCATGCAGACAGGTATATGAGATTCAAAGGAGAGAGGCCTCAGGAGGAAACCACCTTAATCACGCCTGCTCACACCTTGATCTCTGATTTCCAGCCTCCAGACTGTGATACAGTAAATTCCTATGGCTTAACCCCCCTCCCCCGCCCCCAGCCTGTGATACTTTGGTACAACAGCCTTAGCAAACAAAACATGTGTCTTTTCCTGCTGGTATTCTCTCATTTCCCCTTGCCTTCTCTTTCAGGGTGTCTCTTTCAGGGACCAGTCTCAGCTCACAAACTTATCTTTTCTTTTAAGCCATCTTTCAAATCCCTCCTCCACAACTCACTTCTTCAGTTTCCTAAGGATATGTCTTCCCTTGGTAGTATCATCCCCTCCCTACCTTCTCTAGGCCTCCCTCATGGAGAAGTAGACCTGGACTCATCTTAGGAGTGAAGCCTAAGGCACTGAGTGTGCAAAGTTTCCATGCACACAAAACATTGCTGCCTATCATTTCTGTCTTTTTTAAAAAGGATACATCTTAGGAAGATTTTTACATTTGAGTTTGGGTAGCACATTTCCAAATCCAATGCATTTTTGCAGACATAGCTTTGCTTAATCTTCACATCTCAAGTCAGTGGCTTTTGAAGACACTGAGACTCAGAGAAGTTGAGTAACTTAATGAAAATAACAGAGCTAATAAATGCAAGGGCTTGGATTTGAACCAAGGTGAAAGTATTCATTGTTACAGACTCCTAGTGTGCCATGGCCAGTGATAGCTGCTTATGGCATGGCTGATTTCTTCTTTGCCTGAGCTGGACTTTCATGAGCTTTCTGTTGCCTGCCTCATTTATCTCTGACCAGGTGTTTGCTGGTTACCTCAACTAAATTGGGAGCCCTAGGGAGGCAGATTCTAGGGTGTGTTTTCTGTTTGATTATGGTGTTTGAGGAGCATCTGTTGATTGATCAGTTTGTTAACTGATCAAACTTTTTTTTTTACTATAGTACAGCACATCTTAGCATCCAATATTCCCAAGATAAATGCAAAAGTGACCAGGTGCTCAGAATGTTGATCTAGTCTTTTAGAGAAAGGTTAGGAAAGGATATGTATTAAAATGATACCATGAGTTCCCATTATATTATGATAATTATTATTATTATACCCTGTATTTATATAGCATCTCTCTCTCCATCTCTCTAAGGGACTCATAGTCATTTGTAAGCAGTGGGCCTTATCCTGCTGCTAAATAGAAAATAAATTGCTTATTTCTTGGAAGAGAATTAACTCTTTCAGGGCACTGGGGTACCATTTAGTAAATTAGTAATCGTCTAAATGGCACTCTAGGTACATAAGATCCCCCATATAAACCTCGAAAATGAATGTGTTGCCAGTGCTTAAAAGAAATCAGGGCATGCCTAACAGAAACCAGACAGCAAGCTTAAACTACATGTAATGTACTTATCTTTCTTCTCTTAATAACTTTGTGTTCATTCTCTTGGAAATCTATTTGTGACTAAAGATGAATCTATTTGCTAAAATCTGGCATTTTTGATCTTTTAATCTACTCATATGAGAGAAATAAAAGGGAACAGAGATGATGAGAAAAGAACAGTGATATTTATGCACATCGAAGCTGCTGCAATTTGTACAGCGAAACAAATTTTGAGAGACTGATGAATTTTTTCAAATCCATGTGAAAAACTGAACTTGATGGTTCCCTTGGGTCTTGAAAATGTTCAACTACTTCCAAAATAGTGGTTAGTGAATTGGAGTTAGCTTCTTGGATCTCCTTGGAACCATTACTAAGGTGCATAGGGGCAGACACAACTATGTATGCATCAACAGTAGCTTTTCCCAGCATAGAAATTCAACTCTCAAGCAGTCAGAAATGGAGTTAAGGAAATTGACACAAACTGAGAGCTGCTGGAGATTTTCTGTGGCAGATGTGGAGAACCAGGAATGGTTCATAGACGCTGAACAGATCCCTTATTTAAAAAGCAGATCGACAACACTTTCGCTCTTGTTTTCATTTTCCCTCTCCCCCTCCCAAATTTATGGCCCCATCTCATTTAAAATTTTTGGAGTTCATTCACTGACTCAAACACTTCTTGGATGCCCTTGCCTGTCCAGGTGTTACCACTCTGCATTCTGATTGTGATTCAGTAACATGTTATTGATTGTAGAGACTTTCGGTTTATGTGCGATGAGATCGAGTTTGGAAACTGGTGGTGTCTTATTGACTTTCTGATTTGCGCTTCTGGGAAACTCATTGGATGATCAGATGGGCTGCTGCCAGGCAGTTTGGCAATTCAGTAAACACACTGATTATTCCTCAAATTGAGGACCACTCCCATCAGTGCACCGTTGCTTAGATGCTGCACGCTTATGAACAACACCAACACTCCTAACTCTCCCTCACCCCCCACCCCTTCCTCCACCTCAGTCCCCTCCCACAAATCAGCCTTTTCCTGAAGCTTCTTCTTTGGGTTTCCTCTACTCTTCCTGGCCCTCCACGTCGTCTGTCAGGGGCCTCTTTCCATGGGCCTCAGCTTTTCAAGATAAATATGTCTCCTAAGTCCAATTTCAGCAATCTGCACACCTCTGAGCCCCTCACACTCCAAAGAGCATCCTTAAAGGAAAGAATCAGCAGGCTGCTAAAAAGAAATCAAAGCAGATCAGCAAAATGCCTGGAAAGGGGGAAGGAAAGATGAGCCACATAGACTAACAGCCTTCATTTTCCAGTAAGCAGTGTGACCAGTGATAAAAATAAACACTAATGGAGAAAGTGAACATTCAGTCTAATTGTATAATTGCAGGTTGATTTCTGTACATCACACAGGGACTGAAATAACAAGTTGCATCGGGAAGTAGTGCAGTGGTCTCCCCTGTGCATACATAGGCATTTTCATATAGTTGCACCCTGGCATGAGTGAAGTTCAAATAAACTGGCTCTAAGGATGCTGTCCCTGTGGTTTCTAAATAGTCACCAGCAAAAGATGGAGGTCAGTTGCAATACCACTCAGAGCTCAAAGGCAGTAAAATGAGATGAGAAACAGAGCCACTAATTCACCTCCTAGGTGGCTTTTTTAATATTCTAAACTGCGTTTAATCATTGAGTGGAGTGTTGGACGAAGGAACCCTGTCAGCAGCACCCTTCTGCTGATGGACTCTAACTTTCTAGCTAGTAACAAAGCTGACAGATTCTGTACCCCACCCATGTTGCTGATGCTAGACCCTCAGAGAGATTTCCAGTAAAGAAGAAGCTGGATTCTATTAATTTTCTTTGAATTTGAGAGGAAGGCAAGAACTTCAGACTCTGTATCCTATGAAGATTTGAGGCAGATCTGTTTTTGGATCCAAATCCCCAGCCCTCCCTTCCGGGCATTCTGTCACCCACCCCTAGGCTTGCACTGTCTTCAGCACATCGAAGCCACTGGTTGCTCTGCTCTGAAACTGTCATCTTTGTCTGTGGTTCTGAGCTACCACTTCCTTTGCTGCTTTGTGCCTCCGATTGCCTCTTCAGTGGCAAACACGATCCCACTCAGGATGTGGGAATTTTGCACGGAGGGAGATTTGAGCTGCAGTCGGAGAAGAAATGAACATACATTTTACTCTCACACTTCTAAGAGAAAGCTGAAAATATGGGAAGAGTTTGAGATTCTGAAGATTCTATACACATTTAGTAAAGAGAATTAAGACTTATGAACAAATTTCGGTTGTTATTTTTCTATTTTAAAGCCCAGGAATTTTTTAACTCCTGAATTTTGTACAATCCAGAAATCATGCATGGGTGAATAATGTGATATATATCTGATAGCTATTTTTTTTTCCTGCTAACAAATCTATTAGCATTTAAAATACATCTAGATGATCATTTCTTTGGGGTAATTTATTTCATATCCTCATCTTTCATGGTTTTTGTTGCTTTAGTTCAAATGGCCGAGACTATTGGAGCCATTATGAGTTTCTCGTGATTGATAGACTTATCCCAGTGGCCGTGTTATCAGCATCCACGCTTCTGCAGGAAAACATCTTTCCCAGGGAAGAGCTCATTTTTGTTTTGCCCTGTTTCTTGTTAGTCTGACTTTGTGATAATGTCATCAAGCCTCATTCTACACATTCTCTTGATGAGCTGGGATTCTCTGGAGTTAAGAATTGCAGGCATGGGAGAGAGTGATAAAGTGGAACCACAGAATTAGGCAAATATACTTTTGAAATTCCCCTGCCCAAGACATAAAATTGATTGGCCCACATCTGTCATTTCTTAGGTGTAGGGTAATCCCAGAAGCACTTGTCTTTCAAATCAACCTCAATTAGATCTCCAACTCAAGAACACGAAGCCAAATAAAAAGTCGAGCGTTATAGTGAATGAGACTATTGCTCTTCTTTTCAGCTTTATTTAATGTCCATTGGTTCAAGAAAGTGATGCAATTTTGAGAAAGACTACAAAGAATCTTCAAGGACCACTTTAGTTGGCAAACGTATTGAAAAATTAACAGTCATTAATTAATACTTAGTAGGGGGAAGTGTGAGCAGGGAACACTTAGAAATGGTGAGCTCTGGCTCTGTTTTGATTAATATATACCACTTGGACCATTCTCTCCTCCAAAAAATGATAAACATAGATCTATTGAAAATACTAATCATGGTTCATTTACACAGAAATCATGTATAGTAATTTTGACTATTTGAAACAAAAACCTCAAAAGTCATGGGAGGAAATTCTACAGGAAAAAAAGATACAACACAACATATTCATTGATACAATTAGAAAGGAATCTTCAGTAGATCCTTA
Source organism: Heterocephalus glaber (assembly GCF_053883595.1). Classification (NCBI taxonomy): domain Eukaryota; kingdom Metazoa; phylum Chordata; class Mammalia; order Rodentia; family Bathyergidae; genus Heterocephalus; species Heterocephalus glaber. The sequence goes on along the minus strand of NW_028258137.1, from coordinate 15,477,319 downwards.
TTTAATACGTTTTAGAAATAATTTATTGAAATATTTAAAATAATAGCAATGCTTTGGTGGTTTAAAAGATAAGCTTCAATTTCACTCCACATTCATAAATGGCAAACCCTCCTCATGATGCTGGATAAAAAGGTTGTTTAAAACACCTTACCTGAAGCTAATTTGTTGATTCTGGTAACACTTTTGTAGTTTGCAGTTTAATGACAGCCCCTAGAAAGGGAATGGAGCATCCTGTTCTTGCCTTTGTTACTTGTTAGTTGTATGACCTTGAACCAGTCATTTCATCTCTGGGTCCCTAAGTTGTTGTTGTTGTTTTTATCTGTAAAATAATGCGTTATTCCAAAATCAAGTTTCTGCTGTTTGCAAGAAGTTGAGTGATTCTTATGCAGCAGAAGCTCCGGGTGAGTGGGTGTGGCTGACTGGCGGCCTGTGTACCCCCAAAGCTCTTTCAGCCAAAAGACTGAGAAAGCTGTAGTCTAAAGAACAGAGACCCCCTCGAGCCAATCAGAAGCCACCCATGGAGGGAAGAAAGGTTAGATTTGGAACTCAAGAGAGGCAAGGTCACCTGGATATGACCTTTGGGACAGCCTTCTTCTTGGATATGAATCCAGAGACCTGTCTTAGCAAAGCTCTGTGCCACCTCCAGATAAAAGACCGGATCATTTTAGGATGTGTTCACCAGCACAGAGAAAAAAACAAGAAGGAAGCTATCCTTATTTCTGCCAGGATGGCTTCGCTGCACCTGAGATCCCAGAGAACACAGTGCATTGGGGCAAGGGACAGCCCCAGTGAGCTGATGGCAGCAAACTTCACAGCACATGGACCCCGGTTAGCCACGGTAGCAGCAGCTTGTGTCACCATCACCCAGTGGTTTGGGCCATGGGAGGACTTCCACTCACTTAGGAAGCAACAGGAGCTAACAACCCTTTGGTTTAGATGTCAGCACTAGGCAGGTGCCCTCGGGGTCCACAGGGGCTGCCCTGCTCCAGCTGCACCTGTCCCTGTTGAGCAGGAATAAACCAAGAGGCAAGTGGCAAATTCCTAAGGCGCTGGAATGATTGGTTTGCAAGCATCTGTGCGACCCATCCCAGTGATGGCGACAAATAGAACAGAGGCTGAGCTTCTGAGACAGCTCATGAGGGCAGATGCCTGGGAAATACAGCGCACGGCTTTGGCTGAGCCTCTGCAGTTCTCATCCAGGGCACTTTGCTCTTCAGGGGACGTTTAGCTATGTCTGGATTGTCACAATTGAGGGGAGAGAAGTACTTTGGTTAATGTTTCCCACTTGGACCGTTTCATCCTCCAAAAACTGGTAAACACAGATTTAGTGAAAACACTAACAGCGATTCTCTCATTCACACAGGAAGTATACACAGTACCACACAATGGGTATCTAATGGGTAGAAGGCACAGGTACCTTCATACAGGACAGTCCCATAACCAAGCATAATCTGGAGCCAAATATCAACAGTACTGAGTCTAAGAAACATAGTTCTAGCTCCTTTGTGCCCCTGTTCATGCTCATGTGACCTAGGACAATATAGATGTCACCTGTATGCATCAGAAAGCTGGTGATTGTGCCGTGCAGCCAACCAGTATAATATAATGAGGGTAATTCTATGATCATAACAACATGGAAATTCTATCACTAACAATAGTTAATATGTATTGAGATCTATCTACTCCCTGCCAGACACTATTGTGAGCATTTCAGAGAAATTCACCCATTTAACCCACCCCATAACTCTAATGGGTAGATGTGACTCTTGTCTGCAACTTATAGATGATTTAAATAGCTATACTGGCAATTTAATGGGAAGTGTCAGCCAGAGTGCTTGTTTTGCCAATTGGGATGGTCATCTCTGTCCAGTGGTACATCTGGAGGGCCCAAGGAAGTCTCTGACCTTACTGACCTCCACCACTGTCCCAGCAACTGGGAAACAGAAGCTGACCCCACACTTCCAGATGCCTCCGCTGTGTCGTGAGATCAAGGCCACAGTTGTCATCTGCCCACTTCTAAAAACACAGTACTGTTTTCTGCAAAAGAAAAGGAAAAGGAAAGAAAAAGTAGAAAGGAAAGGGAAAAAAGAGGTTTTATGGAACCACAGACACATGGACCCAGGACAAGGTCAAGTAGAAAGGGGTGGGAGGGAGAATCTGGGACTACAAATATCTATTCAAATAGATCATGAAGTCTCCAAAATCTGTTTTGCCTGAATTATTCAAACAGGTGCAGAGCACACTACCCAGATAATTAGGGCAGGGTAGCTGTGCTGTGCTTCCATAGGGTTTTGGTGGGTAAACTTCCTGAGATGGACTGATTGGTTCTCTAGCCTGTGGCTCCCGAGCTTTGGTTTTTTAGAGCAACACCACAGGCCTCCTGTTCACCTTTTATCTCAATCAAGCGTCCTGTGTTTACTTAGGGCCCCCAGGAGTGGGGGACCAGAGGTGTAGATCGTTCAATTTGCTACAGCACATATTCTCAATATTATGATAAGAAGACAGGGGACTCTGCATTTTGTCAACTTGCAAGTCCAAGATCGATGAGCAAATAGATGAGCCTTCCCATATTCTGAATTAAAGTGTGTGTTTGGGCAGTTTATTGACAGTTGATAACTACTGACCATGCATCCTGATAGAGTTACAAAGATCGGGTCAGGGCAGGTCAGAGCCACCGAGGATACCTCCTGCTCTGAGGGCTGCACTCCTCCCAGATGGGTTGCACTGGTCAATAATGAAGCCACCTGTAGGGCTTGGAGGCTTTTCCAGGCTTTCTTCCTCTGGTGGGGCTGTGGCATAACCTTTGTGCCACTTGGTCCCCTCCTGCTTTTACTCTGGTTGCTGCTCCTGGGGTGTGGGTAGGGGGCAACACAGTGGTCATCAAGCCAGGCTCACCCAGCAGGGGAAGGAAGCCTGTCCCACTGCATGGCTCATTCCTTTGGCCCTTCCAAGGAATTGCCAGCACAGGCCATGCTTTGGCCCATATTGGAGAGTTAAGGACACACAGAGGCAAAGGCAGTGGCTGTCTTGAGGGCTCCCCCAGGAGCAGGTCTCTCCTGTGCATATGCAAACCACTCTTGGCAAGCAGAAGTTTAATTAAAAGCCTCTCAGAATGCCTCTCCAGCTGGGGTGGGCCTCCGCTGCCAGGAGGGGCCTTATCAAGTGGATTTGAAAACATACAAACGAGAGGCCTTGTTCCCGGGAAATGTCATCTGGTCTGCCTCACTCGGTGCCTTGCTGAGGGGGAAGGGAGGGGGGTGGCTGTGTGTTTTTGATGTGCTATCCGTTGTCTACCTGGAAGATGCAAATGATATTCAAATTTGGCTCCAATGTACAGGCTGCTTGCATATACCCCACAGCAACCCTCAAGCAAATGACTAATGGGAACATGTGTTCTTTCTATTTTTATAAGGCTGGAAGAACAAGGGGATGGGGGGCTGAGCTTGTGGGGTTTGAAATCTCTCTTTGCAGGGGACAGGCTGGTGTCTGGAATGATAGAAATACCCAATGGCAGCTCCATGGCAGCGAGCCCTGACCTGCCTATAAGCTATGCTCCGTGAAGGACCTTGGGCTGAGTGAAAGGCCCTGCCTCCCCCTTCCTTCCATGCAGGAGAGGAACCCAGGGTGCAGCAGGGCTCTGAGGACAGTGGAAGAGCTGAGCTGCCTATCTTGTGACTTGGCTTGCAGTTGCATCTGCAGGACTCTATCTCATTGGGCACAGGAGTGATCACTCTCAACATCAGTAATACTGGTACAACAGTGATTTATTTTATTTTATTTTATTGGTGGGGCTGCTGGGGGTGGAACCCAGAGCCTCGTGCCCGCTGGACCTTTGCCCTACCACTGAGCTACAACCCCGGCCCTCACATTTTTAATCAGATGATTCTTGTCCATCTCCATGTCAGGCCAGGCAGGGGAAAGCTTTGAATATGACTTCAATAAAACCTATATCTATCCAAGCCCTCTTGTAGCCCAAGGTGAAAAGAAACTCAGAAGAATGATTCCATCCAGGACAACCTTAGTCTCAAGTACCACTTTGTTGCTTGCTTGCAATGGCTGGTCTCTCTGTGAAGGCAGGCATCCCAATTGCTTGTTTACACCTCAACTCAGCACATAGGATTCGCATGGCCAAGAGGGATGCAGTGGGCAAATGAGAGCTCTGGTGTTTGTGAAACAATCTTTTACTGTGTGACTAACAGCGTGAAAGAATCTGAAATGCTAGGATTTGGACAGATGGGAACAGGTCACCTGGACTAGTAACCATCTTTGAGGACTCTCAAGGGTCATTTCAGAGGGAAAGATACTGATTTGGGCCCTGAGTCCCCCATTTCTTGGTAAAACAGTCTAGTTCCAATTGATTTGTTTTATACTGTGTATGTCTATATCTAGTCTATGGAACAGAGATGGAGTTATGTGCTAACTCCAGTCAACTAATCGGAGCCACCAAGTAAGGCAGGCTGTAGAATAATCCCATAGATGCCATAGATGCCATACATCTGCTACCCTGAGTGCCCAATACTTTGAATAAAGGGCTCTCAGGCTATACAAGGTTTAGAGACCACCAAACTCTATTTTCTTGCACTTCGAGAGGGATCTTCACTCAAATCCAGGTGAGGATGGATTTTTACTTTAAAGATGAACTTTACAGGTACCCAAGGTACCCATCATGAACTCTGTGCTTGGTGTAAGGAAACCTGTTTTGGTATAACGAAACTCAAACCCTATCTGCCCCTTGGCAAATGAGGAGAATCCTGAAGATGAAATCAGTGTTCCAAGGTCTAGTTGCTTCTTCCCACCTGAAGACGCATCTCAATTGACACTAAGAGTAGATCCCAACTTGTTCAAGGCCATCAGCTGATCCTTCCTTGATTGTACAGATTCTTAGCAGTAAGGGGCTTATTTATCCTAATCAGACTTCTAGGATTTTCTCTCCCAAGGAAATACATCATGGAACTGTAGGTTAAAATATGCTCATCACATCATTATTCTTTTAAAAAAAAAACACCTGGAGTTAACCAAATGTCCAACAATAAATAATTAGATTTATAAATAATAGAACATTTGTGGATACACATGTATTACTTTTTATAATCAGGAAACATTTTTCCTAACAACCAGACTTAGACAGGCATGGTGGTAGATACATGTGATCCCAGCACTCTGAGAGGCAGAAGCAGGAGGATGACAAGTTTGAGCCCAGCCTCACAAACTGAGTGACTTAGTGAGACTCTGTCTCAAAGTAAATAAAAATTAAAGGATATAGTTTAGTGTGAAGGCCCTAGGCTCAATTCCCAGTATGAAAAAAAGGGCAGAATTTTATCAAAACTAGGATGCTTTATTTTTAAGGCTGTCCCTAGAAACAAGGTATTTCAACGTCAATAAAGCAAAAGTGAAGTGAATTTTCTCTTAGTACTCACTTGGCATTAATATATGAATTGCATAATCTAGAGTAAAAAGGAAGCCACATTTCTCTGCCGTTAGGTATTTGACTTTTTTACTGGAAACTTACTTCAAATTTCCATTTCTCTCTGCATGTGTGGAGACAGTCAATATCCCTGCCTAGTCTCTTAGTGGAACAGGCATAACAGGGACCCACTCAGCTGGCCTGCTGAGTCCCCACTGTGTGCCAACAGTGTGCTGGGTACTGGAAATACAAAGATAATTAGGGCCTCATCTTCCCTCTGAGGGACTTGCTGGGATGGGGGGCCATAGAAGTGGGAACTATTAAGGGATAATATCATGTGTCACCTGATCCAGCACATTAATGACCTACTTCAGGGTGGCAGGTGGCAGGTGTCATCCTGACCCAATGCCTGCTGATTTTCTCACATGTTCATCACAACCTGCAACAGATGCACTATTGTCCCATTTTAGAGATGGGGACAGTGACGCCTCACAAGCTGAGCGACACCTCACAAGCTGAGCGACACAGCCAGCAGTCTGTAGAGCCAGGACTCAAACACAGCTCTACTTGTTCTTGCTTCCATTAGAAGCCCTGAGCCAAAATGATGTTGGAAGAGAAGAAGAAACCCCCACTTCTGCCTGCAGAGTGTAAGCTCTGTGTACCAGAGCATTTTTTTTCTTAAATCCATTTTGTTTCCTACTATATCCTCAGCAGCTAGAACAGTGCCCCAAAAGAAGGCAGGGTAGGTGTAGTGTTGCCAAGTTTACCACTTAGCAGATAAAATAATTTAATACCCAATTAAGTTTCAGATAAACGATGAATAATTCTTAGTGTAAGTACATCTCTCACAATATTTAGGACATACATGTAAAAAGTGTTTGTTACTAACCGAAATTCATACTGAGCTGGACATCCTGATATACCTGGCCACACTGAGCCATGGCGGTGCATGGCAGGGTGGCAGTGGGCTTGGCTCGTGGCAGATGGGAAGGCTCTTACGTATTGGACAGGGCAGGGAGGGCAGAGTCACCAGCCAGACACGGAGGAGTGAGGCTGCTTGGTGTATCCAGGGAATGGCAAGTAGCACACTCCCTACAATTAGAGCGGGACCAGGGTTCCCAACTGGGAGTCCATGGACTGACCTGGAATGTTTTTGGCCTTCTAGCTTTAATTGGCTATAAATATTTAAAATATAGAAATTTCATATTTTTAAATTAAATTCTTTGCTTAAATCTAAAGCTCTTTATTTCCACTTGACAGCAGTGGACCAGAGATGGATGGCAGGTGTCACTTTATGCACGGGGAGGAGGTAGGCTCTTCCACCAGCCACATTCCCTTAATGCTTCCTTCCGAGACTTGCTGTCTTCTCCTGAGTCACAAAGCATCTGCGCTCGCTGTCTCTGGAGCAGAGTGATGCAAGAATGGCTGGACATAGCACCTAATAATGACAAAAGATAGACAAGGAGAGAAGGCCCTGCACAAGTTTAGAGGCAGGCAAAGCACACTCAAAGTTTTCCTCTACAGATAGTGGGCCCAGCTGAGTGTTTTGGAAACCAGACAAGTGTCCTACACACGTGGCTGTCAGAAGAGTAGATGGGAGGACTTTCATAGGCCAGATGATATGGCGAGGATGGTAAGAGGACATGAAGTAGAAGACAGCTTAGATAATTGCTGAGATCTTTGCAGAAGAGTCTAGAGTCCTGCTGGAGTCCAAATCATTGGATTCTAGTCATGAGCCAGTAACAGCCATGTGGGTTTAAATGGAGAATGTGATAGGTTTACAGGATAATGACATGGAATGATCCACATTTATTCTGTCTCTCCATTTATTTATGGTATTGAGGGGGAAGAAGGCAGCAGATGGAGTTAGAAATGGACATGACCCTGCATTCACTCTGCCAACTCCCCTTGGCTTAAGGAAACATAGCTACTCCCTTGCCTGTGTGTCTGGCTGACCCACACTGTCCGCACTGGTTGCTGGTTGCTGAGGGCAGATGCATTCATAATGAAAGAGGTGAACTCACTGTCGGGGGTTGGAGGGGGGCATCACACCATTCACCCCTGCAGGAAGGAGGTGTTTTCTTCTGCCATAATAAGATTGTCAGGGCCCCTTCCTGGCCTGAACGTCACAGGGACCAATGGAGGCTGCCAGAATGGCGAGCTCACTCTTCTTAATTAGCACTAATGCAACCGAGGCTGTTTTCTTAGCCTGACCAAAGGGAATAGTAATTAATATGGTGGGAGAGACAGACGGAGAGTTCAAGGCCGGCATGTGTGCTCCTGACCCTGGGGTCACTGGGGAAGGGGGACCTAGAAGACAATAGCCTGACTCCCGCAGGCCTGGACAAAGACTAGCTCCAGGTCTCAAACCTCAGCCTACTGTGACCTCCCCATTAATGAGAAATTCTGTGCTTCCATTTCTGGAAAAGGGCCTGGCTGATGGGGCTTCCTGAACAAGGACATTGACACGGGCACAGGTGGCTGTCACCCAAGGGTTCCTGTGGACAGTGGGCCGAGAATGGCAGGCCCAGCCCACTCAGCGAGGACAGAAGCCAGAGCAAGGGACAGCTCCACCTCAGGGGGATCTTGGCAGAAGGAGGGAACAGGAGCCCTCGGGATAATGGTGAGTGGGACCCAGAGCCCACTCATTAAGCGTTATCTCACCCCTCACAAATGGCAGGTGAACACATGTTCCCACGCATGAGAGAAAATACTCTGGACTCTGTTGCCTCTTCCTTGTCTTGAGATGCTCGTCTTCCCAGAGATGAATTTGGTCCTCGTAGAGTTTTGCCCTCACATTTCCATAAGCTTCTTCTTCTTCTTTTCTCTCTCTTTTATCTTTAATTAAATATTGCTGCCTAACTCTTTCAGGTCAGCAGCGATGTCACTAACATCAGCCATGAATCACAGCCGAGCTGACATTTTAAAAATGGCATCGTTGGGGCAGCGAGTACAAGCCCGACACCCAGGCACAATGGCTGGGGCCCGTAAATTACACTAAAAGTCTAATCCAAATAATCAACACCCTGACATCTTTATGCATGTGGGCAGAACTGGGAGAGCGAAGGGCGCTGACTTGGGTTTCTCTGAAGTCTCAATTGCAGTGGATTCTGGTGCTTTCTGAGAGTGCAGAGAGTGTGCAGGGTGTGTCTGCTGAGTGCTCTGCGACCTCTTTCCTCACGTTTGTCTTGTGATAGAGATAGTACTGAGCACCTCTGAATTGTGCGTTGATTTTGATGCAGCTCATGCAGCACAGCCATATTTTTTTTTCTCTGCAAACATCCCACATACACATATTTCCTCATTGATATAGGTACACCTGCCTCTCTCTCATATATGCGCACACACACGTCCTGTGAGTCTGTGAACATGTGCTGGGGTGTTTCTGTCTGCAGAATTGTGCTCAAACTCTTTCACTGTGAGAATGGTTTTCATAACTCTGACCCAAATTCTTTACAGATCCCCATTCATGTGATTTCCAAAGGCCAGACAGGACGGCCACTGTCTGCACAAACCATTTATCAGCTTTCTCTCTCCCTTTTACTCTGGGGGCTTTTTCGTTTTTCTCCTTGAGTCTGTCCCCAGTGTTGCCTCACCCCTGTTTCTTGACTCTCTTTTGCAAACAAGCAAGCAAGTAAACAAACAAACAGTCCCTCCCGAGCTTTGCCTCCCAGCCTCTCAAGGAAGATCAGGCTGTTTCTCACCATACAGGCAGAAAGAGCACCTCCGGTGATTAATTGTCCCCACCAGGTCAGAGGCAGAGATCCCATTTGTCACCAGCGAGCTCTGGCTACCACAGCCAGGCTGCCCAGGGCTGTGAGCAGCCCCACGCTCACCAGTTGGGACTAGTCAGTGAGTACCACTGAGGCACGGCCAGCCAGGGCCTGAGAGTGTGTGTATGGTACAGGCTGGCAGGGATGAGAGAAGGGGGTGGGGCACAAAAGGAAGGAAGGTGCAAAGGGACAATCACACAGTGGGCAGATGAAGCAGAATTGTTTTTCAGGAAAGGAAGTAGGTTCTGTCCCACTTTGATTTCTCATTTATTGAGCACCTGCTGTATGCCTACTGGTACAAGAAATTTTCAGTGCTATTTGAAGTGCTTTGGTGGGTTTTCTGATTTGTGTAATGACCTCAAGAGAAAGATAATAGTGTGCTAATTTTGCAGGTAGGTACAATGAGCCGAGAGCTTCTTCTGTTGGTCACACACAGAAAGGATCTCAAAGGATGATCCGCCATTCCTATAGTCCAGCATCTGCCGGACATGGACACCCCTCAGACCCTTTCCCCCGGACATAAAATCATGGGTTGTAGTTTGAGTTTTGGCTTTTCTATTCACCAGCGATAAGGCCTTGGGCAAGTCACCTCTGGCACCCTCAGTGTCTTTAGCCATAAAATGGGCTTCATGCCTTTAGAACAATGGTGATTAAGCAAGTGCATAAAGTGTAGAACATTGTGTTCAGGGCAGATTAAGCCTTTAGTAAATCGTTAGCTGTGTAAGGTGCATCCATATTTATTTGGTTCTGCCCAGGCTGGGCCATCTGGGCGCCCCCCAGTGGCCCCAGCATGGCATATATTCTAAGCCAGGGTCTGAATGCAAAAGAGTGAATGCAAAAGCACAAATGACCCTAGCACAGTTCCCAGGAAATCCTTTCCCAGTTTCTCCCTGTTCATTTTCCTATTGCCACTCCCTTCCCAACCTTTGTTACAATGGCAACAGCCAACCATTTGTCAGGAAGTAGCTGTTAACAATTGCTAGTGGAGTGCTGTACTAAGATAATTTGTGATTACATTAGGCTGTGTGGTGTGAGACAGGAGAGGGAGGAGAAAGGGAATGACAAAAACAAAACAAAGTAGGGATGGCCACACTCCTACTGGTGGCCTGTAGCCCTAGGTGAACAATTCAGGTGAACAATTCTGGTGAACAATTTCAGGACAGGGAGATTTCTATAGAATAACATCAGCTCTTTTGCTAAGGAAAAGAAATGGTTGACATTTAGGTCAATAGTTCACACTAATTCTCACTTTACAAAGGAGTTGGGTTGCAGAGATTCTTGAAATAGCAAACTGCCATAGCAAGTTTCATTGTAATTATGTGAACAAAAATGTCAACAGCCTGAACCATTGGGCTACTCTGCTTATGAACACACATGTAGAAGGTTCCAGTAGAGCAAGGTCCTAGGCACCAGCCAGCCCCCAGAAGAGCGGAGGCTAGTAGTGGCTCATTTATAGAGCCCCAGCGTGGTGCAAAGAAGTGCAATGAGCACTTGACATGACTAATGGCACTTGAGTTCTACAGAAATGCTCCCGGGCAGGTGTTACTACCTCCACTTTACCAATAAAGCAGCTAAGGCACTAAGCATGACTGGTGAGTGATGAATAAGTTCTATGGGCTAGGATACTTTTGTGGTGAAAGTAGTAAAAATCTGTTCCAAACTGGCTTAAATATAGGAAGATGTTTTGTCTCAATAGCATGTTTAGTGATAGGGTGGGCTCTCAGATTGGTGAATTCAGTGGCTCATTGAGGTCATCAAGAACCTGGACATTTCCCATCCCTCTCTGTCTTTGATGTGCTGGCTTGCCCTGTCTTCACTGTACTCCAGGCTGCAGTGTGAACAATGTTATACTGACACCCATATTATCCAGAGGTAAAAAGAAAGCATCTATTTCTAAGTCTCTTAATAGCAAACCTTTTCCCAGAAGCCCTTCTTCCCTTTGGATCACATGACCAGATCTAAATCAATCACTGCCAAATGCATGAGATCACCAAGACCGCCCATGCCAGAACAGTAGTATGGAGAGGAGGATGGAAATTGAGGGACACTGGAAAGGAAGAGGGGATACTGGGAGTTGGGGAGGCAGCTGACATTGTCAGCCACCACCAGGGTCTCAGCACTCTCAAAGCAAAAGAGGGAAAGTTATTCTTCAACCTATGCAGTGGTGGCTATCTAGTACTCAGGGAAGTTACAGGCTTGGGCTTCTGAATTATTTTTCCTACCATCCCTTGAATGACAAAAGGGAGTGTTCTGGAATGAGTTGTGTCTCTCCTCCTCCGTTTTCTATGTGGAAGCTGTAACCCTCAGTATCTTAGAATGTGACTGTGTTTGGACGCAAGCCTTTAACACAGTAATTACATTAAAATGAGACCATCTTGGTGAGACCTAAATCAATCTGATGGATGATCTTATACCGAGAGAAGATTAAGGCACAGGCACTTGGGGGGAGGACCAAGTGAGCATCCATCTACATCCAAAGAGAGGGGCCTTAAGAGAAACCAACCCTGCCAATGCCTTGATCTGACACTTCTAGCTCCTAGAACTATGAGGAAATAAATTTCTGTGGTTTTAGACCCCTAACTCTCTGCTATTTTGTTATGGCAGCTCTGGCAAACTAAAAAGGAGGAATATCAATTTTTCCATTTTCCTTGGAATCCATAGTATTCACTGGAGATCGGGAACCACAGAAAAGGCCAACAAGTCAGGAATAATATTGCAGTGACCAAGAGGAAGGAAGATGGGAAGGATGACAGGACAGACCAATGTGTCTTAGAAATTGTGGGTGTGCTTTGGGCACTGAATGCACTGAGCAGTAAGTTCAGACCTATACTGAGGTCATGACACCACTGACTGACTGGGAAGTTGAAAGGGAAAGTTCTGTTGGGCAGAAAGATGACTTTGATTTAAGGAAAGTTCTCTACTCTTTGTTAACTATGAAATAATTCATGTATTGTACATGTCAGTCATTGTGCCTGCATAGTAAAATGGTTGGACAGGTTGGCCCCTGCCATCAGGGAGCTGGTATTTACTAGAAGAAAAGTTTGGCCTGAATGATGGGAGGAAGATCCATATCAGATACAGGGAACCCTTGACTTAAAAGTGCAATTCATTCCCAAGGGCTGTTTGTAACTCAAGTTGGTCAATCAAGGCTCAGGCGCCTCTACACAGCCTTCAAAATCTCTCCTGTATACAGGCAGATCTCAGTGTCCTTAGAGAAACACTGGCCCAGGATTTCTCAATTAACCCCACCCAGGAAAGGGTGTTGGAATGCTCCTTCTAGAACTCTTTAAGGGTTAAATCGGTATCTGAGATCTTCTGGAAGCACAAACAGCCTGCACTCTGGTCTTAACTCAAGACTTTGGTCAAAAGTTAAAACTAAAGTTCCATGGTGCCACCACCTGCTTCCCAAGCACAAAGTCCCAAGTTCGATCCCCAGTACCAAAAAAACAAAACTAAAGTTCCAGTCATAACCCAAGTTGTTTGTATGTCAGGCTGGTCATAACTACAAGTTATTGCTACTTGTAAACTCAAATTTGCCCCCTCCAGGTGTCAAAAGAGGAAAATATCTGTAGTTGGCCTCCAAAATGGAAAAATGGTCTTAAAACATACTGTTTTATTACCTGAATTATATCCTTGAGCTTTCTCAATGAGAAAAATGATATTTAAATTTGAAGTAGAGATATATGGAACATCCCAAAGACAAATTATACTGCCTGTTTACCTCTGAAGCGAAGTTGAGAAAATATTCCTCCTGGTGAGGAAACTCCAGGAAAGCAGAGGTCTCATTGTCTAATTCAGTCTGGAATCCAGGGAGCTTCACTGGAGGCCTCAGGAGGTTGCTCCAGTTGGAGGAGTCTAGGTTGGTTTCATTTGTGGCTTCTCTGAAGCTCTCTGGAACTGAGGCTCTATTCACTCTGGATACGTCAAGGCAGAATCTTGCCTCGGGTTTTGCCCCAGGTGCATGTGCTTCTAAAGAGAAGACCAGGTCCTGCCGGGCAATGCCCTTCCTCACATAGCCCAAGCCCAGGAGCGATGGACCATCCTCTATCAAAGGTAGGGCATCTGCAGTGCCACCGCAGGTGACAACTCTATTATTAGCCAAAGGATAGAATCTGTGGCAGATCTACAAAGATGACAATTTATTTAGGCTTTCCTGCCTAGAGTTTCTTGGAATTTTTCTGTTGATTTTTATTGGCATAAAGTGTTTTACATTTACTTTCATGCATTTATCACTATGACAGGGATGTTTAGATGATGACTGCAAATGAAATATGTATGTATCCTAAAGATATTTGTGTAATTTAGCAAAATTATTTTGCAGGTTTGTTCAAAAGTATCTGCTCAGTTCTTGTCTTGCTATCACCGCAAAAGATTTCGCTAATCGTACCTTAATGTGGGAACAAACACACATTACTTAAACATACCAAATACACAAACATATAAATAGTGTTTAAAATATCTCTCACACAATAAGTTATGATTGCTATGTTAAAATACCAATTTTTAGAGAAAATTTATTTAAGAAAAATAGCTAATCACAGGACCCTGTGAAAGCAGCATTTTTTTTATATCATTTACTTTTCAAGTCAAGAGATTTGGACTGTTGTCTCCTTTTGTGTTCCATTATTTTTTTCCCATTCATTTGCTGAACAATCATCTTCTAACACATCCCACTTCTGCTGTGGTATCAACTGGCATGTTACCAAAAAGATGTAAATGATTTAATTGAATTAGTTTAATTAGGTAAATTAACAGTTAAGCATATCACACACAAGCTTGTTCTGTTTATACTACGTTATGGAGATAATTTAGTACAGCAGGAGAATGGGCATGACCAAAATTCCAATGCACAGCGCCAGATTAGCTGGCAGAGGAAGAAATACAAAGATAACAATTGCTGGAATTAAATCTGGGTAAATAATTTATGTGCTGGCTTCATTATGTAATTTGAGTTGTAGACAACCAGTTGCTAGTCAATGAATGCGCAGAGGCATTGCCACTGAGCAAAAGTGTGAAGACCACCAGAGATTTCCTGGCCTTCCCAGAAATATATCCCCAGGAAAATTCTAACATTCCTCACTAATTCAGACAAATTGAGGCAATGCAAGCCAGGCTGGTTAGCCAAAAAGCTGAATTCATGTAGAAGAAAAACCAAATAAGCCACATTTTGATTGCCTTCAAGCATATACCACTAAATCAAACAAAACAGGGTGTCTCAAGCTTGGCATTATTGACATTCTTTGTCATGGAGGGGATTGTCCTGGGTAACATAGAATGCCTGGTACATTCCTAGAATCCTCCTGTTAGATGGCACTGCTGACTGGCCTCTTGGTGGGGGCGGGGGGGGGGGGCAGGGAGCAAAATCACTGGCTGAGAATGACTGAAATAAAAGCATTAAATATTATCTAATATGGACCTCTAGGAATCCTGCTTTAGTGAATTATGATTTAGTGAATGAGATGTAACATTCATAGGACTTCCATAGAATGTCATTAAAAATTTTGAAAAAGTTCAAGGATATGAAACATTGGCCTGTTCTTTCTCAGCCGTTCATGCATGCATTCATCCATGTGGCAAACTGGCAAAGAGGTATTAAGCACTGAGTATAGAGTAACAGTAGATCAAAATGTATCACCATCTTCATAAGAAAGGAGTTAAAGGTAGACTTGTGAATGACAAAGTCACATCACATATAGTTAATGCTAGCAGATGAGGGAGACAGAGGAAACCGTATACCTTCCTCTGCCAGCTAACCTGGCTCCTTGCATTGGGATTAGGTCATGCCTGTTCCCCAGCCTCAGGAATGAATTTTAGCTCTGTATGGCAGAACACTAGAACAAACAGCAGCACGGACTTACTCCACCCTATCAAAGGCTAAGCCAGTAGCTGAACTAGTGGCAGTATGAGAAACTGGAAGGTTTTCAGCATAGGAGTTTTACATACAGAAGTCCATGTTGACTTTTGGAAAGAGCAAAAATTTTAAAGTCACACTCACATAAGTTAAATGCTGACCTTGCCACTTACAACTGGGTTACCTAGGCAAATTGCAGATTTCTGAGGCTCAGGTCCTTACATATAAATAATGGTTGTCTCATAGCAAATGTTAAGTGATGCAGTGCATAAAAGTACTTGGCATCATATCTGCTTCATAAAAGCCACTCAGTAATTATTAGTTCTTCTTTCCTTTATCAGCCAGTCTGTCCTGCTGCCATTTTTCTCATAAAGGATGCGGTGACCAAAGGAGCAGGGAGCCCTGTCAGGCATCTGTCAGACAGGCTTATGGGAGGCAGCCATCTTAAAGGTTGCTCTTATGCTCGTGAGGTTTGCATTCCCTGACATCTGGGCTGTTTTGTTGAATGTCACTGAAGTTGCCCAAAGCTTTGGCACTAGATTTTGTTTACTCTAAAGCTGTGTTTAAATCTCTTAAATTGGTAACGTCAGTTTGACGTCCATGTTAATCTTGCATGAGATTTTAGGATCTGGAGTCTGAAGGTGGCTTTTTCTACCACATCCACAGATCTAAAGCCAAATGCCACCATCATCACCATGGGAATTAGGGAGGAAAAGTACCTATTGGTAGAAATGATCATTTTCTATACAAAAGAATTTAAACGTTTTGCCAACCAAGTTTCTGGCAACGTGTCTTGAATGTTGGCAGTTTCATTCTGTTGGAAAACAGTGACAACCAAACAGAAAGAAAAGGAGACCTGTTTTGCATTTGGAAATACCAACCAAACCACATTCCCACCGCTTCTGCAAATTTATCACTAACGTACACAGAGCTTTGTATATATAATGGAACGCAGGGCTAAGCTGTTTTTTGGGGGGATTCTGACATGTCTGTTTCTCACACGCACACACTCTGCAGTGTTACATCTAAAAATGAAGAGGGCATTGCCAAGAATGCATTTCACTGTCAGAAACATATACACATAATATAGTAAATACAATAGACAAACCCCCTTCCCACCACCCTTGCCTGAGCTCCCGCTTCTCATCCCTTCCTGGGACAGTGGCACTCACAAGTATCCAGGCCAGGTAAGCTTCCGGAAGAGCAACCTTTAAGATGGCTGCCTCCCACAAGCCTGTCTGAGAGATGCCTGACAGGGCTCCCTGCTCCTCTGGTCACCAGCTGCTGCTGAAGGAGAAATCAGACTCTTCTCTAATCCCTTCCACACCCAGGGACTTGGTTTATTTAACTTATGTATGTTATGGCTATGATAACATACCAGTTCAGATTAACCCAAGAGGAAAATGGCATGTTCCCCATGGCCTGAGGGCGTCCTTTAAGATTTAGGAGGTTCTAGAAGGAATGGTCAGCTGCTGTGCTACATCTTTATCCCATTATTCTCTTTCCTCTTCTGTTTCCACAGCCTTTTATTTTTTTAAAAAAAAAACTATTTTGAAATTATTTTAGACAACAGAAAAATTGTAAAAATAGTGCAGAGAGTTCTCATATACTCTTCATTCAGCTTCTCCTAATAGTAACATCGTAGATAACCACAGTACAAGTATCAAAGTTAAGGAATTAATTTTCTTAATTACTGGGTATAATGTGACTAATTAAAGGATACAATACTGTTAACAAACTATGGATTTTTTTGGATTTCATTAGGTTTTTCATTTACATCCTTTTTTCATTTTAGGATCCCACAATGGATTTAGTCATCTTGTTTCCTCAGTCTGTGCCAATTTGTGACAGTTCCTCAGTCTCCCTTGCCTTGCATGACCTGGACACTTTGAGAGTACTGGTCCATTGCTATATGCAATGTCCCACTGTTAGGGTGCACGTGGTATTTTCTCATGGGTAGATTGAGATTGTACATTTTGGGCAAAAATACCACAAAATAATGTGTACTCTTTTCAATGTGTCCTAACGGGGATGGATGGTGTCAGTATGTCTTAGAAGTAGTATTAAACTTGGTCACTTGGTTAAGATGGCGTCTGCTGGCTTTTCCCACCATGAAATTACTAGTTTTCCTTTTGCCATTGATTAATATACCAGAGGAGAGATACTTTGAAACTATGCTAAATCCTATTTGTCTTCAAACTTTGGTCTGCTAAATTTGATATCCTTGACAGTATAGACCCTGACTGCAATGTCATGCTGTGGCATAACAATTTCTGAGTCTCCTCATACCTTCTACATTTAGTCATTGAAACTCCCAGGACCTTTGGTCTGACTCCCCTCAGAATTTATATTTTCATCTTGTAGGATTTTGCCCAGCCTCATGTTCTATTCTCTGAAAAGGGTCCCATAGATATTTTCAAAATGGAAAAGAAGGGGTACATAAAAAACACAAAAAAATAAAAAGCCTATGAGGATTCAGGTCTGGGTGCATCCTATGACTCTGAACAAGTCACTGTCCTTCTTTGAACTTCAGCACCCCCTGTCCCTCCAGTCTGCTAGGGTTGGAACCTGGGCCTCGCACATGCTAGGCAAGTGCTCCACCCAAGGCACATCCCCAGCCCAGCCCAGTCCCTTCCAGCCCCAATACTCTATGATTCTGGGGCTAGTGACAGACTCTGCAGCTGGTGTCACCAAACTGCCCGACAGTGAGGCCACCAACACAGGGCAGCAGCAGCACAGACAGGGGAATTCAGGAAGGGGAGGAAATGGTCCATGAATCTTTTACAAGCTCTGGTGAGACTGACATTAATAATACTTTCCACCCTGCAAAGCACAGTGGAGAGTAGCACTCAGGTTTGGGAGGAGGCAGCCCCTTCTGGGACCAAGTCTTTTGTCTCTCCTGGCCTAGGAAACAGATGAATCAGCCCCTTTCTCTCCAGATTGAAGAATCCATGGTGTGCTTTTCCGCTGTCTGTTTCATTACTTTGCATCAAGCTTAATACCCATTTAGGCTTAATGGTTGCAGAATTACACTGCATGTAAAATATAGTTTTTAACAGGATAGTTAAGAGCTGAAGTTTCACTTTTATACTCTATAGAAAGATCACAAAACATGCAGGCATAATGACTAGAAATTCTCTTAATCCCTTATAAGCATAGCCTGTTTCTACTGATTTGCAATACAGAGCCAATTTTTATTGTTACTTTAAATATACAATGAGAAATTACCAATTACTTTGCCCATATTCCTAGATAATTTTAGAATGTCAGGCATCATTACAAAGAAAGACTAAGAGAGAACTGTTTGTCATGATAAAGGAAAGGTTGGCTCCCAGGAATGACTGTGAATACTGAATCCAGCAGAACACCCTGGAGCTGATCACATAGGATTCCATGTTGGCTGAGCTGACACATGCCCGTAATCCTGACACTCTGGGAGGCTGAGACAGGAGGATCACAAGTTTAAGCCTAGCCTGGACAATTTAACAACTTAGTGAGACCTGTTCTTAAAAAAAACTTTTTTAAATGGGCTGGAGATGTAGCTCAGTGTGAAAGCCACTCCCATAAAATAAATGGATAGATGGGTGGATGGATGGATGAAAGGATGGATGGATGAAAGAATGGATAGAAAAAGAAAAAAGAAATGATTCCAGAGATGAGTAAAATCTGTCACCAGCTTGTTTTATTTAAGGTAGTACAGTATTTGTTAAGCTCCTTTCCGAACTAGGCTACTCTCATATCTACCAGCTAATTGAGTGATGTAGTAGCTCAGAGTCCTACCTTTCAATGATCCTTTTTTAATAAGGAACTTTTGAAATATTCCTATAATAAAACTGCTTTCTGTAAATATAAATTTGCAAAGTCATAGGGAAAGTGAGTGTGAGAGACTGAGTGACAAATGTATCACAAATTATAGTGAAGACTCTGTGCTATTAGACTGTGAGTTTAGTTCCTTATAGACAGAGACATACTTCTCTTAATTACTGCTGTATCATTAATGCCACATATACTGCCTAACACAGAGTAAGTGCTCAATGAATCTCTAATGCATAAATCAATGGTCAGTGATAGAAACTATCCTTGTGTGGGTTGCACCCTGAGTTATGGTCCTATTTTTGAGATAATGGTTGAGGTAGGAGGTGATCTAGTAGGAATAACTGCACTTGAAGCTCTGTGCCTTATACTTAATAATACTTTGTAATAATATTTCTCAAAGCACTTCTCTTGGAAAGTTAGTAGACAGTATTCAATAAAAAGGTTTTGTGCTCAAAATTTGATCTATGAAAGGGTAATCAGTTTTGTGTTGTTGTTTTTAAGTGCAGGACTTATCAGAACTTTTGATAATTTCAATGGGTTTTGGGGACTCACCAAGAGAGCTATAAAACATTAGACTGTAGAATCTACCCACCCTAAAATATCTTTCATGCTAATGATAAAAGCACCACAATTTGGAAAACATTATTTGTAACATATGGAGAATTTTGTTTAAGTAAATCATTCTAAAACATTGTTTTCCCAGTGTTTGACCTCAGACAAGGTCTTTTTGTGTGGAAAAAAACCCTTCTAAATCAAGTTTCAATATTAAAATGCCCCTACATGTGCAAATATTATTCAGTGGATGGATGGGTGGATGGATTAGTGACCATATCAGAATAATATTGTTACATCAGTGATACAAGAATTAACATCATCAATACTGATATCCCAGAGAGTTCTTGAGGGTTCCATAAGCCACAGATATTTTCATAAGTCACCTACTGTGCCTTTCCCATTGCCGTCTGCTCCCCATAAAGCTGTTCATTACCCTCTGCTCACTGCAGCAACTCCTTGGCCCTTCCACGTCTTGGCCTTTCCACTTCCCAGCCATTCCCTCCAGGTCCCTGATATTCCCAAGTGGCCTGTCCAACGTGGTGCCCCAGGCCTCCTTCAGCATGGTCCTAACCCACTGCTCCTGGCCCAATTTCCCATCACCCCCTCATGTCTGGACCACACTCTCCCCGAGCCAGCCCATGCCCCCATTTCCTCTGTGCTCTCTGAAACTCCTCCCTTCCGGGTTGTTACTTAGGCTGTGTTCTGTCTGGAATGCCTGAGGAATCCCATACCACTGGGTAACGGGCTTATTAAAATATTACCTACTTTTTCGTTTTCATGGGGAACCGCCGCTGCGAGGGTGTCTTCATTTCTGCTAATCTTTCAATCTCTGCGGCATCGCTGATCTCACTCATAATCACCTCTCATCCCATCTACACTCTGTAACTGAAAGTGCTGAACACCCTGAACTGTAAAGTGCTGCATGGCAGCAGTTTTCTCTCCTTTTACCCATACCTTGCAGAGTGAGCCCTCAACAAATAGTATGTGAGTTGCATGCTCTTTTATGACCCATAAATATACCTGTACCATTGCCTGTCCATAGAGGAACACAGAGAATTAGACATGGATTGTGCCCGAAGAAAATCTATATTCCAAATATGAAGCCCAATTATCTTCCAGAATTTAGAAGTACTGGATTTACTAATGGGCTACGATGTTGCACGAGTTCATTTTAAGTGCATTGTACAGAACCTGGGTTAAATTTTTGCCTAGAAACAGGCTCCTGCGTGGTGGTTGTGTCTCCCAGCCAGCCCACAAAAGCCTATTTAACTTGTAATGTGTCTGAAGTCTGATACTAATAGCAGCCTCAGGGGTTCATCGGCCTCTTCTCTCAGGCAATAGCCAGTCTTAGCTCTACAGACCTTGCCCCGAGGCAAAGTTTGGACTAGGATGAGGGCGCCATCTCCAGCAGCTGTATGTGATGGAGGGAGGGGAAAGGGGGAAGCGTCTACTGTCAGCAGGAAGGAAGAAAGCAGAAGAAAGACAGGGCCATGAGCAACTGACGAGAGCATCCCATCTTACAGTGGCCACCATCGTGTCATGGGGACAGTATGAACTGAGCTTTGGAGAACACACACATTCTCTGACCTTTATTTCTACTACAAGGTCTTCGGAAGGCTGCCTGCCTGTACCTATTTTGGAGAGCTTCAGCTCTTCCTTTCACCTCATAGAAACTAAATGCATCAACCAAGGACAGACTGATTCCAGCACAAGGCGGCACCTACCATGGTATAGATGGAGGTCGGGGACTCAAAGGGTTGAAGACCAGGCAGGCCCTGGAAATTCTCAATGTAGAACAAGAGTAAGAATGTTGGGGACTGTGGCAACCTGCAGAGCACATGTCTCATGCAAAGGGAGTGGCCCCTCTTCACCTTCACTCAAGCATTTGCCCGGATGCAAAATATTCCATTTTTTCAAGAGAAGCCATCCATCTCTATTTTTATATACTATCACGTGAATTTATATGTTGACAGTTTCTAATTTTAAAACATTATATAAGTGCAAGCGCGCACACACACACACATTTCACTTAATGTGGTCGTGAAAAATTATAAATAGAACTTTTATAAGTAGACTCATATATTCCCATTTGATAGACATTAAAATTTCAGAAATGTATTCCCACAGATAGAGATTTTTTGTTCAACAATACTAGAAAAACTCACTTTGGGGAATTATATATGCCTATATTTCAAGGGAAAATGCCAATTTCTGATAAAATTTTAACAATAATGCACCAATCATCTATTAAATTTAATCGCTAATACCTCTACATCCCAGGGTAAAATAACTCAGAAAATTGGGGAAATTTTCAGCCAAGAGCTGAGATACTTTTAGACAGAAACTTACATCAGCATTTTTGACATCAGCCCCAGCACATAGCTGTCCCAATTCTCTGCAGATGCTGTAGCTCGGGACTCTGTATTTGAAATTCTCACTCTTTCTACAATATCTCTTAGGGCAAATCCACCAAAGTCCAGGAACCTAAGAGATTTCTAGTTATGGTCTATTGACCCTTTGGTAGAATCCCGCCACCCTGAAAGCTGTTCAGTTGGTGGTCATCAGTGATGTATTCAGAAGTCTTCAATGCTACCGGCAGCTGGAGCAAAGAGAGCAGCTATAGCCAACCAAGTACCAGATCTCTCCTCCATCAATATGGCAGTCAATTGAAATCCAAAGCATGGCATTTTCCCTGTAACTGCTGAGTTCTATTCCAGAGCTGTCACTGTGAACCTGAGAAAGTCACTTAACCTCTTTGTTTACATTGTCAAATATGTACTTACCCATGGGTCATTCTGAGAATGAGATGGAATCATGTTGGTACACACTCATAGCACGTAACCATTGCATGCCATAGATGATAACCATAGGGGTCATTCATTCTTAGTGATTTCATCAGCATGATCAGGGAATCCACTTCTCTTTGTAGGCCCTTCCTCTGCTCACCAGCTATTATCCCTCGAGATCAGATTGGTACTGCAGCAGGATATGAGGCAGTACCCATTTGCACCATAGCTACAGAGTGGAGATGCTTCTTAAAATGAGAGGTGCAAGTATGCTCCATGAGAAAGATTTCTCACCACTTATCCAGAGTGTGGTTGTCCCAAGACCAAATGTACTGTTGTTTCTCATCTCTGGACACATTCAGGTTTGATCACTTGGGCATAGCACATCTTCTCCATGAAAACATCATTGAGGTCTCTAGGAAGCAATTACTTTTAAAGGGCAAGGGATATTCTTTCTTGCTATCTGTGATGCCTAATTTGGAGCTGTAAGGAGTCTTATAACAAGTAAGCTACTCATTTTGGGTAAAATATTGAACTTGTGAGTGAATTACCCCTTTCATTTCACCATGGCTGGCCTTGACCAATTGAAAGAATCCCTGCACTAAGCATAAAGAAAGAGCTATTGACAGTAGGAATCTCCAGCACGAAGCCATGTTAAAATAAATGGGGAGAAGGGCCAGGGATTCAGCTCAGTGGTTCCGCTGGCCTGCCTTGCAAGCGGAAGGTCCGGAGTTTGATCCCTGGTACCAAAAAAAAAAAAATGGGGAGAGAACCAATCTTTTTTTAGAATCTCTAGAGCTAGAGTCTGTGAAGTTTGATCCAGTCTGGCAGATGAGGACAACTCTGGTCGTCTTGGCTGGATCTCATGCAGCTGGTGGTCCTCTCCCATGGGACTAGGAGGATGACACATAGCACCCATGCGAGGCCCCGCCTGTCTTCCTTCTGAGCAGGGGCTGAATGTTTCTTCAGACACTAACGCACAGCATCTGGACCAGAGGCCCAACCCTCTGGGTCCCCCAAGGAAGTGTCAAGGCCACAGCTGCCCTGATTTTGAGCCTAAAAGGTTCCCAGTTCAGCTGGTTGGAAACCAGATTTTCAAGCTTCTGCTCTGCTCATGTTCCTTGCATTCCCAAAGGAACAAGTGTTCCCAGCCCGGGGGCTTATAGACAGCACTTGCCATTCCTTGAACTGCAGCCCTTCCAGCTGCTGGGATCTGAGTTGCCTTCATTTCTTGGCCAGGCTGCCCTGGGATGACTGCAAAGGGCAGATGTGTCGAGGACGAACCAGTAGCAGCTACATCTGCTGCTGGTTACAGTCACTGGCACCCAGATCCCTTTTTCTGTCACCCTGTTGGCTTCAGACCTCAAGTCCCTGTCAAAGACTCGGGCTTGTCCTAGCTGATTTCTTCTGCTTGCATGCAGCCTCTCTAGTTAATTCCATTCCAAGATCATTTTCTCTATATACTACTTTTATGGTGGATACAAGAATAAATTCTCTTTCTCTGTGTCTGCTCTGATATTGCTTAATGCAGAAATGCCTGGGGCTTGGAATGAACAGCCATCCACTGAGGTTCCAGGCCAAATCCCCCCACCCAAGCAGAAAAAACGTAGCTCCTCCAGCTTCTGCCACCAGAGCTGCTCCCCACAACCACCTCCAGCCCCAGCCCCCTTCTCATTCCCACCCTTCACTGCCTCCCCAGGGCCTCACGTCTCCCATGTCCGTCACAAGCCGGGGTGGATGTGCTTCCCTCAACTACTGTTTGCTTTCCCCGGCCTGTGGGAATGAGAGATTGGGGTAGGAATTGATAAAAGCAAACATTTTGCCATAAAAAGAATCTAAGAGGGCAATGGAAGGCTATCCTTGCGATTCCCCAGGCTGTCTGTCTTTGAAAAGGAAGATCTGGCCAAACCCACGGAACTTGCTGCCTCTGGAGTTTACTCTTTATTTCACTCTGTGCAGCATGTCCTGTGTATGAATTAAAGATTAAAGGCAACTTAACCTGCATTTTGCTATACCTCTATATACAAGAGAGAAAGGGAGGGAGGGAGCATGTATCCTCAGTGTGATCTTGGTTCCTGCTCCAGACTGACAGGTGGGAGACTAAACATGGGAGGGTTGGTGGTCTTTTCCTAACCCTGCCACCCCTGTTAAGGCCTCTGGCAAGTCACTGAACTGGACTGTGCCTCCATGTCTTCAACCTTAGGGCGGGTATACCACTGCCCTTCCAGATGACTTCAGTGTCCTCTGCCAAGCTCTGTGGGTCCCTTGGAAGTGGCGACATCATGATACCACTGGCCATTTAACAAAGGACACAAGATCAAATCAACATTCAGCAGAAAGCCAGCATTTGGCCTCTTTCATTTTCAAGTATGACCACATTGGAAGCCACCATAATCCCAGATGTGTCTCGTTGTGAAGTATTATGGCCGTCTTTGCACTTGCTCCAAATGAGGCTTCTAACTCCTGCGTGGTTGATCTTTGGGGTGACAGCAGTCTCTGCAGTAGACTTTAGGGGAAATTCAGCAGCATCTGAGGCCTCTACCCACTGGACCCTTGTAGCACCCCAAGTTGTAAAAATCAAAACTATTTCCAAATATTGCAAAATATGCCCTGCCAGACAAAGTCACCCTCTGTTGAGGGCTGTGACTACAGAATCAGCCACCTTGGAGGATGCATCACTGAGGCCCTGATCCAGTTAATTGTTCCTCTAAGAAACAGAGACACAGATGCATAGTCTAATTTGATGCCATATTCAGGAACTGGAATGTCGCCAGAGAATATCAACCAGTTGCAACAAAAGCTCAAGAAGAGAAGGCTGAAAAAAGAAAATACATTCCTAAGCCATTCTCTGCTATTTTGCAGGCATTTTTCATACCACTAATATCCTGTTAGTGCACATCATGGATCATTGACCTGTTAAAGACCACCCTCCAGCCTGAGAGTTGCAATAACATCTGCTGGGCACTTGGAGCTGTTCAGGTACAGGCAGGAATGAGCAAGAAAGTATTCTATGGATGCATATGTGTTAGCTGTGCCCATTGGCCCTGTGTATATGGTTAAGTATCTATGTAACAAATATTAAACAGAATGTCTTGCATCCCATAGATACGGATGTTTGAGCCTGGAGCAGCAATATTAAGCTGTGTGAGTCCACCAAAATAGATGCGTCTTGAGGCTGAGACTTCTTCAATATCAAATAGTAAGAAGGCAGAAGGAGGTTCTAAAGTTGGACAGTATTATCTCTGAAATTGTATTCAGGTCCAGCAAGGTACCAGTTGATTGCAAGTCTGTGATAACTCCTCGGGCCGCAGAGCCCCTCAGAAATGCTTTGTGCATGTATGGAGTGGTACCTCCCTTGTGTACCAAGGACTGGAGGAGCCATGTGGTAAGGAAATTCCATGTCCTTAACCAGAATCACTAGAAGCATGGCAGCCGTGATGGGAATGGCTCTTGGTGCCTCTATGGCACTGATTCTGACATGGATGGGTGAGTCCGGGCTGATTTTTGCAGCTGACGCACAGTGAGGGCAGCTTCCCAGTCCAGATATTTCTGCCCTGCCATTCCTGCCTAGAGATGATGGGATGTGTGTCCCTTCGTCCCCCTCCCTGGCATGTGCCCTTGCAGGCATCCCACTGGATCCCTCTTGGAAAGCACGTCCCCGAGAGGAGCTGCTTTCATGGCACTCACTCTCCAACCTTCCCCGGAGCCAAGACAAGATTTACATTTTGCTGTGGGTGTTCCGCGGGTCCTAGACATTTCCTCTCCTTTCAAGAAGATTCCAAATGAACATAAATCTTACTCCGGCTCTGACAGCCTCCAGTCATCTGTTTACCAAAATAAACTTTAAGCATACATTGAAAAATAATTCCTAGTGAAATATGCATCCCCATGGCATTCGGGCTTGGTATTTAATGTCTTTTTTATGGTTAATAATGCATCAAAAGCATCCCTAGTCTGAAGCTGTCATTACATCACATACATGATGTGTAGAGCCCATTTCAATGACTAAAAAACTCAGAGTCAGTTTTTATTTCTTTAAAAAAATATACTAATGTGTAATTACAGTGGCCCGTCTCCCTCTATCTATATTTCTTTTTAATAAATATGCGGCTTGATGAGATCAAACCACTGAAAATACCTGGAGAGATTCTTTGCTTTATACAGATAAAGCAATGTGCTGTATAAACAACTAAAATCCCCTCATTAGGGCAGGGTTCTGTTTGGAGAGGACCCTGGCCTTCTTTTTCATTTTATGTTGCTTTATTTAAAAAAAAAATCACACAGGATTTTTAGCTGTGTTAAGTAGTACAGCTAAGCCTCTTCCATCTTGTCAGTGTAGAAAAACACAGTATAGTATTTGGATAGAAATATTGGCATTCATTTCAAATCTGGCCCCCCGAAGTTTAGAAAGATTCAGGAAGCTTCTATTTGCCTTCTGTTTGTTGGCAAAGGAAACATTACTCTGAAAGTCTTCCCTTATTTCCTTTCTGGCTTTGGTCGTCAATGCTGGGAACAGAGCAGATGGTGATAACGATGAGGGTTAAAAGGTTCCCTTCCGAGTTATCCAGAGGCTCGTATCAGACTTGAAGAACAACAGCCCCAGGGCCCATCATGGCCGTCTGTAATAGCCACATTCGTGGCCGGAAGTGATTTCTCTGCCACCCTGGACCATTTTACGGGGTCTGAGGATGATGTGACTGTGGGAAGAGCAAGCTCATAAGTGCAGGGAGGCAGAAAGTCAGCTTACCTTGGTCTGTAGCCCTGAAAACCAAATGAGGTAATTAGGTAAGGTAAGTAAAGGGCTTAGTGTGGGCCTCACACTTGGCAAGTGCTTGGGAAATGGTGATGGTTAGGACTTGGAGGGGCAGTAGATTGAGGTGCTAAGAGTGAGGCTGTGGACGAAGATGGGCTGGGCTTGGTGGGACATCCCAGACACCGAGATGTACACTCCTTCTGTGTAAAATGGAGATGATAATAATTAATAATGATGACCCCTACTTCATTCTCCTACACCCTTATGATACAGTTAAAATGTAATGGTAGGTACTCAGCGGATGGTGTCTGGTAACAGTCATTCCAATTAGCTCTGCCTCTCTTTGTGTATTGGCAGAGGGGTAGGTGATGTGATTTAATGGTCTCTTTGTGGCTCCCTCTGGTTATAATTTGTTAGTAATGGAAGATTCTGATCCACAGCTTGAACTCCGAGTCGAGATTCATCCCAGGGCGTCCTCAGAGCACATACCCATCTTAAAAAGTGGAGGTGAAAGGAAAGATGGCCCCTTCCATGGCCTCAGGTCTTCCGTTTGGATGGTTTGGTCCAAGAAACCCTCACAAAGCACAGGATGGAGCCAGAAGTCAGGTCCTCATTTGCACCTGCAGGGGCATCCTCTGCTCAGAGGTTGAGGCCGCTGTCCTGCCTGGGGCTATAGGGCCGAGGGGTGTGGGGTGAGTGCTTCCCTCCGATGGCCTTAGCTTTCCCAGCCCTTGAAGCTGGATGCTTGGTGGCTCCTGACAGGCTGAGCCCTCAGAGTCCCTACACGGGCAGGGCAGGGAGCATTTCTGGATTGGTTGGTTTGTTTTCTCTTCGTTCTTTTCTAGGATCTGAATTTGTGGGATCCCCAAAGAGACTTCTCCCAAGAGTTTGGCTTCCATCCTTGCCTGGAAGGGAACATCCTGAGACCTAAAGCCAGAGCACCAGTGACTTAGAAGCCACCGGCACTGAGCCATTTTAGGCAGTCAGCTCCTTTGGCTGATTCACCATTCATCCTTTCCTCACTCTTCCCTTTAACTTTGGCTCCTGGGCACACCCGCCCCCCTGCCCCATGACTGACAGGCCTCACAATCTGGAGACAAATGCTGCTAGTGCTCCCTTTCAGAGGCGGTTTAAGAAGTTCCCACTCGGAGGTGTTTGCCACGGCTGCCTTTGAGTTTTCCAGCTATCTCCCGCCTGCCCAGTTCAGATCCTTTCTTGGTTTCCCTATTGTTTGACTCCACGGTACTTTTTTAAGTGTCAAAGCAAATTTGTGTTTCAGTAAGAAAGCACCTTTTGCCTTTTTTTTAATTGCATGTGCCTTCGTGAGTCTAATTCCCATGGAAAACATAACTGCATCCCTAAGAAAGGGCACAGACACACACACACATATACACACACACACACCCGGTAAGCGGACGCTCCCCAGCCTTCGCACACCCTGGCAGATGCACAACTGCATACTGAAAAGCTGGCTAATGTTGACGTATCCAGGTTGGAAATGACAGGATATTGTGGAGGGCCAGTCACTTAATGAACCCCTGCGGGACTGGCTTGGTTCCTAACAATTTCTCTCCCACTCATCAGGCAGGGGAATCGCAGCCCTCACTGTTTCACTCCATCACGTTCCCCACTGCCCCTTCTCCTTGCTCACCGCAAACAAACCAATTAGAGCCATGGATATAAATTGGACCTCTTTTCTGAAAATGCTCCTTCAACCTTTTTTTCTCCCCTTCCTTACTCAGCACCAATCTGTTTGCCCACCAGGTGGACTATGTACCCACCCATGCGCATGCACATACACACTTGTGTGTATGCACTGCTCACAACCTTCACTCATTTTCTGTTCTTTGGTCCAGCCTGGTTTTAACTGTCTCCATGAGCTCATGGAACAGAGGTTAGGAATAAGTTTAATTTTTTTTATATTGCAACCGGCTCCAAGCCCTTCCCAATTTCTGCCATACCTTAAGGCAGTGGTGGTGAACCTATGGCACACATATTGCTTTTCTTTTAAGACAAATGATGTTAATGTATGAGTTTTTTTTCTTTTTTTTAAAGTCTTCCTTAATTTTCTTTTTTTTTCCCATTAACTTTATTGGTACATTTTAGGTAAACAGTACAGTTACATTCATCCCTATATGAACAGAGTCAAGGACAAAAACCATATGATCATCTCAATAGATGCAGAAAAAGCATTCGATAAAATTCAACACCCATTCATGTAAAAACCCTGCAGAAAATTGGAATAGAGGGTCTTTATCTCAACTTAATAAAGGCTATCTATGAAAAAGCAACAGCCAATGTCATACTAAATGGTCAAAAACTGAAAACCGTCACACTAAAATCAAGAACAAGACAAGGATGTCCAGTATCACCACTCTTGTTCAATATAGTTTTGGAAAAATTAGCCACAGCCATTAGACAAGAGAAAGAAATAAAAGGAATAAAGATAGGAAAGGAAGAAGTTAAACTGTCATTATTTGCTAATGATATGAGTTGTTGTTTCTTTTAAGCTAAACCTCAGTATGTATTCAGGTTAAATTGCAGGGTTGGACTTTGCAGTAAATAAGTGGGTTTTGAGTTACAGTTTGGGCACTGTGCTCTCTAAAAAGTTTGCCATCACTGCCTTAGGGTTACTTCCTGATTTATTCTCAGACAACACCTTGTGTAATTCATATTGATATTACCTGTCCTCCATCTTAGTTATCAATTGATTTCTTATCTTACATGAAGGTTTTACATGAAGACCCTGCTATTAAAATGTTGGATTTGCCAGCTCTCAATAAAGTTAAGAAGGTACAAGTTGCCTGGTTGGAATTTGAGCAATAGGAAGAGAGTAAAACAATTGCTTCTATATCAGTGCTACTCAAAGTATTTCTGCATAGGGCCTCAACAAGTACAGAATCTCAAAGTGAGAATTTAGAAATCTTCATAGCAATCTGACACTTTACAACATTCAAGCAACATTTTATTTTTCTAGCAACTCATCTTTTAGGTAGCTTTCAAAGGTATCCTGCCTAGAAGGATTGTATGCTAACAACAGCAACAGAAATGTCCTTCCCCACAGACAATTTGAGAAGCAAGAATCTCCTGCATCACAACAGTGTTCATGTTTCCCTAAGGAGACAAGGGGTTCCCTTGAATAATTAATTACTTGGGTTCAGTTAACTCTTATTGTATGAGTAGACGATGTGATCAAGAAAAGGCAAAAAAGTTAAAACCAATATAGATAAATACATAAATAGACAGATCACAAAGAACTGAAGATAAACCAATCTTTCTTTCTTTCCTTTTTTTTTTGGTACCAGTGATTGAACTCAGGGCCTTGAGCTTGTGAGGCAAGGTGCAGTGCCACTGAGCTACATCCCCAGCCCTAGATAAACCAATCTTAAGTGAAGGTAGATATGTGGGAAATCTTCACATTTTTAGAGGATTCTGTTTTGAAGTAACTTTGGAGCAACAAACCCCTCATGTAACGCATCTTTGGATTCCAATATATTGGCCCCCCTACGCATATTTTAGAGGTGACATTTTTCTGATGCTAGAATCAGGGTTTTCTACTAACTTGCCTCTTAAAAACTTGATGCTGTCTTCTGGAAAAGGGTATTGTTAGTCTTCGGGCATCTACAAACCTCCATGGAGTCTAAGGCCTGTGCTAACAGGACTCTCTGTGCATCACCCTCCACTGGTGGATCCGAGTCTCCAAGGCAGATTCTCATTCCCTCCAGCAGGAGGAACAATTACCCAATTGTCTAAACAGAGTGATAGGTGTCTATGACAAATTGTAGGCTGGAGACATTTAAAAAATAATAATAACTTGAATCTTTAATGCATTTTCTCATTTGCAAAGCACATTGACCTCCGTTAATTCCTGTTGGTCAGAGCTGGCCATCAAGGGGGGACAGGCAGGGCTTAGGATGCGTAGGAAGATGAATATCTGGTACTATTGCTTATCCATCCCACTGTCTCCTTCTATCCAAACACTGCAGCAGGCCTGGGAGCAGAAAGAACCTCTCCTTTCAGCCATTTCTTCATTGTGTAACAGCGGGAGACCATGCCAGGGGACACTGGCAGGTTCCAATGGTCCTCTGAGCTTTAAGGATATTTTTTTAAAAGCAACCAAATACCTGTGGGTTTTATCAACTGGATTGTGACTAGAGTCAAAGGGAAAAAAGGGAACACCGGGCATTAAAAATGACAAAGCACTTTCATTTGTGAGAGCCATCTGGGAAGGTGGAAAGGAATGTATTTTTCTCAGGGAAGGCAATTTCCCAATCCCTGCCTGTGTGTGTACGATGAGCAGAATCATGCACAGCTCCGACGGCCTCCGACGTACCCAGGGAAAGATGGATGATGGATGTTTTCTCATTACAGGGCTGGGAGAGAGTTGTATGCAAAATTCAAAGAAGGGGAAAAAAATCCCAGTTCCTGCCCTTCTTCTTTTCAAGAGGACCTTCCTGAACTGGAGCCAGCCAGCCCTGGCGATAGAGCTGACCCAGAATTACCCCGAGGTGATGGGACTCATTTCAGTGGCAGTTAGATGAGCCAAACATAGCCAGGCCTGGTTGCTGTAAAGGATAATGTCCCCTCTGGGGAAGAACGCAACATAATAAATGGCTCTTGCAGCAATTAAACCCAAGAGCAAAGGTGAGCCTCCAACTCTGCAGTGTTATCCCTTTTTAAAGAACAATAACAAAGAATGGCCATAAGCCACCAACTCGGGAGAACCTTTCCCCTCAGTGAGGACCCAGGCAGCTGTCTGTTTTCCCATTATTGAACTTTCCACCAAAACTCCTTACAGGTTTTGCAGACCCGATATTCAGGAGAAGCTAGAAGAGTCCCGTTCAGTCTGCATTTGTTAAAATTCATCCAGAATCATATTACTAGAGATATGTAAGATTGAGACAGAGAGAAACTGAAAATGTATCCCTGGATGCTTGGGAGAAAAGAAAGCCTGGCTGACCTCTTGGAGATCGAGCTACTGGTTCTTTGTTTTTACCCGGATCTCCTTGCCTAAGAGAACAATTGAGCCATCCCTGCCTTTTACTTCCTGTCTTATGGGAGAGGTGAAAGCCACCATCATATGCCAACAGCTGTATGCACATGCACCCAATGCACCCACAGGGAATTTGAGGTGTTAGAACTCAGACTTGGCAGTTTGCATAAGGGGGAACTTGCTTATGAGAATGGGAAGGCAAGAAATTACATCTGCTCTGATTAGCTGTGTGCCCTTAAGAAAATCATTTAACCTCTCTGAGTCTTGTTTCCTTACTTGAAAATGTGAAGCTTTGAGTTTGTTGACTTCTGTGATTCCTTAACAGACTTAGTGTTTTCTGATTCATGGTGCATCTCCAAAGGAAAGCCTCCCTCAGAGAGGCTGTCGTGGGTTTTGGGTGTGTGGGGGCCCATGTGTGCACACACAACCCCAGCTGTGCACAGACAATAATACATTGACTCTGGTTTTCCCCATTCTTCAGCCCAGTGAGTCCATAGGTACACCTTCTGAGCAGCGCCCCCCACACACACTCCTTCCATGCACTTTTGATGGCCCTGTTATGTCCAGACAGCTGCATGTTCTGAAAATCATAATTAGGAAGATGCTGGAATGACACATCTCCCAAGCCCCCAGTGCTGAGGCAAACCAGCACTCAATTCCTGGTGGAGACCGGTTGAGGTAACCACGGCGCACTGGAGCGTGCAGGGAGAGGGGCTGCATGCTCCAGTGCCCCAGTGCCCGTAGCATGTCAATACTCCTGAATAAACTAATCAACCCATTTGCACCTTCGTGAAATAGCATCTTGGAGTCAATGAAATAGGTGTGGTGGAGACAATGCCAACACTGAGTAGAGAAAAAGAGAAAGGTTATAAAGAACAATGTGCTGCCTTTGCAAAGGGCAGTGAGGTGTTCTGTGTCCAGGAGCATGGGTGGAGAGATGCCTGGGCACCTAAGGGCTGGGAGTTTGCTTGATCTTCCTGCCCTGGGCCAGGAATCTACTGCATTGTTTCCTCCCGTGCCCCAAAGGAAAGATACGCAAGTCCGCAGATCTTTTGTGACTATTGTTAGGAGAAACAATATTTTCCTATTTTTCTAAGAATTAATTCCTGCAAAATCTGACTTCTCAGGTTTCCAACCTTCTCCTTGATGCTTTCCTGGGTTTGCTTATGTCCCAGTGGCACTTGTCA
Source organism: Heterocephalus glaber (assembly GCF_053883595.1). Lineage (NCBI taxonomy): Eukaryota > Metazoa > Chordata > Mammalia > Rodentia > Bathyergidae > Heterocephalus > Heterocephalus glaber. The sequence continues at coordinate 15,444,201 of NW_028258137.1, read as the reverse complement.
TCCCCTGCTGATGGCAGTGGAGCTGCCCTGAGACGAGGTCTGCATGTCACAGGCATTCCCGGTTGTGGGGTTTTGCCACTGTACACTGTAAATGATGTGTCATTGCCTGCAGGGACAAGACCCTGTGTATGTGCACGGGTGGGCCTGGGGGTCCCACACCATGCCTCTGTCAAACCTGAGCCTCCAAGATGGTGTGCTGACAAAGAGGCTCTCACACATGTTTAGAAGGTCCTGACTTGCAGGATTTCTGTGGTATAGATGCCCCCACCATGAGTTCCACGATACAGCCCTATTGAATAATCAGCATATGCAGCTCCTAAAAATTTAACAGCCTCTTCTCATAAGCCCCCCCACACCAGCACCAGTGCCCCACTGAAAGGGGATGCTTGATGTCAGTTGGCATCACCAACTGTGGCGCAGTCTTCCTCCCTCCCCTGGCAGTGCTGAACAGCGTTTGTCCTAGAGGGTACAAAAGAAACACTAGAAGGTTTGCTAGGCCATCCTTGCTTTTGCCCTGGCCCTTTCACTTTACTCTGCATTCCTTTTCCCTGATTACCTTTGGTATTTTTTGTCTGCCTGGCACAAAAACTCCATATACACGAGGAGCTCCATGGATTAGGTATCCATATAAGTAACAAAGACTGTGACCAAGAGGCCCAACAGTAGGGCAGCCAAAAGAATAAAGTAACCAGATTCTTGCTCACAGAAAGGCTGATCTGGTTTCTTCTGGCACAGTGCTCCATCACCACCAAGGGTACTGTCACCACCTGCAGGAGCAACATCAAGATCTCGTCAGAGAAGCTGCTCCTGTCTTTCCCACTCACCTGTGACAGCGAGGACCCATTGCACATAGCCACATCTGACTACCAGGGAGCGTAACCATGTACCCCGGAGGACGCCCTACCACTTGCATGTGTTGAATGAATGAATGAAAGTATTAAATGATTCTTAGAATTTAACAAGTAAATGTTTTGGTTCCCCCTTTAAAAACCATCAAAGCTCCAAAAGGAGGTTAGGAAGATAAAACACAGCCTTCCACTTCTCTTTGATCCCCCATGGCATGCTTGCACCGTGGAAAACATTTGTAAAGGAACCAGTCTTCACTTACCGTGTGCTCGACCTAATCCCTGTGCTCTCCTCTCCATAAGCCTGTACCCATCCTACAAACTACGAAGAAATTGGGAGAGATGCCCACCGAGAGGCTTATGGGCAATCTTGTTTCTTTGCAGCTTTCTGACTCCCTGTGTCTACGGAGGCCCCTCGGCCACTTTCCCCTACCTTGAGCAGAGTGGCCACATCCCTCTAAGGCTCTGTCCCATTTATTCCAGGTAGGGTGATGACTATGAAATAACAAAGAAAAAACACCCCAAGAATTTTTTAGTAAGCATTGTTTGCTTCTAAACCTTGTTAAAAGTGTAACTCTTCCTAAGGTGTACATATGAGCATATTTAACAAAGTCCTATGGGACTGCTGGCACACAGGGGAACAAATCAGTCGATGTCTTATATTTCTGCACGTAAAGTGAATAACTAGGGTTTGTATTAGTGAGACTTTTGTGCAGTCTGTAGGGAGTTTTCTACATCAAGGCCTCTATTCTGAGTATCTGCAGTCCATGGGCCTTTTAAAAACATTAGTCACATAGTTGCTTATGAAAAATAAAAAAAACAATTGGTATCCTTTATGTAGCAGTAGAAGGGCTTCAGTCATTTCAGAAAAAATAATCCATTTGATTATAGTCATAAAACTATGAACAGCCTACTGTGTGCTGGACGTTGTTGTAGGTGCTAGGGGTGATGCATGGGCAATTATTTCAGAATTTCATCAAGAAAAGCATGCGCAGCAGGGTTTTTCAGTCTTGACCCTGTTGGCATTTGGGGCTGATGACCTTCTGGTGTGGAACTGTCCTGTGCATTGCAGGGTGCCTAGCACCATCCCTGGCTTCTTCCTGTTGATGCCAGCAGCACTCTCATCCCCAGATGTGACAACTAAAAATGCTTCCAGGCATTGCCAAATGTCCTCGGTAGGAAAAAGTCACTTCTCATTGAGGGTCACTGCGCTAGTGAAGAAGCATGTGGTGTTTAGGATCAGATCTGAGTTCAATTCCTGGCTCCCCCACTCATTAGATTTAAAACTCTAAGCAGATTTATTTACTTTTCTGGGCCTTAGTTTACTTGCCTGTCAAATGGGAGAATGATCTGAGGACCTAAGATAAATGAATGTAAGGAGCTTGGGTCAGTAGTTGGCTCATAGAAGTACTCTGGAAATGTTAGGTAAAGGCTACAAAGTTTGATTTGCGCTGGAACCACATAAAAGCCTCAGTTAATAAAAACAAATCTGGTGTTATGCTAGCTTTTATAATTTAACAGGGTTTTCTGTACTATGATAGGCACCTCTGTGTCCTGCCTCTTTTCATTGTTTTAAAATGTTAAGTAGGGCATCTGTCTAGTTGGTGGCGCAGAGATAGAAAACTACTACAGAATTCTTATTCTTGATTAGCAACTCAGTATCTTCTGGCACTTTCCTTTGCTGCAGCTCTTTGACCCGGTAAGTTTGTGGTGGCCCCAAGAGGATGTGTTCCTCTGCAGGTGTCCCTGTGTTCTTTCTGGAGATCAGGTCTCAACTTGCCAGTGCTCACTGGTGCGACTGGAGCTGGCAAAGAACACAGTGTATCAGAGGAGGAAGATTCACCTGAGGATGTGCCCATACATACTTCCAAAAGAAATACATTCTATCTCTAGTGACTTTAAAGACGTGAGTTCTCTCAAAAGAGAATCCTTTAGGTCTGTGTTCATCTCTGCTTCACATTGGAGATCCTAACTTTGCTCTCACAGGAACTGGCGTGTTTGTGGCTGGCTAGATGGGGAGGTCTGAATGCAAAGGGTGTGGGAGAGAAGGGGGCCACCAGGAACTGCCTGCAGCGTCAGGATGGCAAAATACTGTCAGGAGTGTGGAAGAAGAGCTCACTGGGACAAAGGACATGTGGATTTCATCAAGGAAAGATTAAGCTTAAGTTGGAAGGAAGGGAGGAGAAATTAAGTAAAAAAATATGCTTTAAAAGTATATATGGCAGAAGATCATGAAAAGACAAGAGAATAATAGTCATTTCTGACGTTTTCAACAAAAAAATGTATATAGGAGTGATCCTCAGAAATAGCCATTATCCCCCCATTTTCTGTGCCCTAGTGGACTTTTTATAGCCAATCAACAAAGTGAACTGGGAAGTTTAATGTTGTTTTGTAGAGGCTCTGTGCAGTTCCAAAAATTGAATGGTAAGGTGTGGGATCCCTGAGCCAGGGGGCTGACATGTGCTGGAGAACGTCTCCATCTGGATAAACAGAAACAGAAGTGACATTCTTAAGGAAATACACTGCAGACGACCCACATAGACAGAGCCCTTGACACATGCCTTGCTGCACACGGTCATGAACTTCACATATGTAAAATGTACAAGTCCGGGAGTTTGCCACCTCTCCCCTCATTGACTATGTGACCCTTTCTGTTAAAGGTACACTTCTGAAAACATCTTAACCTGACTTCTCCAACATTTCATTTATTATTAGAAGGTTGAGAAAGCCAAAAGAGAAACAAATTCTGGACTTAATTTTAGTAAACCTAAAGGAACTGGTGGGCAAATCAAGTGATCAGATAAATTTCAATGTGAATTTTAATTTTACTTGTATCAAAGTTATTTATCCACATAGTCTAGATTTGAGTAGTCCAATCAGCCTTATTACAAAAATACAGTCTCTCCTCCAAAGTCTGCTACCCAGTTTCTATTCCCTAGAAATAAACTCTTTCAGTTATTTTAAATGATTCTTTAGACATTTGCACCTATGAATACCATAGTTTTATTGCTATTTCTTGATTTCCACTTTTAGGTACTATTGAGTTCCCATTGCAGAAAAATAGGCCTGGTTCTCTTTTAAATCTCCCTTCAAAAAAACCACTTGGAATTTCAATCCTCTCACTCTCATATTATTGTTTTCTCCAGCCCAGTAGTTAGCCTAGCTGAGTCACAAAGTGTGTTGTGATTTCTTTACCTTTCCTGCACAGCTGTTTTCAGTAGTTCTGGTTTTGCTGCTCTTAGTTTTCTATTTAGTAATCATAGAAATGTCCACAAACTGTCCCGAGTTGTATGTATCACCTCTCAATATAGTCACATCTGGTGGCTGTTTGATCAACTTCCTATTCTCATGAAAGTCCCCCCAGAGGCTTCTGACTTTTCCCCATTTGGCACTGGTTCATCTTGCAGCCCAGAGCCCAGCTGTCGCCTCAGATGTCCCCTAACATTGTCCTGGGGGTGCTTTCATTCTCTCTGTTGTGCTGGAATCTTAGTTTTCTACATCCCACTTCGTTTTGTTCTGACCCAGGAGTGGGTACTACTACTAGTTCCTTTCACAGATGAGCCAAACCAAGGCTAGGGGAACTTAGGTAGCTTTCCCAAAGTCATATCATTTGGGCACAAATGATACCATAAGGCCTCAACTCCAGATTCCATTTGAGGTTACCTCCTCCCCTGAGCCCTTAATTACTCACTGGGGGGTCACTGCATAACCTTTAGTAGTCTTGGCCAAGAGGACAGTGATGACGGACACTGGGGGCCCTGCCAGGTGGGTAGGGGTCTTGGGTGGACTGTGCTCCACGTCTGGTTCGATCAATATGTTCTGTCCTAAAGCACTTCTACAGGCCCTGACTCATGGCTCCTCATGGCAGCTTTTTATTTCTGGGATTAGCCGGTTTAAAAAAATATATAGCTTCTGGGCACATGACACTATTCTTGGGCCTTTAATGTCAGAAATAATGATCATGTTAAACTGGAGCTCATTACCATGGAATGAGACCTCATTGAGCCCTCTTTGGGGGTGGGAGGGATGTTTAATAATTTTTTAAACCTCCTCCTTAGTGGCTCCAATGTGGTGTGCTGGTGGGAGTCAGGGGTGCCTTGAGAAGCAAGTTTTTATATAACAAGAAAGATGTCCCTTCATCAATGTAAGAAAAAGGGTCCGTCCTCCATTGTTCTCATGAAGAGCTGGCTGTTCCTTTGTTCTGGTCTCATGGAAATTTCCTGAGCCCCTTAAGCCACTAATACCAGTTGTATCCCCAGCAGCCATAACACATACTTAAGGCATTATTTTCAGCACAGCTTTCCCCATAATGAACCTGACAATCCCGTTTTATGATTTGTTGAGTGGTAAATTCAAATATACCGTTCTGCAGAACAGGCTTTCTGATGGAATCCCCACTGGACCTCCCGCCGCCAACTCGGTGTCATGGCATGGCCATCCACAGGGACAGCGGGGCCCCTGACTGGACATTGGTGCTCACTGGTACCTGCTGCTTCAGAAAGAGTGCTCAGGCCCCACTTTTTACCTTCTAGAAGCCCCCACCCAGCCCTTCCCTGGTGAACAATCAGAAGGCTGGTGGCTAGGAATGAACGCCCCACTCGAAGAGGCACTCAGTATCTGCATAGTTGGGACTTAATGTGCTTGTAATACTCGGCCACCAGTGGCAGGGGACCTGATGCCATAGCACCCAAGAAATAGATCAAGGGACTAGGGATTTTTATTTCTATTTTTATTTTTTTTTCTAAGTTCTTTTATTGGTACATTTTAGGTATACAATTCGTTTACATTTATCATTGGTTGCTTGTACCTGTACGTGATATATCTTGGTTCTTATTCCCCCCCCCATTATCTGTGCACCCTTTACCCCCTCCACCCTTCCCTATTTACATAGATTTCATTTCCATTTTTTTTCTTTTCTCATAGTTTTTCCTTTCCCTCCTTTCCTTTCCCCTTCCCCTCCCTTCACTCCTTCATCTTTGGACCATTTCTTCCTATTTCAAATTATCAATTATTCATTTTAATCATTTTAACTCTTGTTTACACTATCAGTTTCTCACACTAGAGAAACTATTCAGTATTTACACATGTGTGTCTTATTTATTTCACTTAAGAGTATGGCCTCAATATGCATCCATTTAGCTATAAATGACTCTAGTTTTTCATTCTTTATGGCTGAGTAGTACTCCATTTTATTTTTAAAAAACACATCTTCTTTATCCAGTTTCCAGTTGATAGGCACTTGGGCTGTTTCCAAGCTTTAGCTATTACAAACTGTGCCACCGTGAACGTGGGTGCACATATATCACTGTGGTGTGATTCTTTCAATTCTTTTGGGAAGATACCTAGCAGGGGAATAGCTGGGTCAAATGGGACCTGTAGTCCTAGTTCTTTGAGGTATCTCCATACTGATTTCCACAGTGGTTGCACCAGTCTACACTCCCACCAGCAATGGAGAAGGGTTCCTTTCTCTCCTCACCCCTGCCAGCATTTGTTATTTGTTGATTTCTTGATAGCAGCCATTCTTTGTGGGGTTAGGTGGAATCTCAGTGTTGTTTTCATCTGCATCTCTCGAATGACCGGACTGGGGATTTTTAAATCCAAAGAAGCAAGACCAAAGGTGAGGCATGTCGATCCCCTGCAGAACCTTGGTACACAGTTATAAAAGAAATTATCCTCTTCTCCTGAGCGTCCCCAAAGGGCAGAGTGGGACCCAACTGGGGGAAATTGTAAGAAATCAGACTTTTGGGTCCAGATTAAAAAGAACTTTCCAACAGAGCTGCACAAGCTTCTCTATGAGCAACTGTGAGCTGTCAAGACAGAGATGTCTCAGATATTCCGGAGGAAAATCATATACTAAGCTACGAGTAGGACTAATCATCTAAAATATGTCTTCTGATTATGCATTTCTGTGAATTTAAGAGAATTTTAATCACTTTAATCACTTTTTAAAAGAGGGGAATTTCTTTTGTTGATTAAAACAAACATAGTTCCTAGATACAAGATGTTATTACTCTGGAGTAGGAATCAGCAAACTTTTTCTTACAGGGCCAGAGAATAAAGACTTTAGACTTTATAGATGATATGATCTCTGTCATGATTACTGTCATATACCCTGTTACAATCCAAAGGTGGCCATAGGCAATCCACAAATGAATGGGCCCATCTATGTTCAATAAGACTTTATAAAGTGGGCTACAGGCTCATTTTGACCCAGGAGCCATAATTTGCCAATGCCTGGTTCACAGGATCCTGGGGGCAGGTTGGGGGCACTAGAAAATAAAGTGAGTGTAACTGTTCTGCATGTGCTTGCAGTGTCATGTTCATGCACAGCATACATATGTGTAAAATTGTGTGTGGAGATGTGTATTTGTGTGAGTGTGTTTTGGGAGTGGTGAGACAAGGAGACCAAGCACACATATGTAAACCTGTAAGATATGATGGTCATTGCGTGACCATTTCTCTGTCACAGTAATATGAAGGCTACAGCCCCAGAGCTGCCCCAGAGGGAGTTGTACACAGTGTCTGAAATTCTTTCTGATTTCACTCTCTTTGCTTTGGGCATCTGCCTTGTGAAGGATCAGGCCTAACTACATGGAAGGATGTCCTGAGGAGGGAAAACACACTGACCCATATTAATGTATCAGATTGGCTGGTTGTCACAGAGGTTTTTAAACAGGGTGCTTCGTGCAACCAGGAACAGCAAGGAAGTCCTAAGCTCTGGAAGGAAGGGAGCCTGGGAGCCAACAGAGAGGAAGGAAGTAGGGGAGGGCAGAGATCTGCTTTGGCTGCCTGGCTGGTTCGCTTAGGAATAACCCTGCATGTGCCTTCAAATCCTCCCCACTTATCTCTGGAAGTCAGAGTCACTTTAAACAGGATATTTCAAAGTAGTTGCTAGCATTTGCCAAAGTATTCTGGGTTCCTTGAATTGGCATGGCTATATAAACTGGCCAAAATATGGCAGATTCTTTGCTTTATGGGGTCAAGATACTTTCCTAGGGTCCTTTTTTTTTTTTTTTTTAAACCAGTCATCAATCTGTGCTGTTGCATAGCCATTTTTCTTGTCAACTGTCCCTTCCATCTGAATGTATCCCATTTTGTCATCCTAACTTTAAAAACCTCCTACCATCCCACTGCAGTCCTGAGCAGATGCATCTCCTCAAGCATCCAAGATGCCCTACTGCTGCCATTTGCTGCTGCTTCCTCTTCCCATGGCGGCCATTTTGTCACAACCAAAGAAAAGAAAGTACAGCCTCCCCCATTCCTTCTCAAGTGTAGTGTGTAGCACTGATCTTTTCCAATCATCTCTAAATAGAGGTTTCTTCTCCCCCTCCTACCAGCTCAGCATCCAAGCGTGCAGCGATCGTGCCCTGCATTTGAAATCTGACATCTCCTTCTCTTACTCATTCCCTCCGTCTCCAGCTTGGCAGAGCGCTTAAAAATTAGTATCCCTTTAACTAGGCGAGCGATTCTTCTGCTGGGAGATGACCTTTTACACAGAAGATAGGGCTGTCATAAGTGATCTCTGATATATGAAAGTTTCCTGTGTGTTCCAACAAGAAACACTACTGTACCAAAGAGCTATGGATGTTTGCTGCATGTTTCTGTGCATCTTGTATGTAAATATCTATTTTATTACTATATACAGACCTGAATAAATTATTACCAGTTCTTGAAAGTACTGCCAGCCCTCATGGGGCACATCTGTTCAATTCCCTTTTTTTTAATTGAAAAGAAAAAAATTGTCAGATTCAAAGAGTCTTGTGGGAAAAGATAGGAGAGAAAATTATTGAAAAGACTAAACTTTTCCATGGATTTAGTAGAAATTAATTATAGAGCCTCAAACTTATGAAAATAACTTAATAATTCCTCCCACACACTTGAGGAGTGAAAACAGGACAGCTTTTACTTTTCCAACACAATATGCTAACCTGAAATCTTCAACATTACCCCTTGTTTCTTATCAGAAGTCTTATGTCTGATCTGCCCCATGCAGAACATTATTTGTTATTGTTTTTAAATGTTAATTTGTATTAGTATGGAGTTATGAGGTTCACAAATTTGAATGGAATGTGAAATTTCCAAAATGGGAAACAGTAAAGTTTTGCTCATATGGCACAAATCCACTGGGTAACACACCCAATATTAATGATTCGGAACTTTGGGACATTTGTTATTGGCTCAAATAATGTACAAGTCATGAATGAGTACTATATGAAGGAAGCATGGCTTTCATAATACTGTATAATATACTGTTAGATGGACTGGAGATGCCAAGGATGTGCTTACCATCATTAGTCCCCTCTATTTTCAGTTAAGCACGCATGCTAGAAATGCCTCTTGGAATGAATAAACTACTTTTCTTTCTTTGGGGCCCTTTCACTCAGACACTGTTGCCAGTAGATGGACTCTGAGGTAGTCCTAGTTTATGGGAGGGAACCCACTTACAGATTTACTCACAGGTTGATGCTGCCTTTGACCAAACAGAAAGAAAGCTTGTATGGCAGGAGGCATATGGCCATCCCACCATAAACTAACCTGTTAGTCAGAATTCAGTGGTGACAGTGGCCTCTAAGAACTGGATTCTTAAGGCCTGCATGTCACCTAATGGCCACACCAACGCTCTAGAATCTCTCTTTTGGCTTCCACATATATGGCCCATGTTTCTTAAACTCTAGGTCTTGCCTACAGTCTGTGAAGGGCCCCTGGACCCATTATGAAATCTCACATCTCATTATGAAGTGGCCACCTATGGAACTCAAACCTAGGGACATGTCTGTTGCTGCACCAAAACTCTGACAAGTAGAGTTCCTAATGTTGGGTTAAGGAAGGGATTGATTCCAGTGACAATGAAAATACCTCTGAGAGGCTAAAGCAATATTAACATTTTGACTGTAATAATATTTAATATTGTTTTTATTATTCAGTAAGAGTCTTATCAACTATAATGATACCTTGGTTCACAAACTTGATCCTTTCCACAATTCTGGTGACAAAACAAATTAGATGAGAAATGATTCAAATTCAATGATTAGGCTCAATGTTGACCATATGGAGAAATTCGATTCGATTCTCATCCAGTTCAGTTTGTGACCAGAATCGTGGTGAGAATTGAGTTCATGAACTGAGGTACCACTGTAACACCATATGCATTATCCCATCTCCCTATGATAACTCAGCAAGGTAAATATTTTTTATAATAAACAAACCAGGATTCAGAGAGTTTATTTTTTATCCATATTCACATACCTAGTAAATAGTGGGCCTGGGATTCAAATCCAGATTTATCTAATTCAGAAGCCTGTGAACCTGACTCCTGTGGATTGTCCAATAAAACCCTTTCTAATCTGTTTACTAAATGAAAGCTGTTTTGGCAGGAGTAAGAGGGGGGGAGAGAGGAAGAGCGGGAAAGAGGCAGGGAAAAGAAGAAGAGAGGAAAGGAAAAGAGAGAAGAGAAGAAAGGGATGGGCGGGAGGGAGAGAGAGATGAGTACACCAACACTGGTTAATTTAGGATTGAGAAGACACAAGAAGAACATGAAATGGTACTCAAAAAAAAAACCCCATTATCTGGTGTAATTTTGCCTGGGGCGAGCTGCCATTTGCTAAGTTCTTTAGTGGTTCTTTGCTCAATTGACTTGAGGCCTTGAGTTGATTCCTGGGCCCTTTCCCCAGGACCTTTCTTCTCAAACTGATGAATGTTGTCACATGAACTGGTTGCTGTTGGAGAGTTTAGAGTTACCAGGCCCAAGAGCAGTAGCAGCTTTGGTAATGGCCAGAATTGCAGGTGCCCTACCCCAAGATGGGCAGCTGCCTGGTAATGCTCCGTGTGCAGAGGAGCCAAAATGTGCTCAGACATCAGGAGTCTGAGAAAAAGGCTCCATACACAGCAGGGTTGCACCTGGATGAGCTGCTGAGCTACAGCAATAAGGAAAGTCACAGGGTAACTTTTCCATCAGGATGATTGTTTCTCTGTTGCCAAGCAGAAACCTTGATCTCAAATGGCAGAAGAAAAGGGAATGCATGGATTCATATAACACAAACCTACATGAGTAGGTACCTGGATCAAGAAGATAGTATCTGATTGGAGGAATTGTACAAGATCACCAGGTTTCTTACCTCTTCTTCTCACTTGAATCTGTCTTCTTCATTCTAGATCCTGCCCATGCAAGGGCTCCTCAGGGTCATGAGATACTTAGAGTGTCTTAGACCCTAGTTATTTGACTACAGATGCTCTAGGAAAGAAAGAACATTTTCCCCAGAAGTTCCTGAAAAAGTTCCATGGAAAGCTACTAGGTCATGTGCCCATCTCGGAACCAATCATGATGGCCCATGGAGGATGCAATATTCTGATTGATTTACACCCGAATCAGGGGCTGTATCCATTGGTTCATCCCCGCTCAAACCACAGAAAGGAAATGGAAAGAAATGCAGTATCTCCAAATGGCTGCCATCAGGAGAGGGGGGGAATAGATGCCAGAGGTCGAAAGGCAATAGATACCTCACTGCGGTGTCTATCTAGTTTTTTGGCGGCTCACAGACTGAATGGGAATGTTCTGTCCTTTCTTTGGTGAATGCTGCTGGGCTTGTTATTAATAAGTGAGGCCCATGAGGCAAGGAAGGAGGCCCTGGGCTTTCACTGATTGTGGCTGATTCTAGTGATGTGATGCTGCAGGGCCAAGTGCACACCTTACACATGGTTGGGTCTTGATTGGTTCATTGTGTTTTCATTTTGTTTTGGGAAAGAAAGTGCTTAGAAGCTGGTTTGTATCAATGTCACTGGAAGCTTCTTAGGAACATGGAATCCTTGATCTCACCCTAGAACTGCTAATTCCAGATAATTGCTTAGATCAGAAACTGGCAAATTCTTTTGTAAAGGACCAGACAGTGAATATTTCAGGCTTCTCATGCAGGCTATTGTCTCTATGGGGATTATTCAAGTCTGCAACTCAGAAACAGCCCATGGGCCACATGTAAACAAGTGGGTTTGACTATGTTTGAATAAATCTCTATTTACATAAACAAGCCACATGCCACATTTGTTGCTTGGGCTCCCATTAGCCAATTTCTGACCTACAAGATCTACCGTCATATCACAGCTGCGGCTAAATTCACCTAGTTGTCACCTTTGCTTTAGGTTTACATTTCCAAGTGGATTGTTAGAACATGATTCCAAAATAATCTTCATTTATTTCTTCCAAGTATATGTGTGGAGCATGCACCCTTTAGGAGGTGTTCAGACAATGCAAACATGAATGAAGGGATTTAGATCTCCCAAGTGCCTACAACACGCCCTGGGTGCAGAGGTGTGTACTTTTGGACAGCGCGAGGCAATGCTGTTTTGTTAAAGACCTCTAGCAAGTGGGGCTCATTGTGCCCATCTCCCTGAGAAACCAGATCCAGGCTCAGTCCTGGAAAACAGAGCATTCTCGACTTGCCCAGATGCCGCTTCGAGGGACAGAGTTGCAGGAGAACTGCCACTGCCAGCCCCCACCTGCCAGTTTCTTCTGATACACTTCCAGATGCCTTTGCCTCCTCCGCTGGGGATTTCAGGAAACAGAGAGGCCTCCACAAAGATAAGCTGCACAGACCTGTGTTGCCAGATGCCGGGTCCCTCTGCGGCGATGCTATTCTCTTCCCTTTGCAGCAAATGTCAGCTCCGCTGCCTCTCCCCAGCAGCTCATGTCTACGTGCATTCTTTCATTTTTCTCTAGAGATCCCTCCTGTCCAGGATCTTTTTTATTTTACACTTGAAAAAGCAGGAGGCTCTGCCCAGAGCCACAGAGCCTGCCTTATGGGCTCCAGGCCCCTCGTGGCTGCATAGCTTTTTGCCTGGGGCTTTCCAAAGCTTGTGCGGGGAGGCGAGGGATGCTCCTTGCTGCTGTCACTCCAGCTGCTGTTCCTACTACAGGCTGAGTGGATGGAGTTTTGAAACCCACTTCCCAGCTGAAGAGAAGCAAGTTGTTACTTCACTCTGATCACTTAGCACCTGAAAACACTAGGCTTCCCCAGGAGAAAAGTGACTTGCAGCCAAGTCTTGAGGTTCCAAACCTCATGAGCAGAGCACGGATTGTCCAGTGCACTCTCCCTTCCCCTCCTGCAGGGGGCTGCGAGGGCGTGTTTTGTCCTCTTCTGTGGTTCTCAGAGGGCGGCTAAGGCACCCTGGCCAGAGCAAGCTCTGGGTAGACATGACTGGAGATGCACGTTTGTTTATATCAAAAACTTGAGAAGAGTCGTGCCGTATTCTGAACCTCAGGGGAAGGATCTCAGTCAAAGGAAGGATCAGGAAGTCAGCTCAAGAGCCCTTAGGCTAGATCCCATAGCGGGTATGGCACAGACGTGTTCATCAGGATTCAGCTGTCCGTTACTGAACATTTATTAAGCCTTCTTGGGGAGTCTGCCAAGATCCCAACCAGCCTCCCTGGTTCCACGATTGCCCCCTGCCCTCCACAATCCATGCTGCACACTGCAGCCTAAGTCTCTTTAAAACATAAACCACCTGAAAACCTCTCATTGCACATAAACAGAAATCTATACCCTTTGTCCATTTTTCAATGGGCTTGTCTTTTTCTTGCCAATTTGAGCCTTTTGTAGATCACAGCTGTCAGTTATCTGTGAGGCCAACATTTTCTCAAAACTATTGCTTATTCTTATACTTTATGACATTTTTCATATAAAAGTTTTATATTTTTATGTAATCAATTTTCTTTTTCTCTTTCTGGATTTCCAGACTTGTTTGATGTCCTTCTGGATACGATCGTACCTTAGTCCACCTGGATTTTTCTTCTAAGAGGTCTATTTGGTTTATATTTAACAGTTAAGTCTTTATCCCATCTGGAATTTATTTTTGTATTTGGTCAGAGATGGAGGAAGGGAGCTAATTTTATTTTTCTCTAGATGAAGGACTGACATACTATGGCCCATGGGCCAGCCTGTGTTTATAAATGAAATTTTACTGGAACACAGCTGTATCCATGCATTTACATATTGTCTGTGGCTGCTCTCACACTGTAATGGCAGAGCGGTGTGGTGGCAGCGGAAAAAATAACATCCCAAAGCCTGAAGTATTTCCTCTGCAGCTCTTTACAACCCCTGCTCTAGATGGCTAGTCATTTGTGCCAGTACAATTTGTTAAATAAACCACCCTCTGAAATGATATTTTGTCACATGTGAAATTCTAATGTGTCCTATGATCTTTTCCTGGATTTTTCTGTTATGTTCAGCTGATCTCTTTGTCTATCTCTCTGCTAATGCCACTCATATTTAATTACTCCGACTATTGTATTTGGCAAGTCATAGCTCCTACCATAATTCTTATTTTTCATGGGTTTTTTTTCTTTTTCTTTCTTTTTTTCCCTTTTTTTGGTGGGAGAATTTTGTTGTGTTTTGGCTGTTGTCATAGAATTACCATTAGAATTTAAGATTTTTTATGTATTTCAAAAGAAAAGCTATTGAAGTCATAATTAGAATTTCATTAAATTTATATATGGATTCTGAAAAGAATAGATATGTTTTCAGTACTAACTATTCCCACCTGAGAAAATGTCTTCTTGTTTGAGAGCCTTTTCAGTAAGGTTTTAGTTTTATGCACTCAGGTCTGCATTAGTCAGAGTCTAGTGAGAGACAGAAACCACTCCAGTAATTTATACAGGGAAAATTTGTGCAGACTTACTAACTAGTAAGAGGCAGTTAGTTAACTACTCAAAAGTTTAAAAGGAATATTGGAATAGCAAATGCAGGAAGCACCAACTATTTCTATGGCTGAAGGAGAATGCTGTTGTCTCAATCACTTTCCTTGTCCCCGGGACACAATACCTGACACCCTCAATGTAAAGAAAGAGGAGTTTATCTTAGCTCATGGTGTTAGCAGGTTGAGTCCATGGTCAGTTAGCTCCAGGGCAGAGACCACCTGGTGGAAGGGCCCAGCAATGGAGGAAACCTGCTCACATCATGACAGCCAGGACCAAGCTAGAGAAGGGAGGAGCCAGGGAGGGAGATACACTCTTCCAGGGGACGCCCCCCAGTGACCCACCTCTGCTGCCCAGGCCCAATCTCCTAACAGCACAGTTACCAGACTCCTCGGGATGAATCCATTGATGAGTACAGTGCTCCCACGATCCAGTCACTTTCTCAACACATCAGGCTTTTAGGGGACACCTCAGATCTAAAACAGAATAGCTGTACACAGGGATGTACTAAAGAGCTTGAAAAGGGAGCTTGGAGCACAAGGTTGAAATTCAGACCCCACTGGAGACAGGAGAGCTACCACAGGAGTGTATGGCCTGGATCCAATCCCCTTCTATGTTAAATTTGTCCCTCACTATTTTTATAGTTTTTTCCCATAACCTATATTGTCATTTTTCCTGTTCTTATTTCTAGGTACTTATTGCTAAGTGAAAATGAAGCTATTGATTCTTGTGTGTTTATCTACACAGCACTACCTTTACTAAATTGTCTCATTTCTTTGACTAGTATTTTGTTAGAGTCTTTTAGGTTTTCTGGGTAGTCAAATATATCAGCTCAGGGATGATTTTATCTATTTTTCTCAATATTGACACCAATGATTTCATTTTCTTGCCTCAGTGCATTCACTAGTTCCTCCGATAGTATTAACTTTACCCATTTATCTATTCTAGCATTTTTAAAATATTAAATTTCCTCTGTCCTTACTTATTTCTTTTGTTTCCTAGATACATCTAATCCTGGCAGATGTGTAACTCTTATTTTATTTTAATTAAAACTTACTTGTATTTTAATAGCTTTTTCCTTGTGTATTCAGCTGTTATGTTGTATGGTGCATTCAGGTTTATGAATATCATATCTCCTTTATAAAATGTGCTTTGTAATATTATATAATGTCGCTCTTCATTGTGTTTCATACCTTCAGCCTTAAATTCTGTTCTACCTTTTCTGATATCCATATTATCCCTTTATTTGCTTTCTTATTTCCCTGGTTATGCCATATGTTTATTCCCCTTCTCCTATCTGAGTTTCACATTGTAGAACCAACTAAGGTAGCTGTCACTCTTGGGTTTTTCCAGAAATGTCCACCCATGCTATGTTTTTAGACTCCAAACCTCCAGCTGTTGTTTCCAGTAAGTCTCCCTAGCCCTGGGTGCTCCCCGAGTCAGAAGAAGCATTGTGCACCCCCCACTTTCCCTTCCACATTAACTCACCCTGCAACAGCACTGCTATTAGTGTCCTGCAGAGTAGGATAAATGCTTCATCCTTGGCCCCTCTTAAGACCCCAGCCCTTAGCCCCTTACTGCCCTGGCTTTGCTTGACTTTATTTTTGCTCCTGTTGAATCAACCTAACTCCTGTATCATGCAGATAGAAATGACCAACAGGATACCCTTCCTTTCTAGTCTTACTAATAGTAGCTTCCATGTATGGAGGGGTGGCTCTGTGGAGGCACTTTGCATACTCTCTACACATCATCCTACTTAATTCTCTCAGTAATCCTGGGGAATATATTACTGTCAGATGAAGAGATGTACGTGGCTGCCTATGAGCTGTAGGCTGTAAACAACAGGGGGCAGAACTCAGCCTTTTCTCCAGTTCTACTCTGCACCCTGCTGCTCCCTCATCCAGAGGTCACCAGGCTACAGTCCAGCCTGGCCTGTGCTAAGATTGGGGCTGTGAGCGCGTGTGGGCAGAGAGATGAAGCTTTCCGGGATGATCCAGTCATGTCTATTTCATCTACTTCCACCAACTCCGCCATGACCTCTATCTACTTGTACTTACTATCTTTATTTCTCCACAACTAAGAGATCAGGTATTATCAAAAAACAACTGAAAAAAGTGAGTAAATATCATCATCATCATAAAATCACAATAAGGTGATGCAAATAGAGTATAAAAATCTCACCCCTCCCAGTTTACTATTGACAAATTGTCTTCTATAGGCTCATATGATGCATCCATGCACTGTATTCTTGGGGCAGGATGAGACACTGACATCAAAGAGCTTTGGGTGTGTCGTCTTCCTCCTTGAGGGCTTCACATTTATGTTAGAAAATGTAGCCCCTAACAACAAAAAAATTTTTTTTGCTACTGGGAATTCAACCCAGGACCTTTGCACTGAACTACAATCCCAGCCTTTTTAAATTTTTATTTATTTTTTTACTGTGAAACAGTGTCTCACTAAATTGCTAAGTTGCTAAATTACCCAGATGAGGCTCAAATGTGCAGTCCTCCTGCTTCTGCTTCCTAGAGTTGTAGGATTACAGACATACACCGCCAAGCTCAAAAAAGAAAAATAAATTGAAACTAGATGGCACAAAGCCCAGGGAACCCCTCTAGTAAGTCTCTCAGAAGGTCAGACCTGATGTTATCCCAGGGAGAGATTTAAGGGCGATGATACACTTATTCTAGCACAAAGGGAAATAGGAAACTAAGTGAAAAGCAAAAAATTATGAGAGTGAAAGCATGGAGAGAGGAATACCTCACAGGGAGAAGAGAGAGGAAATCGATCTGAGTAAGGATGAAGATTTGTGTGAGAAGGATTAAGAGGGAAGAGAATGCTGGGGTTAGTCTGGCACGGATCAGCCATTCTCTTCAAAGATTTTGGGTCCTGTGTGGGTAGCAAGAAACATTTAAAAGTACTGGGGCAGTGAAACCAAGTACCCAACAGTTGCTTAGAGATATTAGTTTCAAAATGGTTTACCTAATGGAGTACCGGGGTCAGTTTAGTAACTGGTACAAGGTCAAAACCAAACATTTCCCAAAATAAAAACAGTTAATGGGGAGCCAGGGATTTAGCTCAGTGGCACCGCACCTGGCCTCACAAGGGCAAGGTCCTGAGTTCGATCCCCAGTACAAAAAAAAAAAATCAATCAGTGGGTTAGCTTCATACATTATCAAGTGAACACAAATTAAAACAACCATGCACTAGCTTTCACTCTTTCATTGTAAAACCATTTTAAAGTAATGACGTTCCATGTTGTCAGAAGAAACATGTAGATTATTTCATATCCTGAAACTAGGAATATGAGATTTCTCAAGGAAAGAATTTTAAATTGTGGACTGAGATATTCCAAAATGCCCAAACCCTTTGACCTGTTTTCTCTACTTGAAGAATTAATCCAAAGGAAATATAAGAATGTGTTCAACATTTTAGTTATAAAATCTCCATTGTAATACTGTTCACAATAGTAAAAATCAGGAGCAACTTAAATGTTGAAATAGAATGGTGGTTTCCAACATTTTTAGCACAAGGAACTGGTTTCATAGAAGAAAGATTTCCCATGGACCAGCAGATGGGAGGATTGTTTCATGGTGATTCAAGTTCATTACATTTATTGTGCACTTCATTTTCATTATTATTCCATTAGATTCTCATAAGAAGCTTGCAACCTGGATCCCACACTTGTGCAGTTCATGATAGGGTTCACATTCCTAGGAGAAAGTAATGCTGCTGCAGGTCTCATAGGAGGCAGAGCTCAGGTGGTAATGCAGGTGATGCAGGCAGCTGTAAATATAGATGAAGCTTTGCTTGCTGGCCTGCTGCTCACCTGCTGTGTGGCCTGGATCCTAACAGGTTGGGGACCCCTGAGATAGAAGATTGGTTATTATATAATGATATAATCATGGTGCATTTGCACAATGGGGTAGCATGTAGCTTTCAAAATGATGTCTATCCATAGCAGCTGAGATGCAAAAATGCTCGAGTTAGTGAGTGTATTCATCTCTTCACATTGTCTCTAGTTTCACCTGCCATAAAGCAAGCATCTGAGTATGCAAAGGTCTGTTACTGGCCTCTGGCTCTGTTCCATTGGTCTAGTTGTTGGTCTTGGTGTGGCTATTATGCTGTCTTAATTGTGATAATTTTACATGATTACCTCAGTATCTGATAAGTCCAATTTCCCTGCTTTGTCCGCTGTGTGACAGACAGGTGTAGGTATAGAAACAAAGTTAAAACAGAGAGATCATTTATAACATTGTTGCAATAATCAGAAGTAGAAGTGAAAGTGAAAATGTTCCTTTAAATAAAACCATGGTTACCCTAGTGTTCTAAAAAGCTCAGGGCCTCAAAGGACAATAGTAAGAACTTCATATACAGGCAACTTAATAAAATATCTTATACCATGGACCAACTCCCCTCAGACTAATTTCATAATTATCAAGGAAGAGAAACCAGTCACTGAGTAGCTAGGGTCTGTGTTCTCTGGACATCTCCCATGTTTTCCATTGCTGCAGCCAGACACAGGGAGGCACATTTTTCTCCCCAACAACCATGTTCCATCCATATCTCAGCCATGTCTCCTGCACAGTGTGTGTCTCCTCACACAATTGCTGCCATTACAAACACCACGAATTAAGACTTCTACATTGACTCCAGCCAGCTATGAAAGTTCATGCAATGAACATTAAGGAATCCCAAGTGGTTGTACTTTTTTTAATAGAAGAATTTAAAAGTGATTCCAGAGGGGTTCCTTCCTTCTATGAAAATGAAATGAATTAAAGTTTAACAAGTAGGTGGTGAAAGCCTGGCTGATGTGGCTGAAAACTTCTAAGGAAGAGCTGATTGAAGGTCAAGGGGAGAAAATGGTCTAAGACCTAAAATAATTTTTCAAGAGTTTCCTGCAGTGTTAAAGAATTACAGTAGATTAGTACTGACCTTCTTAAATCTGAACTCTTTTAGGATTTAAAACTGTACGTTCAGTAATTATATCCATCAATAACATAGGTAAATCATTGGTTCAATACCCCCCCCAAAAATAAAGAATAAAATAAAAAGCCAGCTAACTATATATTTTTTAAAGAAACCAAATGAAGATTAAACCAGAACTTTTATAAATTACCTGTAATGGTAATGGTAAGGAGAAGGGAAAGACAATAATAATGATTAGTAGACTTCTTTGAATCTGCCTTGTTTTGTACATTTGAGTTTAGAAATGTTTAAATACTTGCATAAGTATAATGCAAAAGTAAATTTTAAAGAGCCATTTTTAAAATCAAAGTGAAATATATAAGCCCAACTCAGTGTCCAACAGATGATATTTATCTTTAGAGGACTCAATTATTTTGAAACATAGTAACTTATGTACATTATTAAAACAAAAAGAACTGTAAAAATCAGTAAGCTGATTTTATTGATGATATCACTAATATTATAGTTTTATTGTCCTGGGAGTAGTTGAAATCTAGCATAGGATAATTCAAGTAAGTATTTGATTATCATGAAGAATTGATGTTTTTAGCATTGGGAAAAATGAGGTAAGCTGAAAAACCAATGATGTTGAATAAAACTTATAAGATAATATAATTATAACATTTTATCTTAAATATGTGCCTACATATTTTATGTAAATATGGGGAGAGAGAGAGAATATGAAAGTATTCCTTGCTGTCTTCACTGACAGACCTGTAAAGAATAAGCCTTTAGTAATGACCAACCTGAATTGTGGTCTCTGAATTCTACTTTACACTGAAGAACCCAGGGCTTCTTGAGGATGGACAATTTCAGATCTTCAGAAAGATATATATAAAATGAGCCTTCAACATTTTGTCATGCCAGAAAGCAAAAACTCCTGGGCCAACTTGAAAAAGTGTCCACTGGTCAAAGATGTCACACTGTGATTACCAAAAATAACAACCATCACGAATTTCAGTAAGTTAAAACACAACAAATCAAATATGTTTAAATCTGTGAGTTTGTAATGATTCAAAACAAATAAATTAAAAATAGCAAAAGCAAAACCTCAGGGTAACCAAACGAAGGCTCCCTATAAAAATATTTGCTCTATGAAAAATGAAGAGAGGAAGTATGAAGAAGAGAAGAAAAGTAGGATTACAGAATTAAAAGATGCCCATCTTATGATACTTAAAGAATGAATGGATCAAAGCCATGATCACCAATGGCTCATATAGAAGATCCAACCAGGCATTAAAGTCCTGAAAAAGATACACACCACCACCTATAGATACAGTCTCACTGAAGAAGTAAATGAGATTCACCTCTGGATCCATTCACCATTTTACCAGACAGAGGGGACAAATGAATGTGTGAACAGCACTGTGAGAACACAGCAAAATCAAGACTGTGTGATACACCGAAGCATGCATGACCCAATTTCTTCCAAAGTCAAAAAGAAATTCAAAGGAAACCCAAATGATTCAAGACTTAAAAGACCGGCCCACCAGTTGCAGTGTCTAGGCCTTACAGGATCCCAATTCAAACTTTTTAAAGGTCAAATTTATAGGACCATCAAGGAAATGAGACTATATATTTAGTGTTGTCAAGGAAGTGTTTTCAGATGTGGTGATTATTCTGGTTATATATTTGAATTTTGTCATCTTTTAAAGATGCATGCAGAAATAAATAGCTACAGAGAAAATGATATATCTGAGATTTAGTTCAAAATGATAAGGTAGCAGAGAAGGAGGAATAGGTGAACCGTGATTGACCGTGAATTGATCATTGTTGAAGGTAAGAGTTGGCTACATGGAGAATTGTTATTTTCCATTAAAAATTTCCAAGATATAACTTTATATATTGTACAATTATATGTGTATATGTATGTATGTATATTTTGGTCTTCTATATGCATGGACTGTATTCATGCGTTCTGCAATCTTAGATTCAAACAACTACAGATCAAAAATATTCAGAAGAAAAAAGATTTTGTCTATACTGAACCTGAACAGACAGTTTTCCTTGTTGCTATCTCCTAAACAATATAGTAAGTCAGCTATTTTACAGCATTTGCATTGTGTTAAGTAAGCTAAAGATGATTTAAAGTACAGCAATACCTCAGTTCACAGGCACTTCTGTTTACAAACAGTTCAGTTCTCAAGCAACAGTGTTCGAAAAAATTTGCTTCCATTCACAAACTCTGCATCAGGTGACAAACACAACCTCACCACCTTCCCCAAAATTGTAAAACAAATTAAGTTCACGAGCTGAAGTACCACTGTACATAAGAAGCTATGCAAGTACTATACTGTTTTATATAAGCAACTGACATCCATGGATTTTGGTCTCCTCAGGGAGTTCTGGAGCCATTCCCTTGCAGATACCAAAGGATGATGTACTAAAAATTCCAAACATGCCATTCTTTAAGAACCAACCTGGTCACCCTCTCATGCTTCACATTTTGCCCCATTAGCCACCTGCCCCATCTTCTCCACCAGCTGCTTTCCTGCCCATGGACCAGCCTCCCCTTGTGCTAGAGGACCTGGCCCATCAGCTGTATCCCAGCTTACCCTGTGCTTGCTGTATTCCATCCTGAGAGCATGTGCCATATGTAGCTTTGTTCTGGCAGATCCTACCAATCCCCTGTGCAATGGTAGAGTTTATTTTCCCAGCCTAAAATAAATCATTCAGTAGCTACTCTAAGTCATTTAAGTCCAAAGCTTACAAAACCATAGTTAGTCTGAAGGGTTAATTCAAAATGTTCGACTACACTTTATTATATTGTATAGGGAAATCGTATATTGTAGTAGTGACAGAGAAGAGAGTTTGTGAAGCTCTCTTTGTAAATTTCTGAACCAAAGAAGCATTCAGAGGCATGGCCTGAGGCACAGAAGGAGAATTTTATCTTGTGCCGCCTCATTTTGTTCTTTGAACATGGATCATCTGCGTGCCCCTCCTGAGTACAACCTATCCTTTTTGCTTTTGTTTGCTATTAGCTGTCCAGCTGGATTGGCAGTGGCTTAGTTTCCTGGCTAGCAGGAGTTCAGTGGGGGCCCCATGCCACTTCCACATCCTATTCCCCTAAGACTCTTAGGAGTCCCTGCAAAGGACTCTCTCTTAGGACAGTATTAAGGGGCTCTTGAATACTGCCCACCATGGTCCATCCTAGGATCATTCCTTACTGCATGTTCTGGGCTCCTAAGTCAGTGCAGGCAGAAAGTAGCTGGACTTTGCCTGTCTGATCCATCTCAACAAAAATCCCTGGTCCAAGAGCTATGCTTCCTAAAAGACAATGTAGCTAAGCCCAGGGGTCGTGGAACAAATAGCAACTCCACTGGTAAGGAATAGAATCTGAGGAACAGTCTGACAGTCGCTCGCTTAAATTAGAGAAAATGGACCTGGAGATTTTGGAAACCTCCCAGCCTCTCAAATATAAGTCCCTAGGCCCAGGTGTCTCTAATTCTTTGCATTGAAGAAGTTAGAAGCCTCAGGAACCAGTGGCAACTAAGAGCCTGTCTCTGGATGCTCAACGCATTAAACTCTGTGAAAGCAATTTGACAGCATCTGAGACGTGTTTTGTCATTGGTGGTGGGTTTGGCACTGTTACTTGTTTTACCCAGGAAGAGGTGTGGGCAAAGGTGTCTGCATGCAAGAGTGTATGTTTCAGATGCAGGTGTCACCGGGCTTGTGTGTGTTATGGATGGGTGTCAGGTTTTTTCAGGGTTTCATTACTGTTTTTGTTTTGTGTTGTTTCTGCTGAAGAAATGCCCCTAATCCCATGAGTTTGATTTCTCTGGAAAGTCTACTTTTCTCTCCTATTTCACCAAATCATCCCGAGTACCGTATTGTTCTTTCTCTGAACCATTTTGGCCATGATCAGTCTGTGCAGACAAAGAGAATCACGGCCAAATTTTATGTTTCCCTTTCCTTTTACCTAAAGAAGCAAATTGTCATTCTAATTAAACATTCATTTTATTACATAATACAAGGAATAAAACCTTTCAATTCCTTTTCACTAAATTCCAGGTTAAATAGAGTTTTGCAAATAATTACCCATGAATAAATTATTTACCCATTAATTCTTTATTTGAATTTGGGCAAATTCAAATATGTTTGCTGGCAAGTGCTTCCTGACAAACGACTTGTGTAATGACTAGTAAACGCGTTATTCTTATCGTTTCTGACATATAATAAGCAGAACCCAGCCATTTCTGTTTCATGTGTTCTTTTTAAGCCCTTTATCACCCTTTGAAAACGAATCTTGTTTAATAGATCACAGACATGATCTTTTAAACTGTTTTCAGTAGTTATGCAAAATCTTCACAAAAGTACTGGTAGGCAGACTACAGGGACTCCTGGACTTTAATCAGCCACAAGAGTAGGCAGGATTTAGAAGTCATTTCTCAACTCGGGATCACCTGCAGGTAATGAAAAAGTCCCAGGGAAGACTGCTGAGTGAAAAATGCCATTGTGTACATAGACTTTTATGGACTCTGAAAAGCCCTTTGACTCCTTGGAAATAGAAGCTATGTTGGAAGTGGAAAGAGTAGAAAAATTCGTGTGACATGTGCATGTGAACGTGGCACTGATGTTTAGGCTTGAAAAAGAGTGAAGAGGTACAGGAAAGGGGCTTGGAGCCACTCACAATCTTAACTGCTTGCCCAGAGGGGCTGGGTTGAGACCTTGAATGGGAGGGAAAGGGCATCGAGATCAATGAAAGAGACTTTGAACTATTTGCTGGTGACATTGACTTCAGAGCCCCAAACCAGGCAGCAATAATCCAGGCACTGGAGCAATGTATGGAGAATTGGCTCTGCATGAGGATGAAGAAACCATATTTAAAGGAAACACTATAAAAGGTAACTACTGCTCGAGAGAAGCTGCCTCCGTGAGCCTCACTCGTGGTTGCTATAGCAAACCAAGATGAGCAATGAGGAGGCTGCAAAAGCACATGGTTGTGATTGGTAGATGGAGCTTCTTGTCCTGCCCATGGCACTTGTCACCATGTGACCTTGGGCAGCCCACATAACTTCTGTGGGTCTTGGTTTCATCGCCTGTAAAGCTGGGTGGGCATTGAAAAGGCTGACCTTAAGAATCCTTGCAAGTGTAACATCCTACACTTCCTCACTGATATGCCAAGAGGAAAGAGCTTGGCTTCCCAATAGGATCCCAATAAGTAGAGCATTGCTCTCTGGAAGAGCTTTGTTCCTCTCTTCATTCTCAGGCATCTTGCAACTCTGGGTAATCAGCTGTCCAAGCATCCACCACAGACTGTCCAGAAAATAGGGAAGGATCCATTCAATCTGAGATGGCTGAGATGGAGGGAGAAAGTAACAAACCTCCCTGGGGCTGGTGAGGTTGAGTTTTAAAGCAGTCAACTACCAAGAGAGAGGAGCCAACAGTCCCCATTACAATCCAAGCCTGTCTTGCTTGGGTCTGCATAGTGCACCATGCATGGCTTCACTGCGGGGTGGAAGTCTGTTCCAGTTGACATAGTAACATAGTAATCACACCAAAAGCCCCAGTCAGCATACATAGGGGGAAATTACAGCTGGGGAATTTGAGTTGAGCCTGGGTGTATGAGGTTGGCATGTGGGCTTTACTGTGCACCAGCTGACCATGCCAGGCACCTCTGAGCATCTTATTTATGTTCATGAGCCACCCAATTAACATGTGTTAATGGCTGATCATACACACCAGCTTTGCTGTATCGCCACCACCCTGCAGCTTCAAACTACACTCTTAATTAATACTCTCATTCAGCCGGAACATAATCTGTTTTTTTTTAAAAAAATCAAACAGCTTTGAGGAGAGGATGCCGCATGTGACTTGTCAAATGTAGCCATTCTGTCATCCTCAGAAACAGACACCCAGGTGAGAATACCACTGAGTTACAGTGACATGTGCCAGGTGGGCTGAAAGTCATCATCAACAGTCCGTCTTCTGCCTGGATTTGAAGTATTTCCAAAGAAAGGCTGCCATTGCGTATCCCTTCCCACAGGCACTGGGCTTTTCTGGTTACATGGCAACTGAAAGCCAGAGGGGTGCAGGTGGGAGGCGCTGAGCTCAGGATGAAAATTTTGGCCTTGAAGTTACAGTTTCAAGTGAGGAACAATTCCTTGCCTGGTGGTATAAAAGGAATCTTTTGTGTGTCATAGAGTCATATGGCTGATAGACTAAGTGGTATATTGAAATAGTTTTGTAGGGTGAGTTTCAAATGCCTTGACTGTAAGCTCAAAACAAAGACAGAAGCTTCCTAATTCTGAGTAATTAAGCTGAATGTTCTTTTACTAAATAATGTCTTTGGCTTTGAAGATTCTTGATCCTTACTGTGCCTCAGAATGGCTTTGAACTTGATAATAATACAGATGCTCAGACCTGCTCTCGCCCCGATCTGAATCTTTGGGGCAAGAGCAGTTAGTGTCTGCATTTTTTGAAGGCTCACAGATGGTTGTGCTGCATGGTGAGGGTGGAGAAACACCACGTACTGTTTTGTACAAAGTCAGGCGCTTTTGTCCATGAGCTCAATCATTTCTCTCTACAACTATGACGTAGAAATGGCCTCCATCTATTGATAAGAAACCAGAGAGAGAGAGACTCAAAAACTTCCACCATTTTGCCCAAGGCCAGAGATTCTATCAGCAGCTCTGGAAACCTCCAGTCCCACCCCCAGTCCCAGCTTCATGGGCAAAAACTTCATGTGCACCTAAGCTGATTCTTCTTAAAAGCTCTGTGCATGGTTTGATGCTCTGCTGTTGCCATCTTGGGATGTTCAATGATTTTTTAACAATAGTACTCCATTTTTATTTTGCATTGGGCCATGTCACTTATGTAGCCACTCCTGCTGCCTGAATTTGCGCCATGTTGCTTCAACTGTATTAAATACATGCTGGGAAGTTGGGTGTGTTTCTCTCCAAAATAAACTCCAGCTAGAGAGTCATTGCCTTCAGGGTGCTAAAATGACAACCTAGAAGAAAACAGTTACGTTATATAATTATACTCCCATTTATTTAAGCACAGTATTATGAGCTTTTCATGAATCATCTCAATCCCCAAAACAACCTAATATAATTACTGTCACCAGTTTATAAGCAAGAAGTCTGAAAACACAGAGGTTATATGATAAGTCCATGATAGTGGATTCTGGAGATGGCTTTCCTGGATCTGAATCTCAGTTCTTCTATTTATCAGCTGTATTATCTTAGGCAAGTTACTTAACATCTCTGAATTCAGTTTCTTTATTAGTAAAATAGGGATGATGATAATTGCCTCATAGAATTAATTGCTTTCAGGATTAAATGAATTAATATGGACAAGGTGCCTAGCACATAATAGATACTCAACGAACATTAGGTCCTTTAACAACCTTTGCACTCAAGAATATTACCCATTACATACTGAAATAGGTATTTAAATGGTACCTTACTTAAAGATCTGAAGTGTTTTCACAGTACTGGATAATATAGTCAAGGTGCAATTAGCCATACATTATAATATTTTTAAGTGATTCAAGTGACACTTCTTATGTCTAAGTGTAATCTTTCCCACTTTAGCATTTATCATAGTTTAATAACTACTGAATGCTGTTGAATTAAAATACTGTTCTGTCTAGGGACACATTGACCCTTAGCCAGAGCTGGAAAAATGCTCACATGCTCTTTGGAGACAAGGAAAAAAGCCATAGGAAAATGAGATCTTGAGGAAATGGGAATCTTCACACCTACACAAAGAAAAGGGCTAGGGTGGGAGCTTGTTCATTGTGAAGATATTTCTACAACATTTACAGGGGGTTGGAGGGCAGTTCTTCCATTCTCCATTAGCACATTCAATCCACTCAGCAACCTGGGTTGTAGGATGAGGATGTGGTGTTAAAACCTTCTTTATTGCCTCTGTGTATAACCACCAGAGTGCACCTACTCTGTGCGTGCATGAGGTGTTCAGGACTGTGCACACATTTGCCCACAGAGTTCTCATACAAGATGCTTGATAAGCAATCCTACCCATTTTACAGGTGGGGGAAATAAGGCTCTGTGGGCACAGTCAAGGTGCTGGGTGGGAGGAGTATTTGGGCCCACACCAGGCTGGCCAGAGCCTGGACTCCTTACTTCATCATTTCCCTCCCTTGGGCACATGATTTTCATAGGTGCTCCTAAGTCCCTGCTGACAGAAGGACTCTAAGACGGATCACAATAGCACCAGAATGGTTTCACATCCAAATGAACTGGCTTGAACACATGACCCAGTCAAATGTACCATTGTTTTAAATTATTCAAAAGCTGTGAAACATTTGTTTTTCTAAGTGGCTATTTTTCTTGTCTTTATTGCACACTGTTCTTCCTGCTCCACGCCATGAAACATGCCAGCTTGATTTAAGGATGTGCAGTCTTCTGGGCAGTTAGCCATCTTGGCTCAGCAGTCTCTTGGGATCTTTCTGTCTTGTGTCTCTCAGACTGGTCTCCAAAGCCAAGGAGTTTGAGCCTCCTAGTGATCATTTATCTGGAGGGAAGTTAATATTTTTGTGGATCCACATGAGGTCACTGAAGTAATTTTAAGTAAAAAGTCTTCTGTTCCGTGGACAACTCCCCAGTGTGTGTGTGTGTGTGTGATCGTGTTCAGTGTTGAATCCAGTAGAGAGAAAGCAAAGACAGAGTGTAAATCCTTCATTGCATAGGTTCCCAAACTTGGTCCTTGGGATGTTGGGAGATGGATATGAGACTCAAGAATACTTTTCGGCTATTTCAGGAAGTTATAGGATCCTAACCAAGTCAAAAGATATTTTGTGATGCAGCTATTTGAACTCTCCTCTGGAATCTTGACATGATCCCAGATCTTCCTGAGAAATAATGAAATGTTGGGGCCCTCGCATCATCCCAGGAAAAATTTATGCATGCAGCATGCATGCACACACACATGCACACACACACACACACAGAGTTTTGCCAGCAGTAACAAGTAACTAGTGGGATTTGTGGTTTGCATTTAGAACCATTGCTTAGAACCATTGCTTTGGAACCATTACCCCATAGACTTTCTTTCCTTTCTCCAGTCCTCAAGACCAGTGTCTTTCTCCTTCCATATATCTGTCTATCATTCTTTCTACTTAGAAGTCAAAACAGAGCAGACGTTTACATTTATGTCTAGATTTATCTCGTCCTCCCCCACCCCCACCACCATACGCACTTTATCATATCATGAGCCTTTTTCCATGTTGCTACAAATCTTCATCATGATCATTACTAATGGCTGTGTAACATCCCACCAAGTAGTTGTCTCCGAAATTTCTTAGGCACTTCCTCTATTGCTGGACACTTGAAGTTGTTTCCAGTTTTTTCTATTATAAATAATATTTCAGAAAACAATTTTCTAACAGCATTTCACAGCATTTCCCATTGGAGCTGCCAATCCTTTTCTGTACTCTTGAAATATATTAATGATCATCATTTTCAGTACTTGATTTAAATGGACTTGAATCTCATCTTCTTGCCTGCTCAGAAAGCAGTGCTTTTCTTCATTACTTCCTCGAATGGATGCTTGAGCCAATCCCATTTTGCCACCATCTGTTGTTTCTTTTTTTCCTCTTGTGCCTTTTGGTTTTTCCTTCTCTGGGTTCCTTTTCTTTCTGAAGCATGCCCAGGACCTGGGGAATCTACAGCTCTGTCACCTCTGTGAATGTGTCTGAGCAGGCCCTTCTGCCTGGAATTATCTTTCTTCCCACCTGCCCCAGGGAATTCCATCAAGCATTAGACTGAGAAAAGGCATTGTTTAAGAAGCTGACTCCATGGTTGAAAGGAGAGACGACTTGTTACAAAGACTGTATCATGGTGCACTGGAGGCCACAGGGCTAATGTGTCTCCATACCCATGCTCACCGATTCAGTTTCTGTAGATGTGGAGATCATGGGCACCTTTGTAAGTTCCTGAAGCAGAACACCATCCTGGGAAGGGCACAGTATTTAGAATTGACCTGTCAGTGAACCAAGTCTCAGCCCCGCCATTTGCTAGCTTCCTGACCCTCTGTATAATCACTGAATACCAGCACCTTCATCTGTAAAGGATTGATGGGATATTACTTGGCTTAGTCCCGAGCCTCATAGCTAGTGCTGCATAAATGGTGTCTCTCCTCCATCCTAAGCCTTTATACCCAGGCATCTAGACTCTCGTCTGGTTCATGGAGGACACTCAGTAAATATTTGTTGAGTGAATAAACATTGACAGATAGCTCAGAGGTGTGGGCATGAGCTCTAATCTGCATCCTCACTCATTCCAGCCAGGGCAGAGGCGCAGGCAGCATGGGAAGCAGGGAGGCCCGTGGTGGCACGTGCACATGTCGCCAGGCAGCAGCTGTCTCGGGATGAGTGGTGGCACGAGGCCAAGTACCCGTGGCCTCTTCATAGAGGTGCCATGCTAATTATGGTCCCTCAGGGCCCTGCTGGAGAGTGCCTCTCTTCTTGGAGCATGTGGCACTTCCCAGACTGTCTCAGTCATCTTCCTCACAAGCTGTGAAGTAGGCAATGTGCCACAAAGCAACCCAGATACCCTGTGGGCGAGTGGGAAAGAGGGTGGGTGGTGAGAAAGGACTAGAGGGAAGCAACGATGGCTGACCCACAGTGAGGGGACGAATTCAGGAACTCTTGTCCCAACCTCTAGACTTATCCACAGCACCCACACACAAGGAAAGATGGACAATAATATCTTTTTTCTGTTTTTTTCTTTCTGGTATTGGGGATCGAACTCAGGACCTTGCACTTGCCAGGCAGGTGCAGCTCTGCTGAGCTACATCCCTGGCCCAGACAATAATATCTTTAAACTCACGGGCTCAATTTATGACACCTTGTACTGAGCTGCTCGATTTGCCAGAGAGGTCCTCATTCACATTCTAACAAACCCAGGACAGGCTCCCCTGAGATAGCACCCTGAGCCTTTCCTTTGGGCCCTGTGGCTGATTTGTCACAATTCATTTATGATGGTGAAAATACATACATCTCTCCGTCACCAGACTGAAAGTTCTGTGAGGTG
The DNA here is from genome assembly GCF_053883595.1 of Heterocephalus glaber. Lineage (NCBI taxonomy): Eukaryota > Metazoa > Chordata > Mammalia > Rodentia > Bathyergidae > Heterocephalus > Heterocephalus glaber. Next base: position 15,413,707 of record NW_028258137.1, on the reverse strand, counting down.
AAGGAGTGCTTTTATCTAATTCAGCTTCTATATACCTACTGCCAGGAGCAGAGCACTCAAAAATGCTTACTGAATACTTAAATGAATAGGAAAATATAAAGACACCAATGAAAATCAAATTACTAGAAAGAAAACATCTTGTCCCAGGATAAGATGGCATTTGTTACGGATATGCCTGCTCATAGCTTTGCTTGTAATTTCTACCTACAGTTTCAAAGTGAAATTAATTCTGGGTTATAGAGAATTAATGATGTAAATTTCTACAGCTCCATGAGGCCAGGGATGCTATTCATCTTGTTTATCCTCTGCATCCTCAGGGTAGGCATACCATAGTACCAATTATGTACTAAACAAATATTTGTTAAAGGGAAGATAGAAAGAGTATGTGGAGGCTTTAAGATTCATCAATCTATGCCTCATTAATTAAGAATATTGAATAATTAATATGTGGTCTGATTGAGTTTATTCCTCTGTATTTTATTTCTTCCTTTGTATTTATCATTATTTCCTGCCTCATGTAGAAAAACTTCAAGTTCCATCAAAATAAGTCTGTTTCACATTTTGTTGTTGTTGCTTGTGGTACTGGGGATTGAACCCAGGGCTTTCATAGTGAACTAGATCTCCAGGCATTTTTATTTAGAGACAGTCTCACTAAGTTGCCCAAGCTGGGCTTGAACTTGTGATCCTCCTGTGTTAGCCTCCCAGAATGCTGGGATTACAGTCATGTGCCATCATCCCTGGCTTGTTCCTTACTATTCTTTTACTCAACAAATCTTTATTGAGTCCCTATATTGTGCTGTGCAGGGGGTTAACTAATAGAGATAACATAAAAAGAAATAGTACACTGATCTTACAGTATTGAAAACATTATGGCAAAGCAAGTCAGTAGAATCTGAAGCTGTGTTTAAAACATGTAACAGTTAGCTTCAGCTGTGTAACAAACCACCCTGACATTTCATTATATTAAAACAAAAACTATTTATTTAATTTGTGGTTCTGTGCTTCAACAATTTGGCCTGCCTCATCTGAGCAGTCCTGCTGACATGGATCAGGCTCAGCTGATCCATTTATATGTGGCTAGTTTGGCTGGGGGCTGGTGGACTGTCAGCTGGGTGCCTGAGTTCTATTCCATGTAGCCTTATCCTCCCATAGGCAGCTCAGGTTTATTCATATACAGATCCTGGAGTTTTAGGACTGAGAATAGAAATTGCAATATCTCCTAAGACTTTAGGAGAACACCAGAACTCTCACAATGTTACTTTCAATACACTATATTGGTAAAGAAAGGCACAAGGCCAGCCTGGATCCTAGACTTCAGTTCTTAATGAAATGATTTACAAGTATTGTGATCTTTTCTTTATCAGCCACAGTGTGTTCACCAAAAACTGTTTTGTATCTTTACTAGTTTCATTGATCAATACATTAAGCATGATAGTTAGATAGAGAGCTATCAGGATTTTTATTTGGCAACTCTGTAGCTACTTTAGATTCCTTAATCCAGACAGCCCGTCTGCCCTCCCCTAATTCCACGTTAGAGTGATGCTATTGTTCATTTTCACCTCCAGGAAGTAAGGAAGGCTTCCTGCCTGTAAACCCAGCAGTCCCACTAGCTGGTGGTCAGGTGCCCTATTTGCCCTGCATGGTCTTGCATCACATACTGAAATATTAGATGAATTCATCAGTGGTTCTGGGTGTTTCTTTGTGACTCATTTGCAGGATAGTCAGCAATCCTGATCCTTCGAAACACTCTGTGAAGTGTGGCACGTGGGTCTGGTGAGGCCTCACACCCATTAGACACTCCTGCTGTAAATTGGATGTGCCAGCCCCTGTGAGATGGTGCCAAGGTGTGAATTAGATTGAGATGCTCTCAACTGTTCCTCTGGCCTCCTGACTCAGTTCCTGGGACATCCCATGGCCAGCCAAGCCTCTAGGCAGTCAGCCTGATTTCAGTGACCCAGGATAGGGAGATTCTGAAGAAGGTGACAGTGGGGAACCATGCAGCTCCCAAGCCTCCTTTGCAAACTCTGACAAAACACAGCAGCTCTCAGAAACCTGAGGCTCTTCTAATTTCTTTCCTTGGGTGCAAATCTTCCTGAGGTAAGGAGTATTACAGGGAGGGGGAGAAAAGTCCTGCAGAGGTAAAAGAAGGCCGAAAGGTGTGTGGCCTGGAGTGCAAAGCCAAACCACTATCGGCTGCCATAATTCTCCCACATCACACTGGAACCAGTTGTTCAGAAGAGTTCTCCCCCTCCACAAAGACATGAAAAGAGAAAGTTGGCTACTGAGAAAAGGAATCCACATCTTGGTTTAGGATGATTATAAACATGGAGGGAGAAAGATGGAAAACAAGGCCACAGACAAGTTGATTTGCTTTTAGACAGAGTTGATGTACTTGGGTTTTAGCTTTTCAACACTTCCCGCCTTATTTCTTGCTTCCTCCATTCAGTAATTTTTGGAGGAGGACATGGTGGTTAGGTGGCTCATGACCTTCCATGACTTTCTTTTGCACTGCCGCCTGCATTATCCTATCAGGAAGTCACCACTGTGATTCTAGCAGGGGAGCGTGGACTCCTAAGTCCCACATCAATAGATATCCCTGTCAAGTATTCAGCATTTATTTGGTACCATATTCCAGACATTGCTGCACATACATAACACTGTCACTGCTGGGATCACTGGTGTCATCCTGGGACATAAACTTCCCAGCTTCAAATGCTAGCTCCATGCTGTCTAACCTTTGGCAAGCTTCCGTGCCTCAGTTTACGCACTGGGTGGTTGTGAGAATTGATGACAATTAAATCACTCGAAACATGGAAAGCAAGAATACTGCTCAGCACATAGAACAAACTGAAGTTAAGTTCTCTACTGGGGTTGTTGTCACTATTGTTATTAACAGGTGTATCTGCCTTTATTCTCACAACCACCACCTGTCATAGACATAAACTCATTGCACCAGTCAAGAAACCTGAGGTACACAGAGGCTGAATCTTGTGGCCTTGGGTAAGTGATCAACCCAGGAGTGAACCTAACATCTATCTGCCTTCCAAGCTGCATATTCAATCACTCCTCCCTATATCTCTTACTCAGGTGTATAGTCCTCAAACAAAATAGATTCAGGTGGGCAATTCTTATTTAGTTTCCTACCAGTAGTTTTTGATCATTTAAAAAAAATACTATCTAACAAGACCTACTCTGTGATCAATACCCATACATACTGAATCTTTAATGCTCTGTCTTATCAAATTAGCAACTTCCACCACAGCTCAAGCCGGAAATCAATGTTCCCTTGACCTTAAACATGCACCAACTTGCAAACGCTCATGTCTCAGGGCTTCTGAGGCTTGCGAGTGAAGGGAGCCACTAGCAGATGTGTCCACTTCCACCCAGAAAAGACACAGGTCTGCACAGGCTGTGTCATGACAGGACCAGCCGAGGTGACTCCTCTGCTGGACCTTCCCTTCCCAGTGTCCCTCAGCACAAGGCAGGTCAATAAGCAGCCTCTGGTCTCCACTGTAACCTAAGAATATGGGCCTCTCGGCCTCCAGATTCTCCTGCCCTAACCCTTCCTTTTCGCAGCACTCTTGATGCATGTTGAGCCAGCCAGTGTCCCTCATAACAGGAGTGAGTCTGAGGCATCCCTGCCCTAGTGAGCCCCGTCCTCCCCGGGACTCCTCCTCCACCCCTGGACAGCTCTTGCCCCACTCTCCCGCCGCTTCTGTCTCTCAGCTCATGCCCAGGCTCCCTGCTTCCCTTTGTGCTCACTTGGGGTCTAATAACCTTCCCCACCTAGCTAAAATTGCACCAAGAAATATTCCAAGGGAGTCCAACTTATCTCCACTAAGCTTAGCTCTCTTTTCTTATCTCCTCTAAGCCTCTTCAGTTTTTTGAGTCTAAAGGGTATGATTTAGCACCTAGTTGTCTCTCTCCTTGTGGTATCTTCCTTCCTGAGCTATGCTGCTCCCACAGGCAGAAAGCAAGATCCTCAGTTCTCAAAAATTATATTATACTTTTTCTTATCCTCATAACAATGATAATAGGTAGCATCTGTTAAGTGCTTACTATGTACCAGGTAATGTTTTAAGCAATTTACAAGTGTCATATGATTTAATCCTTGCAGCCACTTTATGACTTTCATTATTGCCTCCATTTTGGATGTTAAAAACTGAAGGCCAGAGGTCATATACCAGGCACAAAGTCATCTAGTTGGCAAGTAATGGAGCCAGGCAGATCCCAGAAGCCCGCTGCAGAGCCCAGGCTCTTTGCCACTATCCTGCCACGGTCCCCATAGCTAAATGCAGAGTTGTTTTACATTCCATGCCTGCTGCAAAATTGTCCCCTGTTGCAGTGTACACTGTCTCTGACTATGGAGTGACCAGCTGTACTGGTGAGATATGATCTTTGTGTGTTGTGTACTGTTGTGTAACAAATCACTGCAAAACCTGATAGCATAGGGCACTGTTTACCCTCTTAGTTGCTACAGGTCAAGGATCCATGCACAGCTGAGCTGGATAGCTCTGGCTCTGGGTCCCTTGCAAGGCTACATGTCAAGCATCAGCCAAGGCTGCAGTCCTTTTAACCTTGGACCGGAGAAGGATCGCTTCTTGCTTCCAACAACCTCCCCAGGTTGTTGGCAACCCGCAGTTCTGGTAGGCTCCCAGCTGGAGGCTGCCCTTGTCTCCTCACCATGCAGCCTCTCCACAGCACAGCTCCCAGTAGCACAGTTTGCTTTCTCAGACATGGCATGGAAGAGGGGAGGGGCCGCAGACTTCTGTGTCCTGATCCTTTAAGTGACATCATCACTTGTGCCAGTTCTGTTCATTAGAAGTGTGTCATTAGGTCCGGCACACCCTCAGGGAGTGGGCTGCAGGGGAAGGTGAGGGCTGGGCTGAGAAAAGCATCATGAGCCTTCAGAAGTCACTGCCACAGATCTGTTCAGAACAGTCTTGGAAGCCTCTTTGGACCGGGAGCTGGTGAGCAGATACCTGATGAGAAAAGAAGAGTTGGCAAAGATGTGTCCCTAGAGCAAGTAAGTCAGCTAGAGGGGAAAGATGGAGCGAAGCCCTGGGCAGAGCTCTGTTGGTCCACGGGCAGCAGGATGCTCCCTGTGAGTAAAGTTTGAGAATGAGGAAAAGGACTCAAGGCGGAGCCAGAATTTTCATCCTTCTGAGAGCAGTAAAAAGTCCTTAAAGAATTTCAAGTCGAAAACTGTTGACATGGAAAATATGTCGGAGAAGACCACAATGAAAGAGGGTGATGGACTAGAGGTTCTTACAGCTGGAGAGGAGGAGAGTGATGAGCTTTAGAGAAACATAATTTGGATGAAGAATCATCTCAAACAATCCACCACACAATGCAGACCAGTTCAAATACTGAAGAACTAAAAAAGTTTCTGCTCTATGGGACCTGATTCCTTCCTCACTTTGGTCTGCTGGGCCTGAAAATCTGTAATTTTCAGCTACTTTGAGAATCTGAAGGAATGAGGGCCTTACAGGATTAACATGCTGGTTTTCTGGGGAAAGCCCCCTGGTATTCAGTTGCCTCATCTGTGATTGAGCTATGTGTGTCCTCCATATATCACTATTATGATTGTTATCATGGCCTACTTCTATTTTCATTTGGGTTTTCCCAGGAATAAAACTAGAACCAAAAACTTGAGGAATCATTTATGAGGGAGGTGATCCCAGGAAGCACTATTGGGAGAGTGGCTTAGTCAGAGTTTTCATCCCTGGAACAAGATACCTGATATACACAACTGAAAGGAGAGATGACTTATTTTGGCTTAGAGTTTCAGAGGGTTCAGTTCATCGTTGGCTGGCTTCAAGGCAGAAATACGGCAGAAAGGCCTGCTGGAACAAAGCTGTTCGACCAATGGCAGCCAGGAATGACAGCAAGCAAGAAAATCAGAGACATAAACCCCCAAAGGCACAACCCCAGCAACCCACCTCCTCCAACTGGGCCCCATTTCCTAACAGCACACTCAGCTATGAACTCACAAATATATTAATCCACAGATAAATAAAGTCCCCCCTGCCCCCACAGTGATCCAGTTACCTTCCAAAAACCCCGCCTCTGAACACGAGACTTTGAGGAACACTTTTTATCTAAACCATAACAGGCAGTGGGCAAGGGAAAAAGAGAAGTGAAATAAACCCAGAAAATGTGTGTGTGTGTGTGTGTGTGTGTGTGTGTGTGTGTTACATGAACATCTTCACTGTGGACAACTGGAGCTTGGTCCTGCTGAGAAGCTCCAGTGATAGTGAGGAACACATACTCAGAGTCGCCTGACCTAAGGCTACCAGGGCTTAATGGCTTCTTCCTGGCCCATTAGCTCTTGTTCATGTCTCCCAGCACGGTTCTGGTGGACTCCCACAGCCAGACAAAGCCCTCGGGTAGGAATCTCAGGTGTTTGCAGCCAGCAGCCGTCAGGGGTAGGGTGAATGTTGGGAGGACAAGAGTGGGACCTGAGGAAACCGAATGACAATAATAATCAAGGCTAAAAATACTTCCATATAATTGGCCTATTCAATGCTCACAGAAATGCTAGCTCAGTTCTTGACACATGAAGGTGCTCAACAAGTGTTAATTAAATGTGTTAGTGATACTGTCATGTTATCTGAGGTCACCAAGCTTGTAAATGTCCCCACCAGGTCATCCAGTGCTGAGTCCACTGGTCCTTAGCCTGTAGAACAAGGAAAGTGTCACCATGAGGAGGGGTCCTGCTTAGGCTGCAGAGACAGCTGAGGAGAGAGGTGGCCCTGGGGCACAGAGGACTAACTGTGACAATGCCATCTTACTCGGGGTCAGTCTAATTAGCCGCAGCATTTGTTTGATAAAATTATGAAGTGGGAATCCCCAGAATGACCCATGAGGCTACACACGAGACCACAGGAAGAACAGATGAGGCCACCATAAGGTTCATCTCAGCTTCTCTCATCGCACCCCAAGTACGAGACGGGAAAACAGTCAATCAGGTGCCATCTTATGCTTTTTTCTAGAGACTAATCTAGCTTATCCAGTTGATTATGGGAGGATCCAACATTGAAAATGTGCGCAATTAACTAGAAATTGGTGATGCCTCCGCTGTATTTATCTTGGCCTTGATCTCCTGTTTGATTCTAGAGCCCAGATATTATCTGAGAACTGTGAGTCCTGGGGATGGATGCTTAGCACAATGGCCAGCGTAGGAAAGAAAGATTTCTGGGGAGGCAGGGAGGTCAAGACAGAAAAGGCAGTAGATTTGAGAAGAGCGAGAGCTCCGGGCTCAGCTCCACTGCTAACCCACTGCATGACCTCGAGCAGAGTGAAGGGGAGAGGCAAACCTGTTAACACATAGTCCTACTGTGTGTTGGGCCTTGCATTTGGCACCTTTGTGAGCCACTGCAGCCCTGTGCAGTAGGCGTCACCATCCCCTTTTCACAAGCCACCCAGGTATTAAGCAGAGCAAGCATTTGAACTCAGTTCTGCCTTTCTGCAAACTCCTTGCTCTTTCCTCCCTGCTACCCTCAGAGTTTTTATGTTTTATAGGACTCTTGCATCAAATGTGTGGAAAGATCCTTGTAAAGTGTCTGACTTTTTGTACACAGTGATGTAGATAGAGTATTGGAGAGAGCAGACGCCCAAGCTGCTGCCCTGCTGTTTGGCACCTTGTTTGGGAAAAGGTAACAGCAGACCGCTCCATGACAGGTCCTTGTCTGCACCCAGCTGACAGATCTGTCGCCTGCAAGGACTCCTCGATATCCGCAAATTAATGGGACAGGGGTCTAGAGACTTAGAAAAACCCAAAAGGAATGTTTAAAGCCAGGTTTCCTTTTATTATTATTATTCATGTCAGGAGTCCACTGGGGAAATCTTTATCTGCATTAAAACATACAGAAGAAGAGGAAAGAAGAAAAGAGAGACGCGAGTGTGTCCTGCAAAGCATTTCTTTGAGCCCAGCTCTGTTCCTCTGTCAGGTTCTTTGCCGAGCTCTCCACAAAGATGGAGTCTGGGTTCAAGGTTGAATGGAAGCCGACTCCTGATGGAGCGCATATCCCCCGAACACACCTCTAGGAGATTAGCCCGTCATTAAATATTTGTAGGATAACAGGAGAAGCCTAATTTAGTTTTTGTTTCTTTCTCTCTGTGGTTTAATCACAGATGAAAGAGACTAATAGCACTGCAGAGCTTTCTGGTGATCAAAGGCCAATCAATCCTCTTTGTGGAGTAATTAACTATTTGCTAAACTTGCAGAATTGATTTCCATTTAGGGCTAAGAGAGAGGGTTTTAAATGAAGACCGATTCACCAGGCAAGAGGAGGGAACTCGGGGCTGATGCCAGGAGATACTCAGGGTGATGAATTGGAATCTGCTAATTAGAGACTGAAAAATACAGCCAGAACCTGACCCTATTCAGGAGTACTTTCGGGGAAGGACAGCTGGAAGAAGAGTGAACGTGGATGCTGTCTTAATCTGCCAGGCAGCTGTACATCCTTGAAGCATGGGGAAGTCCTGGCATCCTGATTGGGACAGAAAAGGCTCAATCACAAGCAGACACCGTGCTAAAGCAGAGACAGAATGCCTGGGGTCCAAAAGCCAGGGTAGAAGTCTACAGATGACCAGGATGTGGAAGGGACACCCCAAGAAATGATGGTCCTACTGAGTGGGCGTAACCCCCAGGGTAGAGTGGGCACCCTGATCATTGTGCACCCCTAGCAATCTGCTCAGGCACTTGAAACTTGCACTAGCAATCCTGTTGGTGTCTACACAGATGCCCTTGGACCTTAAATGAAGATTTCACACCAGCTTAAAACTATAAAGTTTTTAGACAACCTAATAATGCCTATGTTTAGAGTTGCCAGGTAAAATACACAATGCCCAGATCAGCTTGAATTTCAGATGAATGAATAATTTTTAGTATATCTTAAATTATTTGTTCCTTTAGGATCAGTAGATCCCAGATGAGTTGGGGTGTCATTGAAACTCATATTGGACTGGGTATCCTATATTTTTATTTGCTAAGTCCCCAAGCCCTATTCTGGTTAGATTTGGGCCCTGTACTGTCTGAATTATAACCTCTCTGAGCCTCAGTTTCTTCCTCTAAGAGATTCATAGTAGTAACTGACTGTTTCATTATGAATATTAAATAAAATAACTGAATGCAAAGCTCTCATATAATGCAATGCCTGGCATATTTTATGCGCTCCATAAATGCTACCTGTCATTATAGAGAACACTATTTATTTGATAAATAAAAATAATAATGTTAAATATTAATAACACATTTTTCTTTTTGCTGTCTCCTCCTGTCCTTTGTCCCCAATCCCCTTTCTTCCTCTTTTTCCACCTGCTTTTTTTCTCCCCCTTCCTTTCCTTCATCTTTTTCTACATTTACAGCATTAGTGTTATTTTGTGAGCTGTAGCATCTTCATCCAATTTCTCCCCTGCAGCAGGGGAGGATGAGTGAGCACCACAATTGGGCTCAAAGTACTAATCCTATGATCTCAGCCATGCTCTTTGACCTTTCTGTGGCTCAGTTTCCTCTGGTGAAACTGCAAAAGTGTTACCAGACATTAAGTGAACTAATATAAAGACAGTGCTTTTTTTGGTACTGGAGATCGAACTTGGGTCCTTGCGCATGCATAGCAGGCAGCGAAACCACTGAGCTAAATCCCCGGCCCAAGGACAGTCCTTTAAAAGCTGTCCAGCTTACATGTAGCTTGGGTTCCCCCCAAATGAATGCATTCCAAGTTCATTCCATTGTGCCCATTTGAACCAAACTGATACTGATTTAACCCAAGGGAGAAAGTCATACATATCCACCACCACCACCCACCCCCACCCCAGCTCTGGTTTCAAAAGCTTCTCCTCTAGCCAGAGGAGCTCAGTGAAAACCAAAACACCTTTAGTAGAAAGAGCCCTTGGGGCCGGGGATTTAGCTCAGTGGTTTCACTGCCTGATGAGCAGGCTCAAGAACCCGAGTTTGATCCCCGGTACCAAAAAAAAAAAAAAAAAAGAAAAGAAAGAGCCCTTGGTTGGTTTTTTAGTGTTGGCAGCAAGTAAGAATATTTTTCTTGTCTCTCACAGACTAGTTCCGAGCAGAGCCTGCAAGCAGATCAATTGTGATTGAACAGAGTTCTTTAGAACTTAGAGGATCAATTTCCTGGGGGCCACTACCACCAAGACCTCCTTGTCATGGCTACGTGGGTTCCCCCTGATACAAGGTTGGGACAGCAGGGATGTCTCTTTCATGCCCTGCTCCAATACTACCCATCAGCAGCTCTCCACCCCAGACCACAAGGCTTCAGGGAAACAACATAACTCACACACACACACACACACACACACACACACACACACACACACCAGTTGGGCTCCTGGCTCTGTACCAAGCCAGTTGAGGGAGGCCAGGTTGAATAGCATTTCCAATTGATTAGTGGGTCATAGAAGAGGTCCTAGATGAAGGAAAGATTCAGACAGGCTGATTCTATTGGATGCCCCTTGTACTACCCTGTAAGCGGCCGGTCATACCTCTTATTTGATGCTTCTCTGCATGCCAAGCACGATTCCAAAAGCTTGACAAATATAAACTCAGTTTCTCCTAACAATCAAACACTGCAGGTACTAGTATTACCTCCATCTTGAGGTTGAAGAAATAGAGATAGAGAGGATTTAAGCTATTGTCCAAGTTCCTAGAGCCACATGGTGGTTCTTTTGTCATTACAAAGCACTTTGATCCAACACCACAAATAGTTGCTGAGACATACTTTAGACAACACAGTTCATAAGGCTCTAGGAGAACAAGGAGGACTTAGACCCCACTCCTGCCCTCCTTGTGGGCTAGAGACATGAACTAAAAGGATGAGTCTAAGGCATTACCAGTAAAGAGATTCTTCCGGCTGGGAAAAATGTGTAAGTCTCTCAAGAGATGAGGAAGTGATGATGGAAAGCAGTCTTTTGGACCTGCCACTCATCCTGCATCCAGAGAGAAGGCATTTTGTTTGGATTTTCTGGCAATCATATAAAGGTCCTTATAACAGGCCTCTGAACTCTAGGGAACCTATGGAAACCTAAGAAATTTTGTAATGACCAACTGGACATCCAATGGCTATGCTGTCTTTGACAAATTAGAACCTGGACCAAATGACATGACAGCAGTGCGAGTTTGGGGGGAAATGTACTCTGCTGCGAGGTCCGTTGTGTGGACCTGTCCTTGGCTGGCTGGACACACTGAAGTGACTAGAATGATGCTGCCAAGAAACCTTTGGAGAGAGGAAGAGGTTAAACATCAGAGCATTTTAAAAGGATCCCATTTGATTCTTTATTGTAAATTGAATTCACCTATCAAACAGCCCAACTTGCTATTCATTGGTACGAGAGACCAGTGCTTCTGCAGTGCCTCATAAATAGGGGAAGGATAATGTCCACTGAGGATGGAGCTGTGGAAATCCCCATCGCTCTCTAAATTATTTAGGAAAGCAGGAGAAGAGTAGCTATGGGAGGAAAGGGTTCCCCGGTGGTGTTTGGAGAAGGCACCTGAGAGCAGCCGTCCCCTCTCCTGGGCTGACCAGTGGCGTTTAAATGCAAGGGCTGCTGTGAACTGACTCACTGCTAGATAATTACGTTAGGGACCAATATGGCCTGTTGAAAATCAATTCTGTTGGACCAGTGTGTTTGTTCGGAAAGCCACTCAGCCAATTCAGGAGTATATTAGGCAGCAGGCCCAGTGCGGTGACCTCTTCCGGATTGGGGTTGACACTTGAACGAAGGCGTTTGTCCAGTTAAAGGACAGTACTAGCAGCAGGCTCTTATCTCCCCTAAATTGGATTACTCAGATCTGCTTGTTCTCTTTAAAGATAGCTACTCTTGGGTTTTTTCCCCTCTCTTTCTATCTGTCTGAGATGGTTACCTAGTGATTACTGTTTAACTTGCCATCCTTATGTATTCCTGGACAGTTAACGCTGCATGCCACCAGTGTCACTTCCCTTTCCTGCGTGGGGAAGGTCATCTGAGGCTGACACCTCTATTTTTCAGGTCACTGGTTGGACCAGCGAATAGGTTTGGATACTGATGCGCTGGGCTGTGTGTTTTCATGAGGAGTCCGTGGTTGGCAAGCCTGTGACACACTCTCCAGGGAGCAGAACACAGGCCCTGAGAAAGCAAAAACTTCCCTTTGGACGTGCTGGTTCCCTCCAAAGAGATTTTCCTTAGTTTGAAAACTCTCAAACCTACTCAACAGCCAATGTTCCTTGAGTGGCAGCGCCATCGGCCACCAGGACAATGGACAACAGCTGCCTCCTGTCCATCACAGCGTCCACTGATGAGTCCACACAGGAGAAATGATAACACCCAAGTCGAGTGGGCCATCCACAAGATATTGGAAAGTCCTGGGCACCCCACATACACACACCTCTTGGAAGAATTCAGGAAAGACTTATGGCCACAATTATCATTCTTTTAATGACACATAAAATTATCCACTCCACATATCCATTCGCTTTGACAGCTGAGGATTTCACTCTGATAAAAAGGCCATGCACGCTGTCAGTGATTTACATGTCCCTATCCCAAACCCTGTCACCCAATTAGACTGCAAGAAGGAGCGGCACCATTTTCTAATGAAGCTATAATCAGGCTGCTCCCTCACCCAGAAAGAGCAGATACTCTCGTCCAGAATGGAAAAGGTAATCGTGGGGGAAAGGGTTCGAATAAATCAGATGTGATTTCAGGGCCGCTCACTATAGGTCCATTATAGTTGGAACCCATGCTGATGGAGACTCAGCATCCCCCTCAAACTGTCTCACTTAAAAGAAAGCAGAGTTGGGGGGAGCAATGTGGTTTCTGAAATAAATAGCTGAGAAGGCAGAAGTCACAGATATCCGATCTGAGTTCTCTAGGATTCACTGAAATGTGAGGAGCAGAGAAAAGGAGACAGAAGGGAAGGGAGGGGAATGAGAGAGAAAGCAGGGTAAAATGGGAAAAGGGGAAAAAGGAAGGAAGGCAGGGAGGGAAGGAAAATAGATGCACCAGCTCTGTACCCAAGCTTCCTCACATACAGAGCTGATTGATAACATCTGAACTCCTTATCTCTTGAAATGACTGTGAAAATTAAATGAGATCATGTGGGTAAAAGATACCACACAATTGCCTTTATTAACGCGGCTGCTAATAATACCTCCTACAAAAGAGCACTAAACACTGTACAGGATCTCACAAGTCCTGTTTGATGATCATGACTGCACACTTGGCAAGGAGTAATTCTTCTGATCAGTTAGTTCCCGAGGTGTCAGGGTTCCGGTGCCACTCCAGAGAAGGGAAGGAAGGGTACAATCCAAATGACTGAGCTGGTCCCAGTGACAGTGGTGCCCTCATGCTGAACCCTTTCCAGATCCGAAGATTTGGTGCATTTGCTGAAGCAGAAGAAAGCTGTAGAGGCACTGGGGAGCTGCAAATGCTCCCTGGGGGCATCTCCAGGAGGAAAAGTATGAAAAATTAGTCCTGGGGATCTGTTGTACTTTGATTTGTTGTTCACACCCTCAAAGAAGGCCAAGCCATGAAAAATCCTGTGGATCCCAGACCGGACAACACATCCATCCCTATTCTTGCCATAGATTCTTTGGAAAGCATTTTTCCCATTGTATTTTAATGAGGTCATTGGCTCCTCATCAAATCAATGTGCTGAAATGCCCCAAGAAGATATCTGATCTCCCCTTGCCTCCAAAAAGTGAGAATCCCCCGGCCCTCCAGTGGCTAAATTTGCAGGAGCTCAGTTTCCACTGTGGGTTCCTTGGTGAGGGCTGGTCATCACAAGGGAATTTCTCAATCTTTAACCAGCATGTGGATCCCGCAGAAGCCTCCCAAGCGAGCACCAAGGACTGAGTGCAAAGAGCATCTGAGCATGTTGCTTGTGTCAGTTTGTCTTGTGTGGCTAATTGCTGTGTGCAGAAAGTAACACCTGTGAAGATCTGTCCCTCCTCTGAACACCAGAGTCTCAAAGTCAACGACAAAGCTCTCTGGGTGAACTCCATCAGTAGAAACGCCCATGGAGACATCAAACACAACTTCAAGTGGAAAGTGGCTGAGAGCAAAACTTTAAAGATCAATAAGAAGGCTAAATTGAACGAACTCTTTCAGGGTCTGACGAGAATGGAGGCTGGGGTTGGGGGCTGGGATAGAGGCCAATGATGTACCCCAAGGGTGAAGGCCCCTTGCTAAGGAGGCAATTAAAAATTCATTGTGGAAAGTCTTACAGAGCTTCTCCCAGATGTATGGAAGACTGAGACCATCCTAGGCTTTTCCTTAAACCTCAGCTTCTAACTATCTTGAAGAAAACTTAGAGTAGCCATGGGGTTGGAATGTACTCAAGTGGGGTATGCCTTGATGACCAGCAAAAAATAAACTGTGGCTTTAACAGGTTTGGGGCTATTTCCTTTTAAAGAATTTGCCTGCCCAAGTTCAAGGAGATCAGTAAATGGAGATGGAGATGGAGATGGAGAGGCCTTGTTTATAGTGAGACTGAAGCAGGCCACCCTGGTCCTTTAAAAAGGGTTTGTGCAGTTCCTTTTTTCTCCCTTAACCAGTCGACTGCCTGAGGAACAAGCTTGAAATTCTGCCAGCTTTTTAAGAAAATCCTTAAATATCAAAAGTTTTCACTCTTTCTGTGTGTGCAAAATATCAGCTTAAAGCCCAATGGGAGTCAAAGTTCTTGCTTAGCATACAAAGCCTTATGAATTTTATAGTGTTGAGGACTTTAATCTACAAAGTATAATTTAATCCTCTTTGAGCTATCCACACCACGAAGCCCTGGTTGTAAATAAACCATATGGTTACGTTGGAGGCAGCCACAGCTGCCTGCCTCCATCACTCACCCTTAGTACATATTTCTGCAAAACAGTTGAAATTAACCACCATGACAGATAAATAGAGGCATAGTTCTTGGGGCAAATGTGTGACCACAGCAGCCATGCTTAAACGCAACTCACAGGTCCCAGGTGAAGCTCAGCCACCTGCCGATACCAATGACTTTCCCCCTCTGAGCCCTGCTGCACTTGGAGCCAGGGAGAAGACTCAGCTGGGGTGCACAGCACACCCAGGGGGCAAAGAGATTGTGAGGAAGGAGCAGGCTGGATTCTCCAATCCAAAGGGAGCAGACGCCAATATATCAACATGACTACGGCTGAGCCATGGGCACTATTACAGCCTGGAGAGGGGAAGGAAGGAACCCAAGCAGAGATGGTGGTTCCCTTGGGACTGAGGCTGCTCCAGGTGAAAAGAATCACTGCAGTTGTGAATCCTGCTGTCTAAGAAGTACAATCTGATAGAAGAAGTTTGGCTACTTAACTGATGAACTTGGACTTTGCAGTCCTCTGAAAGAGCAAACATTTATTTCAGTGTGTCTCCTTCTCTCTATAGATCTGGTATTACTGAGGTCTTTGAAACCAGGTCCTTGCAGCCACCAGTTATGGGACCTGTTGCTAGTTATTCTGCCTCTCTGAGCTTCAGTCTCCCTCCAGTGTAGCTTGGGAATGATGTGACCTTCATACAGAATGACTATGAGGAACAACCAGAGTGGTCATCACTCTGCAGTGAGCAGGTATGACAGTGCCGAGGAGATGACACCACTGTGTGGGAGAAGAGGCTGCTAGTTCTGTCCTGCTGTCCTTAGGCCATGGTCTCCGTGGCTAGCTGGGATTCCCCATCCCCAGTGCCCGGAGTGCCTGATAAGCACGAGAGACCCGTTCCCTAGCGGTTTCAGCCAACCTGGACTTCCGCCCCATCTCAGTTGTCTCGCAAGACGGAGTAGGTGGAAGCTGCCTATTTTCCTCCCAGCTCCCAGGGCAAGAAGACTCCAGAGCCATCCCTAGGAAATAAATCAGAGCCCAGTAGAGAAGCTCATTGTGTTCATGGCTCAGTGTCACAGCTCAGAGCCAGGATGTCTCAAATCCCAGCCCCAGCTGAGGCCAAGACACACCTGCATCCTAAAAGGCAGCAAGGAGGCGCTGGAGTCACCAAGGATGAAACAGAGTGGCTTTCAGGACTTCCTCCTCATAGGCTCACATTGTATTTGAAAATAGCTGGGTCTAAGTGGGTAATTAAAAAAAAAAGACTTAAATCCGGGGCTACCAAAAACATGCTATTAACCAGGGACAGGATTTTTTTCAACCCGATTGTTATGGTTTATGTGGAGAAAGTGCCCCCAAAGCCTCATGTGCTCAGAGGCGGGCCTTTGGGAAGGTGATGGGGTCACGGGGGGCACTGTACTCATGGGTAGATTCATGCTGGGGAGTTCTGTGCTGGCAGACGGTGAAGTCTGGCCTGGAGGTGGGTCACTGGGGGCGTGACCTGGAAGGATGCATCTCCCTCCCCAGCTCCTCCCTCGCTCTCTGCTTCCTGGCTGCCTTGATAAGAGCAACTCTCCTCCACAGCAGGCCCTGCCACCATGCCATTTCTGTGTTTGAGCCTGCCATCTGTGGACTGCAACTTCTGAAACTGTAAGCCAAAGTAAAGCTCTCCTCATTTAATATGTGGGTGTTGGGTATTGTGTCTCAACGACGAGGAAAGTGACTAAGATCATGCTCACACCCTTTAAGCTAGGAGTGAGGCTGAGCAGTTCCATAAACAAGAGGGGACATGGGGAAAGCTGGTCCAGTTTGGGAAATGAAGGCCCAAGGGACCCAGATTACTCCTTTGGCCTTCAGGCTCCTGCATATGTGTCAACACTGAGATGCAACAGCTGTCCAGCTGTCAAAGATGTGTGAGCCATGCTGTCTTTGCTTTTTATATCTATTTTCAAACTTAGGAAGAGCAGCAAGCATAGTATAAGAGCTCTGGTTTAGTTAACCACCTGCTCCAGCCCTTGCATTTTGCCCCATTTGCTCTATCATCATGCCTTCCCTCCTTTATCCCGCCCCCACCCTCTCTGCTTGCTTATCTCCCCCGCTTTCTTTCTCTCTCCATATGTGTGTATATATGTATGTATGTGCATACAAAAATCTATGTATATATGTTTATAAAATTTGTCACAATCATTTAAGAATAAGTGGCTGATATTATGCCCCTTCGTTCCAAAACACTTTAGTGTGTATTTCCTAAGATCAAGGATATTGTTTTACATAATCACCATACAATTATCTAAATCAGAAAATTGAACATTTACACAATACCATCAATTAATCTACAGTCTACATTCAAATTGTATCCATGCTTCCAGTAATGTACTTTGCCCCAGAAACACATATTGCCTTTCCTTGTCACATCTCTATAGTTTCTTTTAAACTAGAACAATTCTTCATTCTTTATCTTCACCTGTTCTTTTTCTTTCTTTAACCTTGACATTTTTGAAAGGTACAGACCATCCATTTTGTGGAAGGTTACTCAATTTGGGTTTGTCTGATGTTTCCTCATGATTAGATCTAGGTGATGAATTTGGGGCAGAAACACCCCTGCAGTGATGTCCATGTCTTCCTCAGCGTATCAAGTCGCAGGGAAATGATGTTGGTTGGTGCCACGCTTTGTGATGCTATCTTCCATTGCTTGGCTCCGGGCATGTGTGCCAGGTCTTTCTACTCTAAAGCTGCTATTTCTCCCTTTGTGATTAATATGGATCTGAGGGGAGATACTTTAACACTATGTAAAAGTAGTCTGCTTTTCATCAAATGTTCACCCTCGAGTTTTAGCCTCCATAGAAGATTATTGCTTGGATCAGTTATTACTGTGATGCTTGCCAAATGATTTTCTAATTTCCTTATTCTACACTGATGAGTCCAATTCTCCCTTCTGCTCATTTAATGGTGTACTTATTCATTCATTTATATAAATATAAATTTGTGAATTCTGATGGATTATTCAATGAGTTGCAATCCCATTACTGTCGTCTGTTTTGACACTCAAATCATCCCACAGTTGGACACTAGTATCCTTTCTGTCCTTTTGACATAACCTTTTGTTTTCAATCTGGGAAAAGATTTTCCAGGCTTGTTTTGCACTTTACCTGCTGTGGAATCAGCCATTCAGCTAAGTCTCCAAGTCCTGGATCTTTTTAGAAGAAAACAGAATTTTATTTTATTTATTTGTTTTTTGTTTTTTGAAACAGTGTCTCTCTGTGTAGCTCAGGCTGGCCTTGAACTCACTGTGTAGCCCAGGCTGGCCTCGAACTAGTGGCAATCCTCCTGCCTCAGCCTCCTGAGTGCTGGGATTACAGGAGTGTGCCACCATTTCCAGAAAAGAAAAGGGCATTTTAAAGCCATGATCTGGGCATCAGGACTACTGTGGTGTCAAAATCTCAATGTCTTCTCAATAGACAGAGAAGAGGAGAGAGGGTGAGAGAGGATTTAAAATATAAATATAGATGTATTTAAGCCATACTGATTCTAATTCTATAGCATTGTGGCCTTCCCCTATTGTGTATTTGGAGGGAAAAAGCGTACTTCTCCACTAATAAGACATTTAGCTGTCATATTTTGTCAATATATTTATTCATTTGCTCAATCCTAGAACACACAGAAAATTGTTTTTGAATTGTGCATGCATACCACTGAGGGAAAACCTACTAACTATATTTCTGGGGTTTTTTTTTACACTTCTTTTTTTCTTTAGACTGAAGATACATAGTTACAACTCTGAATTCAAAAGTCACATGGGGCAAGTGTGGTGACACACACCTGTAACCCCAGCACTCTGAGGCAGGAGGATCACAAAATTGAGTCCAGCCTGGGCAATTTAGTGATTTAGTGAGACCCTGTCTCAAAATAAAAAAGTAAAAAGGGGGTGGCAATATAGCTCACTGGGTTCAATCCCCAGGGCTAGGATTGTCACCTAAGATAGATCCCTTCTCATAGCCCTCTCCTTTGCAGTGTCCTTGTGTTGCTCCTTCAAAATACGCTTTGGTTCATTTCTATATGTTAGGGGTTTGCTTTCCATCCTTGTGTATTTGTTTTTTTAGTATATGAAACATTAACATTATTATAAAAGTCAAAACTAAATAAGGCACACAGAGAAGTGTCACCCACACACACACACACCCTTCCACCCTGTCTCCACCCACCCTTTTCAGGTAACCAGTCTGATTAATTTCTGGCTTTCTTCTCAGTTTCTTTTTGCTACACTAAATAGATACATGTATAGCTTAGTTCCTCTACTTGCTTATAAAAAAGGAGAGAAGACTGTAAATGTTCTTTTGCACACTGCTTTTTTTTCCCTGAACAATATATCCTAGAAATCACTCCACATCATCTTATAGACCTTTTCCTCATTCTGTTTTAGGCAGTAGGTGCTACACTGCATTATTGTACCACAGTTTATCCAGCCAGTCTTCTGTTTGTGGGCACTTAAATTGTTTCCGGTAGCTTACAATTATGAACAATGCTTCAATATATGACCTTAGGTATATGTATTTTCATATTATTGAACAGGTATCTTCAGGCTAAATTACCTAGGGAAATGTGTAGAAGTGAAGTCACTGGGCCACCAGGTGAATAAATGTGTAGCTTTGATGGATATTGTGAAATCTCCCTCCTTCACTGCCATACAATTTGCATTCCTTCTCAGGACAGGAGTGTGCCTGCTTTCCTTGGCCTCCTCGGCTGGTTTCTAATATTTACAAGTCTGATAGGTGAGAAGTAATACTTCAAGGTAGTTTTTTTTTTTAAGCTGCTTTATTTAGATCAGTTCCCCCATTTGAAGCATAAATTCAGTGGATTTCAGTGTATTCCTAGGTACTGCAACCCTTACCACAACTGATTCTTAAAGATTCAGTAATCTACCTTCTACCTCTCACTGTGCTAACTCCTCAGGCACTGCCCGACCTCCAGCCCTAAGCAAGCGCTAATCTTCCTTCTGTCTGTAGATTGTTTCGGACAGATCATGTAAGGCAAGCCGTACAGTATGTGGCCCTTTATGATGGACTTCTGCTTAGCATTCTGTTTGCAAAACTCACCCATAGTATGACACATACCAGAATGTCATTCTTTTTTATAGCCAAACAGACTTGTACTGTATGGATATACCACGTTTTGCTTATCCACGCATTTATTGGTGGATATTTGGGATGTTTCCACCATTTGTCTATTGTAAATAGTGTGAGTACAAGGATTTATGTGTAAGACTTTTGTCAGGACAAATGTTTTTATTTCTCTTGGATGTGTACCTAGGAGTGAAACTGCTGGGCCATTTGGTAACTTTACATGTGATCATTTGAGGATCTTTCAAACTGTTTCAGTGTAGTTTTCATTTGCATTTTGCTCATTATATGTGAAACTGATCATTTTCCTATATTTAAAGGCTGCTTTTTACATCTTTTTTTAAGTCATCTGTTCGTGCCCTTCCCTCAATTTTCAAGAAGTCTTTGTATATCATAAAAATTAGTCTTTTACCTGTCATATGATTTAAAACCTTTTTCTCCTACTTGTCATGTGCCCTTCAATTTTCCTTATGGGTGTTTTTTTTTCCATACAAACATTTTAAAATTCTTATATCATCAAATTTATCAATCTTTTCTTCTATTATTTCTGGATATTAACTCAAGCTTAAAGCCATTATTCCACACCCAAGAATTCACCCATATTTTCTTCTAGGGTTTATGGGTTCATTTGTTTTCTTTTTTTGTTGTTGTTACCAGGGATCAAACTCGGGACCTTATGCTTGCAAGGCAGGCAGCAGAACCACTGAGCTAAATCCCCAGCCCTATGGGTTCAATTTTTTTCAGGGAACTTTCTGATCCACTTTGGAATATATTCTTAGCTGTGATTGGAGGGATAGATCTACCTAATTGTCCTAGCACCCCTTATGAGAAAGATCATCTGGCAGGGCAGGAAGATCTCAACTTTAGGCCCAGCCTGGGCAACTTTGCAAAACCCTTTCTCAAAAGAAAAAGTGAAAAGGGATAGGGATGTAGTTCAGTGTTAGAGCACCGCTGGTTTCCATCCCCAGTATCATATACATGTGCACACACACACAGGTGTGCATGTGCACAGGTCATCTGCACCCCAGTGCTTTCCCATGCCAACTTTATTGTATCATGCATGTGCATATGTACTCTGCTCTATCCCCAGACTCTGCTTTATTCCAGAACTCTGTTCTGTTTATTCCAGCACCAAAACTGTGCTGTTGAAATTCTAAATGTTATCATCTTTAAGGACCTGTTCTTTGCCTCAGACCCTTGCTCTCAGGAAGTTCCTCCTGGTGTCTAAGCCACCTGTCTCCCTACTGCAACCCAAGCTCCTTTCCTCTCTAAGATGCCCTGAACCCAGAGGTCTTTGTTGGCCTCCCTTGGAGTTGTCAGGTGCTAGGCACTCGCTCTTTTTGCGCAAATGTGGCCTCTGCTTCCTGCTCAGAGGTGACTCTCTCTCTCTCTCTCTCTCTCTGACAGCCCTGACTGCCAACTTTACAAGCAATTTGCTGAGTTTGTCAAGCACTGTTGAATCATATAAATGCAATTATCATTCTTGTCATCATCATCATCAGCTGAAGCATCAGTGGCTTCCCTTCCTTCACCTATTGTTTAGAGCAAATGAAGGAGCTGCTGATACTCAAAGCAGAGGAGATAGCTGTGGAACATTCAAAGTCATAGGCCTTTGGAGGTCAATTTGTGTCTGAAAGTCATCGCATAAGCTGTGAGGAACATTGTCATATACCACCGACTCTTTATAGGTGCAGAGTTGATTTAGCTCTCAAGAGTTGGGTAAGCAGCCCACCCCCACCCTAGTGAATTTTCTCTTGTGCTCTTGGTATGATAGCAAAATGTCAAATTGAGAAAATACATTTATGATTAAGAAATAATTGTAAAACTAAATAAATAGGCTTTATAAATCCATGTCTCCCATGATTAGATGGTAGAATACAGGGTTATATGCTTGTGATAGTTGGCTCCTACTTGACTTCATTCAACAAACACTTGGTGTGGAGCTTCTCTGTGTAGAGCTTTGTCACAGAATCTGTGAGAAACTCCAAGATGAGTGAGGCAAGACCCTATCCTCTGGGAGTTCATCTGCAGCTCAGAGAGATAAGGGAAGAGATGGGCACCCACAGCTTCCTCACAAGGCAAATGAGGATGGTGAAGAAACAAAGTTACTGTGTGCTATGAGCGTGCAGAAGAACTGTTCATTCTGGGGCTTCTTTGGAAAATATGAAACTTCAAATTGGACTCTGAAGAATAAGTTGGATGTCCCAGAAAGACAATCTATGTTTAAAATTACAGAGGCAGAAACCAACATTGTGTTGAACCATATGAAATTACTGTTTTGCAGGTCAAAGCAGTTCATGTTATTGAATTTAGCCACATCAAAATAATGTCAGAATTTAGAAAACTATACCCTGATTGTGGACCTAGTAGAATTAATTAGACTAATTGGAAGGATTAAGAGTTCTTATTCTGAAGAACAAACAAAGGCCTGAAATGTGGATGTGGTAGTAGATAAAGGATGAAAGTAAAAACCCACTCCAGAAATTGAATTGGCATCAGAGATGGCAACCAAATTAAGTCAAAGTCAAGGGAGAAAAGCAAATAAAATCTTCCAAATGCCAGCTCAGGAAAATCAGGGGGATTCCAATGATATTCATCTATTGACTGATTGATCATTCATTCATTCATTCACTATAGAAGTATTTATTGAGCACCAATTGTAGGGTCAGTAATGATCCAGGAGCTAGGGGCACAACAGAGAATAAGACAGTTATGAATATCTAATGGAAACAGACATCAGTGACTAAATGGACAAACTGAGAGGTGACATAATTGTAGAGAGTGGTAAGGACTCTATGGACAAATTATTAGAGACAAGAGAACTGGGGGATGTAGAAAGCCCCGTAGGACAATCAGGGAAAGGCTAGCCAAGAAGGTAACATGGGAGGAGAGATCTGAAGGATAAGCAAGAGAGCATGCAAAGACCTGGGGACAAGGAGTTCCAGGGAGAAGGAACACCAAATCTGGGGGTCTAAGGCAGGCACAAGGCCTCAGTGTTTGTGTAAGGCTCTGGGTGGTTGGACTCAAGCAAGAAATGGGGAAACCAGCAGGAGATGGAGTCAGGGCATGAAGCAAAAGCAAGTCCTGGCAAGAAGTTTGATTTCATTCTAAACATGCTGGGTTTTGAGTTTGGATAGATGACCTTTTAAAGTTCATCTGGCTCCTCTGTGGAGAATTGACTGTAAAGGAACAAAAAAGAGAACTAAAAGGGGAAGAAATGATCAGATTCTGGGTAAACTTTGGCATCAGACCCACTAGAGTTGCTGAGAAGTTAGACACAGGAAAAAGAGAATAATGCATGATTTCCATCACGAGGTCAGGGGAAGGAGAAGGATTTGCAAAGAGAATCTAGGTTTCTGATTTGGATATGGCAAGTTTGACATTCCCAGAAGCCATCCAAGTAGAGAGAGTGTACGCAGCCAATGTGGGACCTGAGCCTGAAGCTCAGGGGAAAAGTGGGGGCCCAAGTCTGCACTTGGGAGTCACCAGCATATTGATGCCTTAAAAACCCTGAACCTGAAGGAAACAGGCAGGGATAAGGGCAGATAGAGACCATGAACGGTGCCACAACTGGGCTGTGTGATTGTTTCCAGGTAGCAAAGAGAAGAGAGAATCAGTAAAAGAGATAGTGAAGGCCAGTGAGAGAGGAGGACCACGAAGCTGCATACAGGAAATGTTTTAAAGAAGTGGGGGTGAGCACCTCTGTTTGTGCTCCTGAGAATGCCTCATGAAGACAGAGAACTGATAAGAAAATTGTCAAAGTGATTGTTGGTGATATTGACAGAAGGAGTTTCCATGGTAAGTTTGGGGAAACAATGTATGAGAGGAATGGAAACAGAAAATACAGACCACTCTTTACAAGATCTTTGCAGTAAAGAAAAATAGGAGAAGGAGGTGATATTTGTTGGTGGGATGTGGAGCCTGAGAAGAGTCCTTACTCAGGAAGAGACACCTTGTAGCATGCTTGTGTGCTGATCAAAATGAAGGGAAAGAGCCCGCTGTAGACAGGCAGGTCTGCGCACGCCCTACCAGGGTCCCGAGTCTCGCAGAACATGCCCAATCAGCCCACTGCAGACAGGCAGGTCTGCCTATGCCCTACCGAGGTCCTGAGTTGCACAGAACACGCCCAATCAGCCCGCTGCAGACAGGCAGTCACCTAGTTCCACACTACAAAGACTCAGAGGACACCAGACCACCAGACCACGATACTGAGTCCCGTTGCTCCCTGCCCAGAGGTAGGGGCTTCAGAGCCACCATCCCACTGCTCCTGGTCCAGAGGAAGGGGCTTCCAGGCCACCATCCCTCCCGCTGCTCCCAGCCCACAGGAAAGGGCTTTTGGGCCACCATCCCTACCACTGCTCCCAGCCCCTGTCCCACCTCTCCCAGCTCAGAGGAGGTAATCCGTGCAGGTCCCAACAGCCCCCCTCCCAGACGAAATGAGAAAACATGTAAATAAGTCTCAAAACCAGACTTCCAGATCACCTACAGCAACCCCAAAGGGAAATGAGATGGAACACTCTGATACTCAACCACCTGGACCCACTGAACTGGCAACAAAAGGGGATCTGGAAAAAATGAAATCAGAAAGAATTTCTCAGATAACAGGAGAAATTGTGCCCCTAGTGCAAGACATGATTAATAAATCTAGAGAGGAGCTCAGGAGCATGATGGAATCCCAACATAAGAAACAAATGGAATCTATAAAACAGATGCAAATGGATTTCCAGGACATGAAAAACTCCACTGAAAGTCTACACAGCAGAATGAGCCAATGTGAGGACAGAATTTCAGATATAGAAGATAAGATTGCAATTAGTGACTAGGAAAAGAAAAATTGCTTCAAAATTATAAGGGAACATGAGAAATCAATCCAGCAGCTGCTAGATGATGCAAAGAAGAATAAGATAAGACTGATTGGGCTCAATGAAGAAACAGGAGAGAGTGCAGATGACATAAAAAAATCTCTTCACAGAAATAATGGCAGAAAACTTCCCAAGCAGGGGAAAAGAGCATGACATAAGTGAGGCATATAGAATTCCAAATAGCCTTGATCAAAAAAAATCTACACATAGGCATATAATTGTTAAGATTCCAGAAACTCAACAGAAGAACAAAGTTCTCCAAGCAGTCCGAGAAAAGAAACAAATCACATACAAAGGAAAGCCCATCAGAATCACAGCAGACTTCTCAACACAAACCATCAAGGCAAGAAGAGCTTGGAGTGACATATTCCAAGCCCTAAAAGAAAACAGCCTCCAACCCAGATGGATGTACCCTGCAAAACTATCTTTGAAAATGGATGGAGAAATAAGATACTTTCATGACAAAGAGCACCTTAGGAACTTCGTGAATATGAAATCAGCACTCCAAAGAATTTTACACAATATTCTAGGAACAGCCATTGAGGATCACAACCCCAGGAAGAAAAGCAGAATGAATCCATCTGGCATGACAAGAAATTAAATGTAAAGGGGGAGAACCCAACAAAAAGAAAAAGTCATGTCAATGACAAGTCAATATGTTTCAGTTATAACCATCAATGTTAATGGTCTCAATTCACCAATCAAAAGAAATAAACTGGCAGAATGGGTCAAGAAGCAAAATCCAACAATATGCTGCTTACAAGAAACACACTTAATTGAAAATGAAACTCATAGACTGAAAGTTAAAGGGTGGAAAACAATACTCTATGAGACGGGAACCCGAAAAAAAGCAGGAGTAGCTATCCTCTTGGGAGATCAAGTAGATTTCAAACCAACACTGATTAAGAGAGATCAAAGAAGGACACTACATCCTTGTAAAGGGAACAATCCAACAGGAAGAGATGGCAATCATAAATATCTATGCACCAAACACTAGTGCGCCCAACTATATAAAACAAATACTAACGGACATGAAAAGTCATATATGCACTAATACAATTGTACTGGGGGACCTCAATACCCTACTCTCACAAATAGATAGATCAACTAGACAAAAAATAAGTAATGAAATACTAGAACTCAATCGAACTCTTGAAGAAATGAACTTCACAGATGTTTACAGAGTCTTCCACCCCACAAAATCAGAATACACATTCTTCTCAGCTGCACATGGGTCATTCTCAAAAATAGACCACATACTCACATATAGAACATCTTTAAGTAAATGCAAAGGAATTGAAGTTATCCCCTGTATATTATCAGACCATAGTGCAATGAAATTGGAGATCCATAGCAAAAGAAACTCAAAAAATTTCATAAACACCTGGAAATTGAACAACACACTTCTGAATAACCAATGGGTCACAGAGGAAATTAAAGAAGAAATCAGACAGTTCCTTCAATTAAATGACAATGACAATACAACATATTGGAATCTATGGGACACCATGAAAGCAGTCTTACGAGGGAAATTCATAGCACTGAATACGCATATTAGGAAAACAGAACGAGCCCAATTAAACAACCTGATGGTGAACCTCAAGCTTCTAGAAAAAGAAGAACAGGACAACCCCAAAGCTCATACAAGGGAGGAAATTATAAAGATCAGAGGAGAAATCAATGCAATGGAGACTAAGAGAACGATACAAAAAATCAATGAACCCGAGTTGGTTCTTCAAAAGAATCAACAAAATTGACAAACCCTTAGCGAACCTTTTCAGAAAAAGGAAAGAAAAGGCCCAAATCCATGCAATTAGGAATGAAAAGGGTGAAAGTACAACAGACCCAGCAGAAATCCAGAGGATCATCAATACCTACTTCCAGAACCTATACGCCAATAAGATGGACAACACAGAAGAAATGGACAGATTCCTAGATACATATGAATTACCAAAGTTGAACGAAGAAGGCCTAAAAATTGTGAACAGCCCAATATCAACCAATGAAATTGAAAATGTACTTAAAAACTTATCAACTAAGAAAATCCCAGGCCCTGATGGCTTCACTGCTGAATTCTACAAGACATTTAGAGAGGAACTACTGCCACTACTGTTTAAACTCCTCAATGAAATTGAAAGGGAAGCAATACTCCCAAATTCATTCCTGGAAGCAAGCATCACCTTGATCCCCAAAGCAGAGAAAGATCCAACCGAAAAAAGAGAACTATAGGCCAATCTCACTAATGAACATAGATGAAAAAATCCTTAATAAGATACTGGCAAACAGAAAGCAGAAGATCATCAAGAAGATCATACACCCTGATCAAGTGGGATTCATCCCAGGGATGCAGGGATGGTTCAATATATGAAAATCAATCAATGTAATACACTATTTCAATAGAGCCAAGGACAAAAACCATATGATTATCTCCATAGACGCAGAAAAAGCATTTGACAAAATCCAACATGCATTTATGATAAAAACTCTACAAAAAATTGGAATAGATGGTCTCTACCTCAAACTGATAGAAGCCATCTATGAAAAACCAACAGCCAATATCATACTAAATGGTCAAAAACTGAAACCTTTCACACTCAAATCAGGAACAAGACAAGGATGTCCACTATCACCACTCTTGTTCAATATAGTTCTGGAAACATTAGCCATGGCAATTAGACAAGAGAAAGAAATAAAAGGAATAAAGATAATAAATGAAGAAGTCAAATTGTCATTATTTGCAGATGACATGATACTCTATATAGAAGACCCCAAGAACTCCACCAAAAGTCTTCTAGACTT
This sequence comes from Heterocephalus glaber, assembly GCF_053883595.1. Lineage (NCBI taxonomy): Eukaryota > Metazoa > Chordata > Mammalia > Rodentia > Bathyergidae > Heterocephalus > Heterocephalus glaber. Next base: position 15,386,113 of record NW_028258137.1, on the reverse strand, counting down.
AATAACCAAATTCAGTCAAGTAGCTGGTTACAAGGTCAACACACAAAAATCAATAGCTTTCCTCTACACAAATGACAGACTCACTGAGAGAGAAATAAGGCAAATAAATCCTTTCACAATAGCATGCAAAAAACTGAAATACCTAGGAATCAAACTAAGGAAAGAAATCAAAGACCTCTTCTCTGAAAACTATGGCACTCTGAAAAGAGAGATTGAAGATGATACCAGAAAATGGACAGACATCCCCTGCTCCTGGATAGGAAGGATTAATATAGTGAAAATGGCCATACTTCCAAAACTGCTCTATAGATTTAATGCAATTCCAATTGAGATCCCAGCAGCATACTTCATGGACCTTGAGAAAACAATCCAAAAATTCATTTGGAACAAGAAGAGACCCAGAATAGCAACAGCAATTCTAGTTAACAGAGACATGGCAGGGGGTATCATATTCCCCAACCTGCAACTCTACTACAAAGCTACTGTGATAAAAACAGCATGGTACTGGCAAAGAAACAGACCTGAGGACCAGTGGAACAGATTAGAAGATGCAGAAACAACTCCAGACACACTCAACCATCTCATCTTCGATAGAGGAGCCAAACACCCTCACTGGAGGAAAGATGGCCTCTTTAATAAATGGTGCTGGAAAAACTGGGCTTCAACTTGCCAAAGATTAAAACTAGACCTATATCTCTCACCGTGCACTAAACTAAAATCAAAATGGATTAAAGATCTAAATATTAAAATAGAAACTCTGAACCAGTTGGAACAGAGGTTAGGTAGAACCCTTGAAGACATCGGTGTAGGAAAAGATTTTATGAACAAAACCTCAGTTGCCTGTGAACTAGCACAAACAATCAACAAGTGGGATCTCTTCTTATTAAAAGGCTTCTGCACAGCAAGAGAAACCAACAGTGTGAAGAGACAACCCACAATGTGGGAAAAAATCTTCACCTGCTCTTCCTCAGACAAAGGTCTACTATCTCGAATCTATAAAGAACTGAAAAAGATCAGACCTCTCAAATTTAAAGACCCAATCCAAAAATGGGCATCTGAAATGAACAGACTTTTCTCAGACAAAGAAGTAGAAATAGCAAATAAATACAGGAAAAAATGTTCAGCATCACTGGTCATTTGAGAGATGCAAATGAAAACAACGCTGAGATTCCACCTCACTCCAGAAAGAATGGCTGCTATCATGAAATCAACCAATAACAAATGCTGGTGGGGCTGTGGGGAAAGAGGAACCCTGCTCCACTGCTGGTGGGAGTGTAGACTGGTGCAACCACTGTGGGAATCAGTATGGAGATACCTCAAAGAACTAGGACTGGAAGTCCCGTTTGACCCCACTATTCCACTGCTGGGGATCTTCCCCAAAGAATTAAAAGAATCATACCACAGTGATATATATATGTGCGCCCATGTTCATAGCAGCACAATTTGTGATAGCTTAAACTTGGAAACAGCCCAAATGCCCATCGACTGGAGACTGGATAAAGAAAATGTGGGTTTTTTTATAAAATGGAGTACTACTCAGCTATAAAAAATGAGAAATTAGAGACATTTATAGCTAAGTGGATGCCCATTGAGGCAATACTCTTAAGTGAAATAAATAGGACACACATGTGTAAATACCAAATATTTTCTCTAGTGTGAGAAACTGAAAGTGTAAATAAGGACTAAATGTATAACACGTATTGTGAAATAGGAAGAAAAGGGGCAAAGAGGAAGGAACTGGGAGGGCTAGGGGAAAAGATAGAGGGAGTGGAATTAATATGAGAAAATGGAAAAATAGGAAGAAAATCTTTGTAAATAGGGAGGAATGGAGGGGTTGAAGGGAGGGCTGGGCAAGGGTGAAAAATAAGAACCAAGAGATACTATGTAAAGTTGCAAATTTCCAATGATGAATGTCATTATATTGTATACCTAAAATGTACCAATGATTAGAATGAATAATCGATAATGCAAAATAGGAAGAAAAGGTCCAAAGGGGTAGGGGTAGTGGGAGGGGCAGGGGAAAGGAAAGGAGGGAAAGGAAAAATGATGAAAAATGGAAAAAATGGAAATAAAGTCTTTGTAAATAGGGAAGGGTGGAGGGGTGAAGGGAGGGCTAGGGATGGGGAGAAAATAAGAACCAAGATGCATTATGTAAAGGTACAATTCCCAATGAGAAATGTAATTGTGTTGTATACCTACAATGTACCAATAAAAGAATTTAATACAAAAAAAATGAAGGGAAACATGTTGTTTAGTAAGTAGAGGAGAAAGAATTTTAGAAGTGATGACCTTACTGGTAATGACAAGGTTCTGATGCGTACACAGAGAGAGCATTATGAGTGAGACAGTCAAGCCACTGAGAGGCCAGTGTGTTGAATGGATTATCTGCATGGATTTTGAAGTAATCAAGAATAATGACAGGCAGTGATGGAGACAATGACAGTGAGCCAGGCATTAAGAGATTCAATGAGTCAGCAGACGAGCTAGGCCAGGTGATTGATGGCTGCAGTGAGGAGGGGTCTTGGGTGATGCAGCGTGATGGTCTTTGTCTCAGAGCAGGTTGGACGAGAAAAGTGGCCTGGAAGCAAGACTGAGGACGCCCAGCCCCTTCCTGGCTCTACCTACAGTCTATGGGATATGAAAGGAAAGAAAAAGTGACCACTTAAGGGGAACCCAGAAGAAGCAGTGGCTTCCAGAGAATACTGTTAGAGATTTACAGAGAGGATCAGGTGATAGAGGATTTTGGTGCCAACAGATCGTAAGTTCAGGAGAACATGGTGGAAGGATCTGTGGGGCTTAGGAATGGATGGAAGATTGGGTCAAATTAGAAACACACAGCTCTGGAGGACAAGCATCTAGAAAATATGGATGACTTAGAGCCTTGGAGTTACAGGTAGACTGAGACAAACAGGAACATAAAACATAGAGGTATTGAGCCTTATGACCTCTTAGGGGAAAGGTGTGAATTATGCCTCATTTTAGGAAGGTCTCTTTGGCATGCAGTGGCCCCTGTGGTTAGGCCTTAAATCTTTCTGTGGTTGACATTAAGCCTGCATAGTGGAGCTCTTGAGGGGAAACAGTGGAGGTTTTGGGAGAAGAAGAGGAATGATGAGAAGGAAATTTGAAATTGTGGTTGTTGAAAATTTGGTAGAGCCTGTTGATCCTTGAGAGATGAGGTTGGCAAGCTGGTGTAGAATGGATTTTGCCTTAGTGAGCAGGAGACTGGACCCAGAATTGTTAGGAAGGTTACAAAGGTCATTCCCACCCAGTGTCTTTTCACAGCCCCTTGTGCTTCTTAGGTCCCTAGAGTTATTTATCTGCCTCTCCAGGACCTTTCATGGCCTCCAACTTCCCCTTCAAACACACACAGGTAGACTTCCCAGTACCTTTGGGAATATGGGGATGAATCTGTATAGATCTCCAGCTGTTAGAACAACTAAAGCACATGGACTGCAGGAGATGGCTACAAGCAGAGCTGGCCAGTCAGTTAAAAGAAACAGAACCTGCCATATGCAGTTTGTAGACCTGTGACTCAGACATTTCAAGACAGTTGCAGAAGTTCCATGATGGTGAGTCCAGCTATTGGGTGAACTGGATGGCAAAACCTTTGGTATATTTAGGGACATTATTGTAAGTGCATGGAATTTAACCAGAAGAAATGTCGTCGATATCCCGGGTCTTCATTGGCTCCCAGCAATAAAAATAGCTGTCAAAATTGTACTTGAGTTTGTATTAATTGCTTTGACTATAAAATGGTAGATGGTTACATCAGTACCTTAAATACATGAAGTAGGCAGGAAAATATTCTGCAGACAATTTTGCTTCTGGTAATATTAAACAGATTCAGAAAAGGTATACCAAGTAAAAGATAAGTCCTTTGCTGAGCATTTATTTTTTAAGTCAGTGTATCTTTTAATCTACACTGAACTACTGTGTTTTTCAATTCAGAATTACAGCATTTCTGGAAAATTTGAAGTTACAGAAAAAGATACTTGTTTGTTTGATTTCTTTTTTTCCTTGGAAAAACACAAGATCTAGTAAGCAACCCTTGATAAATATTAATATAATTGTTATTAGCATTATTGCTACAACAGTTTGGCACCTTTTTCTTTCGAAGGCTTATTAATGCAGGAAAATGAAATTCACTAGGCATCTCTTGGTTTTCCTGGAAAATAGTCACGTTGGGGATGTTTAAACCCATAGGTTTGTCACATAATCATTGGTTCCGCATTTGCTATTTGGATTTATCCTTAAATGTTATTCATTAGGTTGTGAATGCTGAGTTTAGTTTAGTGCTTTGGTTGTTTCCACCACTACTCCCTGACCCCTCCCTTGGTAAGAAGCAGGCAAACTCAGGAACAAAACAAGCCATCAACATTAGGGCGGAACAAAGGAAGTTCTTATGTCAGGCAGTCAGAAAGCATTCATCTTCCAAACGGACCAAGAAAGAAAAGGAGGAAAAGAGATCCCCTTCTCTAGTTGAATGGAAGATCACAGGCCCGGGAGGAGGCGGGGCTGGGTTCAAACTTGGCAACCCTGAAGGCTTCCACTTGTCCCTGCCTCTGTCCCCAGGCCTCTTGAGCTGCGGCTCCTTGATTCTAATCTCTCCAAGCACAAAGGAGGGTGACTGCGAGTGGCCACTCGGCTGGTGCTTTGAGGAGCAGGCGGAACAATGGCCCCTCTACCAACCTCCCGGGCTGCAGGGGACAGGAAGTTGACAGCAGTGAAGCCACCCGGTCCCACTTCCTTAACTTTCACAAGTGGTCTCCTGGAGGCAAAACTGCATTTCATCTTTGCCTGTAAGGTTATTATTCTATTTGTCCTCAGCATTTAGGAAAGTTAATGAGTTTTCTCCTCTTAGAGCTCTTAAGCCCTCACTATCCCTTCACTCCTTAACCCCCTGCAGTCTGTCCTCTCTCCCTACCCCCATGCACACAGCCCTCCCACGGGGCAACAATTCCAACAGCCTCTTCTCCCTTCTTATCCCGGGCGGCTTATTTTCCACAGAGAGGCACAGGTGAAGCTGGCCCCTGGGGCCTCCTCTGCTTTCTCCTCTGCCCTCTCTTCCTCCTACTCCAGCGTTGGAGACTCTCTTTGGTTCTCCTGCTGTTTGAGGTCACTTTTCTGTCTCTTGTTTCTCCTTCCACCTTGAGAACATGAGCTGTGCCCGTGGGCCTCTGTCCTCCCTCTGTCCTCTCTCGTTCACCCTGGACGCTCTCCCCTATGCATTTCTGGGTGCACCATCGTCAGCATCTCCAGGCTGGACCTATCGGAGACTTCAGCTCTGCTTTTCCATCTGCATGAGGCCAGGACACTGAGCTCACTTAAAGAAAGGCCAGCCACCCCCCTGCTAGTGCACCCTCGTTCTCATAAAGGTACCACCAATTTTTGGTCACTCAGGGGAACCTCTTATGATGTCTCTCTCCCCAGATTTAATTTGTTTCCAGGTCTTCTTGTTTCTGTTTTAGCAGCTCTCTCATCTACCCTCTGCTTTCCCATCTTTTTTTCACCATCTACTTCTGGTTTAGGAACTGAGTTACTCCTGGAGAATCTGAGCGCCATCTGACAACACTACACACACACCCATACACACACACACACACACACACACACACACACTCCGTCATTAATTTGCCTTCTCAACTTATCAAACATCCCACCATCAACTAAATATTCCCTAAATAAGACCATGATCAGAACACCAGTAGCCACGCATATATTTTGTATCTTTCTGTCCTAAAAATATGCAGTAAATAAGTGTAGAGGAAAAGATGAATGGAGAGAAGAAAGGAGGGAGGGAGAGAAGGAAGGAAAGGAAAGCAAGACAGAAACCATGGATTTATTTCTAGATTTGTTGCAGATTTGACCTCTGAAAAATCACTAGCTTTCCCTGTGCCTCACTTTCCCTCCTGGGAATTGTAAAATCCCTTGGCATCAGTCTTGTGTAGAATATATTCATTGAGTACTTCAATGACTCCACAAGCTTTTTGTGGAAAGAGATCACTAAGAATTTATTCATACCATTGCCTTGTTGCTTTTGTTTGTGGTTTTGATTAGTTTCAGAACCAAATTACTGTTTGCTAGTCAAATAGTCTTCTCACGTCTGGTAGAGTTAATATTCTCAAATGCCAGCAAAGGATCCAATTTCTCCTCCTAACCAGATTGGAAGTTTTAAGAAAACTTCAAAGAAGATCTATTTGGGAAATGAAGCTGAAAGTGGCAAAAAGAAAATTACTAAGTTTTTTAACCAGAGACTAGTGTTACTGGGAAGATTTACAGTCGTTTCTGACTTTGGGTACTCTGGAACATCTGTTGGTGGGAATAGTCAAGCCATGCTTTCCAATTCATCCTCCCAAGAAAAAAAGGGCAGCTCTAAAATGCTACCAAAGTGATCAAATTACTCATAAATAGTTTGAGTTCTTTCCTCTTCCTCAATAGCAGGTAAAATATTAGTCACATAATTTCCTTCTCCTCATATGTAATTCTCATATACAATGTATGTCATGAGATAACTTCTGACTTAGTGGCTCCAATTTTCCCCATACTCCAGGTTTTTAAAAAATCTGTTTTTATTATTTAGCCACCTTCCTCAGGATCCTAGAAAGATCTCCCAGTCAGTCCTTCCTTGAGAAGAGAAAGAGAGATCCAATATACATTTTGCACTGCTTAAACTCTGTGAAATGCACATTGTCCTAAGCCACTTACCATACGCACAGAGGTGAGTATGAGTAAAGAAAGGATTCTCAGAAGATTTCATGACTTCCTTCTGCCTTGTCTTTCTTCCGCCTTGTCTTTCTTCCAGTATATGATGTAATACTTTTAACCACGGAGTCACCAGCTCTTCCCAGGTGATCCTGGCTTCTCTCTTCCAGTTCAAGAGCACTGGGCAGTTACTTACAGCAATCTTTTCCCAAATGTCCAATGTGAGTTACTGAATAGGAGTGTCATGATTTAAAATCCATCTCCCTATATTGTTCTTAAATTTCAACATCTCTGCCTAACATCCAAGTTTCAGGTCACTGTAATGTAGCAGAACTTGAACACTTGTTCTTGTGATACACCATAGCCACAGCACCCAGAAATACCACCACCTCTAGGCAGTTGCACCACTGAAATAAGTTGAAGAGTTAACCCTCCTTGCCACATCTTGTGGGTCCACCATGACACTCATGGGAGCTGAGTTGTAGACGGCTCTTTATCTAGGCCAGGTAGTAGATCATGTTTCATGAGCATGGAACGAAGAACTCCAGGTGAAAGACCAAGGATGGCTCAACTCCAAGCCTATGCTTGTCACATGGGGGATGATGAACACGCTCTTTTCAATTATCTCTGTTGGACATTTTCTGCTCTTGGGATGCCCTTCCATAAATGTTGCTTATGTTTTTCCATCAAAGATAACTGAGATACTTTATGACCAACAAGAAAACCAGAAGCAAGGGGATTCATTGGAATAAGCCCAATGTGATGAGAAAGAGTGAGGGGATGTACCAGTGAGTCTGAGATTGATCTACTTTTCCTTTCAAAAGAGACAAAGCCAGACAATAGAGGAAAACTCTTAAGCCTATTGCTTGACTGTCTAACTTTTGGTTATCTCCCTCCCCTTCACCAAACCACAATCATAAATATTTAATACTGACCCATCCTCCCCCAAGCCCCAGCACAAACATGCCCTAGTACCCCCTTATTCAGTGATCATATCAGCTACACTTAGCCACATCCACACTTGAGCCTATAAATTCTATCTACTCCTGTTTTCAAACTTCCATCAGGCCATCTGTCTCTTAAAGAAGGCCTTCAATAACCATAACCACTGAGGCAGTTCCTGACTCCAAAACACTGACCTTTGTCCCTGCTCCATGCTCCATGTGATACTCCATGCAACAGACTATCTTTGAACACATGTGAATCGCTTTTCATTCTACTAACAAACATGCTTTATGTCCTACCCTTTACCATCCTTGTAATCCATCCCCTTTTTAATATCTTTATTAACCAGAGACTGACTGATGTCACCCCTATAACTAGATCCATTGACCTGCCCAGATTAATTATGAAATCCAATTAATTCACTGCTTCTGCCTTCCTTCTTGGTCACTAGCTACTTCCAGGGCCACCAAGGCTATTTCCCATGCCCATCAGTAGGTGGCTCAAGACTCTGTCCTCTGTCTTCTCCCATCCAGCCCTGAGTGTGAGGCTCCTTTTGCGCCTGGAGTGACTGCTTAGGATGACCCTACTTGATCCCTGTTACATTCCTCTGGGCTTGTCAGAGGTTTGCATTGTGTCCCTGAGTAGCTGGGGCATGCCATGAAGAGTGAGCACGGCCCAGTCCTAATCATGACAACCTTAGTCCCAGTGAAAGATGAATAATAACAACGCTCTAGCCAGTCCCAGAAGAGCCCACTGAGGACGTTTGTTTTGGAATAATGAATATGGAAATTTGGAATCCATAATAAACTGCAAGCAGTCTTTCAACTCACTCGTGCCGAAAATTCACACTCGCCTTTCCCATAACTTGTCACTTGTGTTTTTTATTGTTCGATATGTAAACAAGGCCGGGAAAGCCTTTGTTCCTTGGTGCCTACTTAGATTTGCCCATTAATCCCACTCCCCCCTTTCCCACCAATGCATGCAGGATTACACAAAGCAAAAGTCATTAATTTTTATCTCTGACTATCTGTAGGGTTTTTAATGTGGCCTGGCTTGCTTATGCACCACCAATTACATGTCATAAGTGCTTGTAGATGCTGGAGCAGTATCATGGGCTGATGAATCACTGCCTCCTCTCCTGATTAGTATGCAAGGGGCCGTGTTCCTCTTTGAGCAGCTGGCATGCCAATGAGGATCTGGCTCCGCCGGTCAAGGCATCTGGACATGAATTCAATATGGATTGCTTTAATTAAATGGCTAAGCGCACAAGATGCTAAGAAACAACTCCATCATTGAGTGAAACTCGAAAATACAGTCGACACAAGCAAGAGGGTGGAAAGGGTAGGAAGCTATTTCATCAACATCGCCCACGCTACCTAAAATCTTTGAAATCCCCTGGTGTGAAGCACAACCACTTGCTAAAAGCTTGATGAATTGCGGATTTCACAGTGAAACACCAGAGGTGAATCTAGCTCATCACCTTTAAATTTAGAAATCAAAACAGAAGAGCAAAAATCTACTCTTCTGCCCTTTGGAAAGGGTTTATGTTAACCATCCACTTGCTTACAAACTACTGATGAGGCTGATTTCCAGAATGAAAGATAAAATGCAAAGTGGGTACCAAAGTCTGAATGTACCTGTTACCAACAGTTCTAGAGGAAAACAGCGAGCAAATGCCGTTCCACAAATATCAGGAGGCATCGTCGGTGTGCTAATTCACTGAGAAGAAGGGAAAGGCAGCATGGATTTGCACTGTCCGCTTGGGATGGGTTTTGCATAGATCAGAAAGATGAAGTATCTGCCTGTTCGTGTTTGCTTTCAGCCTATCCCTTATTAGTCTGTTTCAATATGGGAACAAATGGAATATTTTCATAAGGAATAGATATTGCAGCAATCACCCCAGCTTTATACTTCTAAGCACTTATCTTTAATTCTCTTGCAAGTTTCCTCTTATTCCCACCCCCACATTGTATGTAGATGGGCTGTGTGTTTCACCGGGAGACAGGATAGAATAATGGCACTCTGGATTCAGATAGCTCTGGATTCTCATTCCAGCTTCATTAATTTCTAACCAGATGGTCTTAGCCAGCTTATAAGACTGTTCTGGATCTCCTCTTCCCTGTATTTAAAACAGAGATAAAAAATACCTGCTCCATCACCAAAATTTTGTGAAGATTGAGTTAATCCATGCCAAATCCATAACACATATTACAGACGCTTAAAAGTGATGGCCACTATTAATGTTTTGTGGAACAAAGTCTTAAGTGGTGATATAGTACTAACCAAATAGAGGGAACATTATCTCTTTAACTGGCCAGATTTACATATATATATATATATAATATATATATATATATTATATATATATATTCCATTAGACATATAAAGAAGACTTTTAAAGTGGGTTACTATGCAACTACCACCTCTGCTGTTTCTACACTCCCTATCAAAGATCTGGTACCATCAATTGCTAATAATATTCACTGCAGATGAACCTGGGGCTCTATTTTCTGTTTTAAATAATTTATTAAGATGCCATTGTTAAAAAGACCCTGAGGCACTCTGCCTTTAAAAATAAAATTAAAAAAGAGCACATGAAAATGATAACACAGGGTCAACATTCTGGTGAATGTACCTCCCACGTTCTGAGCTGAAAGGTTGATGATGGGGAGAGGAACTTAAGTGCTGTGTCTATGCTCATCCTGTCCCTACACAATCCCTTCTCTTGGAGTTTTATAAATCTGTGGAGGTTTGGGGAATTCCATTCTAACCAGACCATCAGGTCCTAAAAGTCCCTCAGGGGAAAAAATCACAGAAAGGAAACTGTCCATGGTGCGCAAAATTCAGCTAAATTTCACATGGAAAATATGTTATATTGCACTAGTAACACTCATGAAGATTCTATTGCAGGGCAGCTCAGCATTTGACACACCAGACATAAAGTCAGTGCTCTTGTATAATAAGGCAAGACCCTTGCTGAATCCTGTTATTCTCTTTGAGATGTTCTGAAAGCGGAAGTCCAATGTAGGTTCTCCTTGGAGCATTGTTCATTTACTTGCCAGGTGCCACCTTTGGAAGGAAGCATGATAATAAAATTGGCTGTCATAAGAGAAGGAACATGAAGCCTGTGGTTTGATCCATCCATGGGTCATTAATGTTTTCAAAATGGCGGGCTTAGGTCTCCTTCTGGGGAAGCTTGGGAGGAAATAGAAGAGGGTTGTTTGGTTGAACACGGAGTTTGGCGGGGGGGAATGTATTTATGGAATGAGTCACCATACCTAGTATCAGAGGTAGTTGAGGCAGTCGATAGCAGTCACTGCAGTGGAGGGTAGAGGGTGGCAGGCGAGACCAGGCTACCTGGGCCTTAAATTTAGCTGCAAGACATTTTTGCTTCTCTCTATCCCAAGCAGGTAAGACAAACCTAGAGCACACACCATGCCGGAGACCCATCTGCCCAGTGTACAAAACAAGCCTGAGAAAAAAAATACTCTAAGAGACAGAACTAAGAGAGAGAAACGGGGTGGGTGCGAGGATAACCAATGCTGGTGCAACCAGCAAAGGTGCTGGCCAGTCCCAGGCACTGACTTTTATTGGCAATCAACTGGGCTAAAGGCAAGTTACGTGCAGTGTCTATGGAAATTAATGTTAACAAGGCTCAGAAAAAACAAGACAAAGCATTCTCAAATTAGGAACAAAGTAGACAAAATATATGGCTGTGATTAGAACGTTGTCCTTCTAGTCAGAAGGTTTTAGTTGTGGGAGTGGAATTTAGGTGCCAGTTACTCTGACCTTGGCACGTAGGCTTCAGCCAGACTCACTTCTATAAACAAGCCAATTGTGGGGTTAACTCTTTACAGCCTGCTTTGGGAATAGTCAGTATTACGGTCCTCTGCAACACCAACCTCAAGAACAAGCAATCCATAAAGAACGAGAAACTAGAGTCATTTATAGCTAAATGGATGCATATCGAGGCCATACTCTTAAGTGAAATAAATAGGACACACGTGTAAATACCGAATAGTTTCTCTAGTGTGAGAAACTGAGAGTGTAAATAAGGATGAAAAGGATTAATAACTAATAATTGATACTTTGAAATAGGAAAAGGTCCAAAGGGGTAGGGGTGGTGGGAGGAGATGGGGAAAGGGAAGATTGGAAAGGAAAAATTATGAGAAAAGAAAAAAAAATGGAAACGAAATCTATGTAAATAGGGAAGGGTGGAGGGATGAAGGGCGCACAGGTAATGGGGAAAAAATAAGAACCAAGATACATCATGTACAGGTACAGTCACCCAATGATAAATGTAAACATATTGTATACCAAAAATGTACCAATAAAAGAATTTAAGCAAAAAAAGAATAAGCAATCCAAAGTCTTAGTAAAACATGATCCTGCCAACAAATAAGAACCAATCATTTAAGCATTGAGACCCAAGGAGAGAAGTACATGCTACAACATGGTTAAACATTGTTAAATGAAAGGATCCAGTCGTAAATGACCACATTTTGTTTGGGTTTCTTGCCAAATACTCTGTTTTGTGTTATTTAGGCAAAATCTTTTTCAGAGCCTTGATAAGACAGGGTTTCCTCAGGAGTGGGACTTCCCTACTCCCTTATAAGTCTCACTGCAGCTCTTTAGAACCATAAATATATGTTGAGAACTAAGATCTCAAATTACAGAATCTTGTGAGTTGGGCAAAGGAATCAATTGCACCATTACCACAGTCTATTGTATTTAGGCATTTTTGGTATGTTAATTAATATGCTAAAGTCACAGATAAGACATGTAGCTTTAGTTTTTGTTAATAACTTTGTTAAAATATAATTCACCTACCATAAAATTTACCCAGCTAAAGTATGTAATTCAAGAGTGTTTAATATATTCACGGTTATGCAATCACCACCACAGTCTTAATTTGAGAATATTTTTGTCACTCCATGTGAAACCCCATACTCATTAGCAATAGTTCTCCATTCTTCTCTCTCCCTAATTCTGTCTGTATAGTTTTGCCTGTTCTGGACATTTTATATAAATAGGATCAAACAAAATCTGGTCTTTTGCAACTAGCTTCTTTCACTAACACAATGTTTTCAAGGTTCCTCCACGTTGTAGCATGTGTTAGGAATTCACCTCTGCCTAATTCAGTTTCACAGACCACGCTATTCATTGCATTGAGGTCCAGAATGTCAGCTCAGAATGTACGGGTAAACTTGATGACTACTGGACATTAGCTGTGATTCAACTTTGCGCTTTTCATATGTGATTTAGTGACATCAGTTCTACCATTTAAGTTCCTCCGAAATTCCCAAATTCTGGAATGGCCTTTGAATTCCTCTGTAATTTATCAATTTATCTATATTGGAAAGTAGTGTCCTCCAAGAAGAAGTCCTTGTTACAAAAAGTGATTATTTTAGATAGGTCCAGTAGTTTGGATTTTGTCAACACTTTGGGCATTGAGACCATAGACATGTCACTCACACTCTTGTCAGTGCATCTGTAAAATGACCATTCCTCTCCCCAAACCTCCTCCAGTACATCCATAGCCTTGAGAATCAAATGCCAGATGCTTGCCATAATTGTATGAGGCTCTCACAATATGGTCTCGTGTCAGCTCTTTAGCACCCTCTCCCCTGGATGTTTGTCCTATGGAGCAAACTCCCTAATTCTGTGACGCATGCACCGATATCTATGCTGTTCCTTCCACCTGGTGTGTCCCCTGCATTTTCCTTCCAGGAACCTCCCTTCTCATCTTCCCAGGCCTTGCTCATGTGTCCCCTCCCTTATGGAAGGCTTCTATAGACTCCCCAAGCAGAGTCACCACACTCAGTTCCAGATCCTAGGGCATCCAGTTCATATTTTAGCGAGAGCCATTATCCTATTGTGCCACAGTTATTTGCTTACACACTATCTCAGCATTGCCCGCATCCCATTTTGGCAATCTTAATAGACAGCATCTCTAAGCATGCAAAACCTACCACCATGTCTACACCAGAGTAGTTCCACATGAGTGTCTGAAACACTTATAAATTCGCTAGTTTGGAGAACTGACATCAAAGTAACCGTTCTAGGCTCAGCTGCCTTGTTGCTTCTCGCCTGGCCTGGCCTGGCCCTCAGCCCCTGTTCTCTTTCCTCCTCCCTATAATCCATTCATTCCCCGCCCAGCAGCCAGAGAGCTTGGGAAAATGTCAAATGAGACCTCCTATAAATGAAAGAGATTTGCAAATTTCAAAAGCATTATAGAAATATAAAATTTTAATTGTTTAACTTTGTGGCTTTCTGATTTTGACTTTGGAATAAAAGTGATCAAGAAAAAGAGTAAGTGTTGTGTTCAGTGATATCACTAGAAGCACTCTGGGCTGTCACAAAACTGGAGCTGAGGAGCACAGAATACATGATTGTTTTCTCAAGCCGACGTTCCACACCCAGCGCCTGAGACTGTAACTTTACCTTACAATCCTCATGGTGTCTGCTCCAGTGATTCTGTGATTCCTTCCAGAGGACCTGAAATCACAGAGTTTAGGTGAAGCTGCATTTACCCCTGTACTCCTGAAACCTCATACTCACTCTACCAATAGCCTGTCCCACAGTATGGAATGCTGACAGTGGTGACCAATGTCACCCCACCCTAAAATCAGTGGGGCACTTTCTTTCCACCCACTTTCATCACTGCATACTCATCTCTCCTCCTCCATATGCCACAAGAAAGCTCCTAGGCCCATTTTAACTTATTGAGTTTCCTTTAAGGAAGCTACCATATAATTTCCTCTATCCACGATCTTCCTCCAAAACTGACCTTATTCTTTCTTCTGCCCAAAATTCTGGCATCTTCTCATGATAAATACTGTAAAAAGAAGTATGAAATTGCCAATCTACTTGCATCTCTAACATTTATAGCTGCCCGAGGAAAAAGCTGATGGATTCAAAATACCCAAATCCATGTGCTTCTCTGCAGCCTAGATGAGGTACCAACATCTCTCCTGCCTGCACTTCTGCAAATGTCTCCCTGATTCTGTTCTTCCCTCCTGCAGCTCATTCTCCACACACAAGTTGCAGTGACATTCTTACAAACAAATCCAATCAGATTTTATCATTTCCTTGCTTAAAATCGCGAGGTTTCCATACCTTATAAAACCAAGTCGAGATTCCTGAACCTATCCTATGACCTCTACGTGACTTGGCTTTAGGCTGCCCTCTTCATTTTCATCTCTTTCCCCCGTCTAAGCTACCCAAAGACTTTGTACTAGTCCTTACATCTTTTTCTTCCAGACAGTCCACCACCCAGTGCCTGCTCGCCATTCAGTTCTCAAATGTCATCACTTTAGAGAGCTCATTTGTGTCACCTACCTAAACAATTCTACTGTATTGGTTAGGATGAGTAAGGCTGTGCTGTGGTAACAAGCAACCCAAACAGCTTGATGGCTTAAAAGAAAAAAGTTTGTTTGTCCTTGTATTATTTTACTGTGGTTGCCATAGCAAAATACCTCAAGTTGGGGGCTTACACATTAGAAATCTGGAAAGCAATAGTTCGGAGGCTGGAAGTCTAAGATCAAGGTGATAGCAAATCTGAGTTCTCCTAAGGCCTATCTCCCTGGTTTGAAGATCACATCGTCCATGTATCCTCACATGTCCTCTGTGTGCACACAACTATAAGATTAAGGCCTATTTTGACTGCTTTTTAACATAATCACCTCTTTAAAGGCTCTGTCCCCAAATGCAATCACACTCTAAAGTTTAGGCCTTCAATAAATGAATCGGGATGAGGGGACCCATTCAGGCAGTTACATCTTTCTCCCTGTGCTGAGGGTCCAGGTAAGTGGGTTGTTTTCCTCTATACTTAGCAGTCCTTGCTCTTACATTTCAATATAGGCCTCCATGACGGCAACAGCAGGATTAGAGACTTCTAGAGGGTCTCACATTGAAAATTAAACAATATACCCCAGAAGAGAGTGGATTGCATCCATTTTCACTTTTTGGCCAAATCAAATCATATGGCCATGACTTCCTTCAAGATAGGTGGAAGATGTAACTCTTCAAGTATCTAGAAGTATAAGAGAATGCAGTGGCGAATTGTGACAATAACTACCACACTTTAAGATCAATCCGGCAAGCCTACAATGAAAACAGAACACTGTTTTGTTTCGTTTTGATCCATGATGATCCAAAAATAAGCCAAGCATCTTGACCTCCAAGAATGATACTGATAGAGAAAAAAACATAAGCATATCAAGTCCTAATCCCTCAGTGAGTTTCAGCAAACCACCCTGACTCACTTGCTGCCATGAATATTAGTCTCCTCCTTCCTACCCACCCCACTAGGTCCAGTCTGGCCCCATGTGGCTCTTGGCAGCCACTCCAGTCTTCTCACAGTTTAGATGCTCCCATCCATTGGAATTCCTACTGGGTCGGTATCAACCTGAACCACCTGTACCACACACTTGGGCCCACACCGTACCCTGCAGAGGACGTCACCAAGGTAAACAGACATGGGCTTCCGTGGAAGGATGCTGTGACACTCAAAGGACCTTTCTATGTACTTGCCTACCCTCTTAACACCAGACTGGCCTATCACATCTGCTGTCAGCTGATGACCTTCATGAGAGGAAGGGCATTTTCCAGGGCACACTGCCTAGCTCATCTCCTTCTCTGCCCAAAACGTTTACTTGATCTCTCAGAGCCCTCACTGGTCTTAGACACACACGAGGTGATCCTCTTTCTTATTTTCTAGTTCCCTAGATCCTCTGTCCCTCTTTATCAATGCTTTTTTATCTTAAGACGTATACCGTGTGTTAGTTACTTTTCTGTCATTGCTGAGACAAAGTACCTGACACCCAAAGTTAGAGGGGAAAAGGTTTATTTGGCTCACAGTTCATAGAGTTTTCAGTTCATAATCGGCTGGCTCCAAGGCAGGGTGGCATGGCAGACAGGCCTTCCAGAGGAGATACAGTTCCTGGGGGTACATCTAGTCCCAGGCCATAAGATACCTTAACTCCTAACCTGGAAAATTCTTTACTCAGCTATTTACTCAAATTGCCAACCTATGCCTCTTCTTTTTTTCCCCAAAGAGATTACCCATAAACTATATTCCCAACCTTTCTTATGTTTTATTTTAAGATAGGGCCTCACTAAGTTGCCCAGGCTGGCCTTGAGCTAATGATCTTCCTGCTTAAGCCCCCCAAGTAGTTGGGATTGCAGGTGCATGCCATCATGCCTGGTAGAATTTCATTTTCTTTTTCCTCCTTAGTATATCACACTCATGTTCCACTGACTGACGACACCAGCCACCTCTGGTACCCCTTCACTCCTTGAAAACCCGTTTCTTCCTGGGCTTCAGGAATCCCACACACTTAGTTTGCCTCCTGCTTCTCTGATGATGCTTTCTGCCCCTGCTCTGGAATGAACTGGGCTATGCTAACCAGGTGGCTCTTCTTCCTGTCTTACCAACAGAAAGATTGTCTCTTTCCTCTGCATTCTGACTTGTGCTACTTCTCCAACCGAGAGTCTCTTCTCCATTCCTCCAAGTGTGTCCACTTCCCTCCGGGCCCTGCTGAAGGGCCATATTTTCCATTATCTTGTTATGGTTACTCCCAGCCACCACAATCACTATCCTCCTGAACTGAGAACATCTAGACCAGGATTTTGCAAACCCCACTGGCACGGGGCTAAATGACAAAGATTTTAAGCAGAGCATACAGTCTCTCTTACAACTACTCATGTCTGTCACTACAGGGAGAAGGCATCCATAGGCAGTGTGTAAATGAAAGGACATAGCTGTGTTCCAATAAAATTTGTATTTATAAAAACAGCTGACAGTCTAGTGTTGGCTCACAAGTTGAGGTCTTTCAGCCTCTGATCTAGACTATTTGGGGCCTTACCCTCTTAAACAGATTACTCTTCAGGTGTGGATGTCTAATTTTCCAGTTAAACTATAAACTCCTTGAAAGTAGAGCCTCTTTTTCATACTTCTTAGTGCTTTGAAATGTGCTTAATGAGATTCTATAAATATGAGTGTGCATTCAGGAAAGAGAGGAGTGATTGGGAGACATGCTTTATGATGGTCTATGTTGCTGGATGCTATGTGGTCAGATCTCTCAGGATAGCCCTCAGCACCTGTGAAGAGTCCCGTATTTATGCTGTGCTTTTTCCTAAGAAGCATATCCCGAATCAAAGGCTGTGGGGGAAGACTGAAAGTGAAGAAATATTCATGTGCTCACTATGTGGCAACAGCAGTGGAACCTCCTTTTCTAAGTTTCCTATTCAGATTTCAGTATCTCAACACAGTGTCTTTCTATCACCACACCACCTGATGGGACCGTGCATCAAGACGCACTGCATAACCTTATTATTCTGTTATGGCACATGTAAATGGGAAAGTTTCTTTAAACCAAGCCGCACTCGCCATTAAATGTGTGAAAAGTATATCATAAGCTGCAAAAAATAGTCATGAGGATTCACATGCCTTCTTTCTCTTCAGCATGTTCTGGCTGATTTCAGCCATGCCTGGGCCCCCCACGCTCCATGTCTTTATTATGCATACCAGGCTGGTGGGCCAGGCAGGCTCAGAGCTGTGTGTGTAGGGCTAATGCTGCCTGCTTACCTAGTGAAGTCACAGCGAGCGGAGAGAAGCAAATGAACTGTGAGGGCTGGGCTTTGATGCCTTTTGGTTGGGAAATCGTGAGTTTTATTCTCAGCCTCTACCTCCGGGATTTTTATGTGCTTAACGATTTCGTACACTTTGTAGTTATTTTGGTCCTCAGGAGGAAATAGGAGTGCAGCTGTCATGGAAAGTTGATAGACACCAGAAGGTCTATGTCTCTCCCCACCTCCCCCCGCTTCCCGCCACCCCGTACAGTTTACTACGTCTAGGAGAAGCTCACCCACTATTGGGGGCACAGGGACAAAGATGGCATTTTGTCAGAAGTCAGAATCTAAAAACAAAAGGAAAAGCATGTAGCAGAAGAAGGCAGGTTGAACTATATTCCAAGCCTGCATCTCTGGCAGCATCTAGGCAAGAAAGTTCTAGGATAAACACATTTGAGCTGTGTCCTGTCCTGGACCCTTTAACAACAGGGGGAAAGGCCATTGGCCTGTTGTTCAAGAGCTTGTCATCAGAAGATTATGCTTTTCTCTATTGCCAAAATTGACATGGAAATAACTTTGCCTGCCACTGAATGGCGAGGTCCATAGGGAGTAACAGTTAAAATATAAATGTTCCAGAGTGAGTATATGCATTTCCAATGATTACCTCATTTAATTCTCCCAACCATCCAGTGAGGTAAGGTACTGCTAAAGCCTCACTTTGCAGATCAAAAAACAGGCTTAGCAAGGTCGCCCCGCTAGCCGGTAACAAAACAGGTCTCTACTACAAAGTTCAGGGCCTTAACCCCTCAGCTGTCCTCCCTCTGCTGCACTGGTTTGACAAGACAAACTTATAAAGCAGACAAAGCTTATAAGTTTTGAAAATACCAGAGAGCCATGCTCTATAGTCTCAGACTTAAAGAGAAGCGTGAGGTTGGAGTGGAGAAAAGACAATTTACTAGCTTGTTCAGCCCCTTTTGCTGGTCTCAGTACTTTGTGTCCCCTCTTCTGTGGCAGTACAGCAGCTCCTGGGTTGCAGGTCCCTCTGCTAGCACATGTGCATCCGGAGCAGTTGGCACATAGAACGGAACCCTCTGACTTTGTCATCAAAAGCCACACTGATGCCAAACTCATCTTCTACCATGTCTCCAAGCCAGGAGACATTTGTAAGCTTGCATGGGCTTCCCTTCGCTTTATGGTATTGAGATTTTCAAATGAAACACAGCCAGCCATGGAGCGATAGGAAGGGGGAGGGCAGAAAGAATGGGGGAAGCAGGAATTTCAGGGGCTCAAGCATCCCCGCAGATGGTTTATGATATCACTTGGAGCCCACAGTAGGATTATATAGCCCTGTAATTCCCAGCTGTCTCTTATGTATGCCACAGCAGTGCCTGCTAAACAACAGAAAGTAATCCAGCACGGGTAGGGAGGGAGGGTTGTTGGGATAATATCTGCAGAATTATCACCACCCTCTCGACGTCAGTAGGAGGAAAAATTGTCATTGTGTTAAAGGAAACATGAAACCAGATTTCCAAAGGAAATGCTCCCCATGAGCACTACTGTGATATGATGTGGATCTGTGGCTGTCAATGGACTTTTATATTCGATAAATAAATGCTGTGTAATTTGCCACCTTCATTGTTATTAGAGTATTTTATTTAAGTGGCAGTCGCTCAGCTATTCGTTACAGCGGCAGCTCATAGGTTGGGTTTACTGTGGCTCTTTTCTAAAGATAAGGTATAGCAGGTTCACTGGGAATATGTTTTTTAAGTAAGGAGTCATTAGCCTGATGGGCCGATTTGGATAGTGTATACCAGAGCAAACAAAACTCTTTGCCCGTATTCCAAATCTCAGGCCCTCGATTGAGATACAGAGCAGAGGATCTTTCTTTTCAGAGTTATTGTATCCTTGCAGTTTTTCCCTAGACCTCCAACCTTTTCCTCCTCCTCCTTTACTCCCTCATTTGTACTGGATGCTAGTCTCTGTCCATTGCTCTCTGGAGATAAAGACTTGCTTTAGCATACAGCACACTCTCCTTAATGCAACCGAGTTCACTCTCATCATTTTAATAGTGGACCTAAGGTATGTTGCCATGTGAACAAGCCATCATGTCACCATAGCAACCAGCCAGATTGCAGCACACCAGTCTGAGGACTGGACCTTTTTTTTCTCCCCCCTTCACTCTCTCTCTCTCTCTCTCTCTCTCTCTCTTCCTCGCCTGGGCTCTTTCTTTTGTTAAATTTGCTGAAGTGCTCACAATAGGAAGATTCAGTCTGCTTTTTCAAGCAAGGTTTCGTTTAAACCTGTAAATTGTTGTATAAACAGAAAGGCCAGCATGGCACTAGACTTACTTTCAAAGACGACTTGATGAGGACTTTGAATGTGGCCCCCACCCCCACTCTCTGCCATGCCTTACAGTTTGATCAAAAAGGAGGCGATCACACGTATTGGTGGCATTTGGATTTAACCAACCCCCCGCCCCTGAGTTTCTTCTTAGCCTCCCCCAGCAGGACTCTGTGACTCTCCCATCTGGGCCTGGTGACCACAGCTAGCCCTCAGCGATGCTCAGAGACCCTTTACAGTTTCTGAGCTCCATAGGACCCGAATTAGACCCAATTAAAGATGTGGCTTCTTCTTCTCCATCTGCTATTGCCAAGTACCCTGCACCGGTTCCAATTCCAACCGCATGGGGAGAGCAGGATGTTGAAAGGACGAATGATAAAGGGACATGTATCGTGTCTGCCTGCCCATATTCATCAGCGACGCTTGGCCTTTGATGCTCCTAACCTTCTCATCTTTGTTCGGGGAAGCATAAAGAATCATTCTTCCAGGCCCTCACATCTTTCCCCATTTGATTCCCTGCTCTCTTGCACATGGTGCATCTATTACCTGCCCTGTCCTGCTGCATCCCCGCCCCCACCCTCTCAACTCCCCTCCCCTTCCGCTCCTGGCCCTTCCGTGCCATTTACTGCTGAGCTGGTCCTGACTAGCGCGCCAACCGGCCGGGCTGCGTGTGGGCCTCGCTGCAGGCTCAGCTGCAGGCGTTCTGGGTAAGGTGAACTGCCCTCCATGGGCAAGAAGGACCGGTTCAGCTTTGTGCATAAAATTACAGCAAACAAGCTTCAGATAACGCAGGACACTTTCATAATTGATTTATGCAGGGGCGCTGAAAGTTCTATTACCTTTTGTTTAGCTCAGGGGGCCTGACTCCGTGCAATCCATTGCTGAAACTAATTACAAGATATAATTAAACTGTGACACAAAGATATTATACCGTTAGTTTACTAATGACACCGCAAAGCTGTACCACCAGCGCAGGACAGTGATTACGCTTCATTTATTATTTATCCTTTTGCTAAATGAGACGCTGACATTTTCAAAAATTACTTTGAGGTTTCTTAATTGTCGGCAGCAGGATGGACCAGAAGGAGATCTCCTTCCTCTTAGTTACTTATCCAAACCTCAGAAGCATTATTAGCCAAAAGAAAAAAGAATAAAGAAAAAAAACAGTCACCCACTAGTAATAAGTAAAGCATAATTGCATCTTTGGACATTTTTGAATTTTTGCAAACTGCACTCCCCAGTGAATGGGGCAGCTGATCTGGGGTTTAGGTGTAGGAGAGAGAAGCTGCATCATGAGATTAAAGGTGACTCTTACCCTGTCCCTTGGACCAGTGCGGGTGGCCCTGGATATGTGTGGGAAGAGGCTGGGCTGTGAATGGCTGGAAGGCAGCTGACCCCAAGTTTCCAGCTTTTCCCAGGAGCCTGTTTCCAGGGGCAGAAAGCAGGTAGGGCTCTGATCTTATGCTATTACTGGGCTTTTGCATCTTTCCTTGTTATCTATTTCTCCAAACAAAATAACTTGTTAGTAGCAGTGACTGACGAGAAAAGTTTTGCATGTGAGGTCTGCTTAAGTAATGAGCAGGGCTGGAGTGTGCCTCGGGGTTGGCCTTCTCATTTACATCCTCCTCCGTAGACAGGCAGATTCCCTGTAAGGACTCGCAAACTCCCAGTGGAAGGAGATTTCTTTCTCCTTTTTTTTTTTAACTGTCACTATTGCTCAGAGTACTGGCAGAAAGTGCTCTGGGAAAGACTGGGAGTGGGAATTCCCTCAGTCAGCTTTTGGGACTGGAATTCTCTGGGTCCATTTATTTACTAGCCCTGTGTCTCCATGCATGAACCGTGCTTTATTACCCACTCATTTATCACATTCTCAGAACAATAAAAGATTAATTTACTGGCTGCCTTTTGATGAGTTCTTGATACTGTGAATGTGTGTGTGCACAAGTGGGTCTCCTTACAGCTCATCAGGGTCAGGCATCCTACATGGTTCCACTGGCCCCAAATGGCCACTAACCTCCTCGTAACCCCAGGGGTGATGCAATCACAGCAACCGCTGGTTGGCTTGAGACAGGGTTTAATTTCTTCTGAGTGTAATGGCATCCGGCATCTATAATTATGCTATTTTCTCTCCTGTGCTGATTAAATACGATTTACCCAGAGAGCTAAATGATGAATATTTGAGTGGAGTGTGTTGAGCCAATAGCTGGTAAAATAGCCACAATAAATAAACTTGGATGGGGGAGGGGCTAGGTGACGGCTACAGCTCTGCCAGGTAACATTAGCAGATGCAAGTGGAAAGAAAACCGAATTAATACTGAAGCAGAACAATACTCCCCAGCTTCTGTGTGAAGGAAAAGCTATGCTGAAACCTAAAAATTTCTTCTTGGGAATTTATTAAACCTCAGCAGTAGTAATACAACCAGATTCCACCCCCTCATCGATATCATGGTTGGGTGTTATTTCCAGGCCCCCCCCCCATAATGTTCATTCCCTAACATACAGCTGAGAAATGAAATTCTACATCACCTCTTCCCATCACCTGGTCCTGCTCATCTCACGTTTCCTGTGTTTATCAAAAAGAGGCCTGGTTAGACTCAGTGTTCTCCTGCCCTTAT
Organism: Heterocephalus glaber; assembly: GCF_053883595.1. NCBI lineage: Eukaryota > Metazoa > Chordata > Mammalia > Rodentia > Bathyergidae > Heterocephalus > Heterocephalus glaber. The sequence continues at coordinate 15,362,936 of NW_028258137.1, read as the reverse complement.
CTAAGATTCTCACAGCTTGAGTAAAATGCCTTTGTACATCTCATGAAAGAGCCAGGTACCAAAATCAGCCACGTAACTCTTGCACTTGTTTCCATCTCTTAGCACAAGAAAAAAATCAAGAATTTTGAGCAATAACAATTTCTTTCTCCCCCATAGCACAATGTTTATGCACAATGATGCCTTGGGCATTTGTGTTGTCTGATCAGGAATCCAGAGCCCTAAGAATAGTACCTATTTGGAAGTGGAAGGGAGGAGGTGACAAAAATTAGGCTTTATCAGCAAGAACTTGCAGAGGTCACCAAAGTTCTAGATCTAGTGAGGGTGAAGAATCTCCAACACATATATGCACATAAAGTATTATTTTGTGGAAAAGCCCCAGATACGTGAAACTATTGGAAAGAGTGTCAGATAGTTTCTAGTAAGTACTGGGCCGAATGGTAGAGAGGACCTAAGCCGTGGGAAATCAGAGAAGGAACAGGGCATGCTGAGTTGGAGGCAACAGAAAAGATCCAGTACAGGAGATAACTTTAGAAGGAGATCTGTGGAGACAGGAATGAAGGACCTGGGACTCCAGGGAAGGGAGGCAACCAATGCATGTAAGCAAAGCCCAGTGTCCTGTGGCCTTCAGCTTTATCCTTTGAGAACCTGTCTTTTCTTCATGTGCAGGTTGGTGTTCCTCAATGACATCTACTGACCTCAGGGTTACACTGCAAGAAATAGGTCTGTAATGGCAGTTGTTCCCCAGGGTGCAAAACCTGCTGACTCTGGTAGAGAACCTTCGGTTTGGGTTAGACCAGAAGCTTAGGGGTTTGTTTTTCCTTTGACATCCAACTTCTTTGGATGAAACAATCAAGAAAAGAGGAGGCTGTCCTCTGAGTTTCTCACGGGGGACTGGTCACTGTGGGCCAGCTGTTTGTGCCCCCATTAAGAGGTCAGGGAAGACTGGACGGGGCAGAGGTGTGGATGGTAGGTGAGGCTGTGCATGGAGCTATATCTTGTGTACCCTTGACTTTGAGGCTGAGCATTCTCCTTGAACAGCAGCACCTTCCTCCTTGCAACTCCCAATGGGGCTGCAAATGGATTTAAAGGCTTCTCTTATACGGAGCTGTAAACAGGAAGTGAGTGGGCAATGACACCCTCATAGGGAAATATTCTTTGAGCATATGTTGATGGATACAAAGAAAACACCATTTCCTTGGGCACTTTGCATTTGTTAGGCATTTTGCTTCCCTTCCCTCTTTTGCTAACCTTGCTTTTTGCTTTTTTCTTTGCTACTGAAAGCTCATATAATAAAACCATTGTATTTCTGTTTGGGTCTGTTTCAATGCCTTTTTTTCAATACCTGGTCCCATGGCATATTTTTGTGCTGCTTTTGTCTGTGTTGTCATTTTGTTTGGAAATTATGTGAAAGATGAACCACCAAAAGAGAATATACTGTGGATGGCCCAAAGAGATAACAGTATTCAAAGAAACATGGCAAAAGTGAAATTAAACCGAGAGTAAGGAGGCTTTTCCTATCAGGGAAAGGTTTAGTAATTTAAAAGGGAGAAAGTTTGCCACAGGAATTGTTGAAATCAGGGCAAGACTTCAAACCTTTGGAAAAATAACAATGCGTGTTACTTATGCACTTTTACCAGGTAGGAAAACACCAGAAGAGATATCATGTAGTTCAGTTATTTTCAGCATTTTATATTTGAAGCACAAATTATCCGACGATGGGAGAGCACAGGGGTGGTTCAAGAGTTGCCTCTAACTTATGTGAAAGTGAAAAATGCTTGGTTAGGCCTTTTCAATCAAATTGAATACTATCAGAAAGAAGAAAATGTGTTGGTCTTCTTGCCTTTGATCTGTCAAATATTAAGAAATGTCTCCTATTTGGGAGGATAAGTAAACGGCCATTTATAGGAGATAGAATTCCTTGTCTTTAGCTGGCAACTTCTGCCTTGCAAGTGTAGCTCTGTTAGTTCCCTAATATCTGGTCTCCAGGCTATAAGGTATGCAGCCACTGAAAAATCAAAGAGCTCCGAAGAATGTCATGTAGGAGCATAGCCTGTAGAGCCAGATGGTGGGACTTTTCATCCTAGCACTGCCATTTACTAGTTGTGTGGCTTTGAACCACTCACTAGGCATCGCTGGGTCTGTTTTCTCCAATTTAAAATAGGATAATAATCACACCTACCTGTATTAGTCAGGGTTCTCCAGAGAAATCGAGCCAGTAGGATGTGTATAGAAAAGGAGATTTATTACAAGGAATTGGCTCACGTGATTACAAGGAAGGTGGCAGGTCCAAACTCTGCAGGGTAGGCTGGCAGGCTTGAGACCCAGGAGAGCCAATGGTGCAAATAATGACCAAAAAACAGTCTAATGGGAAATTCCTTCTTGCTCAGGAAAGCTGGGCTTTCTATTCTCTTCATGCCCTCAACTGGTTGGATGAGGCCCACCCACAGTATGGAGGATAATATGCTGACTCATAGTTAACCAGTTAAATGCTAATCTCATCCAAAAATATCCTCCACATTGACACATAAAATTAACCATCATACTACCTCAAAGAGCTGTAATGCTTGCCTGACAAATAGAATGGGCTGCAGAAGGATCTGTGTCATTATTAGGGCTGTGAAAATGACAATAACGATGACAGTAAGGACTATTAGTACAGCTATGGAATCTGAAATACAAAGTTTCAAACGCCAGTTCTACCACTTACTAACTCTGTGACCTTGATCAGGGTCTTCAAGCTCCCCAAGTCTACATTTTCTCATCTGTAAAATGGGGAACAAGTTCTATAGCTGTAATTATAATGATGACAATGATGATGATGATGATTACTATCGTTAGTGTCACTACAGAATTTGACACAATTTTGGCTTTGGGAAACTTCCCGTGTCTGTGTCTTATCTATAAAATGGGGATGTCTGTTCAATTTTATTTGATACATAGGAAGTATTATACAATTCTTTGCCACTACAGTTAAGGTGATGATGATGAATGTTATTAACATTATAGAATCTGATATATTTACTAGCTGTTGACCTTGGGCAAGCTTCTGCACAGCCCCAGTGTCTGCTTTTCCTCATCTGGCAAATGCGGTGAATGTAGCATAGTAGTTACTTTACCAAGCGGCTATAAGGAGCCAGTTAGACCGAGCTCATGCAGGCTTGACACCATTCCTGGCCCAGGGCCTGTGAACAGTGCTGGGTGAATATTGGTTACTTGCACTGAGAATGCCCAACAGCAGGAACAACATTCTCATCTCCCCACTGGCTGTCCTGTCCGCACCAGCCCTGACACGCTGTCATGTGATAGGAACCGGAACCAAAGGACTTCCCAAGTTCACCAGCTTATTTTGGCCAGCTCTTTGATTTAGACAAGTTTTCTCTTTTCATTTGGAAATTATGTGAAACCAGATAAGTTATCAGTTGTTCTCAGCGATTAGTGCTAGCTCTTTGGTCTGGACCCAGGCAGCACATTTGTCCCTCTCTCACGTGACAGCCTGCAAATATTTAAGACAGCTCTCACATCTCTCCTAAGCATTTTTCTCGTCAGACTAAACAGCTCCAGCTCCTTCACCCTTTGGTCACATAACACGAATCTCAGACCCTCACTCCCCGGGTTGTTGTCGTCTGGACCTACTCCAAGTTGTCAGTGGCACCCCTTAAACTGTGTCACGCAGGATTGTGTTCAGCAGGCCAGATGGACCGACTGGCCCCACAGAGGACTGCTGTGTACCGTACCGGGGACTACTATTTATTAAGATGTCCTAAGTTTCCAGTAGCTCTTTTAGCAATACCGTCAGGTGTCTTCTGTTTCATTTGGAGCTTCAAATGTCTCATGCCCTTTGTACGTTAATTGGTCCTAAGCAAAACCATCTTCCTCCTGCCTTTGGCAATTGAAAAGTCTCTTAGTCCAGTTATATTTCATCTAGGTTTGGCCTATGTTTCAAATCATGGAGATGTTCTGAAAACACATTCTTTGTGTTGTTATCAGAAAATTAATTCGTGCTTAGGCTAAAGATATTTCAGAAACATAGGAAAGTCCAGAGATGACTTTTGTTAGCATTTTGGTGACTTTCTTCCCAGTCCTGTGTTTAGGTAGTTTGTGATATGGTATATGTTTACATCTTGTCATTGTTACAGAATTGGGATTGACTTTTGTATACAGTTTTGATTTTCTAACTTAGTATAATGCTATGAGCAATTGCCTATATTATTAAGCTATATTGGAAAACATGGCGGCAAAGTGCATCCTATGGTCATATGGATATTTCATAATTTAGCTATTTCTCTTCTGCTAGAAATGAAGATTACTGTATTTCTAAAATTTTGCTATTAGAAATAATGCAAATAAGCACCTTCACCTAGGTCAGAGTTTCTCAACCTCAGTGCACTGACAGTTTGGCTGGATAACCCTCTGCTGTAGGGCTGCCCTGGGGATTGGTGGATATTTAGCAGCATCCTGGGCCTCCACCCACCAGATGCCAGCAGCACCACCCCCACCCCAGTTATGACAAACAAACATCTTTGGAAATACTACTGGTCTTTATCTCTTTAGTTGTGTATGTGGAGAGACAGTTGCCCCAAATTCAGAGAATAAGGAAATGTATTGTTGGTGGTGAATTTTAAAACAATACTATAACCAACTAAAATGGTTGCTTTTCATTATCATTATGAGCCAATAATAAAATTCTCCTTCCTGCTCTAGTAGAATGTTCCCATTCCACCATCACTACGACAGCCCCTCCAGTGGTTGCTACTGTCTCTTTTAGAAAGAATCCCAGAGCGTGCTGTTTATGTTCTCTGAAATTTTATAGAATTATGGCAAAACAGCTCTCTTGGTGAGTTTTGTCTGTTTTTTTTTACCTAGTTTCCTGATCCTCACAGCTCTCAGACCCACTGGGGACAAGGCCAGGAGACCATTGCTGTACTCGGAGATATTTCGTTCCTTTGTTACGCCCTATTTTCCTATGGGTCAACTGCAAAGGGTCTACCTCCTTCTTCTCTCAGGGTATGTTATTTCCCAGGAACTACATGCTTGAGGATGCAGGGCATCTTCCTTTGTTTGCTAAAACTTATTCCCATTATAGTACTCTCTGTTTGAAAACAACTTGCAGTGTCTTCATTCACTGCTAATAAAGTGTCAACACCACTCTAACCCACTCCTCCCCAGATCATCATACTTGACTTCCTGCAATTCCAATAGGCACAGTCCACTGCTCTGGACCAAGCTCCTTGAAACCCCAAGAGCGCACACTGGAATTCATCACTTCAAAGATGTTGTCCTGTCTCTTCAGAATGCCCTTCCTTTTTTCCTATACAATTCTGAGTAGCAAAAAGCATCTCTTGGGTTTTAGATCCTTCATCCATAGCCTGCTTCTCTGAATTCTTGATTATGTGATCTGGATCACGTCATATCACATCTTTTCACACCTACCTGTCTGTGTATTTCTAATTGTTTTAGTAACTTAGTCTCATCCTGACAATTAAAACATAAACTTCCTGTAGGCAAAGGTATCTCATACTTGTATATCTTCCCAGAAATGAGTCTATAATCTGTGTATCATTACCTACCTTCCTCAATTCCTAGTTTATCTCTATTAAATTTAATACAAGAATTAGAAATAATGTGTGTGTGCAGTTCATATAGGAATTAACCAGCTAAACATCCAAACCTAAATCTCAAAAATATAGCAGACTTTTCCATTATTCATTTATCTAACAAGCATTTCCTGCAGGAATCAAATGATCAGTAACTTTCTGTAGTGGTTCTGAGTACATTCTCCCTGGTTAATTGTTTATATGGCTCAGTATTCAAAGCTGAGCCACCATTTATGGGTTACAAAAGTCCTGGGAGCTGGCAAATGTGGAAGTGAGCACTGGTTCTACAGAACCCAGGAGCCTTCTGAACTTTCCATTCCATGTTCCTGAAAAGGTAATTGCTAATCTTCAAAGTACCTGGTGCTCATTTCCAAATGTCATCCCACCATTCACTTAAACTGAAAATCATTCCTAAGACTTTTGTGCTATCCTCCAATTTTTCAAACTCTGAACTTTTAGAAAATTATCCTGATCACACTGTGAGTTCAAAATTTGAAGGGAAATTTAAATCTAATTTTTAACAACCCAGAATACTAAGAAATCCAAAAGATGTTGTAAGTGGAGGGAAGATGGCCAATGGTGAGGAGGGAAGAAAAGGAAGACCTGGCAGCTAGGTTTCCCTTGAGAATCAGCAGATGGCCCTTATTTCTCTATCCCTGGTCCCAAGGGCTATTGGAAGTCACAGGGGAGCTCAAAGAGTCACCAAAACAAAATGAAGTTAACCTTGATTCAGTAACTGGCATGAGGGAATCAAAGGGCTGCCCTACAATGAACCAGATTCTCTTCCGAGAACATGTTTTTGCAGAAAGAAGCAGTTTTTTCCAGTTTCAGGAAAACAAGAGAGTTCTTTCAAGTCCAGCCTCCAAAAGCTCCTTGACCAACAACCTTCGATGCTCACTGTCCTCATGGGGTCAGCCCAGATTGATTTAGTGATTAACTCCAACATTTTTCTGGCTCCTCCACTCTACCAGCACATTTCAGGTTTCTAAATATAGGTCAGCCCAGGCAATTAGGAGAGAGCTTCTGTTTTTGAAAGGTATTCAGCAGGCAGAAAGCCCAGTTTACAAAAGAGTGATCCTGTGTACGGTGTTTGGCCTCAGACAACTTGACAGGAACTGCTGTATACTCAGCTGCTTTATTTCAACATGTTGGGATGTAATGAGAAGCTTCTGCTATTTCGTACTCCAAAGATTATAGGAACCATGAGCAACTTTAATTTGTCATCAAAAAATACATTTGTCAATGACCCCATTTTAGATTCCCAATGTCACGGCCTTGCTATTCTTGTCATACTGAGATGAACTGGTATATGTCGAATCACCCCATGTTCGCACTTATGGGGGACCCGTAGCTGGCCATCAGTGAGGGTTACCATTTAGTCCTCACCTAACTACACCCCCTTCTGTCAGGAATGTCGGCACTGGTCACATTGCCCCAGGAGGCTAGAAATGACGATATGGCATTGATTGTGGGTAGGACCTTATTTAGGAGGCTTCCACTCAAGGCTGGTATTCTGCATCTGCAACCTGATTCCCTTTGGGCAGGACCTCACAACCTATCACTGCTGGGCCAAAGGTCACTTGCCCCAGATTGTACACTCACAAGGAGTCTCAAATACACACTCTTCTCGTGGCCTCCAAATGAGACGATCCACTTCATTTGGGGGCTCTATGCAAATGTTGAAACTACCACAGTTTTTGAAAGTGTTTTGATATTTATTGATTTTTGTAATCTATGAAGAACTGAAGATGTAATATATAGGGCAAAGGAACAGACTGGGTTTCTCTTGGGTTTACAGCCCACATACCCACTTTAGAGGAAAGCATTATTATACACATTAGGAACTTGGTAGCACCTAAAACCTTGTTCCTCAACATTTGGCCCAACAGCCCTAGTGGCATCAGTAACACCTAGGTTCTTGTGAGAAATGCAACATCTCAGGCCGCATTCTAGGCCAGCTGAATCGAGATCTGCATTGTAAGATCCCGATGCCCGTGATTCCTATGCACATCACAGTGGGGCTTTGATTTAGAAGTCTGCTGAAGTTCTGGGCTCAGTTATCAGTCTGAGATTGTGTGAATCTCGATGCACACAGAAACCAGGCCTGGGCATTGTTCCTTCCAGGCTGCTGAATTTTATTCTCTCCAAAGAGGAAGCAGCATATAAAATGAAACCATCTACCATAGTGAGATGTTAACATATCAAAACCATCTTTGCTTTCTTCCTTTCCTGCACTCTCTCCCACTGTAATGGATATGGCTGGCAAGTTATTAACACAGAAACTTCCTGGGACTTGGGGCATTTCAAAGAAGCGGAAATTCTTGGGCATCACAGTGGTGAATGTTGGCTTCTGCACTGCCAGGTGGTCTCAAGTTGCAGAGATGGTAACTAGGAAAACATACACGCTGTGCAGGCTCTCATTTCTAGCTCAACAGAGACATGCAAGCCAGTGAAATTTGGGAAGAAACTACAGTAGTGTCTTTCCTCCTCATCTCCAGCTTCCAGAACACAACAGCTCACCTTGGATGTCATCTCTAGGCTATTTCTGAACCCATTGGCTTCCTTTTGTGGGCCAGTTGCCTAGCAGTGATGGTGAACCTCTTAGAGCTTTCAGTGACACAAACAGCCTGCTGTAGCACATGTGCCATAGGTTCGTCACTACTGGCCTAGAATCTTCCCAGAATAATGACGACCTAACTGATGTTTGAAAATATTTCTCTTGTTCTTCTTTATAACAGGTTATTGACCCCAACTTGGGCTTTCCTCTTATCCAACAACTTTACCTAGTAGAAAATCCCTTTCTCCATCTGCTCCTGACCAATTGCTTCCTTCCTGAGGACTCCCGAATTGCCCATGTACAGCCTCCTTCCTCTCACCTAGCCACTGCCATCAGATTGGTGGCTCTCTCTCTGTGTTACAAGGTGATTGTGGTTCTCTTCCTCTGGTCTTGGGCCATTTCTCCTAGGCTACTTTTTTAAAAATTTATTTTATTTTATTTTATTTGTGGTCTCTGTCATTCTGCTGGGCCAAGGGGGTAAAGAGATCTGACACTAAGTGCGGGGAAATGCTGAATCTGGAATCTATCTTCCAGACGGCACAAGAATAAAAATTCATGGCAGGACAGCCACTGCTGACACATCCCAAAGACATATTGCAGGTAGCATTATTTATTGTGGCAAGGAGTTCATAGAAGTGCTACCTCAAAGCACCCTGAGAGATCCTAAAAAGCCCATCTCCCATCAGGTGAGGCAGATTTATGGAGGCTGCTCTGGAGAGGTCAGGCGGCGCGGCTCAGGAAGCAGGCTCCTTACAGAAAGCCTGGATTCCCTTAACATATTCAGTGCAGTGTGATTGGTTCAAAGGAGGGCTTGAGTCTGTAATGTTGACCATAAAATTGCAGTGACACGCTGCTTTAGATAAGAGGGCTGGAGGATGGGGGCAGGGATGCTGCGGGCCCAGGAGCAGCCTGCACAGGCAAGACCAGAGCATGCGCTCATATTTTAGGTTAATGTGCAGGGAGAGGATGGGGGATGGGACTGGGCGGACAAATGTTCACACAAAGGAAAGCTGAACCCACCAGCCCGGATGCCACAGACGTACTGCACTGTATCTGTGCGTGTAAAGCTAGGTGCACACAAACACACAGAGACAAACAGGGACCTGGAGGTGCACATGTAGCACCCAGATAGGAAAGCACACCACAGCCAGGCAACTATGTGACCTCACCATTGTTTTAGTCACCCAGGGAAAGGACTGCTTTTCCCCATGTCACCTGCCGATTCGACCAGGTGTCTCGAGTTCTTCATAAGCCCCACTTATACGATGTCATTTCCTACTTGGACGGCTCACTAGCCTCGGTTGCACAGGTTCTGACTCCACAACACCATCCAGGCATGGCCCAGAAATGAGGCTCTTCTGCAGGCTCAATGGGGCCAAGGCTGCCAGGCAAGGAACTGAATTCCTCTGTCCTGGAATCAGTGATGCCCACATTGGCCCCCAACAAAACAGGAAACCTGAGGCTATACACCATGGGGCCATGACCTTGATGCTGAGCCTGCAGTTTCTGAACCTCAGTCAGACAGGTGGGCACCGCTGAGTCAGGCCAGTGTCTTCTGTGTGAATTTCTCATCCTAATCAGTTTCCGCTGACCGTGTTTCTGGGGACACCTGCAAGTCAGTGGCCCTCTGTGGGTGGCTTGGTTGAGAGACTTAATTGCTGTCAACTTTCCACATCTGAGTTATAGAGATGGAATAAATGAGGGGATGAGATGCTCATCTAAATAATTGAGGTGATTATCTTTTTCTGAATTATTCAGCGAGGACCTAAATTATCCTATAAATTTAGAGAAAGGTAGGTTTTTGGTTTGAATTATACAGATAATAGCTTTAATTCTTCACTTCACTCAAGCCCATAGGTCCAGTTATAAAGCGACTCTACTTTTATTGAAACTGACATCATTTCGCCCTTTGGCTCCACCTGGTTTGGAAGGCCCATCCCAGTCAGGTGTCCTCTATAAGTGAGGCATTTGGAATGGCTTCCAGAATGTGAACTGAAGGAGGTGGGAAGGGGGGGGGGGACTCACTGAAATGAGGCCTCTCTAGCTACACTTTTATCAAGGTGGAGATGCCATTTAAATGTTTCCATTGCTTTTTGCTCCTTCAGAAGTCTGTCCATCTAGAGGGTCCCCTGAATTCATTTGTATACTCTGTTGATCTCTCATATCCATGATTTCTAAAATATAAACACCTGCCACTGTTTCATGCTAACAGCCCACAGCAGGTACTCCAAGGCACAGTTGTTTTTCTGTTTCACATCCAAATATACCTTCCCTGCTGGCTCCATCCTGAGGGATGCGGCCATGGGCTTCACCAAATCCAGGAGGGTGCTAAGAGCCTCTGAGAACCACTGTTCAGATGGTCATTCTCGCCCATTGGCCTCCTCAGTTGTTCTTCTGAGTACCACTGTGGACGCCCTGAGGTCCAACGCTTGACCTCATTAATACAAAAGGGGAGTGAGCTAAGTGAATGTTTTCCCCTGCTCCCTTTTCTCCAGGCCAACTGGAGTTGACCTGGGCCAGAGGCTGCTCTCCAGTTCATAAACCTGTTAGGGTATTCGGAGTCATGATTCTCTTATTCAACTGTCTGTGCTTTTCCTTGGGACAACTAATCCCTCAGCGTGACTGGTGGAAGCCGCAGTATTGATTTCTGTGTCTCTCTAAACCTCAGTTGTGTTCAACGCTTGTTAGACATCTGAAGAAGTATCCAGTGGGCTCTGGAGGCAATTTGAGAGCGTGGCTCAATAGGCTCCTCTTGAGAGGAGTTTCTGTAAGGTTTCTGGGCAAGCCAATCGAATAGATTTTAAAATGAGAGAGAGAGGGAAGAAAGAAAAAGGAAGGAGGAAACGGAGAAGAGAGAGAGGAGGAGGGAAACAATAAAGGAATAAGAGAAACAGGATAGAGGAGGAATAAAGACAAAGAAAAGATAGGAAAGGAGAAAGGCAGCTTTTTTTCTTCTAATAGAAATCTTGAATATTTTCATCCTTACGCTTCTTCAGTCTCTATTCTCCCTTTGTTGATAAGGAAGCATTTTTTTATTTTCTGGTCACCTGAGAAAAGGGTGGCTGGTGTGCATGTTGGATGAACCTGTGGACATTCAGAGAGTGTGTGAACTCTCCTGAACCTGCTGGCCCATGCCGCATCCAAAGGAGGTGTCCCACGTTGATCTGTGCATCAGATTAAAGCCATGAAAGAGGTTGATGCAAATTGAGAGACTCTCTTCAGAGTCACCACCTACCTTAAAGAATATTCCTTGTAACAACAACAGTAACAAGCTGATAGGAGGTTTTTTCAGAGAATAGAATCACAAGTTGAAAGATAGTTCATTGCAATAAGCCATCAGGGAGTTGGTAACGACTTTTCTCTGTTTCTCTGCACCCCTTTGAGATGCTCGGGCCTCTACATCTGTCTAAACTAGCAGTTCTCAACTGTGGGCAAACTGGCACCCTTGTACCCCACCCTGATGAAATTTGGCAATTTTTGATTACCATAACTAGTAGAGGTGCTCTTGGTATCCAGTGGGTAGAAGCCAGGGAAGCTGCCACACATCCTGTGATACACAGAACAGCTCCGCATGACAGAATGATCAGATCTGAAATGTCAGCCAGGCCAAGGTTGAGTAACCCTGCTGTAGGCTATGAAAAGAAGTATTATTTCTCATTTTTTCTGTCTTATTTTCTTCCCATTTTCACTGAAAACCCTCAGCCACAAGTATGTGATAGCCACCTCTAGGGCATTTTAAAAAAAATAATAAAAGGAAAGATAAAGATGTGTTTATGTCCAAGCCGCACTACCTAAGTCATCACACTGGGCCCACAAATGTATATCTTGAAGTTTTCCAAGTGTCTCCTACATCACCAGATTTGTGGCTTCTAGAAAAAATGCATGGCCCCTTCAAAATGCTGGCAAGTATAAAGTACACATCCAGACTTTTTTCCACCAGAAATCTATTTCCCGACTTCTAGAACTAAAGAGAGGCCCACCAGTCTGCTAGGGCCCAGTCTGCCTAGGCCATGCCAGTCCATCCTAGATGCTCAGCTATCATGGCTCATTTCTCCACCAAGGAGCAACATTCTGCCCCAGCGTGACTGTGTTGAACTCTTCCCAACATCACACTTCCCTGAATGGGTGAAGCCCAGACCACTGGTCCACAAACTCAAAGAGAATACTTGGTGGTTAGAACTCTCATGTGTGGAACCTGGAGTCACCTGTAAGCCATAGCTGCAAGGACATTGCTGATTTTCCATGTCCTCAAGGTAGAGTCCAGAGAAGCCTGCTCAGATGCCCCATGCTATCCTAAGCAGTCACCATGGTGGCTTCCTGGAATCTGTTTTATTCTACAGTAGGTCATTTTGAAGAATCTTTTACCAAATGACCTTTGAGACCTATTTGGGAAAGGACCACAGTCAAGGAATCACACCAAACTTAACTGAAAAAAGGCAGAGCACCTTGTGTCAGTATCGGTCACAGTCAAAAGAAATCAGGACAAATTTGTAAAATCTTTTTTTTCCTTCTAAAACAGACAGAGGTTGGTGGATGATGAGGATTTTGAGATTGCCCTGATTGTTTTTGGAAATGTCACAGTTCTGTGTTTCACAAGGCCTATGGAAAGCTGGTTCAGGGTACTGATGCTTCTTTCACTCTTCCTTTCCTTCCTCCAGATCCCACAGACATGGTTAGCCCTACAGTGTGTTCAGTGGAAGATGGGACATCCTGTATGAATGGGAGCCCACGGTCTCAGACTGTTCCTCCTGGGCTGGGCATCTTACTGATTTTCCTTTTCATCTGCAGCATGAGCTCTTGCCCCTTCTCATTATCATTACCTTTCCTGAGACTCTAGCTTGCCCCTCATCAAGATTTATAGCGCTACATTCATTAGGTGATACAATACTGTCAACAGAATCAGCAGTGGCAGCGGTGGCCTCATTATCTGTGGTTAACCCCTGCTTCCCCAGTGTTGGTCCCTGCCAGGGATTTTAAATTCAAATTAAATTTTAATGCAGCAGCTTTGATGTTTGAGGTAGAACTGCCTAGTCAGGAGGTGGCTGGGGATAGAGAGTCTATTGTTAGGTTACTTTACCCTCTTATGAACACCAAGCAGACTGTCCCCAGAAAACACTTTTCCTCTTCCAGGGAATGAACAGCAGCACTCTGATGCTGTAACTTATTTCACTTTCTGATTGGGTTAATAAGTTAAGGGACATAGATTTCAAATGTGTAGATCATTCCAGATTGTTTAAGGATTACAATGTTTGGGTCCACATGCTGTATGTGACCCTAGGGGCTAGCTGAGATATTCTAGGCCAGAAAATCGTCATCATCATCATTTATATTTAGAGAAGAAATTAGTCACTTTCAAGACTTTTTGACATTTAAAGGTCTTTTCTGGACTTTTGTCTCTTTGTAGCTCTCCCTGTAGGGATGGATGCTGACATTGTTCGAGATATTTAAAAGCACGTCATTTTCATTTTATGCATTTATAAACTTCAGTGAAATTTTCCCAACCCTATTCTGCAGTCTACAAAATAGAGACCTTGTCCTATTTCAGGCATCGTTGCAAAATAATAGAATGAATTTCAGCTACATAACTGGCACCTACTAGGTGCTTACAGAAAGTGAGTTTCTCTTCCACTTACTACATCTCCTTTGCCTCCCCCCATCCTATCAGAGATGATCCTTCATGAAAACTTGTCCTCTGATACAGTTTAGCCTCCCTCAGTCCTTTGGCCTTGGCGTCTAATAGCATCACAGTTGGCCACTTCAATCCCACACTAAGGCCCAGAAGCCTAAAACGTATTCTGTGAGCTTTCTACCTAATTACCCACTGCACCAATCAACAGCAGAGTCTTTTACAACTGTAGGAGTAGAAAACAACATAAATAAAACCCAGTCTAATATTAATTATGTTCTCATTCCATGCCCAGCTTTGTGCTGAATGCTATCTCATCTATGCTGCCAACAAAATAATGTTATTGTCACAAAGACATTTTCAGAGGAAGGAAAAAGGCTCAAGGAGATTCTGTAACTTACCCAAGGTCACATAATGAAAGAACAAGTTTTTTGCTTTTTGTTTTTTTTGGTATTGGGGATCCAACTCAGGTCCTTGCACTTGCCCAGCCCCGGCCCTAAAAGAACAAGTTTTGAACCTGGTCTGCCCAACTCCAAAGCCTACATGCATCCTCCCTCTATTGTGGCCCATTTCCCTCTGAAAATGAATGATCTACAAGGTATCAAAGCTCCATCTGTCCTATCTGACTCCTCCATGCTAAATGAAGCAGGTTACAAAATTTATAGAAGTTGGCTTACTTCCACTTTACATAATTTGTCTTCTATTTACCTGATTCTACTTACTCACAACATATTATAAATAAGGCCGAAAAGAGAGGTTGTATATTTGTTGTGGGTGTACGTGGTTTTGGTACACCTACTGCATCTATGTAAGAGGATGAGGTTACCAGTGTCTGGGAATGATGGTGCCCCTGAAACACAAACAGATTTGTCCTAGGATTGTTGCCTGTGTTACCGGGACCCCAAGAGCATTCTTTGTCAGACATGTGAACTTGGAAAGCTAAATTTGCATTCTGATTCCACTGCCTGGTAGCTCAGTGACTTTGGGGAATTATTTAACTTTTTGTAAGCTCTGTTTCCATATCTAAAAAATAGATAATAATTTCCTGTTTCATGTAACTATTATAAAATTCATTGAGATGATGCATAGAAAGCACTTTGAACAGTAGATGATAAATATTTGTTATCATTATCATCATATCAGTAGTATTTTGTTTTAGGCAAATCAACACTAAGAATCTACCCATAATCAAGATCCAATACAGATGTTCCCCAACTTACAATGGAGTTATGTCCCAATAAAACCACCATAAGATAAAAATGCTTCTAATATACCTAAACTACTAAAAACCATAGCCTACCCTGCTTTAAACATGCTCAGAATACTTACATTAGCCTACAGTTGGGCAAAATCATTTCACACAAAGCCTATTTTATATTAAAGTGTTGGTATCTTCTTTAGTCTATTGTATTAAAGGTGAAAAACAGCTTAGCTGTCTGGGTATCCTTTCACACCATTATAAAGTCAAAAATTTCAAAGTAGGACCATGATTAAGTTGGGGGCCATCATTATAAAGCTGTCTATCTTGAGTAACTGATAACTGATCCGGGGCGGGAATTCTATTTCTACATCTCTCTGAATATGGGATTGGGGAATAGAGGAATGGAAAGCAAGAAAGAAACAATTAACAGAATTGTTGTCTGGTAAATTTGTTACACTTTCTAATGTACCAGTCAATCTTGAATATGCTAAATGAAAGTCATTTCTAATTGGACTCTTCTATGTTGTCTTCACATTAGGACTTACCATCTGTCCTTGGGTGTGTTTTCAAAATGAAGTCTAGAAACACAGATGCTTAGTGTTAATTTCCCACATCGAAAGCATGGGAGGCCCATTAAAGATCTCTCATCTTTCCTTCCCAGACTTTATTTCCGCAATCTTCATAATTCAGTTGTAACATTGCACTTACACATTATCATACAAGGTCTTTGCTTGTAGTGATGTTTTTAAATGAGAGAGTTTGGACATTTTATGTTTTTATCAGTTATGTCTCTTAAAATGAAATTTCATAAGCATTCAGCTGGTAATAGGAACCAATTGCCTGAGTTATTTCCAAACACAGTGTACAAAGGTCAGGGTGCTATGGTTTGAAACACACACACATGCACACACGCACGCGCGCGCACACACACACACACACACACACACACAGAGGGGACTGTAAAGAAAGGGCTGGAACTGTGAGCCTCTCTGAGGATGATGTATGAACTGTGGCTGAACCGCACAACCCCATTCCATTCCGGATGTCTGGAGAGTCAGTCTTGCTGCCAGTGCAATTGGAAATGGGAAGGGAACAACAGCCAGCAATGCCATGCCATGTTTGGAGAAAGTTGCTTCCTGCCAAGGAGGTCCTTGGTGGGCAGAGCCCAGCCACGGCATTTTGTCGCTTCCTCCCTACCCATCTTACCCCTCCCCTCCCAGGCCCAGGGCAAGGTGTAAAGAGGCAGTTTCTTCCTTGCCCTGCAGGCCTTTTTCTAACCCAGTGGAGCCCCTCACTGGCTCTCAGTAACCCCCTCACCCCTCCATAGCACTCCTGTCTCCACCATTAATAAAATTTTCCAAAAGCAAATGAATTTGCTGACATCCTAAATGTTATCAACTTCTTCTGGAAATGGTAGCCCTAAGAATATTACAGACTGCTTAGAGAGAATTTCTAACACTGTGCAAAAAACGACAAAAAAAATGGTTGCAGAAGTTTGAAAACTGTACTGAAATTCAATTATATAGTCAGAGCTTAGTTCTTTTTTAAAAATTTTTATTAGTACAAGTTAGAAGTACACGATGATTACATGCATTGTGGGGAGTTTATACATGCACGTAACACATTTTAATTCTTTTTTTCTATCCCCTTCTCCTCCCATGCCTTCCTGCTCCTTCCAACTTATTCCCCTTTCCATTTGTAAAAGAGATTATAGGAAGGAGAAAGAGCTTTTTCAAGTGGGAAGGAAAACAAGACATGGAGAAAGGAGGGAGGGAAGGAAGGGAAAAGGGATTTTCAAAGAGAGAACTGAAGAAACTAATGGAAATAGAGCTTTTGCAAATCAGAGCTTAATTCTTGAGCCAGTAAGAAAGGATTAATAAATACACCACTTAAACCTATAGAAAATCCACACCTTTCTTTAGATGCTTTCTTCAAACCAGCAAATACACAGATACAACGAGGTTTTGTTTTCTGTCATCTCCTCAACCACTTATTAGCTTAAGTGCTGAGCAGCCAGGAAACAACAGAGGAGAGCTGTCCCCCAGCTGATTCAATCCCTGGACAACTGAAAGTAAGGCACACAGAAGAGTGTGGATGTGGACACCAAGATTAATATCCATTTACAGAGGACACTCAGAGGGACTCATTTCTACCTTTCGCATGGTGACCATAAGATCTGATCTTTGTATGGGTTCCTTGGTCGCAGACCTGCTTTACTGACTTTACACAGAGCACACTGCCCAGCCCCCTGCCTTCTAGTTTTAAGGATCCTTGCTGTTGTTTGCAGAAAATGTAAGTATGAGTTGAGTGACATGTCAACACCAGGGGAGAAAGACTGCTTATCTAGGGAGAGGCTTTGAGACTCACGGTACAGCATCTGTGGCCTGGACAGTTTTTAACCTTCTCAGGTAGCAAAACTGATGATATGACTCCCATATTCCAGGAATGAGCCCACCTCCTTTCAGGGATAAACTCCCTTACCCAAATTTGTGAAGTAAAATAAAGGTAACATACACATTTATAGCTTTAAAAAAGATAACTCATTGTAAGAAATACCAACACATCTAGCTCTTTCTGCCATTTAAAGAAGGTTACATGGGAACCCAAATTATAATCAAATTGTAAATATATTAATCAACACTGAGTCATAACCATCCCAGAAACTAGATTTTGCTGAGGATTTTTAACACCAAACCTTATTCCTATAGGCATATTTACTTCGAAAGTCAAGGAATAATCCAAAGGTTTTCTAGGGAACATTGAATCTGATTAAAGTAAAACATATGAAGCAAATGTATAACGGATGGTCATGCCAATGGCTGCAAATCCTCAAAATCTGTTGGCCAACACTTAGTGAATCTATATTCACAGTGGCTTTGCCAAAACAAAAAAACAAAATTAACTCCAGTAATCCTCTAGCTCTGACAAATGGTTTCTACTAAGTATTGCCAAGTTGGTCTCCATAAGCCATCCTTTTCTGCTGCTGTGGACTGTCCAGTCCTCTTTCTGATGAACCTGTTCTTCTCTTGTATATGTTAGCACGCCCAATAGCCATGGCTGTGCCAGCCTGAACATTAGTCTGTCTCTTTGGGTTTTCTCTGTCCACAGAGTTACACTTTAAAATCAACACTTCTTTAATTCTTTTCCTTTACTCCAGTGTCCTTGGGGAGAATATTCTCACCATTGCTTTCATGCACCAATAACAAAAAATATAGTTAATTGAACTATAGGGACACAGAAGGCATTGAAATCTTACAAGTACTGTCTATAATCGCTCCTGACTTTCATTTAAATTCGTAATGCCCTTCCTAAGAAATTCCAATGGAAATGCCTAGCTCTCCTCCTGAAAATCAGTCCATCTTTACCTGTTTGGTGTTGGATGCTTAAGTGAGGGTTGATGAGTTGTTTCAAGGTCTATCAGGATTCAGATTCTAACTTTCAGCAGCTGTGACTCCTGGTACACCAGTTCTCCCTCCAAGATTCTAATCGAATGTAAATAGTTTCTCACACTTACTACCTATGATTCTTGTCCCCACCCCAAAGCTCTGTTCTTTCTCTCTGTGAGCTTTGCAGCAACACACACACTAGCTGGGTTTGAAGGCGGAGTCCACCTGTCGGCACAGCATGGTGCAGTTCCCTTGTTTCCAAGGCCATCAGGCCAGTCTCCTTCTGGACTGTCACATCAGCGTTGGACACCATCTCTGAATCCAGGCTCTGTTGACTTGGCTCTTTCTAAACTCTCAATAGCCTTTCTATCTTTTTTCCAAATTCAGTTCCCCTGTTAAAATACCCCCAGAGTTCCTGTTTCCAGCCCCCAAAATCCCTCTCCCTTCAATCTGAGCACAGAACAAAGATGGTGGATACCTTAGAATGAAACCCACATAGACTCAAGTGGCCAGCCCGGCCCATGCCCTGAGGCACTCTGGAGACCATCAGGCACCCCATCCCCTTCTCATGTGCGCTCCCCAGACACTCAGGCACACACTAGAAGGCATCTACACCGAGGGAAGAGCTAGGCAGTTTCTCTTAGACCCTTCAGGAAAATGTCCTTCTGGCTTAAGACTTGCAGGGAACTGATGTCCACAATAGAAAGGATCTCTTTTTAAATTATTGCTCTGTTTCCTTCAGAATTTGAACTTCTTAAGTTTCGTTTTAGCCTCCTAGAAGTGTTCTATTAAAATAAAATTTGGGGGCCAGGGATTTAGCTCAGTGGTTCTGCCGCCTGCCTAGCAAGCAGAAGTACCCAAGTTCGATCCCTGGTACGAAGAAAAGAAATAAAATAAAATAAAATAAAATAAAATAAAATAAAATTTGGCATATATGTAACTCATAAATGTCAAAGGTTTTAGATTTGGACTAGAAATGAAAGCCACAGCCACCACAATGGCCCGTCACACTGGAGAAGAGGGGCTGGAACTTCTTTGCAAGCTTTGAATCTCACAAGAGGTCTAAGATATCTTTGACATCTCCCTCAAGATAGGTCACGCCCTGTGCTGGGCTCAGTAATGTACACTAACTGTAGCTAAGGTCATTACCCTGAGCTGGTTCTATTTCTTTTTCCTCTTAAGAATAAATTGTCTTTTCCTTCTAGCTTTACAAATGGCCTTGGGAAATGTTTACATTTCTTTGTTTTTAGTTTATCTTCCCAATCTGTACAACTGTCTGTAAGATATGTAACATGATTAACTTAAACAGGATTCTTCAACAGTATCTCAGAACTTCCCTTGTATCAGTACTTCGTGATTTCAGTTCTGGGCATTTCCTCTGCTAACCCAGAGAGAAGGTTCAGAGCATCCTATCAAGACCTCTTCTACACATGTGGAAAAAGCATTATTAAAGCTAAGCAAGAGGCCTGACAAATGATCAGCACCCTAAATTTTTCCCCAGATTATGTGACATACTCAAAGCCAACTCAGAGCCAGGCCGAGTTAACCTTGGTAGGGTCGTGTAGATCATTCACCGGGAATGATCGAAAGCATCTTCACAGAAGCCTCTCAAACTCTCTTGAAATGACCATGATGCCTAGTGATGGGTTCTGGTCCAGAACACAAGTAGTTAAAGGCACCTCCCTATTCCTTCAGGGCCAAAACACCTGACCCCCACAGGCACAGACCTCTTTGAGTGACTGTCCCTTAGAGAGATGTGATTAGTAGATGCTGTCGGCATTTCAAACCTTCCAATCAGTGGTAAACAGATGCTTTCCCAAACAACTCCATGTTGAGATGTCACTAATGTAAAAATTAGTCTTTTTCTCCTTTTGCCAGGATGCAGCATTTACATGATCCCTCACGCATTTCTCTAGAGGTCTGCGATATAATCTCATAATCAGCAAGGAGCCAGTAAACCCCTATTCAGGAGAAAATTCAACTCCCAGAAAATTTAGGACCCTCTTTCACTGGCAGCTTCCCAAACTCCTCCACCCTGCCCTGGGGAGCCCCATCCCTTTTTGAGGTGGGTCTCACTCCAGCCTGCAGTCTGTTGTCTGCTCTTTGAGGGGAGTCATGGGCCCAGACGTGCACTGGGTACCCTGTGATGGCAGGGGAGACGATGATGGGGAAAGGCCAGGTCTAGGTGAACATACGCAGAGCTGTGTGGGGACCATCCGAAAGAGAATGGGATGATCCAACAGCACCCTGTAGGACAGCTGGGCGCCAGGGAATGAAGTGCATTTTTATGCTGTGTGGTTTGGGTGTGTTGTGGCTGGTGAGATCAACCTGATGGACTCTATGATCTTCCAAACTCTTTTAGACTACAGTAGAAGTCACCAGACCTGGTCAGAAGGCTCTCCCGGTGCTATTCCCAAATGTCATGTTTTCTCTCCTTGCCCTCCACATTCTGGGTTTCTCATTTACTCACCCATGACCTCCCTGGGTTTACTTTGAATGGGAATTTTTTCCATTCACCAGAGTTCCTTAACTCAGCCCCCAGGCCCACAGCTAAGTCCCAGGCTTGTCTGGGAACTTGGGAAGCAGAGGCTGAGAGTCTGGTGGCCCTGTAAAAACCCTCTGTAGTTCCTTCCTCTTCCTCTTCCATCTACCCTGACCTACCCTCCCAACTCCCAAAACAGGGAAAGGAGTGGACCGTTGTCATAGAGCAACGAAGCAGGTCCCTGGTGAGAGGACAGCCCTAGTGCAAGCCACCCTCGTAGTGATGTGGAATATGATAGCAGGAAGCCATCAGTCCCATCCTCTGAGTGCAGGGCCAGGTGAAGCTTCTTTCCTAAACCTACAAGTGAGATTTCACTTGTTCGTAGATGATGCAAAGCCCTATGGTGTCCTTGTTCCCTTGTGTGCATTGTCTCCCGTCCACTGCAGGCCTTTGCGCAAGCTCTCCCTTCTGCCTAGAATATCTTTTCATCTGCTTCATGCCGACTCATCTTTTCCACTCTTAGCTTCTCATGCTTCCTTAGAGAAGGCTCCTAAACTGCTCAGACAAGCTCCAGTCTCCTGTCAGGTTCTTGTATGGTTTTACACTCATGCCATTGTTTGGCTGGAGGCTTCCCTCTACTATAATCTCCATGAGACTAGGCTCAGAGTCCAGTTGGGCCCAGTGCCCGGCATATAGTGGGCATACAATAAATACATGCTGAACCCTTGTGAGTTACAGAAATGAGTTATCCTTAGTTTATATATAAATATACAGATATCTTTTGGTATCTGCAGGGGATTTGTTCCAAGACCCTCTATGGATACTAAAATCTGTGTATCCTCAAGTCCCTTATGGAAAATGGTGTGGCATTTGCTTATAACCTATAAACATCCTCTTGTAGAAATCACCTGGAGGTTATTTATAATCTCTAACATGTTGTAAATGTTATGGAAATAGTTATACTGTATTTTTTTTATTTCTTACTTATTTTTATTGTAGTGGTATTATCTTTATTGAGTTTTTTTCAAATATTTTTGATCCATGGTTGGTAGAATCCACCAATGTAGAACTCACAGATACGGAAAGCCAAGTGTATCCAAGTTTGTATGCATTTGTGTGTGTTTACACAGTTTAATATTTATGGCCTTTTTTATAATCCCCATCCTACAATTAATGCTCAGAAACCACCTTTCTATAGCAGTCATGAGCCAAGGAGGGGGCATCCCAGAGCATCCTGGGTAATGTGACATGGCCTGGGGAGGTGGTGGCAAGATTGTCTGCAAAGCCCCCTGCCCCCATCACACTCCCTCCCTTATTCCTTGTTTGCATCCATGCCTGGGTTCATCTGGCAGGGCTTTTGCTCCCTAGGATGGCAAGTGAGTGGCTGGCTGCCTCATTAGTCTCCACCAACTGGTGGGACTGAGATGGGCTGCCCTAGTTTTAAGAGAGAACAGGAAAAGATGGCTGTGATTTCTGCCTGGGGATGGTCTTCAAGGTGACAGGACCTGGCTGACCACCTGAGACCTCACTGTGGATTCAAGAGCAGCACGTCTGAGCCACTGAGAAGTGCTTCCTCTGTTCTATACCCTCCCTGCCACCTACGCTGTTAGAGACAAATATCTGGGGCATATCACATGGGGTGAACAGCAGAGTGGCTTTTTCTCTGCGTTGAAAACAAACAGCTGGGTCCCCTGAAGATGTGGTTTTGAATCACATTAGCTTACATTAGCACCAAAAAGGTAGTCTTTGCTGAGGAGAGAGCCACATGCCTCCTTCTTAGCCCTCTCTCTGAAGAGCTTTGCTGGTAACACACAAACATAATCGGGTCAGAGAAGCTTTAAGTCACCAGCTCAAGCCTCATGCTCCATTTGTTCCCCTCTGGCAGGGTGTCCAACCAGACCCCTCATCTTCTTCCTGACCACACAGCCCTTTAAATATCCCACTTCAAAGAGGACTGGGCCAAGGACCAGGACCTCGCTCCTGTTTTAAGAGAAGAGCCCTGTTCAGTCCTTCCTTCTGTTTGTCCGCATATGCTTCCTTCTGTTTGTCCGCATATGCTTCCTTCTTGAAGGACTGGGGTTGATTCAGTACTTTTGGGACTTGGTGACATTAATGTATCTGTTTTATGTAACACAAAGTCGTTATTAACAGCATCCTAGATCATAAAAAAGGTATAACAAGAGACAAGGAAGATTTTTTTCCCCCTTGAAGATAATAGCAGTCAGGCTGAAGAAGAGAGGGGTCGCAGAGCTGTGCTCTGATTGGTGGCTCACACCCCGCACTGACATTTCTGCAGTTTCATCAGAAATTCTAAATAATCCATGTGAAAACGGGCGGTTATTTACTGAAGATATACGCACTGGCTGGGCCGGTAATGCACTGAAGACATAATCTTGGCTCTTGCGCTGCCTTTTGTGCACGGCGGAGGCAGCAGCTATTACAAAAGCTTCGGAGGAGGCAGCCCAAGACATCTGTGGGGGAAACTGAGTTAGTGGGTGACAAAGTATGAAGGTTAGATAACACAAACGCTAAAGAAATCCATCTTCACTGCTGACAGCAGCCCAAGTAGCTACGTACACCCATCTGGCCAGCAGCTTTCACAAGACCAAGCTACAGAGCCTACACCCAGTCCTTTTTTGTGTTTTCAAGCTGGTTCCCATTTTCCATAGGTGAGGAGAAGTACCTTTGGCCTCAGTGCAGGCGTGGCTCGATGGAATATTGTCAGTGCACATCAGCAGGGTCTCAGCACCTGGGTTCATTTTTCCTTCTATGCGTAGAGTGCAAGATGGAGGAACAGAATCTCTCCACGGGGTGCTGAGTCCAGCTTCTGTCTGGAATCAGGAGCCCTGCATTCCCCTGGCCAGATTCACACTGGAGAAATGATTCTGCATGCTCCCCAACGCTGCTCTTCTGTCTCTTTGCTTCTTCACCCAGCAGGCAAGGCCACCCTTCTCCGGCTCCTTCCATAGTCTGGGAGGCAGGAGAGCCGACAGCCATGATGATAAAACACCAGACCCCTAGTCCTCTTCCACCTCATCTCCCCACTGAGATTGAAAGTCTGAGAGCAAATGTGCAGGGTCAGAGCCTTAATGGGGGCATGGGCAGTTCATCTCTGCCGGCACAGAGGCTCCGGGGACCGTTCTCAGTCCTGTGAGTGGAAACCGTAGAACTGCAGGATTGCTCAGAACAGAGCTCACGGAGGATGGAGATGTCTGTTTTCTCGGGATGTGTGTGAGCAAGGTGGTACACTTACATACCCGCACGCCAGCCCACCCTGCTGCAGGAAGGCCTGGAACGCCCATGCCAGACACTGAATGCACAATTCGATTTCAGATTCAACTCTTGTCCTCAGAGTCACAGCGTGAGGAGTTTGAACTCACTTCGTAAGGGTTCACAGAGTCATTTCCTAGTTTTTGGTAGCCCAATCTGTAGAATTCTGAATTGCTGTTTGGTGCAGGGTTGCTTTGCCTGATGATTACTGTGTGGCTTTAAACATAAGATTTATTCATAACAGAGCATTCTTCTGGGACTGTGATTTCATGACTGTTTTTATTATTTATTTGCATGGGTGTGACACACAGGAGGGAGGAAGAAAAGGGTGTGTGTGTGAAGAAAAAGGGAGGGAGAGAAAAAGAGAGAGAGAGAAATTGACCATGGGAGCTGTGGAGGAAGAATTGGTTGGCTCCATTTAAAGAATTTGTCCCTTCCAGAAATGTGTTTTCATGACAGACTGTCTCAGATTCAGCAAGGCAGAGGCAGCTTTTCCAGTACATATTATGAATTCCAAAATGTATAATAAATACACATTTTACAAAAGCAATATGTGTTTTAAAATATAATATATGCAAACAATCTTATAAATCACTAGGCTTGACACGAGTCAGCCGAAGAGGCTTCTGGGGAAATGGTGTTCTGTGTGTGCGTGTGTTTTTAATAATATAAAAATATGTGTAATATGTTTGAAAAACAACAGCCACAAACCCCTTCTACCTGCCAACTTTACAATACTTATTTCCCTAGAGCCTTCTCTATCCTAGATTCTCAGGAAAATAACAGGGGGCATACATAAAAAGTATAAATATGAATAAGATGTAAAAGCCCCACCCGTCTCTATATACATTTCCCTGATGGACTTGACCAGCCCGGGCATCATGCGTCAAAAAATATGTATGTTATGGTCTTCATGCAAAGGTTCCTGTAATATTACTGCATGAGGCAGAGCCACAGACAGCGAAATAGAGTTCTTCAGATCCCCCATTCTGACACACCCCATGGAGCCTGGTGCTGCCATGGTGTGTTAAGGGCTAAATGTCAACCCACACTATGAATTTTGTGCCCTTTGTCAGCTGGCGACACCCTTTGGATTTTTTTTCAGGCCTGTTTTTTAGTATTTAATGGTTTAATGGACCTCTCCTGGTGTTAGGTAGTAATGGTCACAATGGGATTTCTGGCTTTCACAATTATCCTCTACTGGATTCCTTAATCTCTTCAAGTAGCTACGTGGGTCTCATCTGCTGTGGGTACTGCATCACAGAGCATCAATATCCTAATTCTAATCCAGGCTTGATGCCTCCATCGCCTCCCACAGGATCCAAACTAGAAAAAGAAACCAGAATTTCTCATGTTGCAATCTAATTTTCAACGTATCATTTCAAATGATGCAAATGCCCACAAAAAATAAAATATGTTTATAAAGAGCAATTCTACTACAAAGAGCATACTGAAAAAAAAGAATGCATGCCTATTTTTAAATGAAAGGATAATCGTGTCAGTATTGTTCATAATTACTGAAAAAATAGAAGTAAATTCTCAACAGTGAGAGATTCTTTCAATAAATTATGGTACATCTGTGCAGTGGAATACTATGCAACCACTACAGAAAGAACACTTAGAGATCTGAGAAAGGTTTCATAATATATTAGTAAATACAAAAAGCAGGTGGCAATCTAAGAACATTCTATATCTGGTACATAGTTACTCCTATCATTTATTACTTTTTGAGGGCGTGGTATGCTAGATATTCAATATGAGACCATTTTAATGTCTTATTGCATAATAATACATTTAATGTATGTTAGGGTTTGATATAGACTTGTATTGATAGGAAATTATTTGGAAGAATATAGCTCAAAATGTTAACACTGGTTATCTCAGAAGGAGGGATTAAGAATCATTTTTGTTTTCTTCTATCTGCACTTGTTTCTGCATTAAATAAGAACCAGCTGTTTAATAAGAGGTTTAAAATATATTTTTAACCATTTAATGGTCTAAGAAAATAAGCAGATACTTAAATAACTGAAATTATACCTTGTGCATAAAAGAAACCAGGGAATAAAAGAAATACTGAGTCTGCAGGTATCATTACAGTGTGCCTCTGGCCTCTTATTCTTTCAGGGAACTTTTTTGGTGCATGGATTCCCATATTCTCTTTTCTCTGGGCACCTGATTGATTGCTAAGTCACCCCCATAGCAGCCCTGGTGAATTACAGAAAGAGCCCTGTATTGAATTCCAATCTTTAAGCCCTTTTACATGGGCAACTGGAAATGACTCATGACCAAAAGTGATCTCTTCCCCTTGGTCTCAAAATGATTGTGAATGAAGGGCATGTAGAACCTGCCTTGGTTCATTTGCATTCCAGCCCTTCTTGCAGGCCATTTGTCATCTTCTTGTCTCTTCCCTCACCCGTCTGGGACCTCAGGCCTCGTGATTGTGACTTAGCTACGTAAAATGTCCTCAGGAAGCAATACCAAAGAGAAGGTAAGGTTAACATCAGAAAATAGTTGTCCTAAGCCAGATACTCACAAGGTTTTATTGGAACACAGCCAGCACTTATTCATTTATTTTTGTTTACGGCCACTTTTGTGTGACATTGGCAGAGCTATGTAGATGACATAAGAAACCATATAGTGGACAAACCCAAAATATTCACTATCTGGCCCTTAACAAAAACAGTTTTGCTTGACGTGTGATTATATATTTGTTTAATTGCTGTCTGACTTCTCTGTCTGGGATGTAATACCCATCAGCACACAAACTTGGTTTCCCTGACAGGTCTTTCCTCAGCATTAAGAACAAGGCCCAGTACATAGCAGATACTCCCTGAATTTATATTAAATGAATGAGACTGAATATAAAAATGACAAATGAAGGATTACTCTGGAGGAAAACACAAGCCAAGGGAAAGAACACAATCCTATGTAACTATATTGCATTTTTGAAGAATGCAATAACATATATTTTAAAGAGCAAATATCATAAAACAATAAAGAAGAAAAAAAGAGATTATAAAGTTAAAGCAAGAAATTAAAGACTAAATCAACATTGTTAGAACTCATAGAACAGTAAAAACCAAAATGTGACTAGCTAAAATAAAATTCTAACCTTTTATAAAAGGCTTAAATTAATGGAGGTGAGCACAGAGAAAAAAGAGAGATAGCAGTAAGAGAAAATGTAATCATTGTGTAAGACAATCAAAAAAGAACCCAACAGAAAGATAGTTAAAGGTGTCTGAAGTAGAGAACCAACAAATAAAAATTGTTTCAAAGGTAGATTAGCTAGCAGAATTCCCTAAAATAAATAACAGTACTGCAGATTAAAAATTAATTCTTGACTATTGGAGAAATACTAATCTTGAGCTATATTCTGGTTTTTAAAAATTTAACCTTAAAAGCAAATGAAAAATTGTTTAGATTTAGAGACAGAATGGCCAGGTCACCAGCAAGGGAGATAAGAGGGGAACCAAGCAGACAGCCTTTGGCAAAGCAGCATATATGGCAGAGCTGGAAATGAAAGCTTTGGTACTGGGGGAAAGAAATGCAATTCTGGAATAGGGAAAAATACAAATGGAAAATCTCAATTTTATAAGCAAACATGTAGAAAAATAAAAGAGGCACACAGAGTCTATGGACTTCAGAATTATTCTTTAGAATTGCAGTGAGGTTTTTTCACGTTAGACGTTCATTTTGGCGTACCTGCTGGATTTTCTTGAAGTACTATTATGTTGGAAGTCCCCTGAAGTCTCATCTGTTTGTCTCTATAGTTGGCTTCTCCATGTCTGGCCCCAAATCAAGCAAACTAATCAGATAGACAGCCTCTCCAACTCCCTCATTTTATGGCATGTGTATAGATATCCACCCAAAGCCTCAAACAATCACAGGTGGGGCTCTTTGGAGGTGGCTGTATCTAAAGTGTTTGGGATTAAGGATGTGATGCTGGAATCAATTCATGGTGTGATGCTAAGCTTAAGGGTGTGAGTGCTACCCACTCCAAGGGCAGGTAGCCTGGATAAAACATAAGGTACAGAAAGAGAGCTGCTGGTGTCATTCCTTATCACTTGTTACTTGTTGCTTGCTGCCTTGCTGCCTTCTGCCTGCCATGAACTGTTTCTCCTCTGTCATGCCCCTCTGCCATGCCATCCTGCCTTGGAGCCAGTCAACTATGAACTGAAACCCCTACAAACTGTGAGCCAAATAAACCTTTCCTCTTTTAAATTTGGGTGCCAGGTATTTCAGCAATGAGAAAAGTAACTAAGACACTCATGCTGTGATATTATTTGATTACTGTGTGTTGAACAAGCTTTTCTTTGTCTTTAAAATCACATTAGTGGGATGTGATTAATATATAAAATGTACATGTACAATGCATATGTCTCGATGAGTTTAGGGATAAGCATGAACTATGAAATCACTGCCACCATCAAGTTCATAAATATATCTGTCACCTCCCAAAGCTTCTTTTTGCCTCTTTATCATTGTTCTTATTTCTTTGTTTTGTTAGAGCACTAAACATAAGATGTATCCTCTTAGCAACTTAAATATATAACACAATATCTTTGGGTCTCTTTCAGCAACTTTAAGTATATAATACAATGTTGTTGGCAGTAGGCACTATGCTGAAACTTTGTACCCTTTAACCATGTCCTCCCCATTTCCCTCTTGTTCTTGGCAACCACTGATCTACTCTTCACTTCTATGAATTTGAAATTTTAGATTTCACATATAAATTAAATCATACAGTGTTTGTCTTTCAGTGTCTGCCTTATTTCACCTAACATAATGACCTCCAAGTCCAACCATGTTCTCACAAAGAGCAGGATTTCCTTCTTTTTTAATTCTCAGTAATAATCTGTTTTATCTACATACCACAAATTTCTCTATTTATTTATCCATGAATATTGGAGTTGCCTCCATATCGTAGCTATTGAGAATGATCCAACAATGAACATAGGAATGTAAATGTCTCTCTGACGTGCTGATTTCAATTTCTTTGGATATATACCCAGAAATGGGATTGCTGGACCATATCACAGTTTTATTTTTAATTCCTTGAGGACCTTTCTTATGTAATTTATATTCTCATCAACACTATAGAGGGGTTCCCTTTTTTTCATATCCTTACCAACACTTACCTTTTCCCATTCTTGTTGAATGTGAGTCATCCTAACAGGTGATTTTTCATTGTGGTTTTGATTTGAACTTCACTGATCATTAGTGATATTGAGTTCCTTTTCATGTATCCATCAGCCATCTAAGTATGGCCAATGGAAAAGTGTCCACTCATGTCCTCTGTGTTTTTTTTTTTTTTTTTTTTTTTTTTTGGTACCGAGGATCAAACTCTGGACCTTGCTCTTGCAAGGCAGAGGGCAGAATCACTGAGCTAAATCTCTGGCCCCACTTGTCTGTTTTTTAAATTCATTTATTTGGGGTTTTTAAATATTCAGTGGCAGGAATTGTGTATTTTGAGTACTAATCCTTTATCAGATATACATTTTGCAAATATTTCCTCTTGTTTCATAGGTTGCTCTGTCAACCTATGTTGGTTATTTCCTTTGCTATACAGACGCTTTTTAGTTTAGTGTAGTCATGCTTGTTTATTTTTAGGCTTTTTACCGTGTGTGTGTGTGTGTGTGTGTGTGTGTGTGTGTGTGTGTGATATTTTAAAAATCATTGCTAAACTTTTTGCCCCCATTTTTCTTCTAGGAGTTTTATGGATTCAGGTCTTACATTTAAATCTTTAACCTATTTTTGTGTATGGCATAAGATAAGGGTCCAACTCTTTACACATCATTATCCAGTTTTCCATATATCAGTAATTAAAGAATCTATCCTTTGCCATTTGAATTCTTGGTGCCCTTCAGTTGACCATATATACCTGGAATAACGTCTGGTCTCCTTGTGCTGTTCCATTGGGCTGGGTCTATTTCTCTAACATGCACAGTTTTTATCAGCAGATTACAGGAGCATTTTAGATACTTTTCAATTTGTTTCACTAACTTATTTGTGGATGTAGTGATTGCTTTCTTGGCTCAGCTGCAGGACTCTGTTCTTAGAGGAGTAGGTTAGTGTCTCATGGCTCCTTCTCCAAGCTGTAGCTATAAGCCCTCATGTCTGGAGCCTGTTCTGTTTGAGAGATGGTTTCTAGCAGTTGTCAAGCTTCTGAGTACAAGGAATCAACCCATTGTTAAGAAAATCCAAAACTGCAAGAATGAAAAGAACTAAGTGTTTTTACTGTGCCATGTGAAACCATGAGAAGCATAACACCAAAGGAGATAGTACTACTACTACCTTAGAGAGAGAGCTGAGTTGCAATTTCCATTGAGTTGCTGTTTTATTTTTTTAAACTGAGCATTGAATCAAGAGCCT
This sequence comes from Heterocephalus glaber, assembly GCF_053883595.1. Lineage (NCBI taxonomy): Eukaryota > Metazoa > Chordata > Mammalia > Rodentia > Bathyergidae > Heterocephalus > Heterocephalus glaber. The sequence goes on along the minus strand of NW_028258137.1, from coordinate 15,332,448 downwards.
TTGGACATAGCTATATCTGCATCCCATTTTATCTTTTATTTTGAGACAGGGATTCATTAAGTCGCTAAGTTGCCTAGTCTGGGCTTAAACTTGCAATTCTTCTGCCTCAACCTCCCAGAGTGCTGGGATTACAGGCATGTACAATCATGCTTGCTACCTTACAATTATTTTAAAATTTTCAAATTGTGGATTGCAACAAGTTCAAGGCCAGCCTAGACTCTATAGTGAGTTCAAGGTCAGCCTGAACTACAAAGCAATATCCTGTCTCAGAAAAACCAAATATATACACGCATACAAACACACATACATATGTAAATAAACAAATTTTAAAATTATTTTTTCAATGTGAAAATCTTCTTCTTTATAACCATAACATGTATGTAACTTTGATATCCCTAATATGTGCAGATCTGTAACTACAGTACATTGAATATTGCTGACCTCTAGTAGAATAAAATACCCAGTAGGCTTATTTATGGCAGTTATATGCATCTTTGGGGTGTCTGGTAGCAAAAACTTGATTGCTGTCTGGCATTCAGTTTTCTAAAAACTCATTTGAGGGAAAAACCCATACCTTCAGCTACTTTGTTGGGTCTTCCAGCTTAAAATTCATATAAAATAAATTAATTCTAAGGTGAGAAAAATCTGCAAGATAAGATGACTATCATCTTAATTTGTAAAGATTACAGTTGGGATGCATAGACAAGAAAGGATTGCAAAGGATGTTGTATTATACTGTATTCAGCTGAGAAGTGTGGGTCTGCCCCCAACTTAGGAGGAAAAGAAAGAGAAGAGAGACAGAAATTCTTTGAAACTGTCCTTTGAGCAAGCAATCGCAACTCATTTCTCCATCATTACAAACACTTTGTCCAACACAAGCTGCTGGGGTCAGCTCTCTCTTTTGACCATCTGAAGAAATAATCATGACATGATAATGATAAAGATGCTTAACAAGAAATTTCCAACACCACCACCAGCAACAACTAAAACTTTATTTCACTGAGTAGAATATCAAGATCCACATTTTTATAATTGAATAGTTTGAGAAACTGCTTCCTAAGGCTTACATGATCAGTCCCTAAATTAATAGAAAAGAATAAGGGACCCAAGAATGTTTCCTTTCAGACACACAAAAGATTGAAGGATACATCTCTCTTTCTACCATAAGCAAAACAGATGAATTATTTCAAAGACAGTGAATCAAAAAATTACCAGTGACTTATCTCCCAGGTTTTATTAGGTGCATTGGTGAGGTACACACAGAAGTGTGTTCACTACAAAGTCATAAAAATCTAATTCATCCTACAATTTGGGAAGTTATTCTCTTCCAGAAATAATGGATCCTAAGAAAAACACTTTGACACTTTTTATTTTGATAAAGATTTCCTGTGCTTGATAAGAAAGAAAACTAAGCCAGCACCTAGAGTGAGAAGCCAGTGCAAGTGGCCTTACTCTGAGTCTCAGGGGCCACAGTGCTGCCCTTGAGGATAATTCGTCATCCTAGGCAAGGTTAGTATTAAGGAAAGCTGGGGTGACTTTCGGTTCATTCTGGAAATTAAATATTTTCATTAGATAGAAAACAAGGACATCAACATGCAGTTTGTCAGCCTTGAGATTTGTCATGATTAGAAGGCTGAGATTGTGCCAGCAGTGTTTTATAAATCAACTTAGCAAATATTTGTCAAGCCCTTCACAAGTCCTTTCAAGAAAAAGCAAAAAAGGGGCCAGGGCTTTAGCTCAGTGGTTCTGCAGCCTGCCTTGCAACCACAAGGACCCGAGTTCTATCCCCAGTACCAAAAAGAAAAAAGAAAAAAATCTGAGGCATAAGCACACTTCTGAAGGAATTTTCCAATAGGTTCAATAAAAGCAATTCAAGATACAAAAAACCACAGTATTAATTTAACCAATTTCTCAGTTTCTGTAGAACCCTTCCTTTTAGAAGCTCAGTAGTGTGTACATATTGGACCCATTTTAATGACCTAGAAATTAACTGGTTAGAAGTTTATCCTAAACCTTACATGCTAGAAAAGAAAACAGCAGTGCATAGTCCTAGGGATTTCCCATTTTCTGAGTCAGCCTTGCTTTACCCCATCTGACAATATGACCTGCTAGCCCCAAAACATCCTTTCCCCTCAAAGAAACAAAGACTTCCTATGTTCGTGGAAATTTTGACATTTGCTTTAAGTGATTTCCCTGTGAGAATATTAAAAAAATTCTACTTTTGAAAAATAAAGAAATAACCGTAGCAGAAATAAAACAAGATTACTTCACATTTAAGAACTAAAGAAACCAGAGTAAAGAAACCATTTTAGTCTGAATAAGTGTATCAAAACCTCATGTTGTACACTTTAAAATATATATCAAAAAAGGAAAATATGCAATAAAAAAGAATCAAAGAAATGGGAGTATAATTTCCTTTCATTTTATTGATTTCAATATTAAGCAAACCTGCATTATGTCAGTAATAATAGTGTAAGAAATACAATATGGAAAAACAATTACCACTCCAATGTCTGCTTTCTTAAATCAAACAGTACAACTAACTAGATCAGAGAATATGTATTACACAGTGTGCTATGTTAGAAAAAAAAGCACTTTAAAAATATGGCCTGGAAGCTCCATCATCTAAGTCCCCAATATAATCTTTCCCTCATCCCCACCCCTCACTCTTTATCATCACTAACTTCAGCATTAGGTATGGAATGAAGAATATTGCCTATAAATTAAAGGCTCCAAAAGTCTCCCTATAATGCTGGTCAAAATCATATAGGGAAAGTCTTGATTATGCAGGGAGAGTTTAACAAATTGGAGTTTCTAGAGATGACCATGTGAACTTGTTTCTGAGCACACACAAACCATGACTACCTGAAACTTTGGCAAATGACAAGGATGCTCTTAAATTCTGAGAATCTCCTTTTAAAAGTATAATTGTGGAATATACAACACATGCACACACGCACGCACGCACACGCGAGTGCATATGGATTTCCCGCCATGATGGCATGGCCTGGGAAACCACACATTGCTTCACCTCCTTCTGCTCCGATGTACAAAATATCAAAAGAGACAGTATTTAATATAGAGCTGGACTTAAGGCATGATAGGTAACCCCCATGGAACAGAAATACAGAATAAAGAGTGAGGCTAAAGCCATGGACCTCCTAGACTTTCTTTTCAGAAGTAGGCAGTGACAACCTGGAATTGGGCTCCCATGGGACACTGGAGACCAAATGTGCTTCGTGCAGGATGGGAAAGTAGTAGACTGCATTTTCTTGTGCTTGAATCCGGAGGGTAGGACAAAGTTAAAAGGAAGAGGAAATTAGGTAGCCAGGTGCAGTGACACACGCTTGTAATCCTAGCACTCTAGGAGACAGAGGCAGGAGGATACCCTGGGAAACTTAGCAAATTTCCAAGACTTTGTCTCAAAAAATAAAAAGGGCTGAGGATGTAGCCCAATGCAAAGGCCCTGGATTCAATCCGCAGTACCACCAAAAATGGGGAAGAGGTTTAAAAATCCAAGCCCTTCCTGCATCCTACCTGGGAATACAGCTTTGTAGGATATGGGGGAAGACAAAGGAAAGGCTTCAGAAGAAGCGGTATCTGCTTCTGGGCCTGGGCCTGTGGCATTCCCAGTATGGCAGTGGGGGCAAAAGTCCTGACTGCTATTATTGTAGCATCTTGTTTGTGGCCTGATGGGCCCAGGCCTGGGTAGAATGTCATAAAACTAGACAGGTGAAGTTCAAGTGATAGAAAGTCCCAAACCTTATATTTAAAATGAACCTGCAGACCAAATTCCTAAGCATATGAAAAAATATGAAACAATAAAGATACAAACAAAATCTACAAAGGGCCTTATTTACACTTTCAGTTTCTCACAGTAGAGAAGCTATTTGGTATTTACACGTGTGTCCTATTTATTTCACTTAAGAGTATCGCCTTAATATGCATCCATTTAGCTATAAATATGTCTAGTTTCCCATTCTTTATGGCTGAGTAATACTCCATTTTATTTTTTAAAAAACCAACATTTTCTTTATCCAGGCTCCAGTTGATGAGCAATTGGGTTGTTTCCAAGTTTTAGCTATCACGAATTGTGCTGCTATAAACATGGGTGTGGGGGAAATGGGAGGGGTAGGGGAAAAGGAAAAAGGGAATGAAATTAATATGAGAAAAAGAAAAAATGGAAACAAAGTCTTTGTAGATAGGGAGAGGTGGAGGGGTTGAAGGGAGAGCAGGGGAATGGGGAGAAAATAAGAACCAAGAGAGATTATGTACGGGGGCAAATTTCCAGTGATGAATGTCATTATATTGTTTACCTTAAATGTACCAATATAATTAATTTTTTAAAATCTACGAAGGGAACATATGAATGCTCTACAGATAAAGTTAATATTCTGAAACAGTCTGATGAAGAATTTCAGTGTGTTTAAGATGTTCAAAGATTAATAAAGGATCACATCCATTAAAAATAAATATTTTAAACAGAATCCAAACTATTATCTAGAAATAGGCATAAAGTGGGAAAGTTGAATATGAAAAAGGAACCAGTTAGAAACCTTGAAGATCAAAAATTAACAAGTCATTATCAAAACTATCTCAACCCTTGATACAGATAAAACACACATACATGCACACTTATGATTTCTAAAGATAGTGTGAGGCACCAACCTATATGAATTTCAGAAAAAGAAAAGAGAACAATTTTATAGATTTAAAATTTTAATTTCTCATATCAAAACACTTTCAATATAAAGGAAGATAAATAAAAATAATTCCACAACAGACATAATAATGAAACTGTCAAAAACTGTAAAGCTATTAGAGAAAAAGACAAATTATTTTTAAAAGAAATGGAATTAGATTTTGTGTATATATATATATATATATTTACTGGTACATTTTAGGTATAAAATACATTTACATTTATCATTGGGTGTTTGTACCAGAACATGATGTATCTCAGTTTTTATTTTTTCTCCCATTACCTGTGCACCCTTCACCCCCTCCACCCTTCCCTATTTACACAGAGTTTGATTCCATTTTTTTTTCTTTCTCATTATTTTTCCTTTCCCTTCTTCCCTTTCCCCTTCCCCTCACAACATCCCCTAACTCTTGGACATTTTCTTATTTCAAATTATCAATTATTCATTTTAATCGTTTTCATTCTTATTTACACTTTCAATTTCTCACACTAGAGAAACCATTCAGTATTTACACATGTGTGTCCTATTTATTTCACTTAAGAGTATGGCCTCAATATGCATCTATTTAGCTATAAATGTCTTTAGTTTCTCATTCTTTATGGCTGAGTAGTACTCCATTTTATAGAAAAACTACATCTTGTTTATCCAGTTTTCAGTCCATGGGCACTTGGGCTGTTTCCAAGCTTTAGCTATTACAAACTGTGCTGCTATAAACATAGGTGCACATATATCGCTGTGGTATGATTCTTTTAATTCTTTGGGGAAGATTCCCAGTAGGGGAATAGCTGGGTCAAATGGGACCTGTAGTCCTAATTCTTTGAGGTATCTCCATACTGATTTCCACAGTGGTTGTACCAATCCACATTCCCACCAACAATGGAGAAGGGTTCCTTTCTCTCCACACCCCCGCCAGCATTTGTTATTTGCTGATTTCTTGATAGCAGCCAATCTTTGTGGGGTGAGGTGGAATCTCAGTGTTGTTTTCATCTGCATCTCTTGAATGACCAGTGATGTTGAACATTTTTTCATATATTTAATTGCTATTTTCACTTCTTTGTCTGAGAAATGTCTATTCATTTCAGATGCCCATTTTTGAATTGGGTCTTTGAATTTGGGGGATCTGATTTTTTTTAGTTCTTTGTATATTCTAGATAGTAGACCTTTGTCTGAGGTACAGCTGCTAAATATTTCTTCCCACATTGTAGGCTGTCTCTTAGCTCTCTTGGTAATTTCTCTTGCAGTGCAGAAGCTTTTTAATACGATGAGATCCCAGTTGTTGATTCTTTGTGCTAGCTCCTGTGCTACTGAAGGTTTTTTCATAAAGTCTTTTCCGATGCCAATGTCATCAAGAGTTCTACCTAACTTATCTTCCAGCAAGTTTAGTGTTTCTGGCTAATGTTTAGATCTTTAATCCACTTTGATCTTAGTTTAGTGCATGGTGATAGGTATGGGTCTAGTTTTAATCTTTGGCAGGTTGAAATCCAGTTTTGAAATGGAATTATATTAACAACAATTCCCCAAGACAGATGATTGCACTCAAAAAATTAACTGTCAGCATATGTTTTAATACCCAGTTAAACTTTCTTAAGACTAAAAGGAAAATAAAGTTATTTGAAGTTATATATATATATATGTTTAATATTCTCAGAGAGTCACTAAAAGAACTGTTGGTAGAGCCAGCGGGGACTCAAAAAACCTACTAAAAAAAAAAAAAGAAAGTAAAATACGTCAATAAATTTAGTTAAGGCCAGGGATGTAGCTCAGCGGCACAGCACCTGCCTGGCAAGTGCCAGGTCCTGAGTTCAATCTCCAGTACCAAAAAAAAATTAGTTAACTGCTTACCTTTCAAAACAATTTTGAGCTTTAAAATCGAAATGGTAAGCAGAAATGTCAAGATAGAAAGGAAGATTTCAAAAGATAAAATATGTATTGAACTAATCTCAGGAGCATAATAGAAATACTATATAGTTAGTTTTTGTTATAAAACTGTAATTAGTATATATGCTTTAAAAAGAAAGAATCATTTCTAAAATAATAGACATATAATCTACAGTTCAAAACCAGTGCAGATCATGGGCCAGGGATTTAGCTCAGTGGTTCCGCTGGCTTCCTCATAAAAACAAAGTCCTGAGTTTGATCCCCAGTACCCGCCCCCCAAAAAACACAGTGCAGATTAACATAGCCAAAAGCTGTTGTCTGAAAATGAGGGAAGCTGGGCATGGTGGCACACACTTATAATCCCAGCACTTTGGGAGGTTGAGGTAGGAGGATTGCCAAGAGTTCAAGGCCAGCCTGAACTACATAAGACCACGTCTCAAAAAAAAGGAAGAAAGAAAACTAAGAAATTTTTAAAATCTTTATATAACCAAAAATAAAGAAATAAAAATTTGAAAGACAAATATTAGAAATGGAAAAAGAACTTACCTATAAATAAATTACAATTTTAATGGTTGTAATTTTTTGTCCAAAATTTTGAAACATGAGAGAAATTCATAGTAATCGAGGAAAATGTACATTGTCTTCAGAGGGAGTGGAAATATTAACTATTTAAAAGTTAAATATATAATCAAACGTCCCACCATAAAAGATAATACTCTTGGAAAGCTTTGCACATGTCTATATAAATTTAGGGAACAGAAGATCTTTTAACAATCTATTTCAGAGAACAGAAAAAGAGAAATGTTGCCCAATTCATGTTATGAGGCTAGTATTGATCCCCAAATCCAACAAGATTAAACAGAAAAGAATGGACCTAGATTCAAGAGACCCAAACAAACAAACACACACAAACAAACACAAAAGTGGTAAATCAAATTCAGCAGAATATGAAATATAAAAATGTGTACTAAGAAGGAAAAATTAATTTCAGAAGCCCAGAACTGGTTCAAATTCACAAATTGAGTAATATATACTATCATATTAATAGATGAAAGTAATAACACAATGTGGTCATATTAAGTGATGGAGAAAAATCATTCCATTAAGTAAAGTCTTATTCAGTGTAAAAATTCTTAGCAACCTAGACAAAAGGAAGTGTCTTAAATCAATAAAGGAAGCTACTTGAACCCATAACGAGTATGTATCAAAAAGAGTCGGCAACATCATACTTACAGCATTCCATTAGAGTCATTTTCTTTTAGTAGAGAAAATTAAGAAAATGATACTGGCAATTATTGTGACATAAATATATAATTGCTAGGAAATTTCAGGGCGGGGGCAGAGAGAGTAATGGAGTAAATTATCCCTATCAGATTATCAAAACGGATTAAGAAGCAACAATAATTAAGGCAATTTGGTACTGCTAAAGAAATACAGATGGATAGAATCAAGATAGATTCCAGAAATAGACCTAAACATGAAATAAAGATACTATATGAAGCCAGTGAAAAAAAATGGATCACTTAATGAATAGTGTGAAACACCTGGCTAAACATTTGAAAAGAAAAAGTGGTGTTGATAAGCCCAAATAAATTCCAGATGGATCAAAGATTCTAAAAGAACAAAAGCATAAAAGTTATAGTGAAGAATATAGATGAACTTAGGCTACTGAAATGAACACACTTTCAAAAATGTACATAAATGGCCAGAACCCAAAGCAAAAGATTGGTACATTTGATTTCATACAAACCAATAAATCTGAACAACTCTAGTACAAAAATAAGCAATGTAATATCAAAACTCAAAATTGGCAAAAATGCAAAAGTTTAAGTATACAAATTCTTAGCAAGGGATGATACCACCATTCTTTGTAGAAGTACAGAGAATACAGTGTTTTGAAAGACAATGTCATAATAACTATAGAAAATTTTATTTTGGGCGGGCAGGGTTGGAGTTCAAGCTCAGGTCCTTATTCTACCACTGAACTACACCTGCAGTCCATAAATACATACATTCTTTTATTCAGTGTTATACATATAGGAATTTGCATGTCTCAAAACTATATCAAAACATATATACAAAGATACTCATTAAAGTCTTAAATAGCTGGCAAATGGGCTGGTTTTAATAAGTATACTGTATCCTCCAATAGAATACTAAGTGGCTTTTAAAAAGAAGGGGATATATGTGAATGATTAAAAAACATGCTCAGGATGTGTTGTCAAGTAGTAAACTGCAGAAAAGTGCACTTTATTATGGTTGCTTTGAGGAAATGAAGAAAAACATGGGTGGATTATGTATTCTATATAAAATGTATTTTATATATCGATTTTCAGGTGTATATATGGAACATGTTTCTGAACAGATAGGTGGAGATGGCGTGCTAAAAGCAGTGAGCATTTGTTTTCATTTTATGGCTTCTTGTTTTTAAGTTGAATTTTCTAATCACATGATAAAATACTTTTTTATTTTCATATCCAACAGGGATGATTTAGATAGTAGGTTTATGGAGCATACATACTCTTCATATATCAACGAATGTTTTTCACTTGGTCTATAACCCTTATATCTAGGTGTCTTTTTTGAGAAATTCTGCCTTTCTGAACTTCCTCATTTTAGTATATGAACCCCCCAAAATATTATCAGTTGGGCGTTAGAGCACCCTTGTCTGTTGCCTGTTCAGGGAATGACAAATGGATCCAGAGCAAGGATATTATGCCCTGGCTAGTGGGATTATTTCTTCCAGGGGTCAAAAGACACTGTTAGGGAATATTGGTATTGACTGAATATTTTGATCCTATACTGATAATATTGATGTTTTCAGCAGACGTGTTTCTGTTTACTTCTCCCAAACTAACCATTGAAAATGATGTTAAACTCCATGAGGGCAATGGCTGTGTTGTATTTGTTTCATCCCCTCAGACTCCAGCACATGCTGAGCACCAATTAGATGCTCAATAAATATTGGACGAAATATAATTAGAAGCAGAACTTTTTCTTCCTTCCTTCTGTTGGCAGCGTATTTGCATCAGAAGATAAAGTGCCACATGTATTGATTAACAAATACAGACAGAGCATCATTTTATACGGAGCTGTTCTTTGGAATAACAGAACTCAGGGGGGTTTCACTTTAAAGACCAATAAAATTTCATCCAAAAAAAAGGAACAAATATAGGATACCCAATATTTTATTTTGCAATGTAAAATATTTTTAAATGTTTTCTGCAATCTATACTTAATCCCTCCCCCCAAAATAGAAAAGTTATATTCTCAGAGTAAAAGCCATTCCTTTAAGTAGATTAGCTTTCCCACTGTTCTCATTTTGCCTTGGAGTGGTAAAGAGTTTTTTGGGAATGAATGTTATCCCACAGGCTGTGTGACTCTGACCAGTTGCTCATCATTTCTGAGGTGCAGGTTGCTTGTCTATACAGCAGACATTCATAAATGTTGGGCATCATTATTTTTGTGGATGATGATGTTGTTGTTGCCTTGGAACTGTAACCTAGAGACTAAGAGGAGGTAAGAAAAGGAGAAAGGGATGAGAAAAGGACCCAAGCAATATAGCCAGTTGAAGGGAGGTGGGAGGGAGGTGAGGAGGGGCAAAGGGACCCACAGAGATGCTGGTCTGAATCAGCCCCACTAGAATTCCTCTTTTATCAGGCACTTACAGTGCCTCTGTTCTGTATCCAGCACCGCACGATCATCTCATTCCATCTTTGTTTGAAAACTGTGTTCCTCTTGTCCTTTTCATTTTAGAGATGAAGAAACTGAAGGCAAAGCTGCTGGTCAGTGGCAGAGGTGGGATTGTGATCTGGTTCTCTCTGACTCAAAAGCCAGGCTGCAGTGTAGACTCAGGCATCCACCTTGAGTGCTTGCCAGCTGCCCACACTGCTCCTACATAGCAGTCTGGCCTGAGCCAATTGGCCTGGAGAAGCCAATGAGGAGGAATGAGCAAGGTGTGACCTATCACAGAGGTGGCATGGGAAGATGCCAGGCATATGGTACACATTGAGCTAGGGAGCTCCTAAAGCGAGAAGCCTGGCTCAGGGGAACAAAAGGATTCCATCTGGTTGAAGGGTTGATGCTTAAAATGACAAGAGCTCACAGGTGCCTGATTCCTGGCTTGCATCCTATGCCTGCTCATTAGTGGATGCTCTGTAGCTGTGTGGCTCAAGCCCAGGGACATTCCACTCAATGCCAAGGTCTGCAAAATGCCAGTACCTGAACCACACCCCAAACCAGTTAAATCACAGCCTCTGGGGTGAAGGCCACTGGGAACAGCTCCAGGTTTTGAGAGAACCTCCTAATGAAAAATAGAACAAAACAAAATCACTGACAAAAAGAAATGAATAAATCCCATGCTTAGGATTTCTTAAAATGAGAAATCATACAGATTACCAAAATCCAGATCCCTTGCTTCTGTGATCTCTTTGAGTATCCTGATTGCACCCTGGCTTCCTCTGCCTCCCACCTAGAACTCCCAGTACTTCCCAGCACTCAAAGAGTACCCTGCAAGTCCGATCCTGGCACTGGAGTCTCAATTTCCAGGTAAACCCTCCTCCAGTCCTGGGCATGTACATTTTATAAACTCCCTATCCCATTCTCATGAGGAGTATTTGGGGGATCATTGATGTCCATGTGGCTTTAATCACCTCCTCTAGGTAAAAACTTTTAAGTGATCTATCAACCCTCTCTGATTCTGACATCTTACACCCCACATGCACATATTCTAGTCATGTTCTCTTGGAACATGAGCCACCATCTCAACTCAGTCAACAATCAAATATTTAAACAGGCTCTGCCATGTGTTTGACCTTGAGCTGGCTGCTATGGGGGCTGTGAAGAATCAGTTCCTGCCCTGAGCTAAGCACCACGTGGAGGAAAGCTAGCTGAGAGCAGCAGTTCCTCTGCTCCCTAAACATCCCTGATAGCTTCTATTTTTAGGCATATAGCAGGGGTTTAGCAAGTCCCTATTAAAATACATTAAATGAGAACTGACTTCAGCAAGAATTTGAACAAGAGTGGGGGTTCAAAATGATTTTGAGTAAATTATAACATGAAAAAAAAATGAAATATAAAACCAGCGAAATCCTTGTAGAGACTTAGAAGGGCTAAAATTTTTAAACTCACAATATCAAGTGTCGGCAAGGTAGTGGCACCACTGTCATTTGTATACTTGCCAATGGCAATGCAAAATGGTTTGTCCACTTGGCACAATATTTGGGTAGCATTTTATGGAACCAAACACCTGACCAAGGACCAAGCAATCCCGTGCCTAGAAATCTGCCCAAGAAAATTAAAAATATATTTCCACAAGATGGATTTAAGTGAATATTTGTAGTGGTATTATCATCCCTACTAGTGAAACAGTGAAAGTAAGAAGCTGTGGCACAGCCTTGCCAGGAACTTGCTGCTAGTACTCGGGACATGGTGCTTGGATCTCTCTCAGAGACAGAAGCAACAACAAGTACTTACTGAATGATCCATGTATGTGGCACTCTGGAAAAAGCAGAATCATAGAGACGACAGTCAGATCAGTCATTGCCTGGGCTAGGAGTTGGTAAGGAAAGGGCCAGAAGGAAGCTTTAGAGACAGTAGAATGGCTCTGTATCCTGATTGTGGTGGTGGTTATGTGACATCTATTACAGGGCACTGAACCATACACTTTATTTTTTTTAATTTTTTTATTTTTTGGTACTGGGGATCAAACTCGGGACCTTGTGCTTGCAAGGCAGGTGCTGGAACCACTGAGCTAAATCCCTGGCCCTGAATCATACATTTTAAAAGGGAGAATTTTGCTGAATGTAAATGATGCCTTAACCAGGCTGGCTTTAAAAAAATTAAAATCAATAAATGATAAATACCCAATTAGGACAAATGGGTGCTTTCTTAGAATCAGAGCAGGTGCCAGGCTCAAAAGAACAATAATCAAAGAAGCTTTCAGACCACCAGTGGGGCCAGCCCGGTCCTTGTTCTCCCACACACTGTGTCCGCAGTGGCTCCTGGATGGTCTCCAGTATCAGGTGCTGCTGTAGCTGGGTTTCAGCACATCTGTGGAGGATTCCCCAGGCCCACCCTGTTTGTAAGTACCCCTCTGTGAGTAGCTGCTTAGGCTGCCTACTGTTTGTAGTCCTCTTTGGCAGCAAGCTTATCTTCGGGGATAGCTACCAGCCCCCTGGCTTGGCCTCCCCTGCGTCTCCATGGTTATCCCTAACCAAGGGGAGAAGGCAATGTTTCAAGTTGCACCAACCCCTCATTTTAAGACAAAAGCCTGATGAAAGGGCAGGTGTGCCCAGAGCCCTCTGTGATTAGCTGTAATTCCTGGCAGAGCGCGACATGCTTATTCTTCTAAATTAGCACAGAGCACAAGGCACTTACCACGGTGCTAATTGCTATTGGATGAAAACAAGCAGTCCCAGTATGTGGGCATAAGGCACGACAAAACAGATGCCAAAGCCATTCAGAGCCATACCCTGCGCCGGGCGCTGCTCTGGTAGCTGAGAACAAGTTTGTCCAAATGTCAGTCTCCCATGGTCAGATCCAGGGAGTGATTCTAGCTGTGTAACTGAGCAACCATGCACCTCCTGCATTACACTGGTACTTGCATTCCCTACCATCCTTTGTACCCATATAGAGATGCACAGGGAAGTGTTGTGCTGCAGGCCCCAGAATTCTGCGGTGCAGAGTATCCCCTTCCACCTGAGGGAATGGATGTGCTGCAGCAAAGTCATCCATAGGCCAAGCTTAGCTCAGACCACCATGCTTTTTAAGAAACACAAATCCAGAGCCAGACAGAGTAATGATTGCCTGTAGTCCCAGCACCCAGAAGGGTGAGACAGGAGAATCACAAGTTCAAGGCTAGCCTGGACTACGTAGCAAGCTCTGTCTCAAAAGGCCAGGAAGGAAGGAAGAAAGGGAAGGAAGGAAGGAAGGAAGGAAGGAAGGAAGGAAGGAAGGAAGGGGAGAGGGAGGGAGAGAGAGAGGAGGGGAAGGAGGAAAGGAGGACAAGTCTAGGGAAAAGAATAGGATTGAAGTCACTGATTGGGGGAAAAATAGATTTACCACTTTCTACTTTATGTTTCTTTTTCTTCCCAACCATCAATACAGACATAGGGAGACTGAAATATCTAGTAAATCAAGTCTTCTGAAACCTTGGCAGTGTAACAATGGGGGCCACAGTAGTGGTGATATTTAATCATGATAATAGTAATTGTGCCAGTAACTAGGCATTTTTACAACAGATATACTCAGAGCTGGTGACGAGGCTTCAGGAAATGAAAAAAATGAATATCTTTCCTTAGGGTTTTTAATTCTGCTTTTGTTAAAAATAACACTATAAAGATAAAATGAAAAAAAGTTTACCTACTGTAAAGATGGATGCTGAGTCTTCCGTACCTCCTAGGGAAGCTGAGTTGCCTCTCAGGAGTACAGCCTTGCTGCCGCTCAAGGCCATTCCAGGAGAGACCAAGACTGCTGATGGGAGCTTTTGCAGGCAAGGGAGTTGTCAGGGTGGAAAGTTTCCATGGCAGGAAGTCAGCTCTCGAAAGGAAAAGGCGTCCTGCAGCAATGAGCCCATCACCTGATATTACCCAGACATGTCCCCTTTGTCTAAACTTTCCCCATGATTCCGTGAATGTTTTTCTGTAAGGCTCGGATACCAAATAAATACAGATGTGAGCCTGGTTAGCCATCACCAGGGACTTCTCTGTCTGCCCAAGCCCCACTTCTCCCAGACTGAGAGTTATTCTCCCTGGTGACACCCAGCTGCCCCATCACAGCTGCAGTGACCATGTGAAAGCATTGCTGGCCCCCAAGACCCTGTGTCTCAGACTCGTGACAGAGTCAGAAAGGAAGCAGATATTTCACAAGAACCAAAGAATAAGATGACAATTAAACAAAGTATTTGCTTGATGTCATAAAAAGATGGATCTGAGCCTGCTGTGCTTTCTTCTTCCCTTCCCCATATTCCCAACAAAGTTCTTTTGCCTTACATATTTTTCCCATCTTTGATGACATCAAGCTGCTGAGGCACTCACAGAAGTATAGTCAACCTACAAATCGTATTTTTGCTTTTTCATTCCTACAAACTTGACGAGGATATCCTGGAGGAAGTTAGTGTGCTGGAGGTTGGAGTTCATTGGAGTCAAGATCCCTGGGTTCAAATCTCCTTTCTACCACTCAAAACCCGGTAATCATGGCCCAGCCCCTTAAATGTTTGGAATCTGCTTTGCATCTGTGAAGTGGGGATATGTTGATGACTTGTTACTCCTTTACAGAAGCCCCATGAAGATTCTTGGTGACCACACTTTTCATGGTACTTGACAATGGAGTTGTTGATTTATTTCTTGATGCTTAAAGAGGAAGTGTAGATATTATCTTGTATGTAAGTTTGCCTCAAAATGTGTAACACATAGTTATACTCTAAAATCTGTACCAGGTATATGCCTCTAAAAAATAATGCAAAATTTGTTGTGCTAGGTTTTTAAAAACATTGGAACTCAGAAAAGAACTCAGGCCAACCAGCCTCCTGTGCACAGGCTGGGAACACTGTCTATGCTCCTGGGCCCAAAGGTCACATTTGTATTCAGAATCGGTGTCCTACGATGTTTTGATAAAGTGGAGAGTAGCTAGATCTTTCCCTTGAAAATTTTCAGTCCCTTTGCTGCGAAGAGTAAGTGATTTGTTTTCAAAGTTAACCACTTGTTACCCCTACTTTACCACGTTGCCTCTACTCTCTGTTAGCAATGGAGAAAGACATCAGTTTGGGAAATTTCACCAGGAAGATGGAATGGCTCCTGTGACATCCCCGCGCATCACCTGTTCATACCTTCATTAGTGTCCTTGGGAACTCTAGCTCTTCCCCCCAGAACCCTTTGCACTTTGGTCAACAAACCTTACTGGCTCTGAAAAACAGAACTTAAACAGCATTCTTCTTCCATCAGCAGTCACAATGATGCAAATTGCTGCCACCATTTTTATATAAATGCCCAGAAACTTCAATTAAGTGGATGATCCCCACTGGGGACAGAACAGAGACCAGGGAAATTCCAGAGGGGTTGCTGAGGTCATGGGCCAGAGTTTCCAGGTGATGACACAAACTTCCTCATTTTTCTCCTAAAGCACCTCTCAAAAGTACCAAATACCCACTGGTTCGTGGAGGTGGTCAGAGCTGCTTTCCTCCAAACCATGTAATCAGAGCCCTTTACCTTATTTCAAGAGTCCTGTGAGGAAACTTGACATTCATTTTGAAATTCAAGGATGGTGAATTCTGAAAATTAAGCAGTGAGGGCATGAGGAAAATAAAACGAAAGAAGAACTAATCCCAGCTCACTTCTGCCCATCATTAGCCCCTCATGCCCCTCTTGGCCCAGGATCTCTGGATCCTCAGCCAACTCCACTCTTGTCTCCAAAGTCAGGTTGTTCCTTTGCCCATGTGCCCTTGGCCTCCAAGCAATTAAGAGGTCCCAGAACATTCTAAAATTCTGATTGAGAGATTTGGGGGAGTTTTGCTGGAAGCCTGCCATTTCTAGAATCACTTATGTGAGGGTAATTAGGAGTAGAGTACAAAAGAGAAAAATGAACAGAACCTAATCTTGGAGAGAAGAGGAATGAGTAGAGGATACAAGCATGAAATTTAATGGGAACCAGGAAACCATTTATTTCTGGAAATGGATATGGGACAAAAGGGGAGCCATTAATGAAAGCTGAGTAAAAAGTGACACAATGGAGAAAAGGAAGACAGGAATGAAAACCTGGGATCCTGTGACTCAGGAAACCCAAACCCTGATATCATTTTATAGGATGTTTGTATTAGTCAATTTTTTATGGATGGGATCAAATACTTGACACCCACCATTTAAAGGATAAAATGATGTATTTGACTCATGGTTTCAGGGGACTCAGTTCATGGCCAGCTAGCACCAAAGGAGGACCATTGCAGCAGAAGAACGCTGCTCATCTCATGGTGTCTGGGAAACAGAGACAGCACCCAAGAGGAAGATACCAGGGACCAGATATAGTATAGTACCCAAGGTCATGCCTTATGTCCCACCCAGACACAGCCAGATGTACTCTTTACCCATCCCCTAGGCAACTCTGAAGCTAATCAAGCTGATGGTTCAGCTCAGTTGTCACAATGTTCTTCCCCTGTTGCCCAGCACCTTCCAGACAGTGCCAGGGAAGCAAATTCCCTTTGGATCCCCCAAGAATAATCTAACAATAGTGTGATTTGTGTGGCCCATAGCAGGGTCTAGAGACTAGAAAGTAAGAGGTGGAACAGGAGGGCTCCTATAACCAAGACCCTATACCAAATCTCACTTATTGCTCTTTCTGCTGCCAAGAAATTTTGATCTGGGAACTCTGGGGGACATTGATCTCTCTCTCTCTCTCTCTCTCTCTCTCTCTCTCTGCATTTGTAGGGTCCTAGGCAGAGGGAGGGGGAGTTTCTCGGCGCACAGGGACTGGAAGCAGGCAGCATGTGGATGGGAGAGACAGTCAGTTGAAGTGTAGAACTGGTCAGTCACCTAAAACTCCTTGGAGATAAACTGTAAATGTGGTCTCATTGAAGAGAGGCCAACATTGAATTTGTCATCAGATTTTGCTATCGAATAACTCCAAAATTTGGGCAACCACTTTGTCTCCTCAGGCTCTATTTTTTATCTCTTCATCAACTGGAAAATAAGAGACATGAGTTAGAGAATCTCAGAAGACCTACCTTCTTGGTGTAAAAGTTAATGAATTTATAGCTTGTACCTGTTGAGTAATTACCACATGTCAGCACAGTTCTAAATACTTTCCCTGAAATCCTCACAACCATCCTTGAAATATCATTTTACAGGAGAGAAAACTAAGAGGCTGGGGCTTAAATAACTTGACCCAGATCATGTGACTAGTTTGGCAGAACCAAAATACGAACCTAAGTTCCTAGACTCCAAAACACATGGTCTCAACGTCTAGGCTGCTTTGCTGCCTTGTTGCAATCACAAATTATACATGAAGTATTGAATAACAAAATGCATTAAATATGGTCTGCCTACCTTAAGACTATGCTTAGCATTTATCCCTGTACTTTTAAGGTTCTTTTCTGGGCACTCAAGTGATAAAACAGTTCTTCTCCTGTGTTACTTCTCTATAACTTGCCCATCCAACCATCCATCCACATTTTCATTCAAAAATATTTATTACATGAATACAAAGGTGAAAATGTAGCATTTTAACAGTCCCAGTAACCTGACACTTTGTATTTTCAGATGGTGTCACTCATTACCCCCAGCTTAATTTCATTTTCTCTGACTTACAATAGGTCAATGATTTTATTATCCCAGTGTTATAGGTAGGGGTGCTCAGTCAACAAAACTCATGAGACTGTGCATAATTACACAAAGGGAAAGTGACTGCTGTGGTTTGGGTGTGGTTCATCCCCTAAAGGTTCATGTGTCAGAGGCGTGGCCCCAGCTTGGCCATGTGAGAGATGCCATGGAAGCATTAAGATCTGGGGCTTAGTGGGAAGTCACTGGGTCATCATGGTCTCTGCCCTGGAAGGAATTAAGGTTCTTGTGGGTCCTTGTAACTTCTCTGAGAGTGAGTTGTTATGAAAGCATATCTGGCCCCTGCCCAGTATCTCTCTGGCTTCCTGTCCCTCCATTTGATCTCACCCTTCCACAGATGCTGATGCCACCCACCATGTGGCCCTCACCAGAGCCAAGCCAATGCTAGCACCAGGCCCTTGAACCTCCAGAATTGTGAGCTAAAACACTTCTTTTCTGCAAAAACACCTGGGTTCAGGTATTTCATTATAGTAACAGAAGATGAAATAATACAGTGAGCAAATCTCAGTTACTTTTAGCTAGTCAGCTGTCTCAGAAAACAAGCTTCTTTTTAAATAGATATTAATATTAATTTTATGAAATATTGGCCTTGATTATGGCATTTTCATACATGTATTTCACATAGTTTGGTCTTACCAATTTCTCCTCAGAAAAGTCTTTTATTGCAGATATTTTAATTAGCAATTAGTATCTTAGATTAAAATGATACTTTATTTTATGTTTTATAGTATTTTAATATTTGTTCCTTCATATGGTTCCCAACTTAGGTGTTATACAAAATTTGATGGTAAAAGTCTTCTTCCCTCTGTTCCCTAAGCCTCCCAATTCTCCTCCCCACAAATAATTAATATTTTTGGCTTCTTGTGCATTTTTCCAGAGATATCTTATAAATTTTATCAAATAACATATATGTATGTTTTTGTGTATTTCCACCTTTTAGCAGATCATAAGCAGTAACATACCAGAAACACAGTTGTATATTTTTATTTTTTAACTTAGCATAATTTTGAAATAATTTTTTAATCTTTTGTAGATGCTTGGCATTCCATCGTATGAATTTACAAAACTTATTTAGTCCCCTATTGATGGATCTATAGATTATGTTTAATATGTTGTCATTCTGTGTAACTCTGTAGTTAATAACTTTGCACATAGTTCTTTATTTTAAAAAAATTGTGAATATATATATTGAAGGAAAATTGCTGTTGAAAGTGAAATTGCTAGGTTAAAAGTTAGGTGTACCAATATCAAAGAACATATGTAATACCTTAATCTTGGTTTCTAAATATTATTTTCCACCTAAAGGAACCAGGGGTCCTTGGTAAATGGCTGATTCCAGGATAGATGGAGGGAAGGCAAAAGAGGAACCTGGAAGACCCCATTGTGCCAGAAAGTAAGAAAGTGCTCAAAGAAAAATAAGAACACATCAAACGACATAGAAGCCAGCTGCAAGGGGTTTCCACTGTTCAAGTGTGGAAAATTTGTGTACCAAAATAAATAGTGATAGTAATGTAATGTAACCCATTAAATCCTTAAGTCCATACTAGTATAAACAGGACATTTCCATAGTCACAGAGTACTTACAGGAAAATATTTACCAATTACAAAAGGAAAAATTGAACCCTGGCAGACACCTCTCTAACCAAGGGATCAAAGTAGCATCAGCAGTCATAGGATGCTCAATGTATCAAGAAGGACCCAACATTACTTCTCTGGTACTTTTACCAAAAATCCAAACCATGGATCTGATCCTGAAGGCATCAGACAAAAGAAAAAATGAGGGCTATTCTACAAAGTAATCTGATCAATGCTCTTAAAAAATATCAGGGTCCTACACACATGTGTAAATACCGAATAGTTTCTCTGGAGTGAAAAACTGAAAGTGTAAATAAGGATTAAAATGTATAATGGATCATTTGAAATAGGGAGAAAAGGTCGAAAGGGGAAGGGAAAGTAGGAGGGGTAGGGAGAAGGAAAGAAGGGAAAGGAATTAATATGAGAAAAGAAAAAAACAAAAACAAAGTCTTTATAAAGAAGGAGGGGTGGAGGGGTTGAAGGGAGAGCAGGGGAATAGGTTAAAAATAAGAACCAAGATACATCATGTAAAGGTACAAGTACCCAATGATGAATGTCATATTGTATACCTAAAATTTATCAATAAACTTAATGAATAAAAAAAATATATATCAGGGTCTAAAAGACTGAAGAATTATTCTGTATTAAAAGAGATTAAAGATGTGGCAACTCAGTGCATGGAATTATTGGATTCAATCCTGAAAGAGAAAAAACTTTCAGTTTGCTATCAAAGACATTAATGGGACAATAGATAAAGTTTGAATTAGATAGGTAGGCTGTAATATTATACTGATGGCAATTTACTAGTTTGAGCAACTTTTCTGTTTATATAACAGTGTCTTTGTTTTTAGAAAATTTTCAGAGATAAAATCATTGGAAAAATAATATGTACACGTATACATGCATATAAGTACAGGTATACAAAGAGTGGAAGAGAGCAGAGAGGGAGATTGAGAATTATTATAATGCAAATATGAAAAAATGTTAACATTTGACAATCTTGATATACAGGAATACTTTTCACTATTTTTGCAACTTTTCTATAATTTCGAAATTATTTCTAAGTTCAAAGAAAATATATGTACATTTGAAATTTAGATAGATTGCTTGCTAGAGAAACTGCATGTATACATTTTCTCTTCCACCACCAGCAGGAACATACAAAAGTGGCACTTCATGTTTACAAAATGCATTCACACTTTACACCAGGAGACTTCATTACTACTTTGAGAAATAGAAGTATTTGCTCCATTTTTTATAAATGAAGCTTCAAGAAATGTAGACAGTAGGAGTGATGGTTAAGAATACAGTCTTTTGAAACAGTAATTATATGCTATTTCACCCCAGTCAGACTGGCAAACATAAAGTTTGAAAATACTTAGCGTTGGCAGGGATGTGAAGAAATGAACAATCTTATACTGTGTTGGAGGGAGTGTAATTTAGTACAGTCATTTTGGAGAGCAACTTGGCAATATCTAATAAAAGTTGAAGATGTCCCTGTCTTACAACCCGGGAATCCCAGAGCTAGCTCTGCTTCTTGGAGAAATGCTTACGCAAGTGCACAGACCCCCACACACAATGCCACATTCCGGGCTGTGCAACTTGTAACAGTGGAAAATGGGAGACAACCTACAGGTCCACCCAAAGGGGAATGGTGGAATACATTGTGTTCAATTTGTTACAGTACGCCAATTGAAGGAAAAGAACCAGAACTGTGGTTCCATAATTGAAAAACCTCAAAACCTTAATATTGAGTAAAGAAAGCAAAATTACAGAGGAATGTGTGCTCATGGCTCAGAGTGGAGCCATACTATTGACATCCAGGGGGTAGAGGCCAGAGATGCTGTTAAATGTCCTGCAATACACAAGACAGCCCTTCCAATACACATGTGCACACACACACACATACACACACACACACACATACACACACACACACACAAAGAATTATTTGGCCCAAAATCTCAATAATGTTGAGGACGAGAAGCCAACCTATAGTCCAGGGTCACCAAAAACTTGATCCACATCTCTCAACTCCCAGAGAAGAGCTCATGCCCTTACAACATGTCGTGTTATTCGGCTTTGGCCTTCCTACAAAGCAGCTAGATAACTCATGGTGATATTGAACTTCCTTCCCACCAGTCAGCCTCATGCTAAAACTTAACATCTTACTGAGCAGAACTCCCAGACCTGTAGAGTTTTCACAAATCCTTCTTGCATAAATGAATGAGTCATCAATCAAACAATGAGGGCAAACTCTTAGATCATGAAGATCTGGTCTTTATTCGTGGCATGGCTTCCCTGGTTTCCCGTTCATTTGACATGAAGGCTTGTTTGGTTTTCATTGTCTTGTCTGAAGAGAATTACTAAACACCAAATGAGTGGAAAGTTCTCAGAGCCTCGCAGCTCATGTCAGAGGAGTCCTCTCATAATTCAGAGTCGGGCCTATTTGTTCATCTTGCAGCAGCCCTTGTCAAGACACATCTGGAAATTATGAAGACACAAACAGCTTTGGGTTAAACTGATAATGTTCGCAAGATGTAAAGTGAATTATTGACCTAAAAATGATGACACTTTTAATCTGGTTTGATTCTAGCACAGCTTGTGGAAAGCACTTCCTGTTCTTTTAATGAAGTGTCAGGAATATACACAGTTTCTTGCAATTCTTTTTGTTTTTTTTTTCAATACCCAGGAAAGAATTCAGGACCTTGCACTTGCAAGGCAGGTGCGGTGACCCTGAGCTAAATCCACGGCCCTCCTGTGATTCTTTACTTTTGCTTTATTGTAGGCACTGATTTGGTGAACCCAGCACTGCACACCCAGAGAACAACTTTGCGTTTCTGCTGTCATCTTCTTCACTGTAGATTTGGAGAAGGTAGGAAGAGCTCCTCTCTGAACTCATCTTTTCTAATGTTTGTTTTGGCAACACAGGTTCTCACCTGTTGTCTCAAGGGATATAAAAACGATGAAAATGATTGTTATTATAATTTGTATTATACTCATTATGCCATTAGATTATAATCCACACAAGTTCTGGTTTGCACTTATATGCATGTATTCCAACAGAACCGAGGAGAGGAAAGTCACCAAACAAAACAGTATAAGAAGTGCAAAAAGCATAGTGACTACTTGTGTCTTCTAGTTCTAACTTTATACTTGTAACTGACCAAATGACCTTGAGAGAGTTACTTCACCTCTCAGTTTCCTCATTACAAAATGAGAAATCTGGACTGGATTATTTTGAAGGTATTTTCCTGAACTTTTTAAGTTTTTCTCCCTTGTGAAGGTTAAAAACCATTGGTTTAAAGCAATGATTTCCAAAGTATGTTGGACTTTAGGGATCAGACTTGCCCCATTGGCTCAGTGGGATGATGGACTGAGAGTCCATCAGACTTTTCAAAGGATGGTCCCTCTTCATCACTGGAGTGATTGCTGAAAATGTAATTTCCCAATCCTCATTCCAGATTCATCAAGTTGAAACCTCTGGGGTTGGGAAGCATACATTTGCCTTTTTAATGCACTCCTGTAGGTGTTTGGGGTACACAGCTGTGTTTGAAAACCACCTTCTTAACCATAGGCAGCACTGTTCTGTTCTCATGAGCACTCGGTGCTGTGAGATACAACAATCTGGGTCTGTACCAAGCAGAAACTATCTGGACGTGCCTTCCATTTGTGGAAGAATTAGAAAGATCAGCATCTGATGGCTGTTTTACCTTGTGATTCGTGTCTCTGCCCATCCCCTCCAGCATAATCTTCCACTCAACACTTTGTCAGATCTGAATGTCTAGTGTAGGCTTCTTGGCTCTCCTTCCCTTGACTGTCTTTGGATGAGAGTGAAATTCTTCTGGAAATAGCCATAGAAGGATGGTATCTCTTAGATGTCATTCCAAAAGTGGATCATGTCAGTCCATGTCACTCCCTGTGATGTCACAGTCACCACCTTCTAACCTGCAATCTGCTTTGCTGTCAGTCTTTGGCTTGGAGGGTTTGGCTTTGCTCCCAAGGCGGGGTCATCACTATGAAATGACTAAGAGGATTTGGAGTCAGGTAAATCAGGTTATAGCCTGGTAGACTGTGTCCAGAGATCCCAAATCATGGCCAGAGCTCTGAGAATCAGAAAACCACTTAGACTGTATGGTCATATATTTCTGTTGCCAATTCAGGATTATGTGGCATTTCAGAGTTTCTAGGTTATGTGCCCTAAACCCTTAAGGATTCTCAGGGACCCCTAAAGAGACTTGTCTTAGAGGAAAACTAAATCCTAGCTTTGAAATATGAACAGTGACTCCTAGTACCGCCTACAGAGCCCCCCTGCTGTGATCAGTCTAATTGCTCTGTGGGGTGACTGTTACTCTTCTCCAGAGCTTCACCAGATATGATTTTCTGGCATCAAATAAAGGGAAATGGAGCCTTAAGAATATAGTGGACTGCTGTCTGCTTTGGATTGGATATAAACGTCTTCTCCCAAATCACAGGCAAGGCGTTATGTATGATCTGTCAAGGAAAATACTAACAAGTTCCCCTTCATGAAAGAGCCCTCACCCTTAAAGAGCATTCCAGACAACACCCACTGCTGGCTAGAGTTGGATGTGCGCTTTATTTGATTTGGAGTTGATTTATTTGTTTGTCTTGCTTCTAGAACAGCGTAACTTGGATTTAATGTCTTGAATACAGAATCCAATACTTCTAGGTTCACTGACTTGTTATTATTTAGCATTTATGAAGTATATGTCAATGCACTTGGCACTTTACAATGACTCGTAAACAGGCACAATCCTGGCCGTGGAGCATGAGGTTGCTATCAGTTGAATTACTGACAATGTGGAAAGATCACAGGACAGATTGAGATATCTTTTTCCCCAAAAAAACAACTCTGCATCCCAGTTCCTTATTCCATCTGAGTCCAAACAGAGGTGTGATGGCTGCTGCTACCATTTTGACATCAGTAGTTCAATGTTAGACATTCGACGTGTATTTCCTGTCACTTAGGAAAAGCTGAGCAAGCATGGATGGATGGAGGATGGATGGATGGATAACTCTCTCCTCAGTGGACATCTCCCATTTTCTATTTGTCCCTGCACTCAAAGCTTTATTTGTGCACCTTACGAACCATGTGATTATAGAGCTGGATGACTTAGAAGGAATTGATACCTAAGTGGCTTTTTGCAGTGAATATGAGATCAACATATCTATGAGGTGGACAGAGACATAATGAGAAACCACACATACCGGCAATATTATGTCAATGTCAATTTCTTAGTTTTAACATTGTCCTAGGAAGCTGGGTGAAGGGTCCAGAGGACTGACTCTCTCTACTATTTTTTATTTTTGTGAATCTGTAATTGTTTTAAAAAAGAATCACATGAACTTTAGCTTCACATATTCATAGTCATGTCTCACTGCCTACACCTTCCAGTCTCTAGGTCTTTTATAGATAGTAGCAATACCATGCATGTCAGTTCAAGACTCCCACAGAGCAAAAGCCAAAACAGAGTTAGATGTGAAAGGGGCTTATGGCAGGGAAACACTTGTAAATTATAAAGTGAGAGCGAACAGGAACGCCTTAAAAAGTACCATGGAATTCCAACACCAATAAAAGGAGCCCAGGGCTGGGCGTGGTGGTGCATGGCTGTAATCCCAGCACTCAGGAAGCTGAGGCAGGAGGATCTCCATGAGTTCAAGGCAGGCCTGGGCTACATAGTGAGCTTGAGGCTAGTCTGAACTACATAAAAAGAGCCTGTCTCAAAACAAACAAACAAACAAATAAACAATGACCAAAAAATTGGATTTATTTTTTTAAAAATAAATAAAAGGAGCCTGGGAAGGGAGGATTACAGAAGGAAGAGCCTCAGACCACATGCAATGATAGAAATTCCAGCCAAACCACTAAGGAGTCCCTGAGCACGTTACCTGGTAGAGGGGTCCCACAGTGGAGTGGGGAAGCAATAGCTCAGTCATCGGCTGGAGCACCCTGGCCTGGAACAGATACTGCCTGGATCCAAAGGTGCAAAGACAACTGGGAGCTGCTGGACAGCTCTGCTTCCAGGCTAGGTCATCTTAAGGGGGATCTGAGTAAGACAGCTTCAAGTCCACCATCACTGTGCTGAGCATCTTTTTTCAGACCTTTCACTTCTCAACCAGTCCTTCAGTGACTTTAACCTTTTGTCCCTCTGTTGGCCTCATATTACAGCTTCCAAACCAGAGTGAATTCCATCTCCTGCTTCCTCCACGTGTCCGCTCCCGGCCTACCCAGGGCAGCATAAAGAAAGTCACTGGCCCAAGCCCGCTGGTCAGTCATATATGTGTGTTGTCCAGCTCGGGATGGCCCCGCTCCTCCTCCGCACATTTCACTTTGTCTCCCCTTGATCCTGTCATACTGCTCCCGGTGTTTATCGCAGCCTTCTTCCCCCTTCGTCACGCTGCTGTGCCGCACTGTGCACCCTCTGGATGTTTTCTGGGGATGGCCTGGCCTCATGAGTCCCTGAGTACTCCTCATCTCCCCTGCTCATCTGTAGCTGTCCTCTTCCTCCCCTTCCTTCTTTAAGTGTTAGAGAACAGTCATCCTCCCCCCATCCCCTCTTGCTACTCTCTCAGTTGCCTCCTGCCAGCCTGCATTGGTTACATTGTTTGCTCCTTTTCCCTTCATGCTCTTTCCTTCTCTGCGCCACTGGATTCATCCTCTTGGTTTCTGAACATTGTCTCCTTTATCAAAAGCTAAACTTTCTCTGTGTCCTTCTAGCCCCTTGAGCTGTCCTTACATATCTGTCATTGCTCTTCGTCACACATTTGGCACACATCTCCACACTTGCTGTGTGCTCCCCTTTCTCACCCATCATTGGCCTCTCCCTCCCTTTTCCCCCGGGGCTGTGGCAGCTGCTTTCTCGTGGTCCTTGTTGCTGAACCCAGCTTCTCCCCTTGGGTCTCATCTTCTGTGACCTCTTATCTCATCTCTCACCTGCCTCATTCTCCAAATCCTGTTCTCGCTCAGCTTCTAGGTCATGTGCCTCTTGGCTCCCCACCTGTCTCGCTCCCCTTATCCTTTCTGACTTGGGGGGGGGGGGTACCGGGGATCAAACTCCGGTCCTTGCGCTTGCGCAGCAGGCAGTGAAACCACTGAGCTAAATCCCCGGCGCCTTGACTTCTTAGTACTGTGTCTCAATATATGTGTCTGTCCAGATTCTGTCTTCCTCACTCCTGATGTGGCCACATGTTCTCTCCCTTCACTTTCTCATCCATTTTCCTGATTGTAACGCTTTGTGCTCTGTGGGCCCTCTTGATCCCAACTCTGACTTCCCTTTTAAATTCCCAGACAATGACCCAGTGCATTTTTCTAGAGAGTCATATTCTGGGGCTGTACCCCGCCCCCTGTATTCTCTTCTCCATCCAGCTTTCCTGCCTGTCTCAGTGTGACCCCTCAGTCTGTCAGTCATTTAGGTTGGCATCTTGCATTCAGTGTGACTGTCGCATCCATTGTCCTGGCTATTCTTCTCCCACCCTCCATTCCCAGGGTCACTACCCCAGCCCTAGACCTCACTACCTCCCCTGAGGGTTCCTATGAACACCTTTCCATTAGCCTCCTTCCAGACCACCATTCTCACTGATGACAATTTTATTTTCCTAAAAGCAAAGCTTTCATTATGTCCATTTTGTGCTGAAAACTTTTGATGGATCTACATTGGTTACTCAACCCTTTCCTGCCCAGCAGCTAAAAATAATCCCCTGCGAGCTAAACTGACATATTTTTTCTAAATGTTTTTCTTTTAGCACTTATTACTGACTGACTAATTTTCCTAGCTCTCCCATCTGTTTCCACTTGGAGTAATCATCTCCTCAGAAGGATGCAGAAGTAGAGCATCCTGGTGGGTTCTACTCTTAAACACAGGTCATGGTGTAACGGCTAAGAGTGAGGGTCTGATATTACCCTGCCTGGATTCAAATGTCATAGCCTTGGATGCATAATTTACTTCTCTGAGCCTCAGTTTGTCCGTCTATAAGATAGACTAATCATTATGCCATTATGTTGAATAAGGTACTGAGCCTAACAGGTGTGGAGCCAAGCATGGTGTCTAAGGGCCCTCCTGTGTGAGCTGTGGTGATCACCATCATCATTATTGTCACATGTGCAGCATGATGCTATTCACATCTTCATTATTCACTCTTTGGCAGGAAAGACTAACTTGGGAATTCTACACAACTAGTGGATTCATATCCTTAGTACTTCCACTAAGACTTCAGGCCAATAATTTTGGTACTTTAGATGACCTGTACTAGGTCCCAGAAGATCTTGAAACCACGAGTCTATAATTTTCTACTATAAAAGGAATTTTTTTTTGTTTTAACTATCTATAGTTAAATATAGCAGCTTCTACTACTGGATAAAAGGAAACCAAAACGAAGAAGGAAGGAAAATCTTGTTGACCCAGAAATCTCTGGCCCCCCACATGTGTGATGAGATATGTGGCTCAGATTAAAATGAGGCCAAAGATCTGTCAAAGACAGTAAAAGGTAAAACGTAGGAAGAAGGAAGAGGTTAAAAATGGGAATGGAGAAGAAGACAAAATTTGGAATAAAAAAATTGATTCTAACAAAGACATTAAAATAAGGGTTGAAACTGTACAGATGATTGTACAACATTTTTTAATTTAATTAATATTAAATTGTATATTTAAAATAGTTAAAGTGGGCCAGGGATTTAGCTCAGTGGTTTCGCCACCTGCTATGCAAGTGCAAAGACCTGAGTGCGATCCCCAGTACCAAAAAATAAAAATAAAATAAAATAGTTAAAGTGAAATTTTTATGTTCTACAAGTTTTATGATAAAAAATAAACACATGTACCCAAAACATGAATAGCTAGAAATAACAATTTTCAATATTTTTCAATATTTTTCAATATTTTATTTCAGAAATATTTTATGATGTGAAAGATATGCTATGTCAATGTAATGTTCATTGAGCACCTATTGTATACAAGCACCATGCATGTGCAATATATATAATATGTAGCTATGTGGGGTTTTCTTATATATCGGTATTCCGTCAGTCATCGCTGCTGATGAAAGAATGATACTGCGTGTGAAGGGAACACAGCTGTCAGTGCATTCATCTCACAGGCTCGTGGGGAAAAGTACACTTGTCTTATTGAAAGAAAATAAAAATAAAGATCTCCTTTCAAAATTGTCCAACAAGCATCTTCTGCTTTAAACACAGACAACACTGAATTATGAGCCACCTTGCATCAGCAGTGTATGAAATTCCCATTATTCTGTTCTGTCTGTGCCAACACTTGCTATTGTCAGACTGTAATATTTTCCAAGTTGTTGGGTGTGGAAGTGTCTCTCATTATGGCTTGAATTTGAGCACTGACTGGCCATTTAGATTCTTTTTTAGTGACATGCCTGTTCAAGTCTTTTGCCCATTTTTCTGATGAATCATCTTTCTTTTTTATTTATGTATTAGTATCATTTATTGAAAGGGCCACAATAGAATTTTAATGAAATCTTAGTATACTTGGACAACATCTCCATAAAGAAAGCAAGAACAAAGTGCAAAGACAGTTCTTTACAAATGGCTTCAAAGAAAATAAGTTAAAGACTTTTTCTCCAAACAAGTCAGTAACTGTAGAGACAAATCTGTGTAGGAGAAATTTCTGCATTCCTTGTACATTCACTGAAAATGTGACTGCAAGCACAAGGCCATCTTTAAATGGCAATAATGCACTTGAAATAGATCATTCAGGGAAAGGAGAGTCATTTTTGAAGCCAACATGGCCATCGACACTTGTTAGCCTGCCTCTGAAGAACAAAATACTGAGCAACAAATGCTTAAAGTGAATGAAATTGTATCCAATTCTCGATGTAATGAAAATGCTTTGGGCTCTAGGCCAGGGAATAGATTTGGACCATAGATTGGACTTTTTTCCAGGGCCTTAAATTGAAATGACTAGAATTATATTTAAAGTACTATCCTACTTGGTCTTTTGGAATAAAAACATGGTTTTTAATTTTTACAAAATTTCATTCTACATGAAGATGGAATGCACCATCTTTGACCTCACTCATATAATACAGAAAAGTCAACAGTACATTCTAGTGTATACACAGTGTGTAGTAAAAGCATCTCTTATAGCCTCCCTTGATCCACAACACACATATGCACACATGTCTCATGCAGGCACTTATGCACACAGATGCATTATATACACACTGTACATGCATACACATGTCCACACATGCACATATACATAGAGACACATTATATATGCAGTATACATGCATGCATCTCAAACTCACATGTATGTCTACACGGAGACACGTTATATTCACACTCATACACACATACACACATATACACAAATAGACCTATTATGCAGGTATGCAGACATGTATGCACATAGATATTTTACATACACTCACACACACCCCAACACTTTGTGCCTAAGAAACTCGAGACAAATAGACATATTTATCAAGGAATATAAAGGTATATATGTTCCCTTCTAAAGACACTAAGTGTTATACTGTGAACCTTCTAAACTTTCAGTTTCTCAACCAAAGTACCTAATCCCCAAGATGAATTTAATCATTATGCATAGTAAACATATACTAACAAAAAAGTGCCTAGAAAACAAAAGAACAAAGGAAGCATTTTAGAATTATTAGTTTGTGTAAAATGTAACTATCTGGAAATTGAAGTCAGTTACACTTTTAAGAGTAAAAAAGTGGACTTTAAAGTATTGTTTATTTTAAGAATATCACATATTTGGGCCAGGGATTTAGTTCAGTGGTTCTGCCGCCTGCCTCACAAGCGCAAGGACCCAAGTTCGATCCCCGGTCCCCAAAAAAAGAATATCACATATCTAAAAATAGACTTACACTAAGGTAAGAGCATTTAGAAGGAAAAATGTGTTAGGGCTCCCTCATTTAAAATAAATAAATAAATAAATGCCATTAGCAGTAAGATAAAGTCACCATGAGATCCATTCAGCTAGGAAAGACTCCCATCCATAGAGGCAGAATCAGGCTGCTTCCAAAAGCCCAGCCAGCGCCTCAGGGCTCGGTGAATATCAGTGATCTTCTGGCTGCTTAGGGATGCAGTCATCCTGGAATCTGTATTTCTAATCCACTTATCCGTAAGCACTGTGCCCACAGCTCCAAATCTGGAATGCAGACTTCACAGATCTGTGACCTAGAAGTCCATCATTTGACCAAGCCCATTGCTCCAAGCTCCTGGTCATGAGGAGGAAGCCAACATCAGCAATCACCAGTCACTGCCAAGAGGGCCTGAACACCAGGCCCTTTGGGGACCCCTTTGATTTCTGCGTCATTCTTCTTGCCTCCAGCCTATACGCCCAACCTTCTCCTCAAGATAATACTTAATATCCCATCATTTGCCACTCAAAAATACTCCCTGCAGATCTTCCCACAGCTCTCCAGCCATGCCCCACAGCATGGAAATCCTTGAAGATGCCGCTATTACATTTTCAGCCTCTGTTGTTAAGACAGTGTTGTTTGTGGATGATGATGCCCAGAATTCTTTGGGTCCCTTCAGCACTTGTTCTCCATTTCTCAATTCAAATATTCTCATGGAGCCTCCAAAAAATGGCAGCCAAGTAAATGGGAGTCTCCAGACACCAAGAAGAATTGTACATCCTAGAGCACCAGCTTCTATTGGAGCAATGCTATCATTTCCACAGCCAATGTGACTTCCATGAATATCCAACACAAACAAAGATTGAATAGCCCAAATCCTGCTTTCACAGCTTTCTTTCAAGGCAAGGCAGCCTGGCATGGGGCACTTACCTTGCAATAGCATCTGGCCATCATCGAACCATTCAAAGCTGGTGATTGAAAAAGCCTAGATCCAACTAGGAATGAATGTTTGAAGTGTTCTCTGCAGTCTCTGAACTTCAATGATGTCACATCAGTGACCACTTTGCTGGTTTGTTAGAGGACTTTCATCATCATCATCATCATCATCATCATCATCACCATCATCACCAAATAAGTGAGGTGACTGCTGACTAGCTGGATTCTGAATAAGTAAGACATTACATAAATCCAAATTAAGGCACTGAATAAACTATACCAAAAAAGCATGTTCTGTTGCTTGTTTATGTGTATTTTAGGGGATTTTTTTCTAGGCCTATAGAATAGTGAAACAACTGAAGCAAAACCATAATGAAAGATATTTACAATTTAGCATTTACTGTTACATGAGAATGTCCATTCCATCTGCCAAAGAGTATCCCAGATATGTTCAATATAAAATTTAAATAAAAGAGTTTAGTATGTTTACTTAAATCCCATTAGATTTTGTGGATCATCAGTTCCATTGGATATGAGCTGAATGAGAATAACAGTGGAAGCCCCAGAGAAATAGGATCTGACTCCTGCCTCCTAAACTGTCTAGTACCCACTGAGGAATATGATTACTTGCTCAAGCATGAGCTGTTTGTAGCCAATATTTATCTCTGTATGATAAGATAGATGAAAGTCCACCAATCCCACCAAGCCTGACAACCACTTCCAAGTCCTGATTGCTGCTAGTATAACCTAACCCAGCTGAGCAGAGATGGGCCCAACCTGAGCCTTGGGCTTCACCCCAACCTTGGTGCTTCCCCAACCTTAGAAGCACTCAGTTCTCTTAGCTGGATTCCATAGCAACAGACTACCCTGTCATTGGACCTGTGCCCCAGACTCTGAACCCTGCTTCAGCCTTAGGACTCACTATGCACATCATGACTTAACTGGCTAGTGCCACAGTCCTTACAGATACGACTTCTTGCCTGAAGTCCCCATGATCAATCATCCCATGACACCCACCCACTTCTTACAAGGGCCCCCTACCCAGGACTTCCTTTCTCACCCATCAACCCACAACTCTAAACTGATAACAACACCACTGGCACCTTGGAACAGCCCAGTTTAAGCCTGTCCGCCACTCAGTAGACACTTGGTGGAATTTAACCAGCTTCATCTCAGTTTGTCCAGCACAGCTCTCTTGTCCCTTTATTGCATGACTGCTTGTAAACTTGGGAGAGGATGTTATACATCCAGCAGCATTTCCTTTGGGCTTTTCCAAGAAAGCACCTTATAAATTGCTACAGAAAACTGCAGAAATAATTGGTCCCTTAAAAAAAAAAAAAAAAGAAAGAATATTCCTGGCACCTGGGATCCCAGCATTCTAGGAGGCTGAGGCAGAAGGATTGCAAATTAGAGCCCAGCCCAGGGAACTTAGCAATTTGGTAAAATCCAGTCTTAAAAAAAAATTTTTTTTAACTTTTTTAAAGGGCTGAGAATATAGCTTTTTTCAAAGGTCTTCAGTTCAATACCTAGCACCACAAAAATAAATGAGCATTCTTCGGTAGCTTCTGTGATCCTTCGGCTTTGTCTAACATTAATATGTTCTGAATATTATCTGCCCGTAGCTATTTATATGCATAATCAAGAAATATGAAGAAACTGTGCTCAGTGGATCCTGCTCTTAAAAGTCCTACCTGCCTGATGCTATTAGCACCGCGTCTCCCTGCCAATAGTGATAGTGACCCACTGAGCTGTGGTTACCTGGCTACTGAGGTGGCCATGCAGGTAACAAGCAGTTAACTGTTGTGGAAGGAAGATCTGGAAGGGAATTCCAAGTGCACAGGACTTTACTTTACACTTGTGAATTGGCTACAGGGAGCTGGGCTGGGCTTTTGATCCTGCCCTAACTTATATGGTGCTACACTGACTGGATCCTGTGCAGCCTGTTTTCTCCTCTACACAAGGAGGAAGTTGACCCAGAGCAAGTCTCTTCATCCCTAATCTTCTGTGATTTCATAAATATGCATGACTCAGAAGTCAGATAGCCACTTAGGAATCTGAAAAATTCTAACAGAAGCAACAATTACCAACTGCTGCTTCCATAGAATTTTCTGCTGGACTTAGACATCCATTATCTCAGCACCTGACATCATTAAGTCATTCAATCCTCAAAGTCTTTCGAAGAACTTAATATATTGGTCTTATTTCACAGACGAAGGGAAAGTTCTCAAAGAAGTTAACTGACTTTGTTAGGATCATAGCACTAATAAATAACAAAGCGGAGACTTCATTCCAGCTAGGACGGAACCAAACGAACATCAAGAGAGACAGAGTAATGAGCTCCGAGCCTCCTCTGGTAACCCTCAGGGTCCAAATCTTTGCATAATTCCCCTTCCTGCACACTCTACCTTCCTGATCTTCCCCTTTCCTGTCTTCTAAAACCCAAGTGCTGCTGTGCCTTCGGTTTGTATGAAAGGGCAGTGTCTTGTTTGATAGATCTGGATCCAGTCTTTGCAACAAGATGAAGATCAGTAATAATAATTTTAAAAAACAGCACATATGAATTTCTTGGCAGCTGCTTGCAACATGAAATGTAAGTCAAGAAATGACTCAAAGAGGGCAAGATTTAGCTCAAAAGACTAACTTTGTAAGACAATCATGTGTAATCCTTCATATCTAGACACGCGCACCTGATGTGAGTCATCTATAATTCTGCTGAGGTCACCTTTGAATTACAAGCTCTAGCAATGCAGAGCTTCTTCCAGCTTCTGCAGCATCGAACTCATCACCCAGCCTTCACATCTCATGGCAGCAAAACAGTTCTGTTTCTTTGAGGGAAAAAAAATGTGCCACATCATCACCCAGTAGATAACTTCCAGTGAGTGGCAGTTCTCTATGTGAGGACTTCTAAGAAAGTAGACATTTTGTACAAATTGAAGAATGGACTTCAAATTCAGAATCATCCTATGACAATGGTCATTATATTCTGGGTTTGGAAATAATATATTCAGGTAGTACACTCAACCCTCATTATTTGCATATTCCACATTTGTGAAGTTGACTACTCGTGAAATTCAGTTGTAACTCCAAAATCAGTACTTATGACACTTGCATGGTTATTCACCAACATGTGCGGAGAGGAGAAAAGTTTGAGTCACCTGAAATGCACGTTCCCAGCTGAGTTCGGATAAGGTGATAGTCCCTTCTCCTTTGATTTCTCATCCTATAAACAAGTGCCACATATTTCACATTGTGTGTTTTGGGTTGGTGATTTTATCATTTAAAATGCCACCTAAGCACAGCACCAGAATACTTTCCTGTGTTCCTAAGTACAGGGATGCTCTGCTGTGCCTTACAAAGAAAACATATATGTGTTACATAAGCTTTCTTCAAGGTTGAGTGATAGTGCTGTTGGCCATGAATTCGATGTTAAGGAAGTAACTATATATACTTAATAAGGAGTCTTTAAACAGAAACATACATGAAACAAGGCTGTGTATCGATCAGTTGAGGAAAATGTTAAGAGGCTTGCAGGAACCTAGGCCCCTATTTCCTCTAGGAGCAGTGAGTGGCTCTGTGTTCACTAGTTTGGGGTCTATAGTGACTTTATAAAGCATAACTACTACAAAAATAAAAATCAATGTACTTCCAAATATAACAATTCCTAATAATGCCTTGAGACATTTCTTGGGACTGCCAGATAGGTATGGCACTACTGACCTCTGACCATTTTCTGCTTCATGAGAGATGAGAAATTACAAAACCATGCTCATCCCTGTGCTCTGATGGACAGATTTTCCCAATATTCAGTTCCACTGGAGAATCACTGAGCACCCAGGGTCTCCTACTGCTGGGAAATAGGCAAAGAAGCTGTGCTTGACCTCAGGAATATCCACCTTTGTTGAAATGGCCCATCTTAAGGTAGCAAGTGTTCCCAGATCAAAAAGAAAGAAGGGGAAACACCTTAGAATTGGCAGGGAGGAGAACGAGTTCCCTGTGGCATAACTTAAGGGAAACAGGCCATTTTTCTAATAGCAACCTTGAACTGTTAATTTTGTGTTTCCTCCCAGAAATTCCACAAAGGAAGTTCAGCTTTAGCCAGAGCTGCTAATTAACTCTAAAGTTTCTACTGCATCAGCAAACACCTAAAGACCACCCTAGTGCTTGTCTCTTTCCTGACAGAAGTCAAAAAACTAATGTAGGTGAGAATTGTACCATAGGAAATCCTTTGCTCTGTATGGGAAATGGTTGCTGTATTTCCCTCAGCTTGATTATTTTGGAGACCTTGTGATCTTACACCTGAAAAAACAGTATTTATGATACTCAGTATAAAAATAGTAATGTTAATTTTATTAAGGGCCCAATTTATGTCAGGACTTTGCCAGATGCCGGGAACACAGGCATAAAAGACACAGTCTTTGCCTTTGAGCATCTCAAGTTCAAATGAGAAAATTTGGTCATTGCAAAAGTGGGATAAAAACTGTGGGAAAAGGAAGGGGGAGAGGGTTTGTGGCCACACAGAACACAGAGTGGAGGCTTGGAGGAAGGTGTGCTTCTTGCTCAAACAGAGTATTAAAGGTAGAGAGGAATTAGCCAAATGATGCAAGTAAACCAGGCAGGATGTTTCACACCTATAATCCCATCATTTGAGAGGCTGAAGCAGGAGAATTGCAAGGACAAGGCCAGATTGGGCTACATAGCAAGTTAAAGACTGGTCTGGACTACATAGTAAGACCCCATGTCAAAAAAAAAAAAAAATGAAGCAAGTAGAGATGAATATTCCCAGAAGTGGGATCATGTTATGAAACCCTAGAGTAGTGGTGGTGAACCTATGGCACAGGTGCTGCAGCAGGCTGTTTGTTATCATTGAAAACTCTAAAAGGTTTGCCATCCCTGCCATAGAGATATGAAGGAGTTCTAAGACATTCCATGACCCAAAACATAGAGTGTAAAATGCAAGAATTATAAGGGAGAAGGCTAGAGAGAGGCAAGACCAGATCCTGAGTATCCTTGAAGGCCAAGTAGAAAGGTAGGATCCTCTGAAGAATCTCACAGAGGCCAGCAGAGCCATCATTTCTGTGCTGTGGACCAAATAAAATAGTACGGTGAATCCATCCTGGGCCAGGCATCGCTGAGAATAAGGAGAACAGTTAAGCCACTGGAAAAGCCACCAGATAAGTAAACCAAGAGAGGAGAAGAAGGAATACAAATCACATATAATCCTCTGCATCTAGACACAGACACCTAATGTGAGTCATCTGTAATTTTGCTGAGGTCACCTTTAAATCATAGGCTCTGGGGGCTGACAGTGTGGGACTTATTCCAGCTTCCAGCAGCATCTAACTCATCACCCAGACCACACAAACACCAGGGGATGAGTACAGAAGAGGGGTTTGGGCTGGAGGTGATGACTTGGTGATGGATGTATAGATGACCACTGAAGCCAGTGGTTTGCAGTACACAAAGCAAAGTGTGTACAAATGCAAACAGAAGACAGCCACAGAAATTGTGTTCAGAAACACTAATGTTTTAGAGATTAAAAAAGGGAGACAGGTCTGAGATGAAGACTGAGGACAAATAGCCAGAAATGGAGGAAGAATACAATAGTGCCAGGAAAGGCAAAGGACGTGAGTTTTATGGAGGAGGGATGATCAACAAAACAATGGTGCAGGGAAGGGAAGCACAGTTTAATTGGCCATGACCTGAAGAATTTTTAGTGGGGAAGGAGGAATGAAAGCCGACTGCCTCAGGTAGAGATGCAGTGGGGAGGGAAGAAAAAAATGTAGACAGCAACTGGGTAAATTTGACTTTCAAAGAAAGCAAGGAGATAGGAGCAAGTGGAAGAGGATGGAAAGGTAACAAGAGTTTCTGCACTGCCAGAGGTAAACTAGCTAACTGCATACTCAATTACCGCCAGGACACAGGGAGCATCTTCAAATTGTAAGGCTACAAATGGGGCAGGCCACATGATGGAAACCTCCTAGTGAGGAAGTGAGGGGCACAAAAGAGGGTCAGGACTCACAGAGACTTTGGGCAAGGAGTTTGAAAGATGCTATCTTTGATGAGGACCTATGGAGAATAATAAAATGGCATCAGATTAAGATCCAGACCACCTATAACTTCCTCTCACTAGCTTTTCACCTGAGGCAGGTGCTCTCTCAGGGCCTAAGTATTCTTGTCTGTAAAATAAGGCAAATACTATCTGTGTCTCCCTGCAGTGAGAATTAAACAGGATAATACATATGAAGAGCACCTTGGAAATTTGAAAGCCTGTACAACTATGAGATGTTGTCGTGTGAGAACAGGGTCCATCTTGCTCCCCTCTGCCACTGGCTGAAGTGCCGTTTTCTGTGGAAGTTATTTCAGGCACTATTGAAAACCTTTCTTCCAAACTGCAGGCAGGATCTCTTCTGGGGACTTCTCTTTTCCTCTTACCCACTCAGGAGGGAGTGGGTAAGAGGTTTTTGTATCTCTGGATACAAAAATAGACATTTTAAAAAAACAGAAAGAAATAAAAATAGCACAAACTGTTAACCACTTTTATAACAGGTAGAGGTATGCGTGAAAACTGGACGAACGTGTTTTTTTCTAGATATTTACTCTTCCTTGTTACAACCCTTTGGAAAGAAATCTTTGTGGAGGTCACCACCCTGGAGAAAGATGGTGTGACCCATACCGGCTAAGGTGGCAGTGTTGTAGAGCAAACAGACTGCATAGATACCTATGTTCCTCCTTTTTATTGTTTTAAATTTGTCTTTCCCTCCTAGCCCAATAAAATGCATACTTCCATGATGTTTGTCATGTTGTTGCTAATATCTAATTAAAATCTATTGTATTTTAATTAATACAAAATAACACCTATGCTAGATAATTTAGACTGAAACAAAGATTGGAAACTGGCATATTGCAGGTCGAGACTACCTTTGCAAATATATTTTTCTTTAACCCATAGATTTTTTTTAATTGATGTTTTGCTAGGTATCTTCCCCAAAGAATTAAAAGAATCATACCACAGTGATATATGTGCACCCATGTTCATAGCAGCACAGTTTGTAATAGCTAAAGCTTGGAGGCAGACCAATTGCCCATCGACTGGACAAAGAAAATGTGTTTTTTTAATAAAATGGAGTACTAGTAAGCCATAAAAAATGAGAAATCAGGGACATTTATGGCTAAATGGATGCACATTGAGGCGATACTCTTAAGTGAAATAAATAGGACACACGTGTAAATATGAAATAGTTTCTCTAGTGTGAGAAACTGAAAGTGTTAATAAGGACTAAAAGGTATAATAGATAATGTGAGATAGGAAGAAAAGGGGCAAAGGGGAAGGGGAAGTGGGAGGGGTAGGGAAAAGGAAAGAAGGGAATGGAATTAATATGAAAAAATGGAAACAAAATCTTTGTACATAGGGAGGTTTGGAGGGGTTGAAGGGAGGGCAGGGGAAGGGGGAAAAAATAAAGACCAAGAGAGATTATGAAAAGGTGCAAATTTCCAATGATGAATGCCATTATATTGTATCCTTAAAATGTACCAATAAAATTAATTTTTTAAAAAAATTGTAATTTTAAAAATTGATGTTTTATATTTAAACAAACCACTGTCCACCACCTTTTGAAACATTAGAAGCTCAGGCAACACAAGGTAGGGTTTCTGTTCCCCCAAAACACCTGGTGACCAGAGCCCCATTCCTCTTCTACGGTCTCCTCAAGCTGGTTCCCATAGGTCCGCGAGTATTCCAGGAGAAATCCAAGAATCTAATTCCTGATTTAAAACCAAACCAGTAAAGTATAATGAAAGAGGAGCAGTTTGTTTCTGAGCACAAAGTGGTTAAAATAAAGAAAAAAGCAAGTAAAATTTCACCAGCCCACATACTTCAGGTGCAGTGCTTGGCTCTCAGCTCTTAGGCAAAATTCTGCCTTCCTCAGTAAGGGACTTTACAGAAGTAGAAGTTAAATCTTTTCCACTGTGTGCTTCCTTGTATGATAGAGATCAAAACAAATGAAGCTATTGCCTTTGCAGAAGGCCTGCTGCATAGCCCAAAAGAAAGATTTTTATTACTTCAAAGGCAGAGGCAGTTGGCCAAAAGATTCCAGAATGCTCTTCCTACCCTCACAGGGTTAAGAAACTGATAACCTGTGTTTGAATGGAAAGACATCTGGTAGACCACACTTCTCTTTCAGAGTTAGGAAAATAAAGCTCATTCTAGGTTTATTAACACAGACCTGCTGGTCATGGCCAGCCTGTGCCACATAGAAGAAATATTCCCAAGCAGTGCATTCTTTGGCTCTTGTCAAGTGGTCTGTTGTCTGTGGAATTTCCTATTCTCCAGTCTCAGAGCAGAAAGCAGCCCCCTCCCTCCCTGTTTTGGCCGTCAGGAGGCTTAAAGAGGATCATTTGTTTTCATTACAGTCCTTGAAACCCTTCCTTCCCTCCTCATTAATGAATTTCCAGTCTTTCATCAAAAAACAAAAACAAAAAAACAAACACAAAAAAGGATCTGGCAGAGGATGTAGTTAAGTGGCTGGCGCGCTTGGCTGTGCCGGCTTTAGGAGAGGAGACGGCCATTTACTGATTGCAAGGAAGGGTTGACATCCTTGGTTAGTATGCTAATTTCGTCTCCTGCGTTTAACATTCAGATCAGGTCTGTACAGGCCCTCCAGAGCCGCAGAGTCCAGGGATGGGTGGCTGTCTGCCTTGCAGCATTGAACATGCTCTGCATGAATTACATAAATACCTAAACATTCCGTCTGCCCCGACTTCACTCTTTCCTTCCCTCTCAGAGAGACACACAGACACAGAGCTGCGAACATGCAAGCACACACTCCACATCATGCCAACACATGAACGCACAAACGCTACAGACACTGCAATGTAAGGTCCCGAGTCACCCACGTCTGGCTTAATTCCCCCTCCTTTGGGTCTCCTAGGCTTGCTCCCGAAGGATAAATTTCTCCTGCTCAGGAAACTTGGAATGTATTGGAGAGTCCAAACTAAGGAAGCAGCCATGAAGATAAAAACTCATTCAGAAGAAAGATTTCTTATCTGTTTGACCTTGCAGTCCCAGAAATCCTAAAAACGCCCCAGTTCCACTCATGAGAAAGAGAATCATACAGCTCAGTTAACTGAACACTCAGAAGGAAAATCCAATTCATTTGATTCCATAGGGTCTCCACTTTGTCATACGTGTTTGGAACAGTATGAAAAGAGTCCTATTCATGGCTAGTTTTGGACTCACCAAGCCACGGCTGGGTGACAACAGAAGAGGAATCCCGAACATTGTCCAAATGGCAAAGACGATTGCCTGGCACATTTGCCCGAAGCCCAGCCAATGGAAATCTGAATTTCCTCAACCTCCTTTCTCTAGCCTATTTCTGTAACATTGCGGCAGCTTCCTGGAGACTGACAGAGAATCAGCAGCTCCTAGTATCAGAAGGCACATTTAGGGGTGGCTTTGAATACACCGAAGCAATTTTGAGCAAGCAGAAGGCTCCAATTAAAAGGAAAGGACAGGTTGGTTTTTATTGTTTTGGTTTGGTTGGTTTGGGGGCTTGGGTTTTTTTTTCCTCTCTCTCTGTCAATGTATGCTATGATGTGTAAGCTGGCATGCTGTGACTCCTTCCCCTGGACACTCCGGTGGTCCCGGGTCCTGTCCTCTTGTGCCCACACAATATTCCACATTTGGCTGAGGAACTCCGGGCAGTTCCTAGCAGAGCCTCCCAGCGCAGCGATGGGTGTTTTCTCTGAGCTGCAGACTTGATTTGCCTCGATTTTTTTTTTTTTTTTTTTTTTTGGCTCTGGTCCAAGATGTTTTCCTGTCATCATTTCACTGTCTTTTCCAGTAATCCCTTTTTTAAACATTGCCAACAATTAGTCGATTTATCTCCACCACCAACCACCACCTCCCACCCCCATATGCACGAAAACACACACTCTACCGAGCCCCATCACTGTCTTGTTTTGCCTTGAAGTATAAGAAATTACAGCTTCTCATTAGCTGGAGAGCACGTTTGGAAGGGCTTTGTGTTTACTCACTTAGTAAGTGATGCTGGCCTTTTTAATTATTCTCCCTCCGCGTGCCATCAGAGAGCAGCAAGCTGTTCAAGTCAAACCGAACGACTGCACACCCTCCGCAAGGCAGTTGGAAGGAATCGTGCTTTACCTCACTGCTGCTGCGTTCCTCCTTGCCTGTCAGCAAGCCAAGGGATCCCCCCAAAGCTCTTACGTAGGAGATACCAAAACTGTGAGTCACTTTTCAATCCCAGAGCAGAGGACGTCCACTGCATTTTGCACGTAACAGCAGAGCCAAGATGGGGGTTCCCTCCAAGCCACCAAGATGAGGTTTCGGGAACCAGATGTCCAGCCAGCCCTCGCTTCTTTTTTCTTGCTGTTGCTCCCTCTTTCTCTTCCACCCTTGACCATGCCTTCGTCTGGAAGCGCTCTTCTCTGTTCCTCTTCCTCTCTCTGTTGCCGACAGCCGCAGACCCAGCCAGAGCTGGGTCCCTCTCGCCTTCTGTTAGTTTTCTTCCCCTGCAGCAGCCTTGGGCTGCTACCTCTGCGAGCTGGATCACCAAAGACACACGACTCACTCACAATG
This sequence comes from Heterocephalus glaber, assembly GCF_053883595.1. NCBI lineage: Eukaryota > Metazoa > Chordata > Mammalia > Rodentia > Bathyergidae > Heterocephalus > Heterocephalus glaber. The sequence goes on along the minus strand of NW_028258137.1, from coordinate 15,290,566 downwards.
AATAATCAATACGGATATTGATCTGGGGAAAATGTTTGTAAATTCCTGAAAGGGAATCAGGAGCAGGGGGCAGGGAGGCTCGTGGGGGACGACGCTGCAGTGTGCTCCGCCGCGGAAGGAAGCAGAACCTCTTTTGGATCCCCAAGTTTTGCTGGCTCCAAGGTGACGGTACCGGAATGCGTGCGGATGGACGAGGGCGTGCGCGTGTGAGGAGGGCGTGCTGTCTTCTCATTTCTCTACAGCTGCTTTCCCCGAAGAATCAAGAGCCAAATGGTCGGGAGCCCCCGTCAGCGCCATGTCTTGGCTGCGGGCCAGCACTGTTTTGTTTTCATTATCACACGCTACTTTGCAATTTGCATAAATACAGGGTTATTTTTTATCGTGTCGCCCAAAAGATAGAAAAAAAAAAAATAGAAGTCTTTGTTGTGTGCAAGAGGGGCTTGCTGCCTACTCATCAGGGCTAAGGATTTACCTCCGAGGCAGGGCTTTGGAGCCGATGTAGAGGGCTCCAGGAGAAATACGGGCAAAGAAGTTGTAATCACAGAGAGAAAAGAATACAGGAGAGAAAAAAAGAATTTAATGAAAACTGCGGGGCACTCAGCTTGGGAAAGCCAAGTATTAGGGACCCATTTTCCTTGGCGGAGAAGTGGTAGGGACTTAGACAAGCAAGTAGAGGTATCTAGCCAGTGACCTGGTTAGAGGCATTACGTGCTTTCTGCGGGAATGAACCACTGATCTATGGGGGGAGAGGCGTGCGGGCCAGTGAACACGCACTGGCTTTAACCTCATGTCCATCTAAAATGTAGGAAAACTGGGCACAGATGGAGCCGTCTCTCTCAGCTGCCTTAGCCTGATGGTTTTCCTGCAGCACAGAGGGTTCGCTCCTGGTCTTTTCTTTACCTTCCCTGCAGCTTCACCTGATCAGCTAAGCTCCCTGAATTGCACCCAGCAATCATAGAATGGGATTTGCAACCTCCCCTTAACTCTCTCTTCTTCAGGAAAGTGGGCACAAAAGCTCTGTAAGCTGCGGCTTTCTCTTGCATACTCTCCTCGGCTGTGGACATGAGGCCTCAGACTCCCGAAGTCACGCCCCAAACAGATGTAGAGCACACTCGTCTTAGAAAAACACTCCAGCTCTCTAGGCCACTGGGTGGTGGGCACCCTCCCAGCCGTGGCCTCTGAGCCTTTCTTCTCGTCCTCCTCACTCTGCTTTTGCAATCTGGTAATAAAATATCTCTGGGACCATTCTACGCTTTCTCTCATTGCTGTACCTCTTCCTGGCCTGGTGACAGAGGAGATGTGTCCTCACCTTGGAGATACCCATCTAGAGTAGGACCTCCGTGTGAGGATTCAATTCCAACACCTCCTATCCTAAAAGGAGCTGTCCACCTTATCAGCCAGTAGCAGCAGCAGGAGCACTGGGAGCCCCCACCCACCCACCCTTCTGGCTTCTTATTAGCTCCAGCAATCCAGTTAGCAGGAAAATTTATATCACACAGGCTGAGATGCTCCTACTCAACACACCAGCCCAAACCCACTCATAAATTCTGCTGATACTATATCTGCCTGTGACATGGATTAATCACAGTGGCAGGCCTTCCTGAGGAGGTCTACTAGTGAAAGTATATGTGAATATCAAAATTAAAGAACAGGCCAAGTAGGATGTCCTTTATTGTCACGGAGACAGAAAAGCTGCTGAGGGAAGCTGTCAGCTTCTGTCTCTGTATTCACGCATGGTTCTAGTGGTGTCCAAGGATCCAGGTTGGCTAGATCTGAACCTTATGGAGAATTCGAAAATGGCCTAATCTTGGCACACTCATGTGTTTTTTTCGTATCATTGAGGAATTTGTTGTGAACTTCCAGGCTCTTAGAGACTCATTTCATGGCTCTAGTCTATACGCCCCCAAAATAATTAAAATGTTTTAAAATCTCCATGAAAAGAGATGTTATTATCCTCCTTGGTATTCCATTCCACTTGGGTATATCCGTGATCTTGGTGTATCCTTGTGTCTCTCTACAATTTCATTCCAAGTTTACCCTTACATTCATCAATCTCTAGCATCCATCTATCCCTTCATTTAGCTACATTCATTTATATATCAACTATTTATTCTGCTTCCCAACCTTCTATTCATCCATGTGCATCTCAGGATCCATTTTCTAACCATGTATTGATCTATGAATATCTTTCTATTATCTGTCATCTACTTGTCTATCCATTTGTGTCTCTATTAATTAATTCATCTGTATTACCCATCTATCTGTTTTTCTATCTATTCATTAATCTATTCATGTATCTACCCGTTCAATCATCTATCATCTGCTGATCAGTTACCAATTCCTTTTCATTTTGTGCCTTTGGTTAGCTATGATCTTAACAGAATTCCAGATTCACATTCTCAATCATCTTTAAGGTTAAATAACGCCCAATTTCCAAATGAAGCTTATAAACGCTATATACTTAGCTATCTGTCCTCTGGTTTAAAAGAGTGAACTAAAGAAGTAACTCAGTAAAACCATGTGATTTTCAGTGAGTTAAAAATTACAAAGGCAATATTTTATCCTAATCTCCTGGAGCATTTTTCTTGTTTAATACAAATATGCATTTCTACTCTCTTTTAAAATACCGTTAGAAGAGGGGCATTTTAGATAAAGTATACACGTTAATCTCAGTCTGTGATATCTACCACTGAGAGACCTTCATGCAAATGATCCAGTTCAACCAGAGGTAACTTGAGATTACTTTTATCATAAATAAAACAGATACTGACTCTAAGATGGAGGTGCAGTTATGCACTTTTGGGTTTCTCCTGTATCCAGGTAGGGAGTCAAGAAGCAATTGAGAAATAAAAATGAAATTTTCCCCTCATTACTTTTATCCAAAATATATTTAAGACTGGGCTAACACTTAAGATTCAGAACCTCCCAGATGCCCCCTACTTTTTTAGCTCCAAAAAAGGGTCAAACAAAGCATCATTGGCTTGAGGAGAAATTTGAATGAATGAATCTCACTTATGTTTGTGACAGAAACCCCAGCTAGTTGCTGTCAGCCGGGAGGACTGAGTGGTGTGACTCAGTTTTCTGTCTTTCCAGGAAATCAGTTCCCAAACTGTATTTCAGATCAGAATCCTAACTGAGCAGCAGATCTTGTGTCTGGTAATACTCACCATCTGTAATATTCTGTTACTTTGTAGGCAGTATTATCAGCTAAGAGTCCAAGTTTTTTTGGTGTTTGTTTATTTTTAACTAAAAGTTTAGAAGTAGTCAGTCCTTTATATCCAAGGACTTCCCATCCCTAGATTCAACCAATCTCAGATTAAAAATATTTCAAAAGAATATTTTGCATCTGTACTGAACATATACAGACATCTTTTCTATTATTCCCTAAACAATGCAGTGTCACACTATTTACATAGAATCTACACTGAAGTATTATAAGTGATCTAGAGATGATTTAAATATGTGGGAAGATGTACATAGGTTATATGCAAACAGCTATACCATTGTATATAAAAGACTTGAGCATCCTTGGATTTTGGTATTTGAGGAGCTCCTGGAACTAATCCTTTGTAGGTACACAGGGAAGACTGTAACCCACATCAGGCCTGGAGTTGTAAGGAGAAGGCAAGGACCCAAACTATGGTATCATTAAAAAAGAAAACAAGAAAGAAGAAAGATGGGTAGATGAAAACTACCTTATTCCTGTTCTCTTGTTATTTTAAAGGAGTGTGTTGTAATCAGAAATGAGATTGCATGAACATGTGTTCTAGTCCTAACTTTGCTTTTCATGCTAACCAAGGCTGACCTCTCTAGTAGGTTTAATAGACTCAATGCCTAGGGCCCACATACTTTTAGGAGCCCAGGGAAGTATTTTAATTCCTTTGCAAATCATTTTAAAAGGTAAGCCTTTGGGTCAAAAAAAGTTTTAACATATAAGAGTAATATTATTGTTAATATTCATCTTTATACTAACACAGTCATAAAATATGTCTTAAGATTTTTCATGGGAAGGGAGAGTCCCTTGTAAGCAAAAGCTCACAGGAGCCATTAAAGCCATATATAATGTGACTCTGACATCATCCAGATTACCTGTAATTTAGTTGCTGTGCCCAAAAAAGCATAATTGGTTAAGGATCCACTCAAGAGCCAGACTGCCTGGGTCCACACTCTGATGCCACTGCTTGCCAAAGTCACTGAACTTCTTTGATTCTCACTTTGCTTAGCTATAAATTGGAGGTACTAATAGTAACAAAAGCATCGGGATGTAGTGAAGATTAAATCAGATCATATATGTCAGTTGCTTAGCACAGTGCCTACACATAATGAGAGCTCAATAAAATTTGTTGAATAATTGCCATTATTGTTATTGTTTTAGCTTTGATGTCTTGGCTTTCAATGCCTATCTCTCTGTAATCCAGCAGCTATGACTAAACAAATTTTTCATTTTAAAAAATTCTATTGTTTTAGGCACCAAAGAAGGAAAAAAAAAGGTGGTAATTGAAGTTTCCTCTCTACTCTAGAAATCAGAAAATTTTCTCTCCTAAAATTAATAAATTCTATACTCTTTACCTGGAGCCTGGTCTCTATTCAATATTGTAAAACTCCTTTAATAAATCAGTATCATTTCTCCTGATCGGAGATTTGATTCTTTCCTAACCTAAAACAATGCTGCAAAAATCTTATTAAGAACCACAGGTTAAAAAGAGTATTGTCAAAACTTTCTCTCTCCCTCTCTCTCTTTTCTTTATTATCTCCTCATTTTTTTGTCATTTAACTCCAATTATGAGATGCTAAGTGCTTTTGGAAATTTCATTGTTAATATCTTCTTACAGTGCTATTAACGTAAATCAAGTTTAATAGTGTCCCAGCAAGTGTAAAAGCAATCAAAAATTCAGTACTCACGAATCATTCTGTAATTTCAGCATAAAATGTTAATAGAAATAATATCTAATACCATAAAATACCAGTAAATTCAACTTTAAATATAGGTGATGAATTACTTCACTATCCTATAGCATTTGTGGAATATTCTACTATGAAGTACTTAATTGGTGGAGCCGTACTTCAGTCATACTCAGGCTGCCATAGGTCTCCTCCTCTCACTAGCCAATCCTGGCACGGTTCATAGCTAATAAAAGGTATTTCTTCATCCCAAACACATTGAGTTATTTGGTGATCAGAAAAAAATGACTCAGGTTTAAAGTAGGAAATACAACTTGAAGGAATCCAAATGAATGCAAAGCAGTGTAGTTTGATTCTAAGAACATTGATCACTTGCTGCAAGGCCTTGTGTTCCATGCCACCACCAAAAATGACTAAGATCCAGGCTTAGTCCTTGGGGAGCTCACGTCTCATGAGACAAACCAAGGCCAAGATATGTACAGTTAACAATATTTCAAACCAAGTGGTAAAAATAACTATTACAGATGCCCATAGGAAACCTCAAGGGCTACGGGTTAGCCAGTTAATTTTTTTAATTAACTAAAGTAGGGACCCTTTCTTTCTTTTTTAAATTAATTTTAATGGTACATTTTAGGCATAGAATATAATGACATTCATCATTGGAAATTTGCACCTTTAGATAATCCATCTTGGTTCTTATTTTTTCCCCATTCCCCTGCCCTCCCTTCAACCCCTCCATCCCTCCCTATTTATAAAGACTTTGTTTCCATTTTTTCATTTTCTCATATTAATTTCATTCCCTTCTTTCCTTTCCCCTACCCCTCCCACTTCCCCTTACCCTTTGCCCCTTTTCTTCCCATTTCACATTATCTATTATACCTTTTAGTCCTTATTTACACTTTCAGTTTCTCACACTAGAGAAACTATTCGGTATTTACACGTGTGTCCCATGTATTTCACTTAAGAGTATCACCTCAATGTGCACCCATTTAGCTATAAATGTCTCTAATTTCTCATTTTTTATGGCTGAGTAGTACTCCATTTTATTTTTGAAACCCACATTTTCTTTATCTAGTCTCCAGTTGATGGGCAATTGGGCTGCTTCCAAGGTTTAGCTATTACAAACTGTGCTGCTATGAACATGGGTGCACATATATCACTGTGGTATGATTCTTTTAATTCTCTGGGGAAGATCCTCAGCAGGGGAATACCTGGGTCAGATGGGACTTCCAGTGCTAGTTCTTTGAGGTATCTCCATACTGATTTCCACAGTGGTTGCACCAGTCTACACTCCTACCAGCAGTGGAGCAGTGTTCCTCTTTCCCCACAGCCCCGCCAGCATTTATTATTGGTTGATTTCAGGATAGCAGCCATTCTTTCTGGGTGAAGTCGAAGCTCAGTGTTGTTATCATTTGCATCTCTCGAATGACCAGTGATGTTGAACATTTTTTCATATGTTTATTTGCTATTTCTACTTCTTTGTTTGAGAAATGTCTGTTCATTTCAGATGCCCATTTTTGGACTGGGTCTTTAAATTTGAGAGATCTGATTTTTTTACCTTCTTTACAGATTCTTGATAGTAGACCTTTGTCTGAGGAACAGCAGGTGAAAATTTTTTCCCACATTGTGGGTTGTCTCTTCACAGTGTTGGTGGTTTCTCTTGCTGTGCAGAAGCTTTTTTGTAAGAAGAGGTCCCACTTGTTTATTGTTTGTGCTAGTTCACAGGCAACTGAGGTTTTGTTCATAAAATCTTTTCCTACATTAATGCCTTCAAGAGTTCCACCTAACCTCTGTTCCAGCTAGTTCAGCATTTCTGTTTTAATATTAAGATCTTTAATCCATTTTGATTTTAGTTTAGTGTATGGTGAGCGATATAAGTCTAGTTTTAATCTTTGGCAAGTTGAAACCCAATTTGTCCAGCACCATTTATTAAAGAGGCTGTGTTTCCTCTAGTGAAGGTATTTGGCACCTTTGTCAAAGATGAGGTGGCTGAGTGTGTCTGGAGTTGTTTCTGCATCTTCTAATCTGTTCCACTGGTCCTCAGGTCTGTTTCTTTGCCAGTACCATGCTGTTTTTATCACAGTAGCTTTGTAGTATAGTTTCAAGTTGGGGGTTGTGATACCCCCTGCCATGTCTCTGTTGGGTCTCTTCAGGTTCCAAATGAATTTTTGGATTGTTTTCTCAAGGTCTGTGAAGTATGCTGCTGGGATTTCAATTGGGACTGCATTGAATCTATATAGCAGTTTTGGAAATATGGCTGTTTTCACTATGTTGATTTTTCCTACCCAGGAACAAGAGATGTCTTTCTATTTTCTGATATCATCTTCAGTCTTTCTTTTCAGAGTGCTATAGTTTTCAGAGAAGAGGTCTTTGATTTCTTTTGTTAGGATGATTCCTAGGTATTTCAGTTTCTTGGATGCTATTGTGAAAGGAATTGTTTGCCCTATTTCTCTCTCAGTGAGTCTATTGTTCATATAGAGGAAAGCTATTGATTTTTGTGTGTTGGCCTTGTATCCAGCTACTTTACTGAATTTGGTTGTTAAGTCTAGAAGACTTTCGGTGGAGTTCTTGGGGTCTTCCATATAGAGTATCATGTCATCTGCAAATAATGACAATTTGACTTCTTTATTTCCTATCTTTAATCCTTTTATTTCTTTCTCTTGTCTAATTGCCATGGCTAATATTTCCAAAACTATATTGAACATGAGTGATGATAGTGGACCTTGTCTTGTTCCTGATTTTAGTGTGAAGGATTTCAGTTTTTGACCATTTAGTTTGATATTGGCTGTTGGTTTTCAATGGATGGCTTTTATCAGATTGAGGTAGAGACCATCTATTCCAATTTTTTGTAGGGTTTTTATCATAAATGTATGTTGGATTTTGTCAAATACTTTTTCTGCATCTAATGAGATGATCATACGGTTTTTGTCCTTGGCTCTATTGATACAGTGTATTACATTGATTGATTTGCGTATGTTGAACCATCCCTGCATCCCTGGGATGAATCCCACTTGGTCAAGGTGTATAATCTTCTTGATGATCTTCTGCATTCTATTTGCCAGTATCTTTGTGTGTGTGTGTGTTATAACACTTTATTTTTTTTTGAGGTTTTTTTATTTATATATTAATTGGTACATTTTAGGTATACAATACATTTACATTTATCATTGGGTGTATGTACCTGAACATGATGTATCTTAGTTCTTATTTTTTCCCCATTCCCTGTGCTCCCTTCACCCCTACCACCCTTCCCTATTTACATAGACTTTGTTTCCATTTTTTTTTCTTTCTCATAATTTTTCCTTCCCTTTCTTCCCTTTCCCCTTCCCCTCCCGCCACCCCTCCACCTTTGGACCTTTTCCTATTTCAAATTATCAATTATTCATTTTAATCATTTTCATCCTTATTTACACTTTCAGTTTCTCACACTAGAGATACTATTCGGTATTTACACATGTGTGTCCTATTTATTTCACTTAAGAGTATGGCCTCAATATGCATCCATTTAGCTATAAATGACTCTAGTTTCTCATTCTTTATGGCTAAGTAGTACTCCATTTTATTTTAAAAACCACATCTTCTTTATCCAGTTTCCAGTTGATGGGCACTTGGGCTGTTTCCAAACCTTAGCTATTACAAATTGTGCCGCTATAAACATAGGTGCACATATATCACTGTGGTATGATTCTTTTAATTCTTTGGGGAAGATACCCAGTAGGGGAATAGCTGGGTCAAATGGAACCTCTAGTCCTAGTTCTTTGAGGTATCTCCATACTGATTTCCAAAGAGTGGAATAGACTAGAAGATGCAGAAACAACTCCAGACATGCTCAGCCACCTCATCTTTGACAAAGGAGCCAATCGCCCTCATTGGAGAAAAGATAGCCTGTTCAATAAATGGTGCTGGAAAAACTGGATTTCAACCTGTCAAAGATTAAAGCTAGACCCACACCTATCACCGTGCACTAAACTAAGATCGAAGTGGATTAAAGAGCTAAATATCAAGACAGAAACAGTAAACTTGCTGGAAGATAAGTTAGGTAGAACTCTCAATGACATTGGCATAGGAAAAGACTTTATGAACAAAACTTCAGTAGCACGGGAACTAGCACAAAGAATCAATAACTGGGACTTCATCTTATTAAAAAGCTTCTGCACTGCAAGAGAAACTACCAACAGAGCTAAGAGACAACCTACAATATGGGAAGAAATTTTTAGCAGCTGTGCCTCAGACAAAGGTCTACTATCTAGAATATATAAAGAATTGAAAAAATTCAGGCCCCTCAAATTCAAAGACCCAATTCAAAAATAGTCATCCGAAATGAACAGACATTTCTCAAAGAAGTAAAAACAGCAATTAAATATATGAAAAAATGTTCAACATCACTGGTCATTCGAGAGATGCAGATGAAAACAACACTGAGATTCCACCTCACCCCACAAAGAATGGCTGCTATCAAGAAATTAACCAATAACAAATGCTGGCAGGGGTGTGGAGAGAAAGGAACCCTTCTCTATTGTTGGTGGGAGTGCAGACTGGTGCCAGTATCTTATTAAGGATTTTTGCATCTATGTTCATTAGTGAGATTGGCCTATAATTCTCTTTTTTGTTTGGGTCTTTTTCTGTTTTGGGGATCAAGGTGATGCTTCCAGGAATGAATTCGGGAGTATTGCTTCCCTTTCAATTTCACTGAAGAGTTTAAACAGTGATGGCAGTAGTTCCTCTCTAAATGTCTTGTAGAATTCGACAGTGAAGGCATCAGGACCCGGGCTCTTCTTAGTTTGTAAATTTTTAATTACATTTTCAATTTCATTGATTGATATTGGGCTGTTCACAATTTTTAGGTCTTCTTCGTTCAACTTTGGTAATTCATATGTATCTAGGAATCTGTCCATTTCTTCTGTGTGTTCCATCTTGTTGGCGTATAGGTTCTTGAAGTAGGTATTGATGATCCTCTGGATTTCTGCTGGGTCTGTTATAATTTCACCCTTTTAATTCCTAATTGTATGGATTTGAGTCTTTTCCTTCCATTTTTTGATAAGATGGGCTGAGGGTTTGTCAACTTTGTTGATTCTTTCGAAGAACCAACTCTTGGCTTCATTGATTTTTTTGTATTGTTCCCTTAGTCTCCATTGCATTGATTTCTGCTCTGATCTTTATAATTTCCTCCCTTATATGAGCTTTGAGTTTGTGCTGCTGTTCTTTTTCTAGAAGCTTGGAGTTCAGCATCAGGTTGTTTAATTGGGCTCATTCTGTTTTCCTAATGTGGGTATTCACTGCTATGAATTTCCCTCATAAGACTGCTTTCATTGTGTCCCATAGATTCTGATACATTGTATTGTCATTGTCATTTAATTGTAGGAACTGTCTGATTTCTTCTTTAATTTCCTCTGTGACTCATTGATTATTCAGAAGTATGTTGTGGAGTTTCCATGTGTTTATGAAATTCTTGCAGTTTCTTTTACTATTGATCTCCAATTTCATCACACTATGGTCTGACAGTATACAGGGAATAACTTCAATTCCTTTCCACTTACTTAAACATGTTCTATGAGGAGATATGTGGTCTATGTTGGAGAACAACCCATGTGCAGCTGAAAAGAATGAGTATTCTGATTTTGTGGGATGGAACACTCTGTAAACATCTGTTAAGTTCATTTGTTCAAGAGTTTAATTGAGTTCTAGTATTTCATTGCTTATTTTTTGTCTAGTTGAGCTCATCTATTTATGAGAGTGGGGTATTAAGGTCCTCCACTACTGTTGCATTAGTGCTTATATGTCCGTTAGTGTTTGTTTTATATAGTTGGGCACACTAGTGTTTGGTGCATATATATTAATGATTGTCATCTATTCTTCTTGGATTATTCCCTTTACAAGGATGTAGTGTCCTTCTTTGTCTCTCTTAATCAGTGTTGGTCTGAAATCCACTTGATCTGCAAAGAGGATAGCTACTTCTGCTTTTTGGGGGGTTCCTGTTGCATGAAGTATTGTTTTCCACCCTTTAACTTTCAGTCTATGAGTTTCCTTTTGAATTAAGTGTGTTTCTTGTATGCAGCATATTGTCGGATTTTGCTTCTTGACCCATTCTATTTCTTTTGATTGGTGAATTGAGACCATTAACATTGATGGTTATAACTGATACATATTGACTTATCATTGTCATGACTTTTTCTTTCTGTTGGATTCTCCCCCTTTGTATTTAATTTCTTGTCATGCCCAGTGGATTCATTCTGCTGGGCTTCCTGGGATTGTGATCCTTGTTGTCTTTTCCTAGGATATTGTCTAAAATTTTTTGGACTGCTGGTTTGGTATTCATGAAGTTCCTAAGGTGCTCTTTGTTATGAAAGTATCTTATTTCTCCATCAGTTTTGAAAGATAATTTTGCAGGGTACATCAATCTGGGTTGGAAGCTGTTTTCCTCTAGGGCTTGAAATACATCACTTCAAGCTCTTCTTGCCTTGAGGGTTTGTGTTGAAAAGTCTGCTGTGATTCTGATGGGCTTTCCTTTGTGATATGTTTCTTTTCTCTAACTGCTTGTAGAATTTTGTTTTTCTGTTGGGTTTCTGGAATCTTAACTATTATATACCATGTGTAGTTTTTTTTATCAAGGCTAATTGGAGTCCTATATGCCTCACTTATCTGTATGTCAAGTTCTTTTCCTCTACTTGGGAAGTTTTCTGCCATTACTTTTGTGAACAGTTTATTTTTATGTCATCTCCACTCTCTCCTGTTTCTTCATTGACTCCAATCAGTCTTATGTTATTCTTCTTTGTATCGTCTAGCAGCTGCTGGATTGATTTCTTGTGGTCCCTTACTGTTTTAAAGAAATTTTTCTTTTCCTGGTCACTAATTGCAATCTTATCCTCTGTATCTGAAATTCTGTCCTTACATTGGCCATTCTTCTGCATAAAGTTTCAGTGGAGTTTTTAATCTCCTGAAAATCTGTTTGCATCTGTTTTATGGATTCCATTTGTTTCCTATGTTCAGATTCCATCATATTCCTCAGTTCCTCTTTTTTTTTATCTGTGTCCTCTCTAGACTTATTAATCATGTCTTGCACTATGGGCACAGTCTCTGCTGTTATCTGAGAAATTATTTCTGATTTCATTTTTTCCAGGTCCTGTTTTGTTGCCAGTTCAGAGAGTCCAGGTGGTTGAGTATCAGATTGTTCCATCTTGTTTCCCTTTGGGGTTACTTTAGGTATCTTGGAGTCTGTTTTTGAGACTTGTTTAAGTGTCTTCTCATTTCGGGGGGGGCGGGCAGGGGGAATGTGTGCTGCTGGCACCTGCGAGGCTCACCTCCTCAGCACTGGAGGCAGCTCTTGGGACCCTTTCTTAAAAAGCATGTGCTTTAAACATTTTAACTTTATCTTGCAAGCTCAAGATCCTGAGTTCAATCCCCGATATCAAAACAAATAAACAAACAAAAAACCTTTTAACTTTAAATAACATGTACCTTCATTCACCTGCCCGTGGACAAAGCCATTCCTTTGAGTGATCTGCTTTGAGTGATCATGCTGCCTTTCAGTATGAACCATCACCATATTGCTTATTTATGGTTTCCAGTTTCTGCTACTTTGAACTGGAGAGAGAATTAAAGACACCTAGGAGGCACCAGAGTGTAAAATCTTTCAGGTATAGTTGTTCTACCTACCTGACAACTTTTAGTGACTTACTTATGTTCGGAGAGGTGGTATAGTTGTCATAGGTACATCTCTTTTTTTAATCCATACATTCTCCTGGGATAATATTTTATTTAATTAAACCACAAACATCACAGCACTCCGGGAGGCTGAGGCAGAAGGATCACAAGTTGGAGCCCAATCTGGGCAATTTGGTGCCTTAGTAAGACTCTGTCTCAAAATACAAAAAAGACCGGGAATATATGTAGCTCAGTACAAAGACCCTGAGTTCAATTCTCAGTACCATCACCACCAAAAAAATAAAAATAAACTTCAATAAATAACTTCCATTAAAAGGTTTATGAAGAAATTCAACTGATTCCGAGGAAGGATACAACTCACATGGTGGGGCCAGGACTACTCAGGTGCTGGAGAGTGCACACAATTATCTGGACCAACTGAAGTGCAATAGGCATCCAGCAGTGGGTCTTCCAGACTGAATAGAAAATGACTATCAGTCCACATAACTAGTTGGAGTAGAAGTTGTATAACAAGCCAAAAATAAATAAAGTAATGTTGAGTCAGAACAAAAATCCATGTGTCAGCATTCAGCCGCCGTGTTCAGATCCTACCATGCAGAACTCTATCTGCATGGTCCCTGACATCAGAAAGTCAAGTAAGTAGTTCAAATACCCCTAACTGAACATGTTATTGTGGATCTGACCTGCAGATACTTATTCAAATCATCTTAAATTTGGCTGAATTTATAGCCTATAAGGCTGTTCAAAGAAATAACCCTTAAATATTTCCTGTCTATTGTAGTTAAACCTTCCATATTTGTCCCAAAAAGAGCATTTCTTAAACCAGTACTTTTTCAGTTGTGTGATGCATATCCATGATGATGTGGAAGACCATGTTTGACAATACATTAATAATTTTTTCATTTTAACATCTATGCATATTTAAATTGACATCACCAATATGTAATCTCATTATTTCATGGATGTTATCTCTAAGGATGAGGCCAAATCTTTTTTTCTTTCATTACTGAGAAATAAATATAGGGCCTTTGCACTGAGCTACATCCCTGGCCCTTTTTTGTTTTGTTTTGTTTTGTTTATGTTTTTTGTTTTTTGAGCTAGGGTCTCAATAAGTCACTAAATTGCCTAAGCCTGACTCAAACTTGCAGTCTTCCTATCTCAGCCTTCCAGAATGATGGGATTACAGCACTCTGTGTATCACCATGCTCAGCTAAATCTATTTAATGGACTGAGTGAACCCCTTAAAAAAATTAAGCCACAATGATGGAGGTATAGGAGGAAAAGGACAAAATGATGAAGGGGGTTGTAGTAAAATGATTGAAGTTCGGGGAAACCAGTTTAAGCTTTAAGAAGTATCTCTAATTTAGAATATTCTGCAATTGATCTACCTCCACAATCAGACTTTTTAAGCAGAAGGTCCAGGAAGGTAGTCTGTGTTCATGTGAAGCAATTCACCTTTTTTATTTTATGTCACTTCCTGTTATGCCCTTACTATCTTCGTCCATCTGGTTGAAATTTTCAAGCTTCTATTCATAAGCCTGTGTTTTAAAAAGACCACTGAGAGACCTCTTTTTAGTGATTCAAGGTGGCTGGTGTAGCCTTTCATCAATCTGGGAACAATGAAGTCCTTTATCCTATAAGTGAGACTCTTTCGGCCATGTTTCTGCAAAAATCTCTTCTTCACAGACCACATCTAGACAGATGGTAGCAGGCCCTTAGAAACCGTCCTTGAGGAATCCTGGCTTGTTTGGCTTGACTTCTCCTGGTGAAGGGAGCCCCATCTGCTCTCCAGAACTCTGTCCTGGAAGTTCCTTGTCAAACACATCAGTACAACCACAGAGAAGTGTTTCTTACTATGTGGCTGGTTTAAACAAGAAAATTTTCCAACGATGTTATGCATACACTGTGCTGCTAAACTCACCTTTTTAAGTAGACTTTGTTTTTTAGAATAGTTTTAGGTTCATAGCAAAATTGAGCAGAAGATACAGAGATTTCTCCTATAACTTCTTCCCCTACATATACACAAAGCCTCCCCCATTGTCACCATGCCACTCCAGAGTGGTACATTTCTTACAGTTGATGAACCCATGTTGACATAACAATACCACCCAAAGTCCATAATTTACATTAAGGTTCCTTCTTGGTGTCATATCTTCTATGTGCTGGGACAGATTTCTAATGATGTGTATCTACCATTATGGTAGCACACAAAGTAGTTTCACTGCCCTAAAACTCCCCTATATTCTACCTTTTCCCTGGCAACCACTAATCTTTATACTGTCTGAGTTGGGGGAGTTGTTTTTCTTTTTTCCAGCATGTTATATAGTTGAAATCATACATTATAAAACCTTTTCAGACTGTCTTCTTCCACTTAGTAATATGCATTTAAGATTCATCCCTGCCTTTTCATGGCTTGAAAGCTTGTTTCTTTTTACCATTGAATAGTATTCCCTTCTCTGGTTGTTCCACATTTTATCCATCCACCTACTGAAAGACATGTTGTTTGCTTACAAATTTTGGCAGTGATGCATAAAGTTCCCTTAAATTTCTGTCTGCAAGTTTCTGTGTTGACATGTTTTCAACTCATTTTGGATAAAGACCAGTGAGCAGGTCTCCTGGGTTATATAGAAAAATAGTTTTGTAAGAAACTGTCTTCTAAAAGTGTCTGTAAATTTCACATTCCACCAGCAATGAATGGGAGTTCCTCTTGCTCCAAATCCCCACCAACATCTGATTTGATTTTGTCAGTGTTTTGAATTTGGGCTATTCTAATAGGTAAGTAGTGGAAACTCACTGATGGTTTAATTTGCATTTGCATACTAACATAGGGTGAAGAGCAGTTCCTCATACATTTATTGACATCTGACATTTTCCTTGATGTGATGTCTATTAAGGTGTTTGGTGCATTTTTTATTTATATTGCTTATTTTCTTATTTTTGAGTTTTAAGAGTTTTTTTTTTAATTTGAGCAACAGTCCTTTATCAGTTATGTCATTTGCAAATATTTTCTCCTAGTCTATGACTTACTTTTTATCTTCTTGACAGTATCTTTCACAGAGCAAATATTTTTATTTCAATCACATCCAACTTACCAGTTTTACTTATGGAACATACCTTTCATGTTGGATCTGAAAAGTCATCCCCAAACCCAAAGTCTTCTAGTTTTCCTCCTATGTTTTCTTCTAGGAGTTTTATAGTTTTTTGTTTAACTAGGACTATGATTTATTTTGAGTTAACTGTTGTGAAGGATATGATGTTTATATGTAGATTCAGTTTTCCATTCAATGTCCAGTTTTTCTACCTCCTTTTGTTGAAGAGGCTACCTTTTCTCCATTTTAATCTTTGCTCCTTTTTCAGCGGTCAGTTGACTATACTTATGTGAGTCTATTTCTGGCTCTCTGTACTGTTTCATTTATCCATTTGTCAGTCTTTTTACCAATAGCACACAGCTTTGATTACTGTACCTTTAGAATAAGTCTTGAAGTCAAGGAGTATTAGTCCTCTGACTTTATTCTTCTCATTTAATCTTATTTTGAATATTTGGGATCCTTTGTATCTCCATGTAAGCTTTGGAACCAGTTTGCCAATAATCACACAGTAACTTGGTGAGGTTTTGACTGAGATTTCACTGAATCTATAAATCAAGTTGAGAAGAACTGACATGTTAATAATAGTGGGTCTTCTTGTCCGTGAATATGCAACATCTCTCCATTTATTTAGGTCTTCTTTGATTTCTTTCATCAAAGTTTTTCCATATATCTTGTGTACCTGTGTTGTTAGACTTATACTTATATATTTCATTTTTGATGGTGCTATTGTAAACAGTAGTGTTTTTTTTACTTTAAATTTCACTTGCTTGTTGCTGACATGTAGAAAAGTTGTTGATTTTTTATAGTACCCTTATATCCTGCAACCTTGCTACAATCAATCACTTAATTCCAGGAAGTTTTTGACCAATTATTTTATATCTTCTATATAGACAATTGTGTCAAATAGTGGTAAAGAATTTATTATGATTGAAAAGAAAATGATAATACTTTAAAGCCAAGTAGTTTAAACATGTACTTTTGCCTTGTTGATCTTAGTATATGACACATAGTATATGAGGAGAGATTATTCACATTCAGTAAGTATATTGTTCATCCTTGGGAGATAACTATTACCAGAAGTGACTATTTCAGATTATGTTATGTTATAGAAGTATAAGAAAAAGGAGTAAGAGACTTCTGGGAAACAATTAGAGATGTGTAAAAACTGAAGTTCATTAGTGACTTACGGGTAATAGGGAAACATTTTTAATATCCTAAATATCAAAAAGTAAAGAATATGTTAAATGAAACATTGTGTTTCATACAATGATATACTGTGATGCTGTGTTATAAAGTGATATTTAAGACATGGAAAGTATGTATAACACATTGATAACAGATTTAACAAAATAATTTCCAAAATAATGTTGGTGAGATACCAATTTTATTTTTAAATCTATAAAAATACACATCTTTTAAAATCAAATATATATTCATATATAAATAATCTATAAATATATACTTATATATTAAAGTATATAATATATATACCAAAATTGTAACCATGAATAGAGGTATTATAGTGCTTTTTATATTTTTTTAATTTTTTTTTTTGCATTTTCCAAATTTTCTACAGTGGGCACATACAACTTTTGTATGCAAAAATATATGTATATATAGGCATATATATTTATTACAAAGCATGAGACAGCAGTTTGACATACAGATTTAGTTTTATTTATGACCCATTTGGCTTTAATGCAACTAATCTTGTAATTCTAGAAGCACACTTATTTAGTAAACCCTGTTTTCTATTATGATCATGGCCATAGATTGAGATGTTATGATTAGTCACATTCTTCTTTTAGAAGTATCCCATATGGAGTTCAGTCTTCCCAGAATCTGAATATAAATATACAAAACTAAGGCAATATCAAAATAATTTAATCATCCTGAATTGATTTAGAAGGAATCTCATAATCCCTTAATGCTCCAGTATTATTTTCATTTTGAACATCAATGACCCTGGGCAGAGGAAGCACAGAGGTGAGAGTTAACGGATGTGTCCACTTCACTGTCCAGCTCAAGCTCTCCCTGAGAACTTTCTGACCCCACCATCTTTCTGATACCTCTCTCTTTAAGTTTGTAGGCTTTTAGAGTATGTACCTCATCCTTTGAAATTCACCAGCTCCTTTCCATGTCTCCAGTCTTCCAGAAGTTCGTTCTGAATTCTCTAAGTCCTCCCCACAGTCCTGACCAAAGAAGAAAGCTCATTCTCAAGCTCAATCTTTTAGGAAGGTCAGAAGTAAGTTGAGTACAGATATTCAAATATGGTGGCTGGATTACAACAATAGGATTCTCTTGCATTTTCCAAGATTCTTTCTCCCTAAGGAATTAGATGGTACATCACCCACAGTGATAAACATTGAATTCCCTTGCACTCGTAATAGGGCTTCTCCCTAGGTTTAGAGCTTGCCCCATCCAGGGCATGTCCAGCAATTCCCTGAAGTGCTGTTGTCCTATGAGTGCACCTTGTCTCTCTCTCTCTCTCTCTCTCTCTCTCTCTCTCACACACACACACACACACACACACACACACACACACACACACACACAAACACATCCATCACCAGTGCACCACCAAAAAGGGTTCAGGGGCTCCATATCATACAGAGCATCTACGTGAAAATTAGAAAATAGGGGCCATTCTTAGAAAAAAAAACACTTTTAAAAAAGCACCACAACCCTCTTCAGTACATTTGGACCTCCAGACCTTTGGCTTGGCAAGCAGAGTGCAGTGAACATACATTTCAGCTCCCACTGGTCTTCTTGACCAAATACCTTTGTGCAGCAAAGGATTAATTCCATAATCAAAGAATTTAAGAAAACACTGCATACCAGTCTGTCATGTTGGAGCCTTACACATCATAATAGTGGGACATTAAAAGCTCTGAGATGGTCTGTATACCCAGATCCATGTAATTTCTCTTATTTGTTAATGGAAACAACTCCTTTTATTTTTTTAACTGATTTACACTTATTTAAATAGTCACCATATTTTTGTATTATACTTCATATCTAAGAATGTCCATCAGCAGATGAATGGATTAACAAAATATGGTATGTCCATACAATAGAATATTAGTCATAAATTAGGAATGAGATTCTAATACATTCTATAACATGAAGGAACTTTGGAGACATTAAGTAAAAGAAGCCAGACACAAAGGTCATATATCATATGGCTCTATGTATATGAAATATCCAGAAGAGGCAAATGCACAGGTACAGAAAGCACATTTGCGGTCCCAGGTGCTGGGGAGAGGAAGGAATGTGGCAGTGCCTCCTAACAAGTATGAGGTTTCCACTTGGGTGATGAAAAAATTTTGTAATGTGATGGTGATATTTACAAAATATTGTGAATGTACTTAATGCCACTGTATTATACACTTTAAAATGGTAAATTTTATGTGGTGTGCATTTATATGATTTTTAAAAATCAAACATTCTACAAAAGCTCTGGGCTCTACAAAAGTGTTTAAAAGAGTTAGTCGATTTATCCCTGCAGCCAGTTTAAGATTATTCTCATTATACTGTTTCCTCATCCAAAACTTTCACTGGACAGATTAATCATGCCATCTATGTTGTCACATTTGAAGACTGGAATTCTTTTTAATCACACAAGCCAAGGTATAGCAGTCATTTCCTTCTTGTTTAGGCATGGTATGCCATCCTCTTGTTCAGGCACAGTAATGACAAGCTACAGAAATTTTTGGTGTGCTATCTCTAGCCTCTTAAAGTGTGTAAGCATGGGAAAGGGCACATGTGTATTGTGCTCCATTGTAGGAACCCATTCTTGTGAGATGGGCAATCCCGTTCGGTACTAAATCAGGAACAGCTAAAAGACCATGTGGGCTGGTGAAAGAGGAGGGACTGACAAAAAAGCTTTCACTCTCAGAATAAAACTAAAAGAAATGATAATTATACCCTAGAAATAACTTGTGGATAATATAAATCACTTATCTTTTCTTTTTATTATTGTTTAAGACCTAACTTTGACAGGTTAAAGACATCATTTTTCAGGTTAAGTAGAGAGCCACCAGCAGGGGGAAGTATGCAAAGGGAAGTCTGGACCATCCTTGGGGCCCCAAAATGACCTGGGTGCCTCTGTACACAGGAAGCTTCCTTTATGCCTTCAGTAGGGGGGAAAAAATAGCCCTATTGTGAGGCTGTGAGAGAAACAACCTTTAATCCTTGCAAAGCCCAATAATATTATGTATATTGACTGAAACCCCATGGAGTGGGCCTGACGGGGGTTTTTTCATTACCAGGGTACATTGTAACCTAGCTACCTTTGAAAAGTAACCAACATCGAGAGGCACTTGACATTTGCAAAGTATTATGGGTGTCCTCTCTATGTCATCTCAAGTTCCCAAATTTACAATGGTCTTAATTTAAAAGTTAAGCCAGGGGATCAATTGCTTAGTGTAGGGCCAGGCTGCCCTTTTTAAAACAAAACAAAAAATACCCAACCCCTGAGGGCCAGTGTGACCTGACTCCCTCATTCTGCTCAGGTTTTGGTGAGTCTCACATTGTCCTGTGTTTAATTTCAAAGGAAGGTGTCTGTGCTCAAATCCGATGCTCATGTTCCACTACTCCAGGTGTTGCTGCGACGTACGAAGGCCGCAGCAGCTGGTAATGAGTTGGTGAAAATGAAAAAGGAACATAAGTAGCTTCTTTAGCAAATCCCCTGGAAATGACACAGAGCCTTGAGGATCGATACCATCGATCCATCTGAGGGCTACAGCCCTGCTCCATCTGACTCATCTGCAATAGTCACAGCCCAGAGAAAATAGCAGCATTATTACAGGCAAAACTGTGACCAAATCAACTGGGAAAATCAAACTCCAGCCTGCTTTCAGCTCCCTGTATTTGGGCAATGGCCATGGTTCAACATTAGAGCAAGGATCAGACTGAAATCCCAACAGAGAACTTAAGTGGGCTGCGGTCTCGCTTTTGAACATATCTTTATGACGTTCAGTGGTATTTGTGCCACTACCTATCTCCTACTGAAATCCAGATCACTGCGCAAACCAGGACTCCTGAACTAGGAAACTGGAGAGTCTGCAGAACTTTCTTGAAAATGCTCAGGTAATATTCAAGGCTTCTCTGGTCAAATGGTCAATCAGTGTTTCCTAACAAAATCGAGCAGGCCATAATCATCACTAAGTAAATTGCTTCTTTTTACCACAGGCTGGTACTGAGATGCTAAAGACAAATGGGCTGACTCTTAAGTTGAGTTCACAGTCTTTTGAGGGAGACAGATACAAAACCAACCATATCCAGTACGTGAAGTATGGTTACCACACATCACTGGGAAGGAACAGATTCAGTTGGGGAAGGTTTTGCAGAGAAATTGATCCTTAAGCTAGAACTGGGTTGGTGAGAGCTTTTAATGACATGGCAGAATTTGGATTTACCTGAAAGCCCTAGAAACCATTAAGCAAAGGACTAACATAATCCTACAGCAGTGGAGGAATGATAACTCAGGTGGCAAGTATATCAGTCAGCTATTAGCACAATAATGCTGTGTAACAAACCTTTCCCAAACTGAATGTCTTAAGCAGCAAGGATTTCTTTTCCCTTGTATGTCCATAGGCCTGGTTTGGCTCTACTGTGCTCGTCTGGGATCCAGGTTGCAGGAAGGGTTCGAGTCAGCTATAAGTATTCTGTCATTTTTTCCAAACCCGTCACCATCCAGAGGCTACTGTTCCATAGCACATAAAGCACAGCATAGTAAGAGTGTGAACAGAAAGATCCAGTGCCTCTTGAGTTCTTGGTCACAGTCTAGAACCACCAAAAGCATTCTATTGGCTAAATCAAGTCACCCGATTGAATCACGCACCAGTGCAATGAAGAAATATACTGCCCCTCTAATGGGAAGGACCACAAAAATCACAAAGCAAAGGCTGTAGATATATAATTCTCATGTGCACAGGGCATGAAGAATTGTGAACAGTGATTCATTCTACCACACCAGGGAGAGGCCAAGCTGGAGGTGGAGAAACCATGGGCAGCCTACGAGATGTTGAGTATGGGTCCATGTAAAACAGGAGGAAACAATCCATTGAACAACACAGAGAACTCTTCTGAAACTGCAGGGGCCAACCCAGTTGGCCTCACTCGTATATTTAGAACAGGGAGAAAACTCCAGCTAGAACATTATTAAATGGCTGGTTGAAACATTTAGGAATTCCCAGTTGAGTTATAGTCTTGGCAGCAGCTGCTTTCCAGATCCATCTGGTTTGAATCGGCAAAAGTGCAGCTGTGCTCATTGGTATGGGTGAGCCTTTCCTTTGAGTAACGGGCCTGCATGGAAGGGGTGGGGAAAGGATGAAACTGTTGTCATGAAAAATGGGTAGAGAGAACAACAGAGCTACTACTGTTTCACTTTGCCACGCAGAAGTGGGCCTGTGGTTCTGGGCTGGAGGACAGATTCTTGCAGGATTACTGGGTCATCTCTCCTTCTCTCAAGTTGTCATACCCATTAGATGCTGTCACATCACATACTTGGGTTATGAATTGATTGTTTTGCTTTTATGGGGCTAGTATAATTAGTTTCACATTTTTAATTTATAGCATCAGCTAAGCTTTTTAATCCGTTATTTATGGCAAAGAACTAAGAACTAAATTGCCTCCTGCCCCTCAACAGAAAGCACTTCAGTTCCATAGTCCATGATCAGTTGTTTGGCTAAGCCTGTGGCTTTCTTAAAGGAAAACTTTCCTCACAGAGGACTTGCTGCAGATTCTTTGGATTTCCTCCTCCATGAATCCTGGAAACCTTGCAAAAAAATAATTTAAAAAAATACAAGACTCAAACATTTGAATGGAGTAAAGTTTCTGTGAAGCTCTGCTTTACGAGAAAGTGAAGCTGGCGAGGATGAGAAACTCACGTCAGAAAATTCCCATTTAAGGAAAGGCCTTGTGTTTGTTGTACTTTCTCACTTTGACCTCCCTCTCTGTGGTGTTCTGGTGTATTGTTAGTTTCTTGAAACAATTAAGGGGTCTTTACCATATGAAATGTGACACCCAAGAACTAGGACACATGCACAGAAATTTGTGCTGTGAGCCAAGGGTCTTGGAGATAGGACAGATTCAAGGGCAGGGAAAAATGACAGATTCCAAATGTATCCTGATATACATCTAGGTTATTTAATGGGGATCAGGATGCATCTGATCTGGCCTGGGAGAGCAGCTGAGAGGTTTTTGGAATCCTCCTCCTTTCAATGAACTGCACTGATGGCCACATCCTAAGTCACTGACAGAAATCACAGTCACACCAACAGGTCTGCAAAGGCACGATGCCCCATGCCTCTCACTTAGGCACAGCTGCTGAGGTGGCACAAGGAAAATGTGGACTGCATCCAGACTGGTAGCCCCAGTAGCAGCCCAAGCTGTAAGCTGCAGTTGTGGCTTCAATCCCAACTTTGATTCCCTGCCCAAGGCCATTTGAGCTGGAGTGATGAAGGTTTAAAGATGCAGCATAAGGTGTGCAGGAGCACTTCCCACAGGACAAAGAGGACACGGATGTCCCGCCCCTTCCTCACCCCGTCTCAGTGTTTAGTGAATGTTAAATAAATACCAATTGAATCGTATGTTTAATGAGGTGTATCAAATGTGTAATAAGATACATATCTAGTAAACAGTTGTGAAATCTCGGTAAATACATTCTTAATAACAAAGGGTTCAGATGGCTTACAGATTGGACCAAAGAACAAAGACTAAAGGAGCTTATGGAAGGAATAGAAGAGCCATCTTCTGAAAGCTGAGAAGACAGCTGATCTTTAGCCAGAATTCGATACATGTATCTGCATTCAACTAAAGCAAAAATGGGACCCAGGCCTATAAAGAAGAGCCTATAAACTTCAAAACCTAACAATGAGGAGAAATAGTGACTAAAATGAAAGACAGAAAAATGGTTCCTCACGAAAAATGTCACCAATGTTTTAAACAGACTTTCCTGTTGTAGAAGAATGCAATTCTCAGTATCACACATCTACCTCTTAAATGTCCCCAAACTGCAGGGATTCACCAAGCATGAGAAAACAAGAGTCACATGATATGTAGGTAAGGATTATTAACTTGTTTTCCTGTCTCCAAAAAAGTGGTAATTATCATATTATATTGCAATATGCTATTGAAGTTGCCTCTGACAACTACTATTGAAAACTGATCTTTCTCTTTGCCCACAGAGGTTGAGCTCAGAGTCTGGTTAAGCATGATTGTTTGCTAAGAATTGGTGTTTAGGGTTGAGGAAAAGGAGGAGGAAAGCAAAATTTGCAGAAGGCAAAGTGTCTCCCTGTGAAATCTGAAATAAGCACAAACCTCAGGACAGTGTTTCCCAGCCTTGTTCAAATCATGGCAAAGAAAATGATTCTCTTTGTCCAGAACACTGGGATAATCAAAGGCCAGGGGCTCTCGGCCCATCTTAAGGGCAAAAGAATCCCTCTTTCATCACACTCTTTGGGGAGTATGTCCTGTCCCATACAGAGGGGTGCAGAGCTCTGGAAACTCAGAGGTCATATTGCATCTTTCAGATCACAAACCATCCCAGCTTAAACATTGTCAAAAAGCACAGAGTGAGTGATAATTTACATCTTTATTACCTCCTGGGTACCTGATATTGTTCTGGGCCTTTCCCTGTATTAACTTGTTTAAACAGCACAATAACTATGAGATAGATACTATCCCTATCTAGATTTAAGAAATGAAGACACTGAGAGGCCCCAAAAGTCACTTATCCAAGACCTCTCAGCTGGCAGATGGTGGCACTGAGATTCAGAGTCAGTTGTTCTAGCTGCCAAGGGCATTTTTTGTGCTTCCCGCTCTATATTAATTCTCAGAATTTTAGAGTTGGGGTCACATAGAAAAGCACATTTTTAGAGTATATCAAGGTAAACACTGGAGACAACTCACAGCCCATGAGACAGTGATACGAGGTGGGAACAGATCAGTAGAGGGTGAGAGAGGCTCCATATTGCCAAATACTTGTCACTCACCTGCACTCTACCAGTGGGCCAGAGCTTAGCAGTTCAGAAGTTCTGCTCTGTAGAGCTATCTAGGATATTCATAGTGCAGTTGTTTATAACAGCAGGACAAATGTCTTACAACAAGGCACTAGAGAGACTAGATAGAAATGGACAAAATCTATACACTAGCATCCCAGGCAGCCTTTATAACATATGATGTGAAGGTATATTCATTGGTATGGAAAGATGTTCTTAATGTGTAAAAAAATCAAGTAATAAAACAGTATATAGACATTCTGATCTCATTCTAAAAAAATAACAGAAACAAAAATCCAGGTGTGGTGGTGCATACCTGTAATCCCAGTACTTGGGAGGCTGAGGCAGGAGGATAACAATTTTGAATTTTATGTGGGCAACTTAGCAAGATCCTGTCTCAAAATAAAAAATAGAGATGTATTTGGTTCTTAGTGGATGAACCCCAGTAATATCAGATTTTTATTTCCTTTATTAATTTTATAGAACTTGTTGTGCAGTAAATAAAAAGTTAAATACAAAAGAATAAAAAGTAGAAAGTTCTAGAGATATAGCTCAGTGCAAAGGCCCCGGGTTCAATCCCCCGCAAAAAACAAAAGACCAGAAAAAAGAACATATATGCATGCATGGAAAAACCAGACTAATAGAATAGTCACCAAATATTTATAGCTGTGATCTCAGAGTAATGGAATTACAGGTAGTTATGTTTTATTTTTCATCTACTTTCTCTATACTTTTTATATAATGAGAATGGATAACTTGAAACTTTTTAAAAGGAGAAGTTATCTGCTGAATTCCTACGGAAGAATTCTTAATGCTCAGAATCCATTTCAGTCTAAACATAGTTTCCCCAGACCAGTGACTTTCAACCTTGCATTGTCAGTGTTTTTAGCAACAGAAGTCTTTCCTAATAAAATCTTACTCATAGCCCCAGTGTATAAAAACAGATCAAATAAGACTCTTGTGATAGGGGCCGGGGATTTAGCTCAGTGGTTTCACCGCCTGCTGCGCAAGCACAAGGACCAGAGTTCGATCCCCGGTACCAAAAAAAAAAAAAAAAAAAAAAAAAGACTGTGGTGATGGAAGTCAGGTGTGAGGCCCAGAGCCCTCTGCCCACATATGGCCCTTGTCACCGTCTTGTTCCCAAGCTCCTGGGTCACAGAACACCTCCCTGTACCACTTACAGGAGAATCACACTACCCCGTAAAACACACTCTGAAGGAATAAATTATTTAAATGAAATAATGGCAATCAAAGAAAACCCAATGGTTTTTAAAAAGTACATTCTTTAGGACTGAAATGTAAGAGCAGAGACTTTCATTAGGTTCTGCTCTGTGGATGCTCAGCAGATGCCTCCAGGTGGTTTTCTTTTTGGTTTCTAACATGATGCCTTTGTCGTGGACACAGGTAAACTTCTCCTTGCTTTGCACTTTTACTTGCCTGTTTCAATTATGCTCATTACTATATTACCCTGTATTTTGCCTTTTTTTTAATGGATAAATTTCTCTTGAATGATAATGAGGGTATGTAACCACTTAATAACTACTCTTCGGTGTCATTGGTCATTGACCTCAAGAAAAGTCCAGAAGAAGCCCAATGCACAGAAATCTTAATTTCCCTACTTTGCTCAAGCTGGCTTTCCTGGTGTTTACCTACCTCACAAATAGGCAAGTCAGTTACAATCAATAGAAAGTCATTTTGAAGAAACTGGTTTTGGTGGGGGGTTTTTTTCATATAGACTTTCCCCATCAACCAATAGTTATAGTTGATAACTTATGGTAGATTGAATTCTTTCCTGATGTGGACTTTGAATCTAAAGCCAGGGACCAGGGGCCTCTTCCTGTATTTCTCTAGAATGAATCCAACAGTCAACCAAAGAGATACCTTTCTGCTTATTATTCAATCTCAAGAGGAAAGCTGAGTGGAACCATAATATAGTAATACTTCGGTTCACAAATGCCTTCATTTATGAACAATTCGGTTCGCAAGCAGAAGCGGTTGGCATAATTTTGCTTCCACTGATGAACTCCACGTCAGGGGATGAACACGACCGCAGCCACCTTCCTTGCTCTGACCTGTGGTCGTGTCCTCCTCCAGTCGAGATCATGGTTGCAGATAGACCTGTGCATACTCACTGTGATGCATTTTTGTGTGCTGTTTAGCACATACAGTACTGTAGAGTATTATTCAATCCAGCATGGCTCCAAAGAAAATGCAGAGCAAGCATGGTGGTAAAAAGAAAGTGCAGAGCAGTAATGAAGGTAACAAGAAAGTGCACAGCAACTGTTCTCTCTCGTCATACTGTACGGTACTGTGCTTTGTTTCATATTTTTGAAGGTCAAGAAATGCACATGGGGCCAGGGATTTAGCTCAGTGGTTTCACCGCCTGCTCCACAAGCACAAGGACCCAAGTTCAATCCCCGGTACCAAAAAAAGAGAAAAGAAATGCACGTGATTCAGAATGGATTCACCTTATTTCCATTGACCCTTATGGAGAAATTTGATTCTGTTTGCAACCAATTCAGTTTGTGATCAGAATTGTGGAACAAATGAATTTCGTGAACCAAGGTACCACTGTAAATAAGAATTTGGTGAATCATCATTTCATCATTAGAGGGCTCTGGTTTATCTGTGCCTCCCAACTGCTTAGTAAACAAATATAACATTTGAAAAAATCTTTCAGAACAGAAGCTAAGATGTTCCTAGCTCTTTCTTCTTTCCATGGTTTTCTTGCTTTTCCTGACTACCATCTGGGTTCCCTGCAGAAAAGTAGCCTGGTGGCTTTCAGAAAGGATTAGTTGTGGCACTGTAAGCTCAGCTTTACTGAGCTGAGCTGCAACCTTGTTCTGTATGCTACAGGTTATTAGGGTTAGCTGAAAGAATGTGCATTTATTTACTGAAGGTACTTTATAAATCAATATCTTGTTTTTGAATTCAGGTCAATAGGAATAACTCTGAAACACAACCAACAACTCCAGCAACCCTAAAACAGCACTTTCAACTTATTGATTTTTAGAAAAGTATCTTTTCCTGGCATTATTCACACACTGTTGATAAGCAACTCAATGCAATCAAAAAATTTAATGGATTTTTTATCCCCAAAATATATATTTATATTTTTTCAATGTGTCTTTGAATTGCAGCCAGTTAAGTTCTTTGGAAAAGATATGTTGGAGGAGAGAAGCGAAAGATAGAATTGGCACTTATTCTTTGCCCTTTTGCTCTCAGTGTTAGAGCTCGGCTAACCAGATCCAAGAACTATATACCACTTAATTGTATTCAGGGTGTTAGGTACAGTATTTCTCTAATTATGCTGGAATTCATATTTTTCTCATGTGGCAGTGATTATCAAACTCCTTAGCATAGCATGATCTTGACCTAGGCACTTTAGAATTCACAGTCAGAATATTC